>NC_066582.1:170658342-171311974 GCF_024323335.1 Lathyrus oleraceus
GCCAACCATCAACCATCTTGCTAACCTCCAATTATCTTGACTTTTTTGGCTCATGGTAGATCTTATATGCATAAGATAATGAAATTTGAAGTATCCATTGAGAAATTTGATCAATTGGTAAGGTAGCTTGTTGAAGAAGTTACTCAAGATACCTAGACAAACTAGGGTTTCCAAGGAAAACTACCTCCAAACTCTTGAAGAATACTTGATCAAAGTAACATATGAAAATCATGGGGACTCATATATTATGCTTTGATACATTTTGGATCCATCATTGGTTGACATTTTAGCCATGAGGATCTTAAACCCTAGATATGAGCTTGCTAGATCAATGGGGATCATGCCCTACCTACAAAAGAGTTAGGCAAATGCAAAGACATATTTTTGGTATTTAGGTTAGTAAAATGATAATATACAAGTATGATACAATCACATGGTGCTTGGTGATCTCTCCCAAAACAAACCTAATGAAAGAGGGGTGAGGAGGATGCCAAGGTATGATCCCAATGCTGATGCATATGGTGAAGTTGCATGAGGGATCTTAGGGCCAAAATTGGGGTCTTACAGTGTCTTCCTTCAATTTTAAAGTGTCAGTCCTTTAAGAAGAAATAGTTTATCCTTTATTATTCCCCACTGAGTTATTTTATAGTTTATCCTTTATTATTCCCCACTGAGTTATTTTATAGTGGATGATTACTATTCCCCACTGAGCCCTTTTTTATGTGTGTAAATGTTTTTGGTATAAAAGATGTTTGAGAAAAATAGAGTGTGGGGATGAGGAAAGAATTCATTGATTATATTTTTGTGTTTGACAAGACCTTCGGACTTGCGCCTACGTACCATCTTAAAAATGAGGGATCAAAACCTCGTAGTTCGTGGTAAAAATTTAAAAGTTGGTGCATTGCTTTTAACAAAAGTTTTAAATGAAAAGGAACAAAGGGCCAAAAGTTTGAATGGGGTTGTTAGTAGTCTTCATTGTCTTCCTATATATCAGATGAAATATTCCTTGATCAACTCAGAGCAAAGCATCAGACACAATATTAAGATATCAATTAAGTACAAAGACAAACTAGCAGATGAATTCACACAAATCACAAGGCTTGTATCAGATGAAGGCTCAGTTCAAGATAACTTAGTCTTAGAATGTTGGTATTGGCCAAATCCTTTTGGCATAGGGAATGTTGCCTAATCCTAAGTCCAAAATTCAGATCAAGTTCAATAGCCCACCAATTTTTTCTAAGGTTTTTTGTTGTTATTAGGTATTTTAAGGTCCAAAGACCACAAGTAAAATCAAAATATACAAATAATATATTCAATAACAAGATATGGATCAAATAAGCAAAGTGAAAATGACATAAACATAAACAAGTTATATGAAATGTAAATGGCAATGAATGATAAATGACTGAAATTTAAATTGCATAAAGTAAATGACTTGAAAGTAAAGAAATATTAACAAGGGTTACTCAAATGTTAGTCAAAATTTAATCAAGTGTTAGTGGTGATTTTTAATTGATTAAGTCATTCTTTGGAGAACACTCAACCATTCGTTCACCAGTATGAATCCTTAAACCAAGACATCTTCCATGAGAAGGGCTCCAACTTGGATAATTCAACAAGTATGCCACTAGCTCCCTTGAAAGGAAAAACGGTTAAGTCTCCCTAAAATGCCATGAATAATAGGAGACTTACAATCTCACTTACTAGAATGTTATCCCTTGAGGGTCAAATTTAGCTCTATGTTAAGCAATCGTAATTGGACTTATGTAGAAGTCACAACTATCAGAGTTCTGGCAATAAAAATTTAGGTGTTAATGCATGTTATAGATTTGGTATGAAGAGTGAAACTCCTAAAACATACCACACGCTAAAAGAAAAAAAAATAAGGATGAACCTATCTCAGTCATACTTGTATTGATTCATCTGGCACAGGGTCATTGATAAATCAATTATCCTTTAGACGTTAGAGATTTTATTGGTTAATTAAGGGAATGGGGAAGAATAGGGATGAAGTTGTAGAGGGAGGGGAAGATAGAAACACAAATTGATAATGGGAGGAATTTCATAAAATCAAAACCATGCATTCATTTTGGGAGATGAAATATACAATTCATCAATCCCCTAAATCCAATGGTTTTGATCCAACAAAAGTCAAATCAACCTTGACCAAGGCCCAAACATAAAGTCAAACATCACAAGACCTTAAAAATGGCATAACAACATTTTTAAACATTTAATGAATTAAAAATCAATTTAAAAATGAATTAAAATACATTTTTATTTGGTCAAAACCTAAAATCCCTTCTAAACACCAAATAAATAGATAAGGGATTTCACTATTTTTGAAAAGTCATAAGTATTTTTAAATAATTAAAAATATGCACTAAAACATTTAATTCATGAAAAATATCAAAAATTAATCCAAAAAATAACTTTAATTCAGGATATGGAAGCTAAAAATATTTAAAGATTTTTGGTGAAAATCCCATATTTTTTGGATTAAAAATGAAATTTATATGAATTAAACAAAATAAATGGATTAAATGAAAAATTAAAAATTAAAAAGAAATTCAAAAAAATATGGGCCATAAGATCTCCCTCATTAATTGAGGTGGCAAATCTGATGGCCACGCACGTTCAATCCATGGTGGATTCAAGTTAATGCAACACACGCTTGGTAATCAGAACCAAGGGACGAGATTAAAACATTTCAACATCATCAAAGGGATACACCACCAGAGCTAGGGCTCCAACCATCTTCTCTTGTGAACCTCACTGGACTGGTCCACCATCGACCTTCACCAAAATGAAAGATAAGGACATGGGTTCCAAGGAAAAATACTCAGGAGCTCAAATCTGGCCTTAATTTTCTCCAATTCCAAGTATATTGAAAGATACAAGGATTTTAATTTTGAGGATCATAAACTGAGTTACTTCAATTTGACCTCAAAGCAACTCAATCTTGTTGCCTACATTGGTAGCACTTCATCCAACCAAAAATCAAAGAGAATGGTGAAGAATTAAGAGAGAATCGAAGAGATGAAGTTTCTGAAAAATCACCTTCGAGGAGCTTGAATCTTGCTTGATCTTGCTTCCAATTGGCCTTGGCTTGACTTCAGAAGGTTGTAGGACTTGAATTGGATTAAAGAATGGCTTAGATTCTTGGAGTTTCAACTTCAAAATAGAAGTGAAATTTAAACTCTATTTTCAATTGAAAACTTTCAAGTTTATCCTCTAATGGTGAAGGGTAGGGTTGTAAGATCAAAGCTTGGGAAAGGTGTTCATAATTCTGAGCATGAGGCAATGTATTTATAGGCTCGATAATTGATCTCCACACACTTCCATCAAAATGCCAAAAATAGCAATTCTCACTTGCATGGATGCATGGGCATGTGATAGAACCATGAAATGATGTCAAAAGCTACATAATTGATCATGAGCAATGTTGAAAGTGTGTCATGAAGTCATGCAATTGGAATTGGGAAATGGTATTGAGATTCATCCGAATGGAACCTTGAAGAAAAGCCATGCGCAAGTCATTCAATCCTTGACCAGATGAAGTGATTTTAGACTTTTAAGAAAGGCGAGATCAATGGGAACAACTTTCATGTTGAAAACTTTTCCATTTGAAGCTTTGATCATTATTAATTTTGAGGTGGAAGTTTGAAAAATCAAACATATTTGAATGTTTTCTGAGTACCAAGTCAAATGTTCCCTTCTTCCACCTTGAATAACTTCTGCTATGGGCTTCAAATGGATAAAATTCCTTCATAAAAGTTGTAGCTCTTTAAAACCTATTTAATTTGGCCTCATTTGGATTTGGCATGAAGTAGTTATACATTTTAGAAGGTGAGGAAGATTTCTTGTTCAATGGTAATGGCCCAAAATGACCTACAATGTTTCCTCTTGGCACATGCCCTTGCAAGTAGAATTTGAAGTTTCTCAAAGAATAAAAGTTGGAGAATACATCTTGAATTTGATCATGAAACATCGATGACTTTCATATTTTGAAAATTGAGCAAGTTATGGTCCTTGGAAATTGACCTTCTAACTAGGGTTCAGACAAATTGACCTATAATCTTTCACCATAAAAAATGACTTTGCCAAGCAAAACTAGCTCTTGACCTTAAAATGAAAGTTGTTTGGAATGTCATAAGGAGTAACTATTCTCTGGGAATCATTTTCATATGATAAAAATTGTAGGAGATAGGGTATAGGGAACCCCAGTTTTGACTAATTGACTTTCTCTGGGCAACCACCATGAACCAACTTGCACACTTGAAGTTCTCTTCAACTCTTGGACCCATGGAGTATCATATAGGCATAAGATGATGTATAATGAAGTATCCCTTGATATATTTGATCAAATGTTGAAGAAACATGTTGAGGAAGTCACACAATATGCCTAGATGAATTAGGGCTTCTAAGGAAAACAAGTTTCAAACTCTTTATGAATTGTTGATCAAAATGATAAATCAAGAATATGGGGGCCCATACATGATGTCTAGAGGCAATGTGAACCATCTCTTGATTGATATCCTTGCATTAAGGGTCTCACATCCTAGATGTGAGCTTGATGAGGCATTGGTGGATGCACACACTACCTACAAAAGAAACAAAGTTATACATAAACATATTTTTGGTATTTTGGTTAGTAAATAAAGAAAAACAAAGTATGATACAATCAAATGTGCTTGGTGATCTCTGTAACACCCCTTTTTCTACCCCAAAATACTTAACATATAATCAGAGTAAATAAGCACGCATTTAACTAAAGGGCGTCACATCGACGTTTTTAAAACCAAAAGCTTTCAAAAACCAAACATCAATATACAATACACCTGGTCATTTAAAATAACACATTTCAATTATCATGAATATTCAAGAATATGCGTTCACAGCGGAAAATAATGAATACTCGTGCATTTCATAAAATGATCCATGTCCCATACCATGATCATCTCTCAATAATCTCCTCATGGTAAAATAAAACCATATTCAGAATATTTGGCATTATGGCCTCTCAACCAGCAATTGCAAATAAGCATGTTCACAAGAAATAATAAAATTCTTATCCAAATAGGATACGAGTTCAATACTACTAATCTACCCCGTGTTACATGACCGGAGCATTGACTCACTACCTAGTCTCATAACTAGAATACAGAAGCTCTCCGGCTAAATCTCGAATGAGCTACCTTTCACTTACGTCAGTAATACTACTCCTGAGTGTCTGCACGATGCCCATGTAAAGGCAACATTCAAACAAAAAGGGTGAGAATTCAAATCATTATGAAGAAGTATAATAAGGCACAATGATTAAATCAACAATTAACGGAATTCATCACACCTTGTATAACCATGTCAATAATATTAACTAACATTTATTTCACATGTTTCAACATCCATCAAAACTCAAGGAGTATAATATTAAGATCCCATACTATATTTTCAATTATACACATAACTACAATGATCACATAATCACATAAGTTGTCAAGTTATGTACCCAAACATCACCAAATTCAATTATTATATCTCATACACACATCACAATCACAACACTGCATACACTCAATTATCACATAACTCTAATGTGACTCAATGCAAGACATGTGACTCTATGCATGTGGTACCTCAATGTGAACCCAATGTTTCACTGCTTTCCGATTCAATATCTAGAATCCAAGCCATGCTTCCGATCCGGACAAGATCAAAGCCACTACGCCTATTTCCAATTAAGGATCAACGTCTTCTACGCCTATTTCCATTCAAGGATCAACGTCTAATACCATGTGAACCCACAGTTTCACCGCTTCCACTATGAAGCCGACCATGCCATGAATGAATGTACAAATACCAATACATATGCAATTAAGATCATCTCTACCATCTTAACATTCCACATATCACCATAATTCAACTCTATGAATTATCCACCAATGGTACATATACACATTCATAGCAATATATCATTCACAAATATAGGCTAATTATCAAATACACACACGTAGATTTCATTTCAAATGAATACAACTTTGAAAATCTCAATTTTTCATTTTTCACAGCAAGTAACCGGTTAACGGTCGGAGGGTAACCGGTTAACACAAAACAGAATGTAATTTCCTGGCAATTTTCAACAGTGTTAACCGGTTAACGCAAAACAAAATGGAATTTCTGGGCAGGTTTTTAGCAAGTAACCGATTAACACTTTGTGGGTAACCGCTTAACATAAAACAGAATCAATTTCCTGCGCAGATTTTTAAGAAAGTAACCGGTTAACGCTCGGCGGGTAACCGGTTAACATAAAACAGAATGCAGAATTTTCTGCGTTTTTCATTGTTGGAGGACTTTCGGACCTCCGATTTCGATTCCGTAAAAAGCCAAACGTTCAGAAAATTATAACTCATACAATACCCTAAGTATATAACGTTAATTTTCAGTTTTAACACAATTAAATCACAACAATCAATAATATGCATCAAAACCTAACAATTCCAACAACCATACAAAATTAGGGATTTTTAACCTATACATACTTCTACCCATTGGCCCAATCATACTAACCCATAATAATAAGGATTCCCCCCTTACCTCTTCAATTTTCTGGAAACCCTAGCTCCTCTCTTGTTCTTCCTCTCTTCTCCTTACTTTTCCTCTTCTCTTTCTCTATTGCCGTCAAATGATCAAATAATCCTAATCCTCACTCTCCTCACCTCTTATATACTAGTATTCTATTTGGGCTTAAAGAATGATACCTCTAATGTAATTAATAGGCCCAATAAGACCTAATATTTAAATATCTCTAATTAGTTCAATTAAGTTAAACTAACACAATATACGCACCAAGTTAATTAATATAATCAATTATTCAATTATATCTCACATCAACTAAATAATTAATTAACACCCCAAATTAATTAATATAATCAATTATTTTACTACCTAACAACCAATTAATTAATTAACACTCCAAATAAATAAAATTGGGTTGTTACAATCTCTCCAAATGCAAACCTAATGAATGAGGGGTGAGGAGAATACCAAGGTGTGATCCCAAAGCCAACACATATGATGAGATATCATGAGGGATCTTTGGGTCAAAATTGGGGTCTTATAGCTGCCCCTATTTAAGGATATTCTAACTGAGGATGTGAAGGTTAAAATCTTCGTATCAACTCAGTAGAATGGACTTAAATAACAACATATAAAAACAATTTTGGTCCCTAAGAGACCTCATAATCCATATGATATGAAGGTTAAAATAATATTTGTGGGGAATATATTGCCACAAAAGAAAAGAATTCGGAGAGACTGAAAGTTCACAGGAGCATAATGCATTCCATAACGAAAAATCACTGGCGAGACAGAGACTCTAGGGGAAAAACAGTTATGCGTAGGCAATGGTACGAATTAAAAACTGTTGGAGACACGAGGGGATTTCCAGGAAAATAAAACAATGGAAGGACTCGGTAAGGGGAACCAGGACATCTGCAAGGGATATGAATAGATCAGAACAAAACTGAAGTATTTAAACGAAACAGAGGGTTGGCGTTTCCACTAAGGAAATACGCACTCAAACTCAACTAGGGAAGAATGAACTTCAACACAGGAGTACTAGAGGTATATTATCTATTACTGGTTACTGGGTAGGAAGATAATACACCCTGACAGAGGGACATCCGTTACCGGTTAGGGTAAATATATCAAGGATGACTCACTAAGGAGAAAGAGGTGTATTCCTTACCTATTACTGGGTAAGAATAACCTATTGGGGAGAAAATATCAAATAGGATTTATAACTACTAGTTACTGGGTAGAATACCAAAGAGAGAGTATTTGTCACCTAATTAAAGCGAACTTATCAAGGATAAACTCAAAGGAAGAATATCCGTCATTGGTTAGGATGAACATATCAAGGATAAAATGCCTAGGAGAAATAGGAATTATATCTATCAGTTACTGGATAGAATACCAAAGATATAATATCCGTCATCGGTCAAAGTGAACATATCAAGGATAGACTTAGAGGGGAAAGATAGAATAGGAATTACAACTACCGGTTATTGGGTGAATACCGACAAGGGAAAGAAAATATGTCACTTGTTAAAGTGACCATATCAAGGATAAACTCTAAGGGAAATGAAATAGGGATTAGAACTACATTTTTACTCGGAAGAAAACCACAAAGGAAGAATATTCGTCACCGGTTAGGATGAACATATCAAAATATCTGTCTAGGTAATAAATAGAAAGAAATGGTCAAACAAAGACTCAACCCAATGATGGTATAAACTGAGTGGGGAATGAGAAAGGTTAAATTCTTTCTGCTTAAGAGGCTGACACTCTACAATTGAAGGAGGACAGACACACCAAATCTGCATGGGGAGATAAAATCACCAAGGCAGGAGATCAGAAGAAAAATCAATGCGATAAAATGCATAATGAAATATCTGATGTTGTATTATATGCATGAATATGTATGTATGTGATTATAATTATGCTGACAAAAACAACACAAAGGATAAAAATAACGAAGATTTGAATCATCACTACAACACTCGGCTAATCTCAATAGGATGGAAACACCAACTAGAGAATATTCTAAGGAAGAAAATACATCATCTATCACAGAATAAATCAGCACTAGCTAGGAGAATCATTGAGAACAAGCTTCCAATTGATTACGACAAACTCCGTGGGAAAAAGAGAATATTGCTGAAGGAAGATCAACTAAACATGTCGAAGATAGAAAAAAGGCCTGTTGAGCATCAAAATTTTCAACATTGCGGGGAATTTTAGGTCAACACCATACCAAATGGGAGACAACCCTGCAGGAGACAAAACCAAATACTGCTTAGAATCCAATACTCCTGAGAACAAGGGATCTTCATGTCAGAAGATGAACTCCACGGGGGCCAAAAGAGATAACACTATGCATGTGGATCTTAAGCAAATTGCGGGGGATGCTATGACCAAGATCATCACATTCCTCAATAATCAATAAATTCTTCTTGGAATTTGCAATATAAACCAATTCCAAGGAAGAGATAATCGGATCTGATTCACAAAGAGGAGAAACTGCTAAAGTTATGCAACATAATTATGAAAATGGAAACCAAATAAAGGTTCCAGATCTCTAGGGCCCAATCGTAGATCACAAATCGGGGGATGCAAAGTATGAACACCTTAGCTGGGGAACATGAATTTGCCAAGGGTATCGATCATCATCTCAACTAGAGATGAGATCCACTGGCTTTATCGGGGATGATGAAACATTCAACCAAGCTAGGGATAAATTATGAACTGTTGCGGAAGAAAAATAGTTACCAAACCAACTTCTTGGGGAAGACCAACAATGCTTCACACTTCAAGACTTACCTGTTCTCAGATTGTTGTTGACATTCCTTATTGAAATTGATTATTCTTAGAGTGATTGTTTTTATTATTTTAAGGAAAACAAATATTATTCATTAATTTATTTCAAAATTATCATTATAAAAAAATCAATTTTATTTAGCAAAAGTAAATAAGAATAGAAGTAATTCGATAAAAGCTCAACTTTATTTAATGGAATTGTAATCCGTAAATGACGAGACTCCATAGATCTTTACAAACTTCAAAAATTGGTAATTTACATGGAAAAAGGCTACATTGAATACAATGATAACTACTTTCTCTACCAACTTCAAAATCCATTGTACTTGTCTTTAGTTGAGAACAACTTCCATACCATAAACAAGAGAGAAATGGGTTTCCCCAGTTGAAGTGAGGATGGATGTACGGTACGCATGCAAAGAAAATGGGAGCATTTCATGCCAATCCTTGTATGTCACAATGATATTTTGGATGATCTTCTTAATATTCTTGTTTGCAGCTTCAACAACCCAATTCATCTTGGGTCTGTAGGGAGAAGAATTATGATGTGCAATCTTGAAGTCTTTGCAAAGAGCTTCCACCGTATTATATTTCAAGTTTGATCCATTATCAATAATGATCTTGCTTGGAACACCATAACGACATATTATATGATTATTGATAAACCTTATAACAACTTGCTTGGTCACATTTGCGTATGATGCCGCTTCAACCCACTTTGTGAAGTAGTCAATAGCCACCAGAGTGAAACGATGCCTGTTTGAAGCTTTAGGCTCAATCATGCCAATCATATCAATTCCTCACATGGAGAAGGGTCATGGAGAGGAAATGAAGTTCAACGGTGTTGGAGGATCATGAATCTTATCTGTATAAATTTGACACTTGTGGCATTACAAACTTGCAATAGTCAAATTCCATTGTCAGCCAATAGTAACCTGCTCTCAACATCTTCTTAGTCATAGCATGTCCATTGGACTGGGTACCAAAGGATCCTTCATGGACTTTAGTCTTCAATAGGTCTTCCTCGTGTCTATCCACGCATCAGAGCAAAACCATATCGAAGTTTCTCTTATAAAGCACATCACCTTTCAGGTAGAAGTTGCCAGCTAATCTTCTCAAAGTCTTCTTACCTTTCAAAGATGCCCCAAGCGAGTAAATCTGAATTTGGAGGAAACATTTGATATCAAAATACCATGGCTTTTCATCTTTGACTTCTTCAACAGCAAAGACAGGAGTTGGCCTATCAAGACGGATCACAGTCAAATTGGGAACTTCATTCCAAAATTTCACCACAATCATTGAAGCCAACGTTGCAAGAGCATCTGTAATCCGGTTTTCATCTCAAGGGATATGATGAAACTCAACCTTTGTAAAGAAAGTTGAAATCCTCCTCGCATAGTCTATGTACGGTATCAAAACGGGTTGATTCGTCTCCCATTCACCTTAGATCTGATTCAAAACCAAAGTTGAATCTCCATAGACATCAAGATATTTTATCCTGAGATCAATGGCATCTTCAAGCCCCATAATGCAAGCTTCATACTCAGCCATATTGTTTGTACACTTGAAAGTCAATCTAGTTGTAAACGGATGATGAGTGCCTTGAGGAGTAATACTCCCTGCCCCAATGCCATTACCATATGAATTAATAGCTCCATCAAATCCTATTTCCCAACGGGAACCATGTTCTGGCTCTTCTTCAAGAAACGGTTCATCATAGTCTTTCATCTTCAAGTATAGAAGCTCTTCGTCAGGAAAATCATATTGCACTGACTGATAATCTTCAATCAGTTGGTGAGCAAAATGGTCAGCCAAGACACTACCTTTAAAATCTTTGTGAGATCGATATTCAATGGGTGAGCAAAATCGGTTGGAGGCTCAAGTAGATACTCTTTTATACTATCAAAAGCTTTATGGAAATCTTCAGTCTAATCAAAAGACTGATTTTTCCGAAGAAGGTTGAATATAGGTGCACATGTGGCAGTCATATGCGATAAAAATCTTGCGATATAGGTCAAGCGGCCGAGAAAACCTCTGACTTGCTACTTAGTTTTGGGCGCAAGCATTTCTTGTATTGCTTTGACCTTGGCAGGATCAACCTTAATAACCTTCTTGCTGACAATAAAGCCCAACAACTTACCAGAATGAACACCAAAAGTACACTTATTAGGATTCAAGCGGAGTTTGTACTTCCTCAAACGCTAGAATAGCTTCAACAAATGTTCAATATCTTCTTCATTACTTGATTTAGCAATCATATCATCAACGTAAACCTCAATATCTTTATGCATGATATCATGAAAAAGAGTGGTCATAGCTCTCTAGTATGTCGCACCAACATTCTTTAAACCGAAAGGCATCACTCTATAACAAAATGTTCCCCAAGGTGTAATGAATGTGGTTTTATCCCTATCTTCAAGTGCCATTTTTATTTGATTATAACGGGAAAATCCATCCATAAAAGAAAAGAATTTGAATTTAGTTGTATTTTCTACCAACATATCAATGTATGGCAGAGGAAAATCGTCTTTCGGACTAGCTTTGTTCAAATCTCTATAATCAACACAGATGCAGACTTTTCCATCTTTCTTCGAAACAGGAACAATGTTGGCCACCCACTGCGGCTACTCGGAGGTAACAAGAAAACCAACATCAATCAGCTTCTGCACTTCCTCTTTGATCTTCACTGCTATATCAGGATGGATTCTTCTCAACTTCTACTTGATCGACGAGCATTCTTGATTCAACCGAAATCTATGCTCTATAATCTCATAATCTAAACCAGGCATGTCTTGATAGGACCAAGCCAACACATCAGAATAATCTCGAAGAAGATCAATGAACCCCTTCTTAGCTTTTGGACACTGTTGAGACCCAATCTTGACTTCCTTCACATCATCCTCGGAACCCAAGTCGACTAGTTAAATCTGCTCATTAAACGGCTGAATGGCTTTTCCCTCGTGCTCAAGAAAACGAGATAATTCATCAGATACTTCTTCATCATCAATCTCTTCCTCAGCTTCAATCACAGGGAAATCAAAGTTTGGAGAGGGAGTAGGATCATTGTATTCAATGGGTTTGAGAACCAACCTGCATAATGATTTGATATTTTGATTTTAGAGAAGTGGAGTGCGAATAAATATTATGTTGATGGAAGATTATTTTTTATTTATGTTTTTTTTATTACAATTTTCAGAAAAATAAAAAAAAATGAAAATAAAACATCATATATGTGGATGAATAAAATTGTATTTATTGATGATAATATTAAAATGCCCAACAATGTTGACTTCTCCCTTAGGCATAGGAGAATGACTTTTCTCAAAATAATGAAAAACAAATTCCTTAGAATGGTGAATAATAAGAGGAACATCAACAGCAACCCAATTGTTGCAAGTCTGGCCATGCATCACAAAGTTTGCGTAAGCTTTGTCTTCATCACCACTGTCTTCAATAATGGCAGCTGAGTGTTGATCATTCCCATGAATGAACCCTCCATTTCAAAAAATTGGTTGCCTAACTTTGACTTTGAAATTGAACGACTCTGGTTGAAATCCCAATTCGACTATGTTCTTGTTCTCGGCAACCTCTACAACACGTCCCCATTTGTCAATACTGCCAGCTTGAATAGCCTTTTGTGCATCTTTCAAAGAAGACATGGGTGCCCCATTTTTTATCAAGTCATCTGCAATAGATAAGGCTTGGAATGGTGTTCCAACCTCCTCTTCAGCATCAACATATGTGAAAGATGACAAATGGCTTACAAACAATGCCTTCTCTCCACCAACAACGACAAGCTTGTCGTTCTTCACAAATTTCAGCTTTTGGTGTAGAGTAGACGTCACAGTTTCGACTTCATGAATCCATGGACTTCCTAACAAGCAGCTATAGGCCGAATGGATATCCATTACATGGAAATTAATCTGGAAACCACTCGGACATATCTTCATTGGAAGGTCAACTTCACCAATGACAGTTTTACGAGAACCGTCGAACGCTTTGACAACTACGCTACTGTACCTAATAGAGGCGCCTTGATAAAATAGTCTTGATAAAGTTTATTTTGGTAACACATTCAGAGATGAACCAGTGTCAACGAACACATCGAACATATCCTCCTCCTTGCAATTCATTGAAATATGAAGCGCCAAATTATGATTCCTACCTTCCTCGGGAAGTTCTTCATCACAAAAGCTCAGAATGTTATAGGAGGTAGTGTTGGAAACTATGTGGTCAAACTGATCCACGGTCACATCATGTTCAACATAAGCTTGTTCCAACACTTTCGACAATGCCTCCCTAAGCGCTTCAAAATTCATTAATAATGATAGCACAAAGATCTTTGACGGAGTCTAGAGCAGCTGCTCCACAACATTGAATTCACTTCTTTTAATCAACTTTAGCACCTCATCATCATCGTTAGTCTTCAATTTACTGGATTCACCAAACTGACACATTGTAGCATTATTCGGATAAACTACTAGAATCTCTGCTTTCATACTTGCTGAAACATCTTCTACAGCTTTCGGAAACAATGGATTAAATACACGACCGTTATGGGTCACCTTTGCTATATCTGCAATGTTCACCAGGGAGTCGTAAACTGGTAGAGGACCCTCTTGACCATTTTCAATCATAGTGGAGTTGTACTGATATGGCACAGCTTTATCAGATGCATGCGGGACATGGCCCGCTAATCGTATTACCAACGACGATACCGATCTATTAACATTATTGCTGCTGCTACTACCAAACTGGATCATTACTCGCTCAGGGGTCTTAAATATTGGTACGATAACATTCACATCTCCCATATCCCTTGATTGTTGAATCTGGATTACATTCTCATCCATCAACTTCTGGATATCCCGCTTGAGAGTCATACACACATGGGAGTTCATGCTACAGATTGCACAACCATCATGGTCATGTTCACAATTACTGATTAAACACAAAGTCTTATGCATCTCCGCCAGATATCTTCGGATACGTCTTACATCAAAAACTTGAAAATTCCTTGGATAGTCGTCCACCATGTTGACTTTTACGTTCGGCGCTCTGTCCTCAAAGGACGGCATACCACTCTTCACAAGCTTCTGAACCTCATATTTCAAGGGATAGTAGTTTTCTATGTCACGGCCAGGGGCTCCCTTGTGAAAAGCAAAGTGAAGGTCAGGTTTGAACCACCATGGTAGTGGCTCAGGAATTTGTGGAGGATTTCTTGGGTAGATGAGATTTTTGAGGACCAATGACGGGTACAATTTTGAATAAGTCATTGGAATAGGGTCAAAGGAGACCTTCTTCCTCTCAAACCTTTGTTAGTGATGATTGTTGTTGTTGTTGTAGTTGATTCTTTGTTGTGGTTGTTGTTGTTGTTGTTGTTGAATTGGAACTGATTGATTGTTGGAATTCGTAGAAAAAACTAGAATTACTGAAGAAACTTGATGTTGATGTTGACGAGGTTGAGAACTCTTTTTGACACGAGGCCTCCTCTTCCTCTCCACTGATACGGAATTAGTTCTCCCTCCTTCCTCTTAGAGAAACTCCCACCATATTTCTTGCTAGATGATGCTTCTTCTTTAGAAAAACGTCATTCACGGACTCCTTCTTCTAGTCTCATCCCCATGTTTACCATTTCGGTAAATTCATTGGCGGCACTCGCAATCATACGTTCGTAATAAAACGAACTTAGTGTCTTCAAGAAGATCTTCATCATCTCTTTCTCTTCAAGAGGTGGACTTATCTGGGCAGCAAGCCCTCTCCATCTCTTAGCATACTCTTTGAATGTCTCCTTATCTTTCTGAGACATAGACCCCAACTGGTCTCTATCAGGCGTCATATCCATGTTGTACTTATACTGCTTGACAAAGGCTTCGCCTAAGTAATTGAAAGTACGAATGCTTGCACTGTCCAAGCCCATATACCACCTAAAAGCAGCTCCATTCGAACTGTCTTGGAAATAGTGAATCAGTAACTGATCATTATTAGTATGAGTAGACATTTTTATGGTGTACATCACAAGATGGCTTAGCGGGAAAGTATTCCCATTGTACTTTTTAATGTCGGGGACCTTGAATTTCACCGGGATCTTAACATTGGGTACCAAGCAGAGTTCAGCAGCACTCTTCCCAAATAAGTCTTTCCCTCTCAAAATCTTCAACTTTTTATGCAACTCAAGGAATTAATTATTCATCTCATCCATATTCTCATATACATGTATGCCCTCACAAGACTCAGAATGGTAGATAGTGTTCTCAACACGAGGAAGAGTGTGAACGACCAGAGGAGGTACTGACAAGAGCGGGCTAGATGCCGATAAAGAAAAAAAGGTGGGCGCATACTCTTCTTCCATAAAGTTCAATAGCATTCCCCAAGGGCGCATACTTTGCAAATATATATTTAAATAATAACAATAATAATAAATTGATTGACCATAAAATCCATTTTTATTCATAAAATTTGGAAGGATTACACTGAGTACAATTTCCGAAACCAAAATACAAATACAAGAGCAAAGGAAACCATCATTCTAAGGATCCCTAGCAACTACATCAGATGATCTGGATATGGGTGTATACTTCCTTCGGATGCATCAAATCTCAGACTCAAAGGATGTCTTCATATGAGCCTTCTGAAGAACTAGCTGATCAATAATCTTCTTCCAAGCACCGGAAGGCTGAGGCATACTAGAGGAAGATAAACCTTCTGGCTCTCTATGTCTCTTCATGACTCGATCTTCAAAAATCTCAATAAGCGCATTTTTGTCTTTCGAACCAAGCTGCAATTCTTCATGCTTTCGGATCAAAGCATAGAACCGATCTTCCCATATATCTCTTTCTTGCTTCATCTTGGTGAGTGTGTATTGAACTCCTCTATATCTTGGTTAGGGAGTAATGATGGTTCAACCATAACCACAAACATAGATCTTTCACAAGCGTATGACACCTTCAGATCCAAAACTCTCTTCTTCACCCAAAGACTGTAAGCTTCCAAAGCCACACAGTTGCGCAGACTAAGCTCAGATCTTCCTTTCCTATGCACATTATGCCACGCATGGACCATCTTATGCTTCACATGTTGGGGACCTTTACCCTCTTGATAGAATAGACCTTCTAACCGAGTGTTATTAGATTTATCTCTCAAGGGGAACCCAAGTTGACAACGAGCCGAAGTAGGGTTATATTTGATTCCTCCTTGTGTACCAATGAGAGGCACGTTAGAGAACTCACCACACATATAAATAATATCCAAGCTACTTAATACAGAATCATACCAAACAATATCATCATTAGTGAGAGACATAAGTCTCTGTGACCACCGTAGACATTTCTTGTTCTCCAAAAACACAGGGGTCCGAGGAAAGTGTGAAATAAACCACTTGTACGGAAGAGGAACACAACACACAATAGTCCCACCACCTTTAGAATTCCCCAAATGCAAAGAGAAGTACATGTCACCCAACAAAGTCGGAACAGGATTCCCAATCAAAAAAATTCTAATGGCGTTAACATCAACAAAACCGTTAATGTTAGGGAACAAAGCTAAACCATAGATGAGTAATACAAATGTGGCTTCAAAAGCATCCATACTACCGGCTTGAGAAAAAATAGTAGCTCTACCAATGAGGAACTCAGAAGTCAACCCAAGAATACCTCCTTTCTTCACCAAACGAGCATCAATCTCATATTTCTTCAGATGAAGAGCTTCAGTTATGATATGAGATATGGGAATCTCCTCCAATCCACTAAAGGGTACCTAGTCAGATACGGGTATTCCCAGGAGATGGGCATACTCCTCCAAAACACTCATAAGTCCTTCAACCACATCAACAGATAATACGAACAAAAGCTTCCCATGGCATTGCTTGAATTCCAAGGGATCTAATACAAAGGATGACGACTTCCTTATCTCTTTCAAATCAGGACATCTGAAATTGTACTTCTTAGTGTTCCTTCATCCACAATCCATGGTCTGAAAATATTTGCAAATATGACCACAGTTCCTTGAAACTTTACTTTTTTTGTGATGAATGTTATGATGTGCATGTATGCATGAATGAAACAATCACAAATAAGGGATCACACACAAGGCAAACACAAGCAAAGGTCAGGGGATGGATCAACTCATCATCAAGATCAATCATCCATTTTGGTGGATTATGGTTTTCACCTTATCAACATCCAAGTTCCATTGATATAGACAAGACTTGATCGGATCAACCGAGAATCAAAGGGTTTGTTGTGAGTCACGAGCATGAAGTCAGGTGAATATCCATCCCAAAGGAGTATACTAAGGATAAAAACCTGTAGATCATTTTCTAAGAAGTTCCTAGAGTCTTAATCCCATCTATCAGATATTTTAGGCCTGGATGACTGACTCATCAACCCATAATATTCTCAAGAGAAACTCGTCTGAGTGTAGTATCGCGTAACAACTATTATCAGGTCTACACCTGAACAGTCTCCACACTAAGTCCTAAACAGGCCATGTTCGATTAAATGTTCTACGGACCTCAGCTTCTCAGGCCCCAAATCATAGAAAGTAACGTCTATCCACGAATGACTTAGGTGACATCAAAAACTCCAAAAGGGTCTTCACTGAGTAGATGGGTATCAAGCCAACTTCTTAATAACTACTCGACATAAGTTGAACATGACTATACCATCCTCTTATCTTAATTGCACTCAAGTTCGGGTTAGAACTTATCTCACCACTCAGAGATCACCAGGCACAACAGACAGGTTATATCACACAAACGATTATACAAACATCAAATATACAAATATATACACATAAAAAAGTAGGCTAAACCCACTGAGGCCTACTCCCCAACAGAGTTGCCACTTAACTTATGTAGTGGTAAATTCATGACCATCAAGCTATGGATAAGCTTAACGTCAATAAAATCAGATTCTCCACCACGTTTTTATTGTTTCCAAGGGAAAAGGGAAAAGTACGAACAAATCCCAAAGATAATAAGTTTTCAAATCAAAACTAATTAAATGCCAAGGATTATAGGTAAGGGGGTTGGTTACATAGAGGGAAGATGTTAGCACCCAAAGTGTCCTAGGTACTCCTAGGGAGCCCTTTTTTATGTGTGTATGTGTTTGTGGTATAAAAGATGTTGAGAAAAATAGAGTGTGGGGATGAGGAAAGAATTCATTGATTATAGTTTTGTGTTTGACAAGACCTTCGGACTTGTGCCTACGTACCAACATAAAAATGAGGGATCAAAACCTTGTAGTTCGTGGTAAAATTTTTAAAGTTGGTGAATTGGTTTTAACAAAAGTTTTAAATGAAAAGGCACAAAGGGCCAAAAGTTTGAATAAGGTTATTAGTTCTTTTTGTCTTTTTGAAATTTTAAGTCAATATGATTAAGTTTATTTACAAATTTTGATTTAAGAAAGAGTTTGAAAATTCATTGGCATAAGGCCAAAGTTTCTAATCATTAAAACAAAGCCTAAGTTTAAGAAAGTCACAAACAAAGAAAGTTTTTTAAAAGAGGGTGAGATTTTGAAATTTAAGAAGTGGGACAAGATGAAGAGACTATCATAAGTACAAATTAAAAGTTAAGAGTTGAAAATATCTAACCAATGGGATGCAATCCAACAGACAAGAATGTCATACCGAAACCCATTTTCCATTGGACTTTTATCAAGCAATAATCAATAAGCAATGAGCAATATCCAGACGTCATGAAGATAAAGGAATCAAATAAAGATAGCCATATCCAAACAAGCAATTCCCATAGCTAGCAGTCTTCATTTTCTTCCCTTGTATCAGATGAAATATTCCTTGATCAACTAAGAGCAAAGCATTAGACACAAGATTAAGATATCAATTAAGTACGAAGACAGAGTAGCAGATGGATTAGACACAAATATTCCCATGTTTTTAGGTATTTTAAGGTCCTAAGACCACAAACAAAATCAAAATTCACAAACAATATAAATAATCACAAGATATGGTTAAAATGGGCATAGTGAAAAAGCACTTAAACATAAACAAGTTATATGAAATATAAATGGCATTGAATGATAAATGACTGAAATTTAAATTGCATAAAATAAAATACTTGAAAGTAAAGAAATATTAATAAGGTTTAGTCAAATATTAGTCAAAAGTTAGTCAAGTGTTAGATGTGATTTTTAATTGATTCAGTCATTCTTTGGAGAACACTCAACCATTCATTCTTTGACGGAAAAAAGGTAAGTCTCCACACAATTCCATGAAGAATGGGAGACTTACAATCTCACTTACTAGAATGTTATGCTTTGAGGGTCAAATTTAGCTCTATGTTAAGGAATCGTAATTGGACTTATGTAGAAGTCACAACTATCTGAGGTCGGGCAAAAAAAATTTAGGTGTTAATGCATGTTAGAGATTTGGTACGAAGAACCCAACTCCTAAAACATACCACACACTAAAAGAATAAAAATCAAGAAGGAGTGACCTATCTCAGTCATACTTGTATTGACTCGTCTGACACAAGGTCATTGAAGAATCAATTGGCCTTTAGACATTAGAGATTTCATTGGTCAATTGAGGGAGGGGATGATAGAAACACAAATTGATCATGGGAGGAATTTCATCAAATTAAAACTATCCATTCATTATGGGAGACGAAATATACATTTCATCAATCCCCTAAATTCAATGGTTTTGATCCAACAAAAGTCAAATCAACTTTGGCCAAGGCCCATCCAGAAAGTCAAACATCACAAGACCATCAAAATGGCTCAACAACATTTTTAAACATTTAATCAATTAAAAAATGAATTAAAATACATTTTTATTGGGTCAAAACCTAAAATCCTTTTAAAACACCAAATAAATGGCCAAGGGATTTATCCTAGGTCAAACAAGGTCAAAGGACCTTAGACAACAAATTTTACTATTTTTGATAAGTCAAAACTATTTTTAAACAATTAAAAATATGCACAAAAATATTTAATTCATGAAAAATATCATAATTAATTGAAAAAATAACTTTAATTTAGAATATGGAAATATTTAAAGATTTTTGGTGAAAATCCCATATTTTTTGGATTAAAAATGAAATTTCTATGAATTAAACAAAATAAATGGATTAAATGAAAAATCATAAATTAAAAAGAAATTAAAAAAAAAGGCCATCAGATCCCCTCATTAGTTGAGGTGGAAGATCTGATGGCCATGCGCGTACAATCCATGGTGGACTCAAGTCAATGCAACACACACATGGTCTAGAACCAATCTGAACCATCTCTTGATTGATCTCCTTGCATTGAGGGCCTAAAACCCTAGATGTGAGCTTGATGAGGCATTGGTGGATGCACACACTACCTACAAAAGAAACAAAGATATACATAGACATATTTATGGTATTTAGGTTAGTAAGCAAATAAAAACAAAGTATGATACAATGAAATGTGCTTGGTGATCTCTCCCAATGCAAACCCAAAGAATGAGGGGTAAGGAGGAAGCCAAGGTGTGATCCTAAAGCCAATGCATATGATGAGATGTCATGAGGGATCTTAGGGTCAAAATTGGGGTCTTACAGTTTCCTTGAAATCAAGTTTGAATTTCACCTTCTGTTTTTGAGATTCAAACTTCAAGGATTCATTGCAGTTTTCCTCTCAATTGGTCACTTGAAGCAAGAGGAGGAAGAACCAAGCGAATTCAGATGAAGATCAAGCAAGATTCAAGCTACCTGAAGATGATTTTTCAGGAATTTTGAGCTTTCGATTCTATCTCATTTCTTCACTATTCTCTTTGATTTTTGGTGGGTTGAAGTCCTACCAATGTAGGCAACAAGATTGAGTTACTTTAAGGTCAAATCGGAGCAACTCAGATCATGAACCTGAATTTTCAAATCCATGCCCCTTTCAATATACTTGGAATTGGATAAAATGGAGGTCATATTCGAGCTCCTGAGCATTTTGTCTTTAAAACGATGTCCTTACTTTTCATTTTTATGGGGTTTGTGGTGGACCAGTCCTGTGAGGTCCACTGGAGAAGATGACCGGAGCTAGGACTCCATCTGATCATGTATCCACGTTCTAATCCTAGCCCTTGCTTTTGAGTACCACGTGTGTGATGTAGTTGATTGAGGGGTTTGATCGAAGTCCGCGCTAAGATGGTCGATCTGATGGGCCTTGATTTTTGATATTTTCTGATTTTTCACTTAATTGCCTTATTTTGTTTAATTCATAATAGATCCATTTTTAATCAAAAAATATGGGACTTTCACCAAAAACCTTTAAATATTTTTCTCTTGAATATTCTGAGTTAAATTTATTTTTTGGATTAATTTTGGTATTTTTCATGAATTAAATGTTTTTGTTCATATTTTTAATTGTTTAAAAATACTTTTGACTTTTTAAAAATCATGAAATTTTTTGTCTAAGGTCCTTTGACTTTGTTTGACCATTGGATTTAGGGGATTGATGAAATGCACATTTCATCTCCCAAAGTAAGTTGATGGTCTTGATTAGATGAAATTCCTCTCATGATCAATTTGTGTTTATATTTCCCCTTCCCCCTTCATATTCATCCATAGTCTTCCCCATTCCCTTATTTTACCAATGACATCTCTAATGTCTAAATGCTAATTGATTCACCAATGACCTTGTGTCAGATGAATCAATACAAGCCTGACTAAGATAGGTCCCTCCCATCTTTTTTAGTGTGTGGTATGTTTTAGGAGTTTGGTTTCTTTCTACCAAATATCTAACATGCATTAACACCTATACTTTTATTGCGCGACCTCACATTGTTGTGACTTCTACATAAGTCCGATTATGGTTGCTTAACATAGAGCTAAATTTGACCCTCAAGGCATAACATTCTAGTAAGTGGGATTGTAGGTCTCCAATTCTTCATGGCATTGTGTATAAACTTGACCTTTTTTCCTTTCATGAGAGCTATTGGCTTACTTGTTGAATGATCCAGGTTGGAGCCCTTCTCATGGAAGATGTCTTGGTTTAAGGATTCATACCTGTGAATGAATGACTAAGTGTTCTCCAAAGAATGACTTAATCAATTAAAAATCAACACTAACATTTGACTAACCATTGACTAACTCTTATTCATTATGTTTTTACTTTCGAGTCATTTACTTTATGCAATTTAAATTTTAGTCATTTATCATCCATTGTCATTTACATTTCATATAACTTGTTTATGTTTAAGTGATTTTTCACTTTGCTCATTTGAAGGATATCTTGTGATTATTTATATTGTTTGTGTATTTTGATTTTGTTTGTTGTCTTAGGACCTTAAAACATTTAATAACAACAAAAACCCTAAAAACCGTTTGGTGGATTGTTGGAATTTGATATGAGCTTTGGACTTAAAATTAGGCAAAATTCCCTATGCTAAAGGACTAGCCCAATGCCAACATTTGGATATTGAGCTATCTTTGACTATGACTTTTATCTGATGAAGGACTTAGGGATCTCTTTGATTCATCTTCTACTTTGTCTCTATGCTTAATTGTTATTTTATTTTGCTCTATGTCTGATGTTTTGTTATGAGTTGATCAAGGAATATTTCATCTGATATAATGGAAGACAATGAAGATTGTTGGCTATTGGAATGCTTGCTTGGATATGGATATTTTTCTTTTATTCCTTGATCTTTATGATGTCTGCAGATTGCTTATTACCTGTAGCATATTGCTTGGTCAAAGTCCAAAGGAAAATGAGTTTCTATATGACATTCTCGTCTGTTGGATTTCATCCCATTGGTCAGATATTTTTAACTCTTAACTTTTAAATTTGTACTTAGGATAACCTCTTCATCTCCTCCCACCTCTTAAATTTCAAAACTTCTCCCTCTTTTCAAATATCTTATTTGCTTGTTTTATAACTTAGACATGTTTTGCTTATTAGAAACTTTGGCCCTATGTCAATGAATTTTAAAACTTTTTCTTAATCAAACTTGTAAATTAACTTAACAATATTGACTTCAAATTTCAAAAAGATAAAAAAGAACTAACAACTCCATTCAAAACATTGGCCTTTTGTGCCCTTTTACTTAAACTTTTTGTTAAAATCAATTCATCAACTCATTTGAATTTTTAACCATGAACTACGAGGTTTTGATCCCTCATTCTATGTTGGTATGTAGGCAGAAGACCGAAGGTCTTTTCAAACACAAAAATATAATCAATGAATTCATTTCTCATCCCTACACTCTTTATTTTATCAAACATCATTTATACCCAAAAAAGGGCTCCCTAGGAGTACCTGGGACACTTTAGGTGCTAACACTTTCCCTTTGGGTAACCAACCCCCTTAACTGTAACCTCTAGCATTTTATTAGTTTTGATTTGAAAACTTCTTATCTTTGGGTTTTGCTCGTACTTTCCTTTTTCATTTGGAAACAATAAAAGCGCGGTGGCGACTCTGGTTTTATTGACGTCATGTTTATCCATAGCTTGATGGTCATGAATTTACCGCTTTAAAACCCACTGAGGACTACTTTCCAACAGAGTCTCCACTTAATTTCTGTAGCGGTAAATTCATTACCATCAAGCTATGGATAAACTTGACGTCAACAAAACCAAAGTTGCCATCGCGCTTTTATTGTTTCCAAAGGAAAGGGGAAAAAGTACGAACAAAACCCAAATATAAGAAGTTTCAAATCAAAACTAATAAAATGCCAGCGATTACATGTAAGGGGATGCAATCCAACAGACAAGAATGTCATATGGAAACCCATTTTGCTTTGGACTTTAGCAAGCAACAAGCGTAAGCAATATCCAAGAAAGCAATATATGAAGGCCAAGGCATCAAATAAAGATTTCCGTAATTCCAAACAAGCAATCTAATAGCTAGAAGCCTTCAATGTCTTCCAATGAATTAGATGAAAATATTCATTGGCCAACTCAGAACAATCATTAGACATCAACCATAATAACAATATAGCAATTAGCACAAACAAAAAGTGACAGATGAATCAAGGTTACGCAAGGTCTTGTATCAGATGAAAGGTATAATCAAGTGTTTCTCAGTCTCAGATAGTGGCATTGGCCAAGTCCTCAAAGCATATGAAAGTTGCTTATCCTAGGTCCATAAGTTCAGATCAATTCCAATAGTCCACCAAGAAAAAACAAAATAAGCAAGCAATATATACAATCACAAGCTATGGCTCAAATGAGCAAAGTGAAAAGGATTGAAGCATAAACAAGTTGCATGAAATGTAAATGGCATATGAATGATAAAGATACTGAAATTTAAAGTGCATTCTTTGGAGAACACTCGACCATTCATTCTCACGTATTAATTCTTAAACCAAGACATCATCCATGAGAAGGGATCCAACTTGGGTAAATAAAAAAGTATGCCACTTCCTCTCATGAAAGGAAAAAAGGTCAAGTTTCCATACAATGCCATGAAGAATGGAAGACTTACAATCTCACTTACAAGAATGCTATGCCTTTTTTTGTCAAATTTAGCTCCATGTTAAGAAATTGTAATTGGACTTATGTAGAAGTCACAACTATCTGAGGCCGGACAATAAAAATATAGTTGTTAATGTATCTTAGAGATTTGGTACAAAGAACCAAACTCCTAAAAACAAGTCTTATATCATTTAATTCATGAAAAATATCAAAGTTAGTCCAAAATATGATTTTAATTCAAAATATGGAAGGGGACAATATTTAAAGATTTTTGGTGAAAGTCCCATATTTTTTGGATTAAAAATTAAATTTATATGAATTAAACTAAATAAAAGGATTAAACATAAAATCATAAATTAAAAAGAAATTAAAAAAAACAAGGGCCATTAGATCTTTCTCATTAATTGAGGTGGCATATCTGATGGCCACGCGCATGGGGACACGATGTACCATGGAACATGCGCTGCAAACAGAGTCAAACAAATCAAAGGCTGAGATTAGAATGTAAGGCACGGATCAGATGGATGAGGTGAAGCCAACACACCATCGAAGCCCTTGCTCCGATCATCTTTTCTGGTGGAGTTAACTGGACTTGTCCACCACAAAAGTTCACCAAAATAAAAAGTGCATACACTAATTTAAAGAAAAGATGCCCAGGAGCTCGTTTTTGGCCTCAATTTCTCCTTATTCCAAGTATATTGAAAGATATGAGGATTTGAATTTTGAGGTACACGATCTGAGTTTCTTCGATTTGACGTCAAAGTAACTCAACCTTGTTGCTTACATTGGTAGGACTTCAGAAAACCAATAAACAGGAAAAATAGTTGAGAAATGATGGAGAATTGAAGACGAGAAAAATCTAAAAATTCACCTTCGATTTGCTTCAATTGAGCTTGATCTTGCTTCCAATTTTCTTTGGAACGAATCCACTAGCTTGCAGAAGATGAAATGGATACAAAAGGGCTTTGAATTCTTGGAGTTTCAATTCCAAAATAGAATGGGAGTCAAAACTCGATTTCAAGAGAAATCATCAAGAAATTCTATCAATGGATGGTTAGGGTGTTTTAAGTTCAATGCTTGGGAAAGGTCCTCCTTATTATGAGCAAGAGGACATGTATTTATAGGCCTTTGCATTCATTTCCACACACTTTCAATTTTGAACCAAAAATAGCAACTCAATTTGCAAGGATGCATGGGCATGCATTGGGCCCAAAATGATAATTGTATTGAGTCCAAATTCTCACACAAACCATGCTGAGATCATAACACGAATCCATGCAAAGGTAATTGGAAATTGAGGTCAACAGTTTCCAAAATAAGCCATCAAAAGAATCCATGCGCAACTCCCTCAATTCTTATCCAAATGAAGTGATATTGGACTATTTGGAAAGGTGACATGAAAAGGAACAACTTAAATGTATAAGACATTTTTTGATTTGGAACTTGGATCATGATGAATTTTTAGGTGGAAGTTGGAGAAAACAAACATGGTTGAAAGTTTTCTAAGTACAAAATAAATTGACCACTTCTTCCACCTTAAATAACTTTTTCTATGAGCTTCAAATGAAAATGGTTCCTTCAACAACGTTGTATCTCTTTAATTTGTCTTCAATTTGGTAACAAATTTTACATCATTTGCATATTGCATAAGGGAGTTATGGATTTTAGAAGTTGACGAAACTTGATTGTTCAATGGTAATGGCCCAAAATGACCTATAATCTTTCCTCTTGGAACATGCCCTTGAAAGTAGAATTTAACATTTATCAATGAACCAAAGTTCGAGAATACATGTTGAAATTGATCATGAAACTTGTATGGACTTAATATTATAGAAAATGAGGAAGTTATGATTCTTTGAAGTTGACCTCCTAACTAGGGCACAAACAAAATGACCTATACTCATTCACCATTAAAAATGACTCTACAAGAAAAATTAGCTCTTGATGTTGACATAAAAGTTGTTTGGAATATCAAAAAGAGTAACTTTGTTTTTGGAATCATTTTCATATGACAAACATTGTTGGGGATAGGGTCTTGGGAATCCTATATTTGACCAGTTGACTTTCTCTGGTCAACTTCTTTGAACCAACTTGAAAACTTGAGGTTCCTTTGATCTTTGGGCTCATGGATAATCATATATGCATAAGATAATGTAAAATGAAGTATACCTTGATGATATTTGATCAAATGTTAAAGAAACTTGATGAGGAAGTCACACAAGATACCTAAATGAATTAGGGCTTCCAAGGCAAACAAGCTTCAAACTCTTGAAGAATTCTTGATCAAAACGATAAATAAAGAACATAGAGATCCATATATGATTATTATAACCATTATGACCCTTTCCTTGATTGATCTCTGGCATTTATGGTCTCAAACCCTAGTTATGAGCTTTAGGATGCATAGTTGGACACAAACACTACCTACTAAAGAAACAAAGCTGCACATATACATATTTTTGGTATTTTGGTTAGTAAAAAAAAACCTATAATACAATAAAAAGTTCTTGGTGATCTCTCCCAATACAAACCCAATGAATGAGGGGTAAGGAGGATGCCAAGGTTGGATCCCAAAGCCAATGAAAATGATGAGATATCATGAGGGATCTTACGGTTAAAATTGGGGTCTTATAGGAGGTTGATCACTCAATGAAGATATGTTCATGCTTATTTCAGATCATTTTTTGAAATGATGGATATTCTTACCGCCTACAGTTATCTATGGGGATGTTCGTGGATTCATGAGGATGGGGCACTGACATTGACTCTCCATCAAAAGTTGAAGTTTGTGAAGAATGGGAAGTTAGTGATCGTGGGCGGCGAGCAGGCCATGTTGGTGAAAAATCCCTCTTCATTTTCATACATTGATGTCGACGAAGCTGAGGGAACATCATTTTAAGCTCTTTCCGTTGATAATATTGATGTTAAGAAGAATAAGGAATCCATGACATCTTTGAGAGATGCCTAATATGTGATGGAGACTGGTCAATATGCTAGGTGAGGACAAGTTGTTGAGCTTTCTGAGAACTAGAACATGGCTGGTTTGGGCTTTTCCCCTGGTTCAAACCGAACAGATTTAAAGTAAATTCAGGAAGTGTTTCATAGTGTTGGCTTTATTCATTCTATGGATCAGTCTGCTGCCTCCATCATAGAGGATAGTGAAGAGTAAGAAGCACCAAACTTTGTGATGCATGGACCGATATGCCAAAATTGGATTTTTGTTGATGTTCCTTCTGTTATTCACTTATAAAATGTTACTTCATTTATCCATATTATGTTTTCCCTTTTTTCATCTTTATGAAAAAATGGTAACATAAAAAACAACATAATAATCACTTTTATATATGCATCACAATGTGCGTTTATTTGTTCATATTCTAAAATCAAGCATAAAATCATTGTGAAGTTAAGATTGAGGCACTTCTTTATTCGGATATAAATAAGAGTATGGTAGAGCTTCTTAGAGAATATGTGGATATGTTTGCTTGGTCTTATCAAGATATGGCAGGTCATGATACTGATATTGTGGATCATCGATTACCATTATATCCAGAATGTCTGCTGGTTAAATAGAAGTTGAGAAGAACTCACCCTGATATGGCTGTCAAGATTAAAGAAGAGGTGCAAAAGCATATTGATATTGGGTTCCATGATACTTATGGGTGGCTAACATTGTACTAGTTCCAAATAAAGATGGAAAAGTTTGAATATTTGTTGATTATAGAGACTTAAACAAAGCTAGTCCGAATGATGATTTTCATCTGCCACACATTGACATGTTGGTAGATAATACAACTAAGTTCAATGTCTTCTCCTTTATGGATAGGTTCTCCAGTTATAATCAAATCAAGATAGCACCCAAGGACATGGAAAAGACAACATTTATTACACCCTGGGGAACATTTTTCTATAGAGTGATGCCTTTCGGTTTAAAGAATGCTGGAAGAAGATCATGTTGAGTATTTGTTAAAGCTCTTTCAGCGGTTGAGAAAGTTTAAACTTCGGTTGAATCCAAATAAATCTACTTTTGGTGTACGTTCGGGAAAGTTGTTGGGTTCCAATGTTGGCCAGAAAGGTATTGAAGTAGATCCTGATAAAGTCAAAGCTATTCAAAAGATGCCTACACCAAAGATAGAAAATAAAGTCAGATGATTCCTTGGGAGCCTAATTTAAATATCCAAATTTATATCTCACATGAGTGCCACGTGTAGGCAAATCTTCAAGCTTCTCGTAAAGATCAAGGTTATATTTGGACAGAAGACTTCCAAAAATCCTTTCATAACATCAAGGAGTATCTGCTTGATCCTGCTATCTTGTCTCCGTTAGAGGAAGGAAGGCAATTGATTATATAGTTGACTATGTTAGAAGAGTCCATGGTTTGTGTGCTTGGACAACAGGGTGAAACTGGTAGAAGGGAGCATGCCATCTACTATCTGAGTAAGAAGTTTACAGACTGTGAGTCTCTGTATTCCATGCTTGAGAAGACTTATTGTGGTTTACCTGGTGTCGTATACGCGAAAAACAATCGGCAGGAAAAGACACAAAGTCGCCACCGTGCGTTATTTATCCCAAAGGAGGGAAAGGAAACGCTCGAAGTAAACCTAAAAAAGGGAAAGGAATGGTCTTACGACCAGAGATTGCAAGGTACGGGAGTCGGTTACGCAAGGGGAAGGTATTAGCACCCCTCACGTCCGTCGTACTCGACGGGATCCACGCTCAAAAGAATAGAATAAGGTTGCTAAAAAACTACACACACTGGAATAATGAACAAGGTGAAAGAAAGACGGAGAAAGGTGACTCGGCAGGATGTCGCATCCTGGGCCTACGTAGTTTGTCAGAAACAAACATCAGAGTCGACGTAGTTCGGGGAAATGGGAAACGTGCTTGCTAGGACATCGCATTCTATGCATACCTTTCTTCTCTAACCAGAGTAAGAATCAGAGCACTCGTAGCTCGGCTAACGCACGCCGAAACAAAACATTGAAAGGAGACCTTGAGACGTCAAAACAAAACACACAACAGGAAACGGAAGGCCAATAAATGGACTTACATCCAACTCCGAACAAACAGATGGGAAACAGATAGCCAATCAATGGTCTTACATCTAACTCCACGAAACAAAACAGGAAACAGATAGCCAATCAATGGTCTTACATCTAACTCCAAACGAGCAAACACGAACAAACGGGAAACCGAATGCCAATCGCTGGACTTACATCAGACTCCAAACACACACCCAAACAAATGCAAACAGGAAACAGACTGCCAATAAATGGACTTATGTCCGACTCCGAACAAACACACACGAAGAGAAGAAGGGTCTCGATTGCAACTAGGGCAAGAGAAAAGGAAGGTCTCGATCGCAACGAGGGCGAGAGAAAAGAATCGCACCAAAGGCGAAAACCAGCGAGGATTAAAGTAAGTTGTCAGTCAAACTCGACAAGACATCGCATCTCGTGCCTACGTATCTCATATGGACATGAGAATCAGAGTTTCTGTAGTTCGGCTAAACTATTTCTATTTATTTTGTGTTTTTTAGGTGAACGACATTACTACGTAATCTACCGGATGCTCGACTTTTGGAGACTTACTCGCTTGTAGTAGAAGGAGTTAACGTGTCCTTAAGAGAAGATCAAGTTTGTTTGTGTTTTAGGAATGCTCACACAAGAAAGGAAGTCCTAGACGAAAGAACCGTGCTACCTTAATTGACATGCAAACGAGAGACTATGCAAAGTCTAGCAAACCTAAGGGGATACAATCACCACACACAAACATATAACATGAAGTAAACACACCAACAAGGGGGCTCAAACATTCGGGTAAGGCTTTAGTCAAGGGGTCATATCAACCTCGACAAACAAGTCGGGCTTTAGTCAAGGGGTCATATCAACCTCGACAAACAAGCCAACTGGAAAGGTATCTGAGGCTCTTAACCACTGACATTGATCGTCAGGGTGAGCAGATGAAAGGTGATGAGGGTTGGACCTCATAGCTCTTAACCCTGGCCTGGGTGAGCTTGAATTAAATGAAGACGTGGGGATCCAGAATGAGGGACCCTACTCCACTTGACTGACTCTATATACAAGGATCTTGGGTTAGGTTCAAGAGCATCAGCACGTAGTGCGAGCTTAATGAACGACTCAAACGATTAGCAGGGGATTGATTGCTAATCCCTTCTATCTGCCAATTGCCTCTTCACTTAGGAGGACTTAAATAACCATGCCTCGACAAGGAGGTCTTTAGCACAAAAGTAAACAAACACAGTCATTGCCTCTTAAGGAGGACTTCAACCAAATGCCTGCCAGAAGAAGCGACAGGGCTTCCAGACTACATGGAGTTAGAGGATGATTACCTAGGTGGTATCCCAACCACAAGCAAAGCAAAGCTCAAGCAATAAGCTAAAGCGGCTAATGTACCTGTAAGAAAGTCAAACAAGTCAATATTCACATTCAGAAAAATCAAACAGACAGTCAACAGTGGTTCTATATGTACACAAGTCAAGCTCTATGTGCAAGCATTCAAGTGATTCCACCACACTCAATGAACCTACAATACAGAGGATTAGTGCACAAAGCAATTTGCATCTCAAGTCATGAGATCACATCAACCATTAGAGCTAATTGCTTGAACCTGAAATACAAAGCTCAAAAGGTGAGTACAAACCACTTGTGCAAAGACTAGGGTCAAAGGCGAAGCAAAAAGTCAAAACAGCAGCCAATATTCAACATGAAGCACATTTATTCAAGTAAAAACATGTCCTAAAAAGGACAAGACTCAAATCCTAAGGCAAATCCATCTAATGATCATGCTAAGGCAAAGGCATACAAAGGTGATCACAATTGGGCATACAAATGAGAAAATGCATTGACACTTGAATTGAAGAAACATGAGATTCGAAATTTCACCAACCTGAACTTGCAGTGACCAAAATCGTGTGCTACAGCTTCCACTAGCTCCAGATCCACTCCTCTATGATTGCTTTGAAGCTTTGGAGAGAAATTGACACTTGAATTGGTCTGGATCTAGCTGAAATTCAAAACTCCATGCTCATGTTCATGTGTTGATGCAGCTTGTTTCTTCACCAAAACCTTCAATCCAATACTTGATTTGCACTCAGTGATGATAAATGAACACGATTATGCAGTCAAATCAATGAGTTATGTGAAAGAAATTGAAATTTGAGATGAGAGCAAAAATGGAGGGAAATCCAAAATCTAGATCTAGAATGTGTGAAAACTCCTCCAATTCTGTTATGATTAGCCTTATATACTCCTCCTTAATCATGTTGTAATTAAGTTTAAGCATGGCTAATGAAAAATTAGTGAAATATGGGGTGCATGACCAAATTAGCAAATGTGTGGTGCATGGAGAATTTTACACGTGAACAGTGCCATATGAGGACTCAAAATCACCTAAAATCATCTTATGAGCAAGGTTGGATTGGAATTTCGCATGTATGATGCACCAAATTTGAATTAGGCATTTTCCCTCCAAAATACTCATGCATGGACAAATGATCATGTGATATTATTTCATGCAATGCAATGATTGATTTGAAAAATATCGGTCATGAGAAGCAATATGCAAAAAGAGTGACTCCATTTGGAGTTTTGGATCAAAAGTTATGGCATGTTGAACTTCCATGCACACTTGGCAATTATTTGATCATAATTCTTCAACCATTCATCAGATGCTCATGATCTTGGACTTTTTGAAAATGGGAGAGAAAGATCTTCAACTTTGATGTTGATCAAAATTTCATTTGAAGCTTCTTTGATGTTGGAAAGTGAAGTTGAAAGTGTACAAAAAACTTGCCATTTTTGGAAACTTGAAATTACAGGTCACTTTCCATTTTGGGAAACTTTTGATCTGACTTCAAAATCTTCAAGCTAGATGTTTGACATGATGAATAGGCCTCATTTGGACATGAATGAAGTGTCTAAAACCATTTCTCCACCTCCTAGCCCTAAGTTGACTTTCAGTTGACTTTTATGGGCCCCAGATGACCTGGATATGCACTGTGGACTTTGGACCTCTACCACTTGGCAAAATTGCTTCAAAATGAACCTTGATTCATATAAGCTCTCTAGAATACTCATGTGGCTCTCATCTCAAGGAAATACTTTCCCTTTTGCACAAATGAATTCTCTTAATGCCAATGCTTATTGATACGGTGCAATGCAATGTGTAATGTTAATGACCTAAAAAATGAAATGAATGCATGAATGGGGGGTGAAAATTTGAGGTGCTACAGCTGCCCCTATTCAATCAACTGAGAACCTGAATGGATGAGAGCAACGACTATCAGACCTTCAAGGTACACAGGTATTGAATACCAAAAGACCCTGGAATTTGCACTCTGCGGGAGATGGATCAAAGAAACGAGGCTATCCACCAATGGCGGCTTCCATTGGGGATTTAATATTTATCGGAGAAAGGAACCCCGACCAAACATCCATTGATGAATGGGAAAGGGAAACCACGACAAGACATCAACCGATGAATGGGAAGGAGAAACCACGACTAGACATCAACGGATGAATGGGAATCAAGAAACCACGATCAGACATCAACAGATGAATGGGAAGGACTCGATGTTTACCGACATCGAAAGATGATGTTTACCAACACCAAAAAAGGGCGACAAAACATTTACCGATGACTAGGAAGGACTCGATGTTTACCGACATCGAAAGATGATGTTTACCGACAACAAAAAGGGCGACAAGACATTTACTGATGACTGGGAAGTACTCGATGTTTACCGACATCGAAAGATGATGTTTACCGACACCAAAAAGGGCGACCAGACATTTACCGATGACTGGGAAGGACTCGATGTTTACCGACATCGAAAGATGATGTTTACCGTCACCAAAAGGGGTGACCAGACATTTACCGATGACTGGGAAAGAGAAGAATCACAACCAGACATTTACCGATGACTGGGAAAAAGGATACACAACCAGACATTTACCGATGATTGGGAAAAAGAAGAATCACAACCAGACATTTACCGATGACTGGGATAAAGGATACACAACCAGACATTTACCGATGACTGGGAGAAAGAAGAATCACAACCAGACATTTACCGATGACTGGGAAAAAGGATACACAACCAGACATTTACCGATGACTGGGAAGGAACTCGACGTTTACCGACATCGAAAGATGATGTTTACCGACATCAAAAAAGGGCGACCAGACATTTACCGATGACTGGGAAGAGAGAAACCACGACCAGACGTCAACGGACGAATGGGGAGAGAGACCACGACCAGACGTCAACGGACGAAGGGGAAGAGACACCACGACCAGACGTCAACGGACGAATGGGAAGAGAAACCACGACCAGACGTCAACGGACGAATGGGAAGAGAAACCACGACCAGACGTCAACGGACGAATGGGAAGAGAAACCACGACCAGACGTCAATGGACGAATGGGAAGAGAAACCACGACCAGACGTCAACGGACGAATGGGAAGAGAAACCACGACCAGACGTCAACGGACGAATGGGAAAGAGAAACCACGACCAGACGTCAACGGACGAATGGGAAAGAGAAACCACGACCAGACGTCAACGGACGAATGGGAGGGAGAAACCACGACCACACGTCAACGAGCGAATGGGATAAGAGAAACCACGACCACACGTCAACGGACGAATGGGAAGAGAAACCACGACCAGACGTCAACGGACGAATGGGAAGAGAAACCACGACCAGACGTCAACGGACGAATGGGAAAAGAAACCACGACCAGACGTCAATGGACGAATGGGAAGAGAGAAACCACGACCAGACGTCAACGGACGAATGGGAAGAGAAACTACGACCAGACGTCAATGGACGAATGGGAAGAGAAACCACGACCAGACGTCAATGGACGAATGGGAAGAGAAACCACGACCAGACGTCAACGGACGAATGGGAAGAGAAACCACGACCAGATATCAACGGATGAATGGGAAGAGAGAAACCACGACCAGACATCAATAGATGAATGGGAAAGAGAAACCACGACCAGACGTCAACGGACAAATGGGAAAAGAAAAACCACGACCAGACAATAACGGATGAATGGGAAGAGAGACCACGACCAGACGTCAACGGACGAATGGGAAGAGACTCGATGCTACTGACATCAAAAGATGATGTCTACTGACACCAAAAGAAAGGACCCAAACGGGGATCAACACGACACTTAATGGTATCGCAAGGACGACATCTACATATGTCAAACAAGGCAGACACTTGCCAGGGACTACACTGGGGAGTCACGCTTTCCTTTCACGGACGGGTGAGGAAATAAACCTCTCTAGGGATTGTCAATTCTGAATGCTGTCGAGAGCAACCACTGCAAATGTGTCATTCAGATGTTGAAAACTGATCTGCCTATACTGGGGATACGATCTAAGCCTGCAAGATGCAAGGGGAGGAAAACTCCTGCTGGGAAAGCAAGTGATCACTTTGCTGAGCACACGCTTCCTGATTCGATCTCCCAACTCTGTGGGGAGTAGCACTGCTGGGGATGCTTGCTGATCTGTCATTCTCGAAACGACAGAGAAACCCACTCAACTAGGGAGTCATTGTTGGGGACACACCAACCTCTCGGCCATACTGGAGAAGCAAATTCTGAAATCGACCTAGATGACCCAACGCCGCGATGCTAAACTCCTCAGAGTAACATCTTCACCAACCAGCTCAACCAATTCTTGAATGGTAACCACGGCTTGGGGCTAGCTTATGCTTGCAATGCTGATGCATGCATTTTACAGCGTAATCCTCCATACTCATGGAAATGCTACGCAATTAATGATGCAATATGCTATGCTTATCTAAATGATGAATGCATAAAAAATATCCCCCTCTGGGGACTCTACTGGGGAGCTCGAGGAACTCTGTTGAGGAACTTGATGTCACTCCCATCTCCATCCTGCTGGGGAATAACACTGCTGTTGGGGATATAATAACCCTTCACTAGGGAAACCTCCACTGAACCCGATCCGCTTGGGGATTTCGATGGGGGAAAACAAACAACGCCACCTCCGCTGGGGAAACAGCAACCTTCAGACTTGCTGGGGAAATAACATTCTCAAACCTGCTGAGAGAAACAACAAACTTCGGACTAGCTGGAGAAACAACCCTCTCAACCCTGCTAGGGGAAACAGCAAACTTTGGACTAGCTGGGGAAATAGTAACCTTCAAACTAGCTCGAGAACTAAAAGTCACAACCCTGCTGGGGATTACAACAAATTCCAGACCTGGCTGCTGAGGAACAACCCACCCACAGACACCTCTGCTGGGGAATAGCACTGCTGCTGGGGATAGAATAACCCTTCACTGGGGAAACCTCCACTGAACCCGATCCGCTTGGGGACTTCGCTGGGGGAAAACAAACAACGCCCACCTCCGCTGGGGAAACAGCAACCTTCAGACTTGCTGGGGAAATAACATTCTCAAACCTGCTGAGAGAAAAAGAAAACTTCGGACTAGCTGGAGAAACAACCCTCTCAACCCTGCTAGGGGAAACAACAAACTTCGGACTAGCTGGGGAAATAGTAACCTTCAGACTAGCTCGGGAACTAACAGTCACAACCCTACTGGGGATTACAACAAATTCCAGACCTGGGTGCTGACGAACAACCCACCCACAGACACCTCCGCTGGGGAAATAGCAACCCTCAGGCTTGCTGGGGACATGACACTCTCAACCCTGCTGGGGATTACATTCTCAACCCTGCTGGGGATTGCAGCAAACTTCAGGCCTGGTTGCTGAGGAAACACTGATCTCGAATTCGCTGGGGAAATAACAACCTCGAACCCGCTAGGGAGATACGGCCTATTTGTCACGGAACGCCCGTCGACTCGTCGAACACTGGCATTCACCATCCAACCATAATGTCAACTTTCCACTTTTGAGAGCTCCCAGACTCATCCGGTCTCTTCTGATTCATCACCTTGTATTCGCGACTTTACTCCACTTCGAGACAATCGACCTCCTCAGATTCGGGCCAACTCTCTAGTTTTCAGATTTTGAAGAGTCTTCTTGATTACCCTCTAGGATCGTCGCGATTCTTTCGCTGTCTTTTCACCGTTCTTCAATCCCTTTCCCCTGATTGGACTCTGCGGGGATCTCTTGTCAAAACGCTTCACATCACAACCTGCAAGTGAGTGAAAATATCTAACAGCACCTACAAAAGAGATGTCAGATAAAAGCGTGCCCCAGGCGTGCCCAGATTTCAACACCTAGGTCACTCAAACTTCCGAATAAGATTTCACGTTTTCAATCTTGTAAACATGCATCGGAAGGGACCTCTATGTCTCAAAATGCAAAGATTCTTATCAAAATAAACGGATGTTATTGCAATCAAAGCGGTAATGAAAACAAAAACAAAATTATTTGACTGAATGTGCATTTATTGATTGAAAAAGGTGGCTCGTGACTGAGCAAAACACGGGAAGCAATCCCTGAAAAGAGGTAGTTGCGCAAAAAGGAAAAATCTATCCTAATGGCAATGTGAAACCGTGATCTCATCGAGTTCCAACTCGGTTACACCCCATATGTCCTCAAGACTCTCCGCACTTTCTGCCTTCTGAACAAGACGCTTTCGACCGATCTCTGCCGGTGATTATCCAGATGTCTTAACCAAAGTACAAACGATCATGTTGGACGCAATTGTTCGTTTCATTCCCTCTTTTGCCTGGACCGCCCTTTCGGGTTTTCAGTCCACCGGGATACCCTTTTTTGCCCAAGCCGCCCTTGTGGGGTTTTCGACTTGCCGGGTGTACAGTTTTTTCTTTTTATCCCTAATTTTTGCCCGAATCTTTTTTCATTTTTTTTTCGTTCGCCGGGATGCCCCTTTTTGCCAGGACTATTTTATCCTTTTCGTCCAGTGGGTCTCTTATACGAAGTATTTTTCTAACTGCGTCCGCATTCACAGGGGATGGAAAATCCTCGCCATCCATGGTCGTCAACAACAAGGCTCTGCCAGAGAAGACCTTCTTGACCACGAATGGGCATTCATGATTGCGTGTCCACTTGCCCCAACGATCGTTCTGAGGAGGAAGGATCCTTTTCAACACCATATCTCCTACGTGATACCCACGAGGTCTCACCTTTCGGCCCATGGCACATGGCTACCAACCTCTTTTCCTCAATCAGGCTCAACTCTTCGTACCGAGTCCTTATCCATTCCGCCTTCCAATTTTACATCCATCAGGACTTTCAACGACGGAGTCTGGACCTCGACTGGTAGCACGGCTTCCGTCATATACACAGCGAGAAAGGCTTTGCCCCAGTAGACGCACCGAGGTTCGATACCCAAGATACAAGCTTCGTGTTTAACCACACTGTTATTGGTGCATTCAAATGCTAGCCGGGAAGCAAAAGGACCATGGGCTCCCCTATGGCGTAACCAAAGCAACACCAACCCCGCTTCCAATCACGTTAACGACCCCATCAAACATCAGAATCCGTTCGGATTCAGGGTCAGGCCCCTCCTCCGGGATCGGTTCCTCACAATCTTTCTATTTGAGAACCATGATGTCCTCATCAGGGAATTCAAACTTCATCGGTTGATAATCCTCAATGGGTTGCTGGGCGAGGTAATCAGACAATACACTCCCCCTTGATGGCCTTTTGAGAGGTATATTGAACATCGTATTCAATCAAAATCATTTGCCCTCTCGCAACCCGTCCGATCAATGCTGGCTTCTCATGCTGGCTTTTCAAATACATACCTGACCGGATCCATCTTGGAAATCCACAAAGTGGTATGAACCAGCATATACTGTCTCAGTCGACGAGCAGCCTATGCCAAAGCACAACAAGTTTTCTCGAGCAGTGAATATTTTGTTTCACGGTCGGTAAACTTTTTGCTAAGGTAAATTGCATGCTCTTTTCGACCAGACCCGTCATGCTGCCCCAATACACACCCCATAGATCCCTCGAGGAATGTCAAGTATAGGATTCACGGTCGTCCCTCCACGGGAGGCATCAGAATCGGAGGCTCCTGCAAATATTCTTTTATTTTTTCAAATGCCGACTTGGCAATCGTCATTCCACCTGACCGTTTGATCTTTTCTTAACAGCTTAAATACGGGTTCACACGTGGCTGTTAGATGACATATGAACCGTGAGATGCAGTTCAATCTACCACGAACCTCCTTTTCTGTTCTCGGTTCAGGCCTTTCTTGTATTACTTTTTCTCTTTTTTTTTTTTTTTTTTTTAGCAGGATCAACCTTGATTCCTCTTTCCGCTCACAATAAGCCCTAGCAACTTACCGGACCGCACTCCGAAAGTGCACTTACTCGGATTCAACCTCAGTTTGAATTGTTTCAACTAGTCAAACAGGTTGGCCAGATCCACCAGATGCCCCTCTTCTGTTTGGGACTTTCCTATCATGTCATCAACATAGCATTCGATTTCATGATGAGTCATATCATGAAACAAAGTCACCATGGCCCTTTGATACGTGGCACTGGCGTTCTTGAGACCGAATGGCGTCACCTCCACTCTTGACACACGCCTCCAAGGAGGCCCTAACTTGTACTTCCTTTCTGACCTCCTCGGTACCTGGATTGACATCCTCAACCTGCTATTCGTGCGGCTGAATCACCTTCCCCTCTTGTTTCAACAACGTGGTTAATTCCTCCGGCAGTTCACAATCTTCTTCGCCTTCTTCTTCGGCATGATAGACCGGATTGTCGAAGTCATATGAGGTGTAACAGAATTGTTATCAATGAGATCTAGAGAATACGAAAGTCGGAACGAAGCCAATCAAAAGAAAGGAAAAAATGAAAATAAACATAGCCATTTTTATTTTTGTTTTAAACTGCAAAAATAAATGAAAAATAGGGAACACCGTTTTTAATACAAAAGCATCCATTTATTAATGATGCAAAATGTTGCAAAATGAAACACATGAGGTGGCCCTTACAATGGACCATTACGTTTCGGGAAAAACGTATGGCTTTCATGCAAACAGACTTGAAAAGCAGAAATATTACTCTTTACGCAGAGTGACAGTGATGATCTTTTAGGCCTTCCAGTTCTGGACCTCCATCCCTGGTACGCACGATTTTATCCACGAATCAAGCTCACAATCACTGTCGATCTCTTCACCCACCGCATAGGCATGATCTGGATCCAGCATTCCTGCACTGGTGAACATGAACGGTTGACGACGTCCTTTATTCTGTTCAGACGAGCCCTGGCTCGACTGATAGCCAACCCCGAACCTATCTGCTTTCACCGCAATGTCTACCATTCTTCCTCAGCCTTGGGCTTCTTCGCTTCTCACCACCTCCATGGCCTGTTTGTAAGAAGAAATGAACGGCTTTTTCTCTTTCTAAGCAACAATGGCATTCTCCACCTTGACGGTTTCAACTTCCTGACATGGTGTTTCACATGGTTCAGCATCCATTTCCACCTCCATCATTCTCTGGACTGTTTCCCTCATCATTGCACACCCATTTGTAGCGACAGCCGCACAACAATTATCACAAACAGGGAACGCTCCACTCTTCATCAGATGTCTCTGGACCACAGACATTGGAGTTCTTAACTGATCCACATTCGTCTCCTCCATTTTTCTCTTGTCCTTTGACATCACGTTCACCCCCATAGGACCATGCATTGGCACGGGGTTAGCATCAACATTTGGCGTCGGTGCGAAATTGATGGCTTTAGAATCCACCAAATCTTGGACGACATGCTTAAAAGCTCTACAACCCTCAATTTGATGTCCGGGTGCCCCAGAATGGAACTCGCACCTGACGTTCTCATCGTAATCTGCAGGCCTCTGACCTAGTCCTACCGGAACCAACATCCTTGGCTGCACCAATCCAAGATCCTTCAACCTCCTAAATTGAAAGGCGTAAGTCACGGGTGGCTTATCAAACTGATGATCTGTCGTCCCTCTTCTCACCTTGAACCCAGCTCTCTGTGCTCTCTGTTGAGGTGGCGGCTGTTGCTGTTGTAAAGACTGATTACCAGCCGGAATAGTCACTGTAGCAGCATACGGGTGGTAACGATCCTTACCGCTTTCCCTTCTGGCATGCACATCACTTGATTCAACCTCCTTCTTGTGCTCACTATTGCCAGAGGGCTTCTTTACCCTGGACGATGGAGCATTTCCCTGTATTCTCTCCATTATCAGCCAGCTTTCAATCCTCCCCAACCTCTCGGCGATTGCTTTTTGCCCCACGGCGAGCCCTTGCATGAAGTTGAACAACTCACCCATCTTCTCTCTCAATTCGAGAATGTCGGTGTTGGGTGGATCCATCAGCTTGGATTTGTTGAGTCTGGCAGAATATCTGAGCGGAAGAGCTATGTGCACCGGTTAGATACTGACACCTACAAAATAGAAAACAGGTTAATATGACTCACACATGAAATGTCTATCCGTACGAGGAATATGCAGTCCTTCGATTCTGGCTTCATCGAGACAGATAATAATTTGACAATAACATTCTGGCATCAGGATGTCTCTCAACCAGAATCTCAATCGAGAATATACCTTGAGTATGGATAGACATGAGTTAGATGCGGATGAATGCAAAATGGGAATGATGCAGATGCATGAGTGCAAGTCACAGTGCCATCTTCCAAGTCATCTGAACACCCATCAAGTCTCTGAACCGGTCACAGTCATCTGAGGGCCCAAGTAACCACAAATCCAACTTGGGGAGTTCCGAAATAAACGGAACGGAGGATTCACCACCATCATCACAGGACAATCTCTGGCTAGATGACAACATAATCCTCTGAACAAGTACCCTTGGATTCAACCCGGGGATCCGAAATAAACGGAACCCGCTGATAAATACCGCGGACAGAATTCCAGCGTCTCAGAAATAAATATCCATAAATCTGACTGAACCAAAGTCACCATCACAGAATCACTGACGGAACCTGTACTTGTAGGAATCAAACCCTCCCCTTACAGGTGAAGTCTAATAAGGTCATCCTAAGGTGGATAATGGTCTCGACAATCGGGCAAGATACTCAACGGGTTTGCCCTTTCGGGTGGGCCGTTGTAGCTCTCATAAGATCATCTAAACCAAAGATCCGGGAAAGAACGGTCACCGAAGTCAACAGCTCAGAAGAGGCAAGCCAACCAAAGCGGAATAACTCAACCCGGAAGGGCTTTCTCCAATGAACCTCGTCCGGCTGTGGTATCACGTCTCCGCATCATGTCATACAACATGTGAAGAGACATGAGACCATGCTAATCCTAGGTGTATACTCGGGCCTGGGTTTTAGCCCCACTCAGAACACCCACCCCCAAATCAGAGGAACCAACCTGTACAGAGTTCAGCACAATGATAATATGATGCATGCAAACATATATGCAAATATATACAATCACAATACAACAATCATAAATGCCATAAATAAAGCAATAAAAGCAACCAAAACTATCGTAGAGAGCGCTAGGATTGACTCGCTTAGGGAAGATGGACCAGCAAGAGGTCAACTTCTTATAATTCCCCAGCAGAGTCGCCAGCTGTCGCATACGCGAAAAACAACCGGCGGGAAAAGACACAGAGTCGTCACCGTGCGTTATTTATCCCAAAGGAGGGATAGGAAACGCTCGAAGTAAACCTGAAAAAGGGAAAGGAATGGTCTTACGACCAAAGATTGCAAGGTACGGGAGTCGGTTACGCAAGGGGAAGGTATTAGCACCCCTCACATCCGTCGTACTCGACGGGATCCATGCTCAAAAGAATAGAATAAGGTTGCTCAAAAACTTCACACACTGGAATAATGAACAAGGTGAAAGAAAGACGGATAAAGGTGACTCGGAAGGATGTCGCATCCTGGGCCTACGTAGTTTGTCAGAAACAAACATCAGAGTCGACGTAGTTCGGGGAAATGGGAAACGTGCTCGCTAGGACATCGCATCCTATGCATACGTATCTTCTCTAACCAGAGTAAGAATCAGAGCACTCGTAGCTCGGCTAACGCACGCCGAAACAAAACACTGAAAGGAGACGTTGAGACGTCAAAATAAAACACACAACAGGAAACGGAAGGCCAATAAATGGACTTACATCCGACTCCGAACAAACAGATGGGAAATAGATAGCCAATCAATGGTCTTACATCTAACTCCACGAAACAAAACAGGAAACAAATAGCTAATCAATGGTCTTACATCTAACTCCAAACGAGCAAACACGAACAAACGGGAAACCGAATGCCAATCGCTAAACTATTTCTGTTTGTTTTGTGTTTTTTAGGTGAACGACATTACTACGCAATGTACCGGATGCTCGACTTTGGGAGACTTACTCGCCTGTAGTAGAAGGAGTTAACGTGTCCTTAAGAGAAGATCAAGTTTGTTTGTGTTTTAGGAATGCTCACACAAGAAAGGAAGTCCTAGACGAAGGAACCGTGCTACCTTAATTGACATGCAAACGAAAGACTATGTGAAGTCTAGCAAACCTAAGGGGATACAATCACCACACACAAACATGTAACATGAAGTAAACACACCAACAAGGGGGCTCAAGTATCCGGGTAAGGCTTTAGTCAAGGGGTCATATCAACCTCGACAAACAAGCCGGGCTTTAGTCAAGGGGTCATATAAACCTCGACACACAAGCCAACTTGAAAGGTATCTAAGGCTCTTAACCACTGATATTGACCGTCAGGGTGAGCAGATGAAAGGTGATGAGGGTTGGACCTCATAGCTCTTAACCCTGGCCTGGGTGAGCTTGAATCAATGAAGATGTGGGGATCCAGAATGAGGGACCCTACTCCACTTGACTGACTCTATATACAAGGATCTTGGGTTAGGTTCTAGGGCATCAGCACGTAGTGCGAGCTTAATGAACGACTCAAACGATTAGCAGGGGATTGATTGTTACTCCCTTCTATCTACCAATTGCCTCTTCACTTAGGAGGACTTAAATAACCATGCCTCGACAAGGAGGTCTTTAGCACAAAAGTAAACAAACACAGTCATTCCCTCTTAAGGAGGACTTCAGCCAAATGCCTGCCAAAAGAAGCGACAGGGCTTCCAGACTACATGGAGTTAGAGGATGATTACCTAGGTGGTATACCAACCACAAGCAAAGCAAAGCTCAAGCAATGAGCTAAAGCGGCTAATGTACCTGTAAGAAAGTCAAACAAGTCAATATTCACATTCAGACAAATCAAACAGACAGTCAACAGTGGTTCTATATGTACACAAGTCAAGCTCTATGTGAAAGCATTCAAGTGATTCCACCACACTCAATGAACCTACAATACAAAGGATTAGTGCACAAAGTAATTTGCATCTCAAGTCATGAGATCACATCAACCATTAGAGCTAATTGCTTGAACCTGAAATGCAAAGCTCAAAAGGTGAGTACAAACCACTAGTGCAAAGACTAGGGTCAAAGGCGAAGCAAAAAGTCAAAACAGCAGCCAATATTCAACATGAAGCACATTTATTCAAGTAAGAACATGTCCTAAAAAGGACCAGACTCAAATCCTAAAGAAAATCCATCTAATGATCATGCTAAGGCAAAGGCATACAAAGGTGATCACAATTGGGCATACAAATGAGAAAATGCACATTAAATCAGAAACATATCCAACGATCATGAAAATTTTTATGTGACATCAACATGTTAAACACAAGCATGATGCAAAAAATTAGAATAAAAAAAATCAAATGGCATGTCAATGAAAATGAACAAGATTAACATCACAATGTGTGACACACATTGTCACACCTAAAGTTCATGTGTCCAAAACAGAGATGAAATATGCTAAAAATGTCAAACAAAAGCTCAAAAATCATGCAACATGTTAGGAATCAGCATACCAAATTTCAAAGCAATTGGGCAAACAATGAGCATTTCACAAGAGAATTGGTACAACATGTCACATTTTGCATCATGTTCAAATAATCAATCACATTCAAAAATCCAGCAAGGCACAAATCCAGAAATTCACACCACAAAATAAAAGACATTCCAATGATCATATGGAAAAAAAAATTGAGTTAAATTGGATTAGTATTCTATTTTTTAGGATTTTTTCAATTTGAATGAAAATAAAATGAATTAACATGGAATAATGGAAAATGAAATGAAGGAAAAAAAAATAGAAACAACATTGCCAAGGATCGAACCATGTTCACATGAAAATAGAGGCGCTGAAACAATAAAATTCAGAATTGTACACAGCCAGGAATCGAAGGGGGGTTGGAGGCGCATTCACAAAACACTGCCGTTTCACTAATTGAGTTGGCATGCCAACTCAACAAGTCCAGGTACGCCTGGAAACGGTCAACAGAACCACAGCCAATCATTTTGACAAGAGGACGCATGCGTGGTGCACACCGGGCAAACCCTAGCGCTTGCATCAGACGGCCGGAATAGTGATTCCAGTCGTCTTCTCCGGCCAACACACGGCGGAGACGATGAACTTCATCATAAATTTTTCCAGAAACATGCATATGATACATCAATTGAAAGGTCTTGACGCGTATAACAAGGATATCACATTTGCTAAGCCTAAAACATCACACATTTCACGAATCGAACGAAAACATCTTCATGTTCAAAACTTAAAATCAACATATCTCATTCAATATTTCACCAAATTTAAAACTAAACACATCAGAATTCTCAGCATCAAGTGATCTATCTAATCATGGCAATGAATTGAAGAAACATGAGATTCGAAATTTCACCAACCTGAACTTGCAGTAACCAAAATCGTGTGCTACAGCTTCCACCAGCTCCAGATCCACTCCTCTATGATTGCTTTGAAGCTTTTGAGAGAAATTGACACTTGAATTGGTCTGGATCTAGCTGAAATTCAAAACTCCATGCTCATGTTCATGTGTTGATGCAGCTTGTTTCTTCACCAAAACCTTCAATCCAATACTTGATTTGCACTCAGTGATGATCAATGAACACGATTATGCAGTCAAATCAATGAGTTATGTGAAAGAAATTGAAATTTGAGATGAGAGCAAAAATGGAGGGAAATCCAAAATCTAGATCTAGAATGTGTGAAAACTCCTCCAATTCTGTTATGATTAGCCTTATATACTCCTCCTTAATCATGTTGTAATTAACTTTAAGCATGGCTAATGAAAAATTAGTGAAATATGGGGTGCATGACCAAATTAGCAAATGTGTGGTGCATGGAGAATCTTACACGTGAATAGTGCCATATGAGGACTCAAAATCACTTAAAATCAACTTATGAGCAAGATTGGATTGGAATTTTGCATGTATGATGCACCAAATTTGAATTAGGCATTTTCCCTCCAAAATACTCATGCATGGACAAATGATCATGTGATATTATTTCATGCAATGCAATGATGGATTTGAAAAATATTGGTCATGAGAAGCAATATGCAAAAAGAGTGACTCCATTTGGTGTTTTGGATCAAAAGTTATGGCATGTTGAACTTCCATGCACACTTGGCAATCATTTGATCATAATTCTTCAACCATTCGTCAGATGCTCATGATCTTGGAGTTTTGGAAATGGGAGAGAAAGATCTTCAACTTTCATGTTGACCAAAATTTCATTTGAAGCTTCTTTGATGTTGGAAAGTCAAGTTGAAAATGGACCAAAAACTTGCCATTTTTGGAAACTTAAAATTACAGGGCACTTTCCATTTTGGGAAATTTTGATCTGACTTCAAAGTCTTCAAGCTAGATGTTTGACATGATGAATAGGCCTCTTTTGGACATGAATGAAGTGTCTAAAACCATTTCTCCACCTCCTAGCCCTCAGTTGACTTTCAGTTGACTTTTATGGGCCCCAGATGACCTAGACATGCACTGTGGACTTTGGACCTCTACCACTTGGCAAAATTGCTTCAAAATGAACCTTGATTCATATAAGCTCTCTAGAATACTCATGTGGCTCTCATCTTAAGGAAATACTTGCCCTTTTGCACAGATGAATTCTCTTAATGCCAATGCTTATTGATACGGTGCAATGCAATGTGTAATGTTAATGACCTAAAAAATGAAATGAATGCGTGAATGGGGGATGCAAATTTGAGGTGCTACACCTGGGCTGCCAAATGTTTACGCCAGTATATGGTCAATCATACCACTTAGTTGATATCCAAAATGGATCCAATCAAGTATATATTTGAAAAGCCTGCTTTGACTGTTAGGATAGCTCGTTGGCAAATGCATTTGTCTGAATATGATATTGAGTACCGTACTCACAAAGAGATTAAAGGAATTGTTCTTGTATATCACTTGGCTCACCAGCCGATCAATGATTATTAATCTATCAGGTTTTTCTTCCTTGGTGAAGATGTTATGTACTTAAAAGCTAAAGATTGTGATGAGCCATTTCCTGAAGAAGAACCAGAGACTGGATCCCGGTGGGGTTTAGTGTTTGATGGAGCTGTTAATTCTTATGGTAATGGAATTAGGGCAATCATTATTACTCTTAAGGGTTCTCATATCCCTTTTACTACAATATTGATGTTTGATTGGACGAATAATATAGAAGAATATGAAGCTTGTATCATTGGACGAATATTGATGTTTGATAATTAAAATCCTTGATGTATATAAGGATTTATCCTCGGTGGTTAATTATATTAAAGGAGAATGGGAGACTCGTCATCCTATCCTAATTCCTTTCAAAGATTATGCAAGGAGGTTTGTAAACTTTCTTCAATAAAATATAGTTTCACCATATACCTCACGATGAAAATCAAATGGCAGGTGCTTTGGATACTTTGTCTTTAATGTATAAATTAAATATTTGGAATGACGCACCCAGTATCACGATTATGTGCCTTGATAGACCCGCTCACATGTTTGTAGCAGAAGAAGTCATAGATGATAAGCTTCAGTATCATGATAGTAAATGTTTCCTCTAGAGTGAGGAATGCCCACTTGGGGCATCTAGTAAAGATAAAGAGACTTTGAGAAGATTGGCTGGAAAATTTCTTTCTGAATGAAGATGTGTTATACAAGAGAAACTTTGACATGGTATTGCTCAGATGCGTGGATAGACATGAAACATACATGTTAATAGAAGAAGTTCATGAAGGATCCTTTAGTACTCATTTCAATAGATATGCAATGGCTAAAAATATGTTAAGGGCATGTTAATATTTGTTGACAATGGAATCTGATTGTTATAAATATGTGAAGAAGTAGCATAAATGTCAGATTTATGCTGATAAGATCCAGGTGCCTCTGACACTTCTGAATGTTATTTCATCTCCATGGCCTTTCTCTATGTGGGGAATCGATATGATTGGTATGATTGAACCAAAAGTTTCGAACGAACACTGTTTCATCCTAGTAGGTATTGATTACTTTACCAAATGGGTTGAAACAACATCTTTTGCTAATGTGCCCAAACAGGTTGTGGTCCTATTTATCAAGAATCAGGTTATTTATCGATATGGTGTTCCAAATAAGATCATTACTAATAATGGGTCGAACTTGAATAATAAGATGATGAAAGAGCTTTGTGATGACTTCAAGGTCAAACATCATAACTCTTCTCCTTACAGACCTAAGATGAATGGGGTTGTTGAAGCTGCAAATAAGAACATTAAGAAGATTATCCAGAAGATGGTCATGACATATAAAGATTGGCATGAGATACTCCTGTTTTCTTTCCATGGATATCGTATGTCCGTATGTACTTGAATAGGGGCAACCCCTTTCTCTATTGTGTATGGCATGGAAGCAGTGCTCCATGTAGGGGTGGAAATCCCATCAATGCGAGTCTTGATGGAATCCAATTTGTTTGAGGTTGAATGGTGTCAGAATTGATATGATCAGTTGAGTTTGATTGAAGAGAAGAGAATGACGACTTTATGTCATGGGAAATTATATCAAAAGAGAATGAATAAACCATTTGACAAAAAGGTTCGACATCGTGTATTCTGAGAAGGTGACCTTGTGCTCAAGAAGATCCTATCTTTCAACACTAATTTTGGAGGAAAGTGGTCTCCTAATTATGAAGGCCCATATGTTTTTAAGATATACTTCTCCGGTGGTGCATTGATTCTTACAACTATGGTTGGTGGGGACCTCCAACGTCCTGTGAATATCAATGCAGTCAAGAAATACTTCTCCTAAAAAAATAAAAAGAACAGCTTGTTGTCGCAAATGCGAAAAACAACCGACGAAAAAGGAAAGACAGAAGAGTCGCCACCATTCGTTATTTATCCCAAAGGTGGGAAAGGAAACAATCGAAGAAAACCTGAAGAGAAAGGAAAAGACAAGACAAGGTCTCGCAACCAAATCTTGGGTTCGGGAGTCGATTATGCGAAGGGAAGGTATTAGCACCCCTACGCATCCGTAGTACTCTACGGGATCCACTCTTGTTGTTCTCGTCTAAAGGGTGTGTGATTATCTAATGTACTATTTACTAAAAAGAAGGGTCAAAAGAAAATGACTCGCACGGATGTCGCATCCACTGCATACGTATCTCATCTGAGTATGAGAATCAGAGTCTTCGTAGCTCGGCTACCTATGGGTTAAAGAGAAGTGTGCTCGTTAAGACATCACGTTTTATGCCTACGTGTAAGACCCTAATATTGGCCCTAAGATCCCTCATGGCATCATGACATTGCATTTGCATAGCCTCAAGGATCTTAAGCATCTTGGTTCCCTTTGCCTTTGGGTTGGGACCTCTTGTGAGTGGTTTGAGATCACCAAGAATGTTTGAATTGTATATCATTGCTTTTCCCATTTTATTTATTAACCAAAAGCACAAAAATATGTCACTAACATTTCTTGTTTGTAGCTTGAGCAATCACAAGGTCTAAAAGCTTCTAGGAGATCCTTTGTGTAATGTTAAGGTCAAGAGAAGATGAAAGCAAGCATGGCAATGATTCCCAAAGCGCTCATCCATCAAATATGCCTCCCTAGTATCTCAGTTCATCATTTTGATCAAAGCAAGTCAAGGGGTTTGTGGTTTGTCTCCCAAGGAAACCCTAATTCATCTGATCATCCATAATGCCTTGCTCATGAAGCAACCTCAAACCATGGTAAAATACCATCAAGGGAAGTTCCTTAATTCATAATTCCATGCATATTTGAACTTATTTGAATGCCCTCAATTATCAATTCATCAAGATATGAGTTATGGACTTGATAAGTTGATCAGTCAGTTCATCTGTCTATTTTGAAATGCACTGAGACCTAACTTGTTATGTGGTTGTCGAATGGAGAGTATCCCAAGAGAAAATATTTTCTTAAGGACAATAGGAACAACTTTCATGATCATCAAAAATCCATTTCAGGCTTGGAAGATCATCATCCATTCCAAGAACCTAACCCACTCATTTTTCATAATTTTGAGGTGGGACCAATTGAATTGGAAAGCTTATTGTGTTTACTTCAAGTGTTATGTTGAGAAAAATTTCAAAATCTCAAAAGAAATACATGTGATAATGAAAAACATTATAGGTCCCTTTGGGCCGAATCCATTGAAATGGAGAAAAGTCCAACTTCAAGTGCCCATAACTTCTTCATTAAAACTCCAAATGATGCAAAATTTAAGTTCAAATTGATTGTATTGAAAAGCTCTACAACGTTAATCTTGGAGGTTTTTTCATTTGTAACTTGCATCATCAAAACAAAAGCGATTGAAGTTGGTTTATTTTGACAAATTTCTCAAAAGCATATTTGGTGCTTTGAACTTCATGGCCTGTTTTCATAAATTTCGACATTCCAAATGAGTTTTTGTTCAACATAACATTTGTTCCTCATGGTAAGACCTTTCCAACCATTACCCACATGACTATGTTTCAATTGTTCAAGTGGCATTTTCAAATAGGTGAAGTTTTGTGACCAATTATGCATTTCATGTTAAATTTCCATACACAAGCCAATGCCTTGCAAACTGCACGTCCATTTCAATTTGTTTAATCATCAGCATGCAAATGCAATTTAGTTTGGGCCTTCCACATGATCACATAAGCCCATGCAAGGAGAAATCCATTTTCCATGCACACGAGTAAACTCACTTGCTCAGCATTTCCAGCTATAAATACATGTGTTATGCTTCATAATGAACCAACCTAAGGGCGCCTGAAATGTTGCAAGAGTGAATCCTCAACCATACCAAAGGAACTAAGTTCATCTTTCTTCAAAAATTCGGATCTGAAATTCAATTGCATTTAGTTGAATTTTCGGATCTAAAGTTCCTAAACCTTCATCATTTGATCCATTGAAGTTCTGTTTTGCAAAAGGACCCAAGGAAAGAGACTCAAATCTTCACAAACCAAAGGTGTGGATCAACTGGTTTTTGCTTCGAATCTCTTTGTTCTTTGATCTATTGGCCTTGATATTGTGGTGTTTGAATTCCTCTCTATAGAGGCATCATTGTTGTATGCTTAATTTTTGAAATCGAGCAAGTTCATGATGAACACCATCGAGCTTCCATCTCTAATTTCTCTCTTAATAGGAATCTAGAGTGGAAGTGAGTGGTATAGGAGTGATGTACATCACTTCACCTTTCGAATGGTGCCTAGATCGTCCATTTTAATGAACATTTGCATCTCTGCATTTTTTGAGCTTCGCCGGAGCTCACCGGAGAAGACGGTGGCGCTGGCCACTATCTCATTGCCAGATTGAATGTGAGCCTTTGGATGCAATTCCCAAATCTAATCTCCATCCTCCAATGATATGACTTATTTTAATTCAGTGTGTGGTTGCATTGACTGAGGACTTTGGTGCGCGCACATGCCATGACCATTAGATCCTCCACGTCAATTAATGAGGATCCATCCGTCGCTTCCTAATTTTTGCTATTTTTCAATTTCTTATTTTATTTTCTTTCTTTCCTTTTATTTCAAAAATTGATATCTCTTTTATTATTGGTCCAAAAAATATGGGACCAATTGCGTTATTTCTCTTTTTAATTCTAGTTTCTAAAATTGATTTTTAATATTTTTTATTTTATCATTTGATATTTTTTGTGAATTTTCTCTTTTCTGGTTATTTTTAATTCATTTTAAATAGTTTTTGATATTCAAAAAATACAAAAATAGTTTCTTAACCTATTTGAATGATGATGCATCTATGAAAAATATTCTCATCATTTTATTAATTGATTTGTGATTTATTTGAGATTTTAATTCAATTAGGTTATTTTTATTCATTTTTAATTGATTAAAAATGGTTCCTGACTTTTAAAAATGCTGAAATTTTTTGTCAAACATTGTTTGACCTTGTTGAACTTGGGATAATTCACTTGGACTTTTTAAAGTTGATTTGAAGTGATTTTGAATTTTGACCTTTCTTTAATATTTTAATTCAAGTGTATTTTCAAATATTAAAATGCCAAAAACATTTTTGTTCATTTCTTGACTTCCAATCTTCATCCCACTTCTGTTTTTTGATAGGTTGACCATGATCCTCAATGTCATTGGTCAACACTTGTGGATTGGTACATTCCATTTTACTTAATGCACCTTATGTTCTTCATTTCCATTATCCATCTCCTTCTTCTTCTTCTTCTTCTTCTTTTCTTTTGATCAATGAGTTAAAGGTTGATAAGTTAGCATTGATTAGGGAGGTTTAATCTTCCTTAATTCAAATCTAATTCATCTTGATCAAATGATCAAATGAATGGCTTTGCATTAAGGATATGTTACCTTTTAAATCATGCAAAAGAACTTAAACCAATACAAGATCATTTCTCTTCTTCTTTTTTGGCATGGCAAGTTGTTGGAACTTGGTTCACTAATCAAGACTTCTAACTTGTGTTGTTGCCTACATTATTTTTGACCGGCCTCAGATAGTTGTGACTTCTATATAAGTCCAATTACTATTGCTTAACATAGCGCTAAATTTGCCTTATGGCACACTAACTACTAACACTAACCATTAACAATTTCCCTTTGCTCACTTGAGCACATGTTTATGTTAATGCAATTTTCCTTTTGCTCACTTGAGCACATAATTGTGTATATATTATTGTGCTTGTGTTTTCTTTGATTGTTGCGGACCAAAATGCAAAGAAATGGACAAATGGACTTAGTTTCTAGGACTTTCCCTATGCAAATTGGAGTAAAAGGACTTTAAATGTTGAAGATGGATTAGAAGGACCAAACCTCTAAACTCACTCTTGTCCATTCTTGATTTGTTTCATAAAACTTTTGATGTGTGTGCTCTTGCGCTAGGGAATCCTATAAGAGCTCAAATTGAAGAACCGTTGACATGTTCATCCAAAGTGGAAGAGACAAGATGCATTGAGGATCTCTTTAGAGACTTGTGTGATTGTTGCTTGAGCTTACTATTACTTTGCTTGAGTATTCCAAAGGATGGGAGTTACTTGGATCATCAATATGATCTCAAGAGAGGAACTCCATTTGTGGTCTTGTTTCTTATCCTTTATCTCTTGTATGATTAGGAATTTAGCCATTCTTCTTTTTCTCTCCACTCTAACCCAAGCCAAAACTTTTTGTGCAAACATTTAACACTTCTTTTCAAACATTAGAAACCTAGGCCTTATGCTTTTGATTTTCAAACTTTCTTTTCTTAAACACTTATTTTGAATTGAATCTCTAAGTTAACTTTGACCATGTTTTGTAAATACTCTTCATTGGTAAATATAACCCATTCAAGTGTTTTTGTGGTTTCAAAGGCCACTTTCTTAAGCAAATTTTTTCATAACCTTTAGCTATTAGGTTTGAGTTATCCTTGAGGAAGATGTAACACTCACCTATATCCTTAGTGATGAACAGTGAGTCTTCCATGCTTATTATAGGGTTAACCCCTCACTAGGATGTTAAAGCTATCCTCACATGGTAGATTTGTGGTTTTAGGTTGAGTTTTCTCCCTTGGATAACAAAAGACCTTATGTCTTTTGGACCAATCAATTCACCAACTCATTTTGAGATTTTTACCCCGAACTACGAGGTTTTGATCCTAATCTTTTTAAGATGGTACGTAGGCAATGGGTTCATCCATCGAAACACAAAATGTAAATAAAATTGTACATTCTCTTCTCATCTCTTCAATCATGGTTGCACAAATAAATTTTCATAAAATACCAACCTTACAACAAATGTGAAAAGGGCTCCCTAGGAGTACCTAGGATGTTTTGGGTGCTTAAAACCTTCCCATTGCATAACCAACCCCTTACCCAGATCTCTAACATTTTTACTAGTTTTTTATTCGATAAAACTTTTAGGTTTTTGTTCGCTTTCTAACCATTCCTTTGGATAAATAGAAGTGCGGTGGCGACTCGACTTGTATGGTTTACCTTAGATTTAGTCAATATCTCTAATGGTAACGAATACCCCGCTACAGAAAAGTGGCGACTCTGTTAGGGATCATTTGCCTAGTGGGTTTTGCTTACTTTTCATATTTGTTGTATTGTACTGTATATTGTTTTATGACATATTTTTGTGCAATTTGGGATTATTGTATTGTATGTAATGATTGAATTGCTTGAATATTAATTCCTTGTATGCTTGGTGATCTTTGTGAGATGAGTTCTATACCCGAACTCGAGTGCACTTAGAATAGGAGAATGGCATAAACTTGTTGACTTGTTTGGAGTTATTCCTTAGCAAGTTGACTTGCAAGTCCATTCACTCGGTGGAGGTCATGTTGGGATCAATAATGTCACACAAGTAGTTGTGGTTAGACATTACTCTTTCCAATATAGACCTTAGAAGCCAAGGACCTTAGTTTACCAAGCCCATCTTGGCCTATTCTTAGGACATAGTGCGAAATTCGTTCGAGTGTAAGATTTGATACGACTGTTACGCGATACTACACTCATAAGAGTCTCTCTTGAGAATATTTTTGGAATATGAGTAGTTGTTTATCCGATAATATCCGAAAGATGGGATGATGACTATGGGAACCTCTTGTAGAACATGTTTGGCAGGTTTAAACCCTAGTACACTCCCTTTGGGTGGTTCTTAACCGAAACTCCATGCTCGTGACTTGCAACAAACCCTTGATTCATGGTTGATCTGTTCATGTATCCTTAATATCAATGGAACTTGGGTGTTGATAAGGTGTAAACCATAATCCACCAAAATGGATGATTGATATTAAGGATGACATGATCCATCCCATGACCTTTGTTTGGTGTGCTTTGCTTGATCCTTGAGTGTGATTGTTGCATTCATGCATTCATGCACCCATTTGCATCCATATCATCAATAATAAGAAAATTTTCAAGGAACTTAAGAGGGCTATTTGCAAATTTTCAGACATGAAAAGACAAAGAAGGAATACAAAGAAGTACAATTTCAGACAAGCCGACTTGAAAGAGTTAAGGAATTTGACATCCTATGTACTAGATCCCTTGGGTTTCAAGGCTCGTTTTGGGAAGCTTCTTTCCCTTTTGACTACTCAAGTGGATGAAGGATTGATTAGTGTATTGGTGCAGTTTTATGATCCCTTGTACCGTTGCTTCACATTTCCGGATTTTCAGCTTTTGCCCACGCTTGAAGAGTATGCCTACCTTTTGGGTATACCTATTCTAGACCAGTTTTCGTTTAGTGGCTTAAAGAGTATTCCTACTTCTCAAGAGATAGCAGACATGTTGCATATAGATGAATCTCTTGTTGGTGCTCATATGACCACCAAAGGTGGAATTCAAGGTCTTCCTTCTGAGTTCCTCATTGCTCAAGCTACCATGTATGGGAAGGCCATGAGTGAGGATGCCTTTGAGGCCATATTTGTACTTCTCATCTATGGGCTGGTATTGTTCCCCAACATCGACAAGTTTGTGGATGTGAACGCTATTAGGATTTTCTCTACTCTTAATCCCATTCTGACTCTGTTGGGTGACACTTATTTTTCTTTGCATATGAGTAATGCAAAGGGTGGTGGTGCCATTGTGTGTTGTTTGCCTCTGTTGTACAAGTGGTTTATTTCTCACTTACCGCAGACGGTCACCTTCAAGGAAAACAAAGGATGTCTACGGTGGTCCACGAGGCTTATGTCTCTCAGTAATGATGATATCTCTTGGTACAACCGTGTATATGATGGTGTGCAGATTATCGACTCTTGTGGTGAGTTCTCCAATGTACCTCTTCTTGGTACATGTGGTGGGATTAGCTACAACCCTGTTTTGGCACGTCGTCAGCTTGGGTTCCCCCTAAAGGATAAACCCAATAAAATTATGTTAGAGGGTGTGTTCTTTCATGAGGGTAAAGATCCCCAGGGCCTGAAGAGCAGGATGGTCCGCGCTTGGCGCAAGATTCATAGGAAGGGAAGGAAGGAGCTGGGACCGAAGAATTGTATTGCTTTGGAACCTTATACTGCTTGGGTTAGGAGGAGAGCTTCTGAGTACCTTATGCCTTACGAGTATCCGAGACCTACACCTTTGGTTATGGTTGGGCCTTCAACCCTCCCTGACCAAGGAGTAGAGGAGTTGATTGATGAAGACCGTTCACGTGCTTGGATCCGTGAACGAGAAGTGTTGCTTCAGCAGATTAAGGAGAAGGATGCTTTAATAGAGTTCCTCGAGCATCAAGTTAATGATGATCCTAATGATGCATGGACTTCTCTACTTCCTCAGTCTTCCATGTTTTGGAAGAGGAAGTACGATCGACTCGCCAAGGAGAAGGCAGATATGGAGGAAGCCTACGAGGAAGAGGTGAAGAGGCTTCGTGCATCTTATCTTCCAGTCTCTCGAGCTTTAGATGATTGTTTCTAGGGATCCATAGGATGATCATTTTCCTTCTCTCTTGTATTTTATTACTCATGCTGTACTTCTTTGATGTAAAACCATTTCCCAGATATTATTGACGAAATATTTCCATATGCGATAAATGTTTAATATTTCCAACATTTGCAAATAGAACTCTGAAGTTCCTCTGAAATAAAAACTAATCATATGCACAGGCATTGCATGCATCATGTGCATAAGCAGGTTTTGTTCCCGACTTCTTGTCCTATGGTCTAACTTTGTGTTCTTCATTTATTTTGAAAACAAGCTGACTCACCGGTACTACACCAGAGCCAACTCATCGAGATTGATGGATCATTTGGAACAAGAGAATCGCGAGCTGAAGGAAGAAGTAGCCAGACTGACTGCCCTGATGGAGTCATTCTTGGCTGCCCAGAGCCAGTCTTCCCCAACACCTGCAACTCCTCCCCAGAGGACGGTCATTTCTGAGATCGTGACATCTACTGTGCCTGCTGCAACAACCCATTTTGCGCCATCTATGCCGGCCAGGTTCCCGTGGGGAATGCCCGCCAATTTTATGCCAGAGGGTTTTGCTCCTACTCTTGCTTCTTTGCCGACATCTAGCCCGGTCCTCTCAGTGCCACCTCCCGTTGTGCACACATTACCAAGAGTTGAAGATACCATCTACCATTCTGAACCACCTGAAGGTCCAGATGTTTATGAGAAGATGTTTGATATGAAAGACCAATTCCTTGAGCTTCGCAAGGAACTGAAAACTCTGAAGGGGAAGGACCTCTTTGGTAAAAGTGATGCTGAGTTGTGGCTTGTGCCCAACGTGAAGATCCCTATTAAATTCAAAGTACCTGACTTTGAGAAGTACAAGGGAAATACTTTCCCTCTCAGCCATCTTGTGATGTATGCTTGCAAGATTTCGACGCAAACTGATAATGACCAGTTGCTCTTCCACTATTTCAAGGACAGTCTGTCCGGTGCCGCTCTCCGGTGGTACATGGGTCTAGAAAGTTCGAACATCCGCTCTTTCAACGATCTTGGCAAGGCCTTCGTCAAGCAATATAAATACAATGTGGATATGGCTCTTGATAGGGACCAGCTGAGGGAAATGTCTCAAAAAGAGAAAGAGACCGTCAAAGAATATGCCCAGAGATGGCGCGAGTTGGCAGCTCAGATAGAGCCACCCCTTGAGGAGAAGGAGATGACCAAGATCTTTTTGAAGACCTTGAGTTCATTTTACTATGAAAAGATGATAGCCAGTGCTCCCTCAGACTTCACCGAGATGGTGAATATGGGAATGAGACTGGAAGAAGGGGTCCGTGAAGGACGTTTAACTCGAGATGAAGGCTCTTCAGCAAAGAGATATGGAAGCTTTGCAAAGAAGAAGGAGGGAGAGGCACATGTTGTGTTTTCCCATGTCAAGAGAAGACCCTCTGTGAAGAGGGAGATTGCCCGCCCAGTCAGCAACCAGCATTAGGTGGCTCACATAGCACCTGTTTTCAGAGAAGCTCAACATTATCAACAACAACAATCTCAGCAGTATCAACAACAACCGCAGCGTCCATAACAACATGCCTACCAGCCTCGAAACAATAACAACAATGCCAGCACCAACTACGAGAGGAAGAGGGTCACCTTTGATCCAATTCTAATGACTTATGCTGAACTCTATCCATCATTGATTGATAGAAAGTTAATCACTCCACGAGACCCTCCCGCTGTACCTGTTAACCGCCGGTGGTGGTACAAGCCTGAGCTTCACTGCATATTTCATTCCGGTGCTCACGGGCATGACGTGGTGAATTGTTATCCCTTGAAGACCAAGGTGCAAGACCTTGTGAGAAGCGGGATTTTGTTTTTTGAGGACGTAGGTCCGAATGTGAAAAAGAACCCATTGCCCGAGCATGGGAAATCTGTCAATATGGTCTAGGGCTGCCCTGGAAAGTACAAAGTTAAATATGTCAGTCATATCCCACAATCGCTGCTTGAGATGCATCGTCTGCTGTGTGACTATAGCCATTAGGAGCATGACCACGATAGATGTCGAGTTTGTTCTGTCAATCAGAGAGGTTGTCGCCAGGTGCGCAAGGATGCTCAGGAAATGCTTGATGAAGGAGTCATTGAGATCCTTCAGAACAGAAATGTTGACGAAGATGCTGTCGAAGTCAACGTAATTTCTCCGGTGTTCTGGATACCTAAGCCTGTTATCATCAAGTATGATGGTAGCAAGCAGAAGGTTCTCCTGCTGTGACCATCAAGCCAGCCGGCCCTGTACCGTATTCTTCTGAGAAGGCGATCCCATATCGCTACAATGCTGTAGCAGTGGAAAATGGGAAAGAGGTGCCCTTGCCCTCTTCGTCTGTTGTTAATATTGCTGACGTTAGTGGCTTGACCCGCAGAGGTCGTGTGTTTTCGGCTCCGCCGAAGCCTCAAGCTGATGCTTCAGGAAGTGTTGATGTTGATTTTATTGAACGCCCGATTGGGAATGCTGTGAGCACTCTGAATCCGACACTTGTTGCTAAGCCCTCCTCTACGTTGAGAACTTCTGCTTCAGCTGGACCTAGTGGCAATGCGAAAGAAGATTGTGATGAGATGTTGAGGCTCATCAAGAGAAGTGAGTACAACGTTGTAGATCAGCTTCTGCAAACGCCATCCAAAATATATGTGTTATCATTGCTATTGAATTCAGAACCACACCGAGAAGCTCTGTAGAAGGTGTTGGATGTGGCGTATGTGGATCACGACGTCACGATAGAACAATTTGACAGTATCGTTGCAAACATCACCGCTTTTAACAACGTAAGTTTTTGAGATGCTGATCTCCCTGAGGAGGGAAGAGACCACAACTTGGCATTACACATATCTATGAGCTGCAAGGATGATGCCATGTCCAATGTGCTGGTGGACACTGGGTCGTCATTAAATGTATTGCCAAAGTCCACTCTTACGAAGTTATCTTATCAGGGGCCTCCTATGAGGCAAAGTGGAGTAGTTGTGAAGGCTTTCGATGGGTCTCGCAAAACTGTGATTGGTGAGGTTGATCTCCCAGTCAAAATCGGACCAAGTGATTTCCAGATTACCTTCTAGGTTATGGACATTCACCCATCGTATAACTGTCTCCTAGGCAGACCATGGATTCACGAGGATGGCGCCGTGACATCCACCCTACACCAGAAATTGAAGTTTGTGAAAAATAAGAAGGTGGTGGTGGTAGGGGGAGAAAAGGCTCTCCTGGTTAGCCATTTGTCTTCCTTCTCTTATATAGATGTTGAGGATGAAGTTGGAACTCCGTTCCAAGCTTTATCTATTGTTGAACCTGTTAAGAAGGGAACTCCTTCATTTGCTTCCTATAAAGATGCGAAGTTGGCCATTGAGCATGGTGCAATTGCTTGTTTAGGGAAAATGATTGAGTTGGAAGACAATAAATCCCGGGCTGGCATAGGCTATTCTTCTGGGGTCTTCAACAAGCAAGGGTTGCTCAAGAGTGGTGGATTTATCTACACTAGTCAGGACGAATAGGCTGCTGCCATTTTGGAAGAAGAGGAAGAGGATTCTGGCAATTTCATCATCCCTGGAGGGAGCTGCAATAATTGGGTCGCTGTTGATATTCCGACAGTTGTCCATAAGTCAAAGTAATGTTCATTGTGTTTAAAAACCCTTCTCCCATGCCAAAAGGAGAAGTGATGACATTTGTTGGCGCATAAATACAATGATATTTTCATTCAATAAATTCATGTTAAATGTTTGTTTTTCCAATTATTTTCCTTTTTTCGCTTTTGCATGAAATTGGTGATCACATAAAACCCTAAAAATAAGAATAAAATCAATCTTTTCATCTGCATACTCATCTGCTTTGTTTGAATTCTAAAATCTCTTTTATATCCAAAATCATTATGCAGGTTGATCAAACCCATTGAACATAATGATCCAACACCATCTCCCAACTTTGAATTCCCTGTATTTGAGGCGGAAGAAGATGATGTTGAAGAGATTCCTGACGAGATTACCCGTCTACTTGAGCATGAAGAGAAGATCATTCAGCCGCATCTTGAGAATATGGAAACAGTCAACTTGGGGTCTGAAGGTTGTGTGCGAGAAGTAAAGATTGGGGCACTCCTGGAAGAATTCGTTAAGAAGGGGTTGATTGAGTTGCTACGAGAATATGTTGACGTCTTTGCCTAGTCATATGAGGACATGCCTGGTCTAGATACAGATATTGTGCAACATTTCTTGCCTTTGAAGCCTGAGTGTGTGCCTGTGAAGCAGAAGCTCAGAAGAACTCATCCTGATATGGCAGTAAAGTTCAAAGAAGAAGTTCAGAAGCAAATTGATGCGGGGTTTCTGGTGAATTCTACATATCCTCAATGGGTGGCCAATATTGTGCCCGTGCCTAAGAAAGATGGAAAAGTCGGAATGTGTATGGACTATAGAGACTTGAATAAAGCTAGTCCGAAAGATGATTTCCCTCTACCACACATTGATATGTTGGTAGACAATACAGCTAAATTCAATGTATTCTCATTTATTGACGGATTTTCCGAATATTATCAGATTAAAATGGCACTCGAGCATATGGAGAAGACAACATTCATCACACCTTGGGGAACATTCTGTTATCGAATGATGCCCTTCGGTTTGAAGAACGCCGGAGCCACGTATCAACGAGCTATGACTTCCTTGTTTCATGATATGATGCATAAGGAGATCGAGGTATATGTTGATGATATGATTGCAAAGTCGAAAACGGAAGTTGAGCATGTATAGCACTTGTTGAAACTTTTTCAGCGTTTGAGGAAGTATAAGCTTCGTCTGAATTCTGACAAGTGTACATTTGGAGTCCGCTCCGGCAAGTTATTGGGCTTTATTGTTAGTGAAAGAGGTATTAAGGTTGATCCTGCAAAGGTCAAAGCAATACAAGAGATGCTTGCGCCCGAAACTGAGAAACAAGTCCGAGGTTTTCTTGGCCGCTTGAATTATATCTCCAGATTCATATCCCACATGACTGCCACATGTGCACCCATATTCAAGCTCCTCCGGAAAGATCAGTCTCATGATTTGACCGAGGATTACCAAAAAGCTTTTGATAGCATTAAAGAGTATTTGTCTGAACCTCCGGTTTTGTCTCCTCCTGTGGAAGGGAGACCATTGATTATGTATCTGACAATCCTTGAAGACTCAATGGGTTATGTCCTTGGTCAGCAAGATGTATCGGGAAAGAAAGAATATGCTATCTACTACTTGAGTAAGAAGTTTACTGATTGTGAGTCTCGATACTCAATGCTTGAGAAGACATGATGTGCTTTGGCTTAGGCTGCTAAGCGCTTACGCCAGTATATGTTGAATCATACGACTTGGTTGATATCCAAAATGGATCCAATCAAGTATATCTTTGAGAAACCTGCTTTAACTGGAAGAATTGCCCATTGGCAGATGTTGTTATCTGAGTATGACATCGAATATCGAGCTCAGAAGACGATAAAAGGTAGTATCTTGGCTGACCACTTGGCACATCAACCAATCGAAGATTATCAGTCAGTTCAATATGACTTCCCAGATGAGGAGATTCTATATCTGAAAATAAAAGATTGCGATGAGCCTACGCTCGATGAAGGGCCAGAACCTGGTGCCAGATGGAGTATGGTGTTTGATGGCGCTGTAAATCAGTATGGAAATGGTATTGGGGCAGTAATCATCACTCCTCAGGGCACACATCTTCCTTTTACAGCAAGGCTAACTTTCAAATGCACGAATAATATGGCTGAGTATGAGGCATGTATCATGGGATTGGAAGAATGCATTGATGTTAGGATCAAGCATCTTGATGTGTATGGTTATTCGGCCCTTGTTGTTAATCAGATCACGGGTAAATGGGAAACGGATCAGCCTGGCCTCATTCCATATAGGGATTATGCGAGGAGGATTTCAACGTTCTTCGCTGAGGTTGACTTCCATCATATTCCTCGAGATGAGAATCGACTGGAAGATGCTTTTGCTACACTTGCTTCGATGATCGTAGTAAGACTTTGGAATGAAGTTCCCAATATCATTGTGATGCACTTGGACAGACCAGCTCATGTATTTGCAGTAGAGGAGGTACAAGATGATAAGCATGGGTATTATGATATCAAGTGCTTTCTTTAGAGCCAGATTTACCCGCCTGGGGCATCTGTGATAGATAGGAAGACTTTGAGAAGACTATCTGGCAGTTTCTACCTCAATGGCGATGTGCTTTACAAGAGAAATTTTGACATGGTCCTGCTCAGATGCGTGGATAAACACGAAGCAGACCTGTTAATGACTGAGGTCCATGAGGGTTCATTTGGTACTCATTCCAACGGACATGCCATGGCTAGAAAGAAGTTGAGAGCAGGCTACTATTGGCTGACAATGGAGTCTGACTGCTGCAAATATGTGAAGAAATGCCATAAATGTCAGATTTATGCGGATAAGATTCATATTCCTCCGACACTTCTGAATGTGATTTCAGCATCATGGCCTTTCTCTATGTGGGGAATTGACATGATTGGCATGATAGAGCCAAAAGCGTCCAACGGTCACAGATTCATTCTCGTAGCAATCGATTACTTCACCAAATGGGTCGAAGCAGCATCGTATGCGAACGTGACCAAGCAGGTGGTTGTGAAGTTTATCAAGAATCAGCTCATATGCCGGTATGGTGTGCCAGATAAGATCATTACTGATAATGGATCTAACTTAAACAACAAAATGATGAAAGAGCTGCGTAGTGAGTTCTAGATTGCGCATCATAATTCTTCCCCTTACAGACCCAAGATGAATGGGGTTGTTGAAGCTTCTAATAAGAATATCAAGAAGATTATCCAGAAGATGGTTGTTACGTACAATGATTGGCACGAGATGCTTCCATTTGCTTTACATGGATATCGTACATCTGTCTGCACTTCAACAGGGGCAACCCCTTTCTGTCTTGTTTACGGAATGGAGGCTATACTCCCAGTAGAGGTGGAAATCCCATCAATGAGAGTCTTGATGGAAGCCAAGTTGACTGATGCTGAATGGGTTCAGATTCGTTATAACCAGCTGAACTTGATTGAAGAGAAGAGATTGACCGCCATGTGCCATGGCCAATTATATCAACAAAGGATGAAGAAAGCCTTTGATAAGAAGGTCAAGACTCGTTTGTTTCGAGAGGGTGACCTGGTGCTCAAGAAAGTCTTGTCTTTCGCGCCCAATTCCAGGGGCAAATGGACTCCAAACTATGAAGGTCCGTATGTTGTCAAGAGACCCTTCTCAGGCGGGGCTTTGATACTTACAACTATGGATGGGAAGGATTTCACTCGTCCTGTGAATTCAGATGCAGTCAAGAAATACTTCGCCTAAAATAAAAACAGAAAAGCTCGCTAAGTTGAAAACTCGAAAGGGCGGCTTAGGCAAAAATGAGCGTCTCGGTGGATTGAAAACCCGAAAGGGCGATCCAGGCAAAAGTTAGAGACATAAAAAATAAATATGTATCCCGTTAAATTGAGTACCTCATCCTAACAAGACATTGTTCTACAAACTGTCATCCGTCAGAGATTCTCGCTCAGTCATCATCAACTGAAGCTTCAAATACATCGAATTCAAAATTGATTGAGAAATGGTCATTATGTTCAATGTAGCCGTTTTCCCTATATATATCACCAATTTCAAAATTGTAAAGATCTATAGGGCCTTACCATTTGCAGACTACCATTCCATCCAATAAATTTGAGCCTTTATCCAATTATTTGCACTCTTATTTGTTTCTACTCAACAAATGTTTTGCATGTTTTAATTGAGAAATATCATTGTCTTTAATAAACTTTTTCATAAACTTGTTTTTAAAACAAAGTGAACATTCACAATGATGAAAGGGCACTGGGGATGTCTTCAGTGCTCTCCCAAGGATGGTAAGATTCTCGACAGAGTAAGACATTTGTTCATATTCCTGGCATGTTTGTATCCTCTTCCTCTGAAACTTTCTTGTGGTGTCCCCTCCCGAGCAAAAGATATGCAGCTCCCTTTCCTTCTCAGCAGATGAGACCCCCGGTAGGGATAATATTTGGTTGACCTTTGGAAGCTTCTGGTGGGTGGTTTCCCCACGAAAATCCATCATCCCCTTTGATCATTCCCCCAGTGGAGTGGCTTCCCCAACGGAACTTATCTGTGCCATGAATCCCTTCCTGGTTTGAATGGTTGTTTACTCTCCTGCAGAGATCTTTGTTCCTGATCCCCTAGCAGATAGGGTGTTCTCCTTTGAGCCTGGCTTTCTCTCCTGAGATGTAGTACCAGATGTTTACTCAATCGATTGGTGGATTTGTTTGTGTTAAAAATGTCTGTTTGTCAGCATTCATCATACATAAACCATACATACACGCATAATTTTAAAATTCAGAGATTCATGATGCATCCTTTGCCAAATATCTTTGTCTGATATCTTCTGCTAGATGGAAATATACTCCCAAGCAGATGTTTGTGCCTGATCTCCCAATGTAGAGTCAGCTACATTAGCAGAAAATGTTTATCCTTTCTTCCATATTCCCCACCGAGTTATGTCCTCGTGGATGATGTTTGTTTCTGTTTCCTCCCAACACATATATTGGGATGGAACTTCCCATTGAGTTATATTCTCATAGGGACAAGTCTCGTTTCATCATTGCTTCTCTGGTCTGATCCCAGATTGGCTTCTTGTGTCTGCTTCCCGCGCTCCCCCGTAGCTTAGATGAATTGCTGCTCATTAACTAGTAATTATCCATCCTTTCCCCGGCGGAATCTGTGGCCTTCTACCCTCATACCGGTAGTTATAAGTCCCATTTCTTTGGTTTTCTACCCTCATACCGGTAGTTGTAAACCCTATTTTTATCCCCTTGGCAGGGTTAGCCTTTTATTCATCCTAACTGATGATGGTTACTTTTCCTCCTACCTAGTATCTGGTAGGTGTAATCCCCTCCTTGACGGTTATCATTATCCAATATTCGGTATTGATAGTCCTTCACCCCTTTTTGAGTATATCTCCCGGATCATTGCCTGTGTCAATGTACCTCCGGCGAGTCATCTTTCATCTGCCGTTTTCCGGTAATGATCGTGCCTCCCTTTGATTGGTCATTACTTTATACCTGGTTCTCGGTATCCCAATGTCCTTTATTTTCGGTAGATTTATCCTTTATTAACCCAGTAACCGGATGAGGATAATCTTCCATGCGAGTATGTTATCTACGTTCCGACGGTAATAGATAATATATCTCATGCACTCTTCGGTTGAAGTCTCTGTTCTTCCCAGTCGAGTAAGATTGGTACCCCCTTTTTTTGCGGAGTCGAATGTCCATCCTTTAATCGAGTTTTCTTTTCGGCCCTCTTTTGGATGATGAGTGTCTTGGGAATATTCCCCAATTCACGCCTTGGTTGGTCACCTGTTATATACCCAGTAACAGGTATCCCTGGTGTTCCTTCCCTTTTGCTCCCTATTATGGCTTTTGGTCCCCCTGTGAAGTCAGCTTTTCCTGAGTTGAAATATACCTTTTTAGGTTTCCCTCAGATGATTTCGGATGTTTGATATCTCTCACCCTTATACCGGTCTTAGATAGTCATTCTCCCCGAGCATGTTGTTCTCTCACCCTTATACCGGTGTTTTAGTCACGTGTCTCTTTGAGCTTATTACCCAGTAACCGGTAATACCTTATTCTGTTGCTTCCCCAGAGGAATCCTGTTTGGATGTTCCCCAGCGAGATCCTTTAGTGGATTTTCCCCATCTGAGTCCGGACTTTCATCCGAAGTAGCCTTGGTGGATAATTCCGCTGTATTGGCATATTTCCCAATACATGCTCCTTTGAGTCAGCACAGGTCTCTCCATTGATTTATTCTTTTGGGATTCTGCTGCTTAAGCTTTGAGTCGTGCCCTGCTCACGCAATTTATCCCCTTTTCTATCCCCAAAAGAGTCCCAAAATCTCTATTCCATTGAGTGTGTCACTCATATGGATTGTTAGTTCCTCCTGATTTCTTTTCATCTCTATATACACATATCTCCACAGAGTATTACCTTTTTGCATGCATACATTTGCGTCATGAGGTCTCTTAGGGACCAAAATTCGTCTCTTTGTTATTATTTAAGTCTATTCTACCTCGTCGAGACGGAGATTTTAACCTTCACTTCTCCGGCTAGAATTACCTTAAATAGGGGCATCTGTAAGACCCTAATTTTGGCCCTAAGATCCCTCATGGCATCATGACATTGCATTTGCATAGCCTCAAGGATCTTAAGCATCTTGGTTCCCTTTGCCTCTGGGTTGGGACCTCTTGTGAGTGGTTTGAGATCACCAAGCATGTTTGAATTGTATATCATTGCTTTTCCTATTTTATTTATTAACCAAAAGCACAAAAATATGTCACTAACATTTCTTGTTTGTAGCTTGAGCAATCACAAGGTCTAAAAGCTTCTAGGAGATCCTTTGTGTAATGATAAGGTCAAGAGAAGATGAAAGCAAGCATGGAAATGATTCCCAAAGCTCTCATCCATCAAATATGCCTCCCTAGTATCTCAATTCATCATTTTTATCAAAGAAAGTCAAGGGGTTTGAGGTTTGTCTCCCAAGGAAACCCTAATTCATCTGATCATCCACAATGCCTTGCTCATGAAGCAACCTCAACCCATGGTCAAATACCATCAAGGGAAGTTCCTTAATTCATAATTCCATGCATATTTGAACTTATTTGAATGCCCTCAATTATCAATTCATCAAGATATGAGTTATGGACTTGAGAAGTTGATGAGTCAATTCATCTGTCTATTTTGAAATGCACTGAGACCTAAATTTTTATGTGTTGGTCAAATGGAGAGGATCCCAAGAGCAAAAATGTTCTTAAGGATAATAGTAACAACTTTCATGATCATCAAAAATCCATTTGAGGCTTGGAAGATCATTATCCATTCCAAGACATTATAGGTCATTTTGACTGAAACCCTAATTTTGGGTCAACTTCCCAAGAACATAACCCACTCATTTTTCATGATTTTGAGGTTGTACCAAATGCATTGGAAACCTTATTGTGTCTACTTCAAGTGTTATGTTGAGCAAAATTTCAAAATCTCAAAATAAATACATGTGATAATGCAAAACATTATAGGTCCTTTTGGGCCAAATGCATTGAAATGGAAAAAAGTCCAACTTCAAGTGCCCATAACTTCTTCATTAAAAATCCAAATGAAACTTGCATCATCAAAATAGAAGGGCTTGAAGTTGGTTTATTTTGACAAATTTCTCAAAAGCATATTTGGTGCTTTGAACTTCATGGCCTGTTTTCATAAATTTCCACATTCCAAATGAGTTTTTGTTCAACATGACATTTGGTACTCATAATACCTTTCCAACCATTATCTACATGCCTATGTTTCAATTTTTCAAGTGGCATTTTCAAAGAGGTGAAGTTTTGTGACCAATTATGCATTTCATGTTAAATTTCCATACACAAGCCAATGCCTTGCAAACTGCACGTCCATTTCAATTTGTTTGATCATCAACATGCAAATGCAATTGCGTTTGGGCCTTCCATTTGCCATGCACACGAGTAAACTCACTTGCTCAGCAATTTCCAGCTATAAATACATGTGCTATGCTTCATAATGAACCAACCTAAGGGCACCTGAAATGCTGCAAGAGTGAATCCTCAACCATACCAATGGAACTAAGTTCATCTTTCTTCAAAAATTCAGATCTGAAATTCAATTGCATTTGGTTGAATTTTCAGATCTAAAGTTCCTAAACCTTCATCATTTGATCCATTGAAGTTTTGTTTTGCAAAAGGAACCAAGGAAAAAGACTCAAATTTTCACAATCCAAAGGTGTGGATCAACTGGTTTTTGCTTCGAATCTCTTTGTTCTTTGATCTATTGGCCTTGATATTGTGTTGTCTGAAGTTCTCTCTATAGAGGCATCATTGTTGTATGCTTAATTTTTGAAATCGAGCAAGTTCATGATGAACACCATCAAGCTTCCATCTCTGATTTCTCTCTTAATAGGAATCTAGAGTGGAAGTGAATGGTATAGGAGTGATGTACATCACTTCACCTTTCTAACGGTGCCTAGATCGTCCATTTTAATGAACATTTGCATCTCTGCATTTTTTGAGCTTCGCTGGCCACCGTCTCATTGTCAGATTGAATGTGAGCCTTTGGATGCAATTCCCAGATCTAATCTCCACCCTCCAATGATATGACTTATTTTAATTCAGTGTGTGTTTGCATTGACTGAGGACTTTGATTCGCGCATGCCATGACCATTAGATCTTCCACGTCAATTAATGAGGATCCATCCAACGCTTCCTGATTTTTGCTATTTTTCAATTTCTAATTTTATTTTCTTTATTTCCTTTTATTTCAAAAATTAATACCTCTTTTATTATTGGTCCAAAAAATATGGGACCAATTGCATTATTTCTCTTTTTAATTCTAGTTTCTAAAATTGATTTTTAATATTTTTTATTTTATCATTTGAGATTTTTTGTGAATTTTCTCTTTTCTGGTTATTTTTAATTCATTTTAAATAGTTTTTGATATTCAAAAAATACAAAAATATTTTCTTAACCTATTTCAATGACGATGGATATATGAAAAATATTCTCATCAATTTATTAATTGATTTGAGATTTATTTGAGATTTTAATTCAATTAGGTTATTTTTGTTCATTTTTAATTGATTAAAAATAGTTTCTGACTTTTAAAAATGCTGAAATTTTTTGTCAAACTTTGTTTGACCTTGTTGAACTTGGGATAATTCACTTGGACTTGTTAAAGTTGATTTGAAGTGAATTTGAATTTTGACCTTTCTTTAATATTTTAATTCAAGTTTATTTTCAAATATTAAAATGCCAAAAATATTTTTGTTCATTTCTTGACTTCCAATCTTCATCCCACTTCTGTTTTTTGATAGTTTGACCATGATCCTCAATGTCATTGGTCAACACTTGTGGATTGGTACATTCCATTTTACTTAATGCACCTTATGTTCTTCATTTCCATTATACATCTCCTTTTTCTTCTTCTTCTTCTTTTCTTTTGATCAATGAGTTAAAGGTTGATAAGTTAGCATTGATTAGGAAGGTTTAATCTTCCTTGATTAAAATCTAATTTATCTTGATCAAATGATCAAGTGAATGGCTTTGCATTAACGATAGGTTACCTTTTAAATCATGCAAAAGAACTTTAACCAATACAAGATCATTTCTCTTCTTCTCTTTTGGCATGGCAAGTTGTTGGAACTTGGTTCACTAATCAAGACTTCTAACTTGTGTGGTTCCCTACATTATTATTGACCGGCCTCAAATAGTTGTGACTTCTACAGAAGTCCAATTAAGATTGCTTAACATAACACTAAATTTGCCTTATGGCACACTAACTACTAACATAAACCATTAACAATTAACATTTACTTGTTGCTCTTTACTTTTATGCAATTTACTATTCTTGCACATATTATTCATTTGTTTTTCCCTTTGCTCACTTAAGTACATGTCTATGTTAATGCAATTTTCCTTTTGCTCACTTGAGCTTACTATTACTTTGCTTGCATATTCCAAAAGATGGGAGTTACTTGGATCATTAATATGATCTCAAGAGAGGAACTCCATTTATGGTCTTGTTTCTTATCCCTTATCTCTTGTATGATTAGGAATTTAGCCATTCTTCTTCTTCTCTACACTCTAACCTAAGCCAAAACTTTTTGTGCAAACATTTAACACTTCTTTTCAAACATTAGAAACCTAAGTCTTATGATTTTGATTTTCAAACTTTCTTTTCTTAAACACTTATTTTGAATTGAATCTCTAAGTCAACTTTGACCATATTTTGTAAATACTCTTCATTGGTAAATATAACTCATTCAAGTGTTTTTGTGGTTTCAAAGGCCACTTTCTTAAGCAAATTTTTTCATAACCTTTAGCTATTAGGTTTGTGTTATCCTTGAGGAAGATGTAACACTCACCTATATCCTTAGTGATGAACAATGAGTCTTCCATGCTTATTATAGTGTTAACCCCTCACTAGCTTGTTGAAGCTATTCTCACATGGTGGATTTGTGTTTTAGGTTGAGTTTTCTCCCTTGGATAACAAAGGACCTTAAGGCTTTTGGACCAATCAATTTACCAACTCATTTTGAGATTTTTACCCCGAACTACGAGGTTTTGATCCTAATCTTTTTAAGATGGTACGTAGGCAATGGGTTCATCCATCCAAACACAAAATGTAAATAAAATATTACATTCTCTTCTCATCTCTTCAATCATGTTTGCACAAATCAATTTTCACAAAATACCAACCTTACAACAAATGTGAAAAGGGCTCCTTAGGAGTACTTAGGATGTTTTGGGTGCTTAAAACCTTCCCATTGCCTAACCAACCCCCTTACCCAGATCTCTGACATTTTTACTAGTTTTTGATTCGATAAAACTTTTAGGTTTTTGTTCGCTTTCTAACCATTCCTTTGGATAAATAGAAGTGCGGTGGCGACTCGACTTGTATGGTTTACCTCATATTTAGTCAATATCTCTAATGGTAACGAATACCCCGCTACACTACGTATCTCATCTGGAATGAGAATCTGAGAAAGACGTAGTTCAGCTAACTATGGGAACAAGGGTCTCGATTGGAACTAGGGTAAGAGAAATGGATGGTCTCGATCGCAACGATGGCGGGAGAAAAGAATCGCAACAAGGGCGAAAGAAAACAAGGATTAGTTGTTATTTGTTAGTCAAAATCGGCAAGACATCGCATCTTGTGCCTACGTATCTCATCTGAACATGAGAATCAGAGTTGTCGTAATTCGGCTACCTAGGGGTTAAGGATTGCCATCTGAACATGGACTTACAAAAGAGGACACCAGTTGTGTCAAAGGAGAGTGGGCAATGTGTTCACGTCCTAGCAGTAGGTGTCGCAGCTCGTTGAATCGAGTCTTAGGCAGTTACCTCTTTGCAATAGAATGGACTGACATGCCGCAAGATTGGAGACGCACGGAAGGTCTAAAAGTGGGGAAGCTCTGCCCTAGAATGTCATGCAATGTGGACCTATATGTTAGGATTTACAAATGGGAACATCTACCTAATATTAACATGCAAAGAATAAGGGAATACTACCTATGTTATCATACAAAGAATAAGGGAATCTTACCTATGTTATCATACAAAGGGTTCTACGTAATGGGTGCTACCTAAACGGAAAAAGAATCGACGGATGGAGCAAGGAGAGGAACCATGGGTAAGGGTAGATGGCGATGCCTGAGGCAATCGACTTCTAGGTAGATGGCGATTCATGAAGAAATTTACTTACAAGAGAAATGGCGACGCATGAAGCAATCGACTTATAAAAGGATGGATGAATACGTGCTGATTCTGTTAAGTTTTGAAAATGATTACTCGACGTTGGATCGAGCTTTTGATCTTGTTTTGAAATGGTTACCGGATGTTCGTTTTAATTCTTGTATTAACAGATGAATAAAGAATAAAAGAATAAATATTATATATTTCATGGGAGAGGGGTACATTTTTTATGAATGGGGATTCTTCATGGAAAGCAAACAAAAACAATATATGCCTCATACAACATACAAGTAGGCAACAGTTATCAATCAATAAGATAAATAAATAGGTATATGATCAAATCAAATAATCAAAGAATGAAATGAAAAAGCATTAGAAAATGCATGAGAAGTATAAACACGTTAAGCAATCAAACAATAGAAAGTATGGATGAAAGAAACAAGTGTAACAGGTATTAGATGAATCAGACAGATGAAACTATGCACACAAAGGATCACTGAATAACTTAATTGGGAAATGATACAAGGATCAAATAAAATCAAGATGAAAGGCCTCTAATAGATGGCATATGAGATGAGCAATGGAGGATCAAAAGATCTCTTCAATTTCCCTAAGCAATCCCTAAGTCAAACATCAATCATGGAAAAGTCAACTGAAAAGTCAAGTCAACTTAAAAAAATGAAATAAATAGCAAATTAATCAAGAAAATTATGAAAAATTAAACTAAATGAGGCGGCGTCAGGACATCATCATCCCCCAAAAAGATTTTAAAAATAATGTGAATTAGTGTATAAATTAATTGAAATAAAACAGAAGTCAAATGAAAAGTCAACCAAACAAACTAGGTCCAAAATAAATCCAAAATAAATTAAAAATGAGAAATAAAATTCCAAGAAAAGGTCAGGTTGACCATGAGACATTGGTCAACCCTCATCCCAAAAATCAGAACCTAAAAGTAATTCAAAGCATGAAAATAAAATTAATAAAAATATGTGTGTTAAAATGATCCACTTGAAATAAATAATTGAAATAAAATATTAACATTAAATAAATATAAAAATAAAAATTAAATAAAATTAAATAAAACATTAAGAAATGTGAAAAGTATTTTTTGGTAATTTTATGAATAAATAAAATATTTTTATTAATTAAAACAAAACAGAAAAATAAGAAATTAAAAAAAGAAAATGACAATGGATTATTGGTGGGCCTTGAGTGTGGGGGGTGTTGGAAGCAGCATTTGAGGCCCACGATCCAAGTGATATTAAAATTCAGCGTGTGACATAAAATAATGTAAGATTTTATTAAATAATGAATGTGACCTTATCAACCGGTCAAAGGCTCACTGAAGTCACAAAATGCCAAAATAATAGCGGATGGCCAGGATTACAAGACAAGCGCACGATCTAACGGCTTACAGAGTGACACGTTTCGTCTTCCCCATTACAACATAAAACCCTAGCGCCATGCAACTTGGAACGCGACATATGCAGTCGGTTTCTTCCATTTTCAACAACAAAATGCAACTTCCATGATTCACCAAATGGCACGACATAAAAAGCAAAGTTCAAGTATGCAATGTGAGGTTCATCATGGTATTTTATTTCAAGTGAAATGGTAACTTAAACATGGTGAAAAGTGGACAGCAAGATGACACCATGAGCACGAGTGTGAGCAGAAAATTAACATCACAAACTCCAACTTAGTAGCAATCCCTCATGTTGAGGGCTTCATAAACAAACATGGCATAATGTTGACAACATAAAGCAAGCATGGAATGGCATGGTAAATATGATAAGCATGGTGAACATGAAAAAACAAGTAATGAACAAGTATGAATATGGCCATGGAAAAAAGTGATAGAATGTTTACCTAGTGGATGCAAGGTCCACTGCCTCTTGGTATTGGAGAAAAATGGAAGAAGAAATGGTGCCTTGATGCTGCAACTTTGAGAGCTTGTGCAATGGAAGGGCAACGGAAAAAAACAGATCTTGAACTTGCCTTGCTTGCTTGCTCTTGCTTAACTCGAATATAGCATCCACCCTCTTCAGATTAGGGTTTTAGTGTTTATATATGTTGGATTTAAAGTGTCTAATGGGCTTAAATATTTGGTTTTGGTTATGAGCAAAATGTGCAAAAAGTGAGGTGATGAAAGTAAGCTCTTGTTTTGGCAAAACTTAAGTTGGTGTAAACAAAAGTACATGGCCAAATGAGGAAAAACAACACATGTGCTGGTTTTATGGTCTGGCTGCAACATGGCATGGCATGGAAATAAGTTCAAGATGGTGACTTTAAGACTTTGAATCTTGATGAGAACATGACCAAATGGCAAGGCAATGCAAATAGTAGGAAGAGTTCATGGAGCTTAACATTTTTCATGTTGAGCACAAATGGAAATGATGAATGGAAGAATGTGAAAAGTGGCCTTAAAGTTCAGGTTTCATCATCTGCAAAATGGCTGGGCTAGTTTGGCCTAAATGCTGCCTAGAAATTCAGTTCATGATGCCAACTTTAGATGAGTGTATCTTTCAAACCAATGATCCAAATGGGATGATTCCAAAAGGATGTGAAAGAGGACATAGCAAGGTACAATTGTCATGAAGAAAGTATTTTCAAAATATGCCTTCAAGTGCAAGAAAATTAGCCAAAAAGTCTTGACAAACTTTGAAGATTTTGGACTTAGAAAATTTTCTAAGTGTCCTAAAATAATGTCTCACTTCGACCAAGCATACCTTTCTCAATATTGATACAAATGGAGAAAACTTTATATCTCTAGAAAGCTTGGAACAAGAGGAACAACTTTCATGTTGGAGAAATTTTCAAATGGAGCTTGCATCTTGATGGAAAATGGGTTTTAATTGGGTGCAACAATCATGAAAACTTGCCCTAAATGGAGAGTCAACCATTTCCAAATTAAGTAACTTTTTCAATTCCTGATTAAATGATGAATCCATGATCCAACCTTGATCAAATTTCACATGTAGGTTCCCTTAGGCATGAATTTTGAGATTCCACACTTAAAATGTTAGGAGTTGACTTTTCTGGCCCCACAGTTGACATTTCCCAAACTGCTTAATTCCCGATTCCATTGATCAATTGAAGTACTTCTAGCACAAATAAAGAGCTGATTTTTTTGTATGTAGACCCTTGTGGAGATATGGAGGGCTATGGAAAAGAGTTTCACCCAAATAATCAGAAATAAATTGATTTTATACCAAACCCTAGTTTTAGGGCAAAATGATCAAGAACTGATTGCACTGATTGCCAATGGATCTTTCTGAGATAATTGTGAATCTTCCTAGGCCAAGGTGCCTCTCTAATCATGACATGAATGAGCCCCTCTACTTCCAACCAACCATTTCCTGTTGCAGGTAGCCATGAAACCCTAATTTTTGATTAAATCCAGATGCACATTCTAAGAGCTCTAATAAGACATATGGAACCCCTTGAGACCCTTGAGAGTTGTATACATAGAAAATGAAGTCCAATTCTCAATCTTGCTTTGTGTGGGCTCCTTCTGTCAAGGATTGACCAACCAAAACTTGATTTCCAAGTCACTAATGCAGTATGCAATGAGTATGACCTAGTATGATGTTGATGCAGTGTGAAACATAATCCCATGCTTCCAAGAAAAATGAAGGGTAAATTTTGGGGGATTACAGCTGCCCCTATTCAATCAACTGGAGACCCGAAAAGAAGATAGCACCGACTTTCGCACTTTCGAGGTATCAAGGGATTGAATACAATAAAAAACCCGAAAATTTACACTGAAGTGAAATGAAGTAATAATGCCTGTCAGAATCGGCAAAGAGGTGGTCTTGAAAAAGAATTCGTCTTGTACGGTGAGAGTCGGTTTGAACACCGAAAAAGGAATGTTAGTTTGAATACCAAAATAAATGGTAACACAAAAATAAACATGGCCTGAATGCTGCTCATCATTCTGAATACTGGAAATGACTTCAATCTGAGCATCGGGAGATACTAGATTATCAACATCGGTCTGAACACCGGGAAACTGGCCTGAATGCTACTTCAGTCTGAACACTGGAAACTTGCCTGAATGCCACAAGTTGCATCGACCTGAACGTTGGAAACTTCTTCGATATGAACATCGAAAAACTGGTCTGAATGCCACTTCGGTCTGATTACCGGGAATTGGCCTGAATCCCACAGGTTGCGTCGACCTGAACGTCGGAAACTTCTTCGATTTGAACATTGGAAAATTGGCCTGAATGCCACTTCGGTCCGAATACCGGAAACTGGCCTGAATGCCACAAGTTGCGTCGACCTGAATGTCAGAAACTTCTTCGATCTGAACATCGGAAAATTGGCCTGAATGCCACTTCGGTCTGAACACCGGAAAATTTCATGCCTGTCAGCATCGGTAGAAATAGGGAATATGATAATTGAGGCGGTGTGTGGGCCAACGACCCCTACTGGGAATAATAAAGGAAAACTCATGAACGACCTTCAGTCTGAGTACTGGAAACAAACTTCGGGCTTATCACTTGGGATACCGAGAATGTCTTATGCTTTACATGCGTATGTTTGAATTTTTCAATGGCGTAATGCTCCATGAAAATGAAAATGCTACGCGATTTGGGAGGATGCAATGCAATATGATTCTACATGCAGGGATGCAAAATGCTAGGTCAGAGAGAACGCCAAGCCGAGGCAAGGAATTCTGCTGGGGAAATGATCACAATCTTCTGGGCCCGGGCAATGCTGTTGGAGATACACAACACAAAGAACCCTGTGGGGAAATGACCAACCACACGATGTTCTGGTAATAACAAAATACCAATACTTTGACTAGGGGGATAATGGCTCTGAAAGCTTGCTGCTGAGGGAAGCGACGGTGGTTCTGGCAATCATAATCTGCGAGAGAGACGCCTTAGTATGGGAAGCAAACACCGATACAGTACCGAGATTCTGCTTCAAGGAAAGAAACATGGGATCTAGCGTCGAGATCATCGATATGGTATCGAACTCTAAGGAGTAGTCGCTTTTGCTAGGAAGATACAGTCTTGCATTGTCAACTCCGCTGGGGATATACAGTCTGGCACTGTGAACTCTACTGGGGAGTGTATAGTCTGGAACAAAAGCTTGGGGAAGTGCAGTAGTGAGAAACTGCTGTGGATTGAAGAACCCAAGGCTCGGATCAGTTCTGCAGGGATAAGATACCAACTGTTGAAGAAAACATCTGCGATCATTTGCCGGGAACCTAAAGGGAATGCCCCGAGTGTACCTGTTTTGAATAGACGATCCAAAACACTTAAAATTTACAGCAATTTTAAATGTTTATTAAGCATGTACCTGTAAAGCTCTTATGTTTCATGATGCAATGTTTATCAAAAATTCGAACGTAATTTTTGCAAACAAAATAGTAAAATGAAAATGAAAACAGAGATATATTGAACAACATGATTGTATTGATTGAAAGGCCTCTGAATAGGCATTTACATCAGGAAGCAATCCCTGGAAAGAGGCAATTGCACAAAAGATAAAAACAGAAATTAATCTAACGGCAATGTGAAATGGATTTCTATCGGGTTCCAATTCTTCTATGACTCGCTCGTCTTCAAGATCCTCCAAATGATCAGCTTTCTAAAAAGGGTGATTGGATTATTTCCTATCCTTTGAAAGTTTCCAGTTATCGACGTGAGATGAGATTCAGAACTACTCAGAACACAGTCATTCGCTTGATCCCTAACTTCTGCCTGGATCGCCCTTTCGGGTTTTCAATCCACCGGGATACCCATTTTTGCCTAAGTTGCCTTTTCAGGTTTTCAACTTACCGGGTGTACAATATTTTCATTTTTTTAATCCCTAACTTTTGCCCGAACCTTTTTCATTTTCTTGGTTCGCCGGGATGCCCATTGTTTTGCCCAGACTATTCTTTTTATTGTCCAGCGGGTCTATTTTATGCGAAGTATTTTTTAACTGCGTTTGAGTTCACAGGGAAGTGAAGTCTTCACCATCCATAGTTGCAAGCATTAAGGCTCCATCATCAAAAATCTTGGTGACAATATACGGTTCATCATAGTTAGGACTCCACTTGCCCCTGTGATCTGTCTGAGGAGGAAGGATCCTTTTCAACACCAGATCTCCGACATGGAAGCAACGAGGATGCACTTTCTGATCAAAGGCTCTCTTCGATAAGATTCAACTCATTGAACCTTGTCTGAATCCATTCAGCTTCGTCTAACTTGACATCCAACAGGACTCTTAGAGAAGGAATTTCCACTTCAACAGGTAGGACTGCTTCCATACCATACACAAGGGAGTAAGGGGTTGCCCCGGTCGATGTACGTACTGAAGTACGGTACCCATGCAAGGTGAAGGGTAGCATCTCATGCCAATCTTTGTACGTAACGACCATCTTCTACACAATCTTCTTTATGTTCTTATTGTTGCCTCAACAACACCGTTCATCTTAGGACGATAAGGGGAAGAATTGTGATGTTGAATGTTGAAGTTCTTGCACAACTCCTTCATCATCTTGCTATTGAGATTAGAACCATTATCAGTAATGATTCTTTCGGGAATCCAATAACGACAAAAGATTTCTTTCTTAATAAATCGGGCCACCACATGTCTGGTGACCTTCGCAAATGATGCTGCTTCGACCCACTTGGTGAAATAGTCGATGGCAACAAGGATAAAGCGATGCCCATTGGTGTCGCATTACGCGAAAAACCTGCGGGAAAAGAAAACAGAGTCGCCACCGTGCGTTATTTATCCAAAAGGAGGGAAAGGAAACGCTCAAAGTAAACCTGGAAAGGAAATGGTCTTACGACCAGAGATTGATAGGATCGGGAGTCGGTTATGCGAAGGGAAGGTATTAGCACCCCTACGCATTCGTCGTACTCGACGGGATCCACGCTCAAAAAGAATAGAAGGAAGGTTGCTAAATAACTGCTCAAAACTGCACACACACTGGACTGAAACACAGAGAAGACGGAAGAAGCGGACTCGGCAGGATGTCGCATCCTGGGCCTACGTAGTTTGTCAGACACAAACATCAGAGTCGACGTAGTTCGGGGATGTGGGAAACATGCTCGCTAGGGTACCGCACCCTATGGATACGTATCTTCTCTAACCAGAGAAAGAATCAGAGCACTCGTAGCTCGGCTAACGCACGCCAAACAAACACAAACAGGAAACCGACTGCCAATCGCTGGACTTACGTCAGACTCCACATAAACAAACCCACACAGGAAACCGACTGCCAATCGCTGGACTTACGTCAGACTCCACACAAACAAACCCACACAGGAAACCGACTGCCAATCGCTGGACTTACGTCAGACTCCACACAAACAAACCCACACAGGAAACCGACTGCCAATCACTGGACTTACGTCAGACTCCACACACACAAGAGGGTTGAAAAAGAAAAAGAGCGCCCGGAGAGATCTGCTCATCTCCGGCCTATGTACCTCATCTGGTATGAGGATCAGGGCGACGTAGTTCCCCTTAACAGGGAAAGAACTTCTATCCTAACCAGAGACTAGGGAAATAACAAGCTACTAGGGAAACTACGACTCGAGCCTAGAAGTTGTCATACATACGATCCCTATGTTGAGGTCTCTAATCCTAACTTGCACAGGAAGCAAGCTAGCCTAAACAGCACATGAGTAATCACAAGCACAAGTATCACATACTATATGCAAACAATTGGCTCACACAAGGTTGGGCTTTAGTCAAGGGGTCATGTCAACCTCGACAAACAAGCCAACTGGAAAATGGTGTTGTTAGCTCTTAACCCTAACATTGAGAGTTAGGGTGAAGCAGATGAAATGGGAAGTGAGGGTAAGACCTCACAGCTCTTATCCCTGGCCTGGGAGAGCCTGAAACAATGAAAGTGTGGGAGTCCAGAATGTGGGACTCTACTCCACATGACTGACACAACAAGATTTTGGGGTTTCTATTCAAAGTGCATCAACACATGGTGTGAGCAAGATGAAAGACACAACTGAATAGCAGGGGATGGATTGCACATCCCTTTTATCTGCCAATGCCTCTTCACTTAGGAGGTCTTTGAATGCACAAGGCACAAAGATAAACAAACACAAACATTGCCTCTTAAGGAGGGCTTCAGACAGGTGCCTGCCAAAGTAACATGACAGGTCTTCCAGACTACATGAAGAGTAGGAATTTACCTCAGTGGTATGCCAACCACAAGCAAAGCTAAGCAACTCAAGCAATGAGTTAAAGCTACTAAAGTACCTGTGTAAACAGCCAACCAATCAGTATGGTACTCAAACAAATAGTCAACAGACAACAACAGTCAGACAACTAATATACACAACAAGTCAAGCCAACAAGTGGTAAACAATCAAGTGAATTCCTCTCCAAGGCACCTACAACCCAACGAATGTTAGTGAAGCACATCATTTTGCATTTCAATTTATGAGATCAACATCAACCATCAAGACTTATTGCTTGCACCTGAAATGCACAACTCAAAATGTAAGTCCAAACCACTAGGTCAAAGCCTAGGGTCAAAAGTGGATCAAAAAGCGAAAACAGAACTTGATATTCAACACAAAGCATGTCTATTCAATCAAGAGCATGTCCTAAAAAGGACCAAATCAAAATCATTAAGCATGTTCATTTCATGAGCAAGACATGGCAAGGCAAGCAAAAGGTAGTCACATTTGGACATCAAGAAGAGAAAATGCACATTAAATCAGAAATGACTCAAACAATTTTGGCAATTTTCATGAGCATACAACATGTCCAATACAATCATTATACCAAAAATTGTAAACAAAAGAGATCAATTGGCCTATCAATGAAAATGATCAAATAGGACATTCAATTGTGTGACATGCATTGTCACACCATATTAACATGTACATAAAACAGGGATGGAACATGATAAAAATGTCAAACCAAGCCTAAAATGTCAATCAACATGTTAAGAGCCTACACACAAAATTTCATGGCCATTGGATTATTTATGAGCATTTCATGAGCCAAATAGCATCACATGTGACATTTTGCATCATGTTCAATCAATCCACAACATTCAAAAATCCAAACATGGGAAAAATCAGGAGATCACACCAAAAAAATACTAGACATCACAAGGATCATTTGGCAAAAAATTAGGGATGATTTGGATTAATATTCAATGAGTTATGAATTTTTAAAGTTGGCTAAAAAATATGTGAAATAAAAATGAAGCATAGGCAAATATGGAGGGAAATGGAAAAATGAGAAAACATTTGAAAATATGGTGCGGACCAGAATCGAACTCGGTACAAATTTGAAAACGCGCGCCACCTACTGAAACGACGTAGTTTCACACAAGAAACCCTAGCGAACCAGAGTGGACGCTAACCGGACGCTAGGCCGTCGCTACATCGTCTTCCTCGCGAAGACGATGATGAACAGTAGACCTTCAACACAAAATTTTCCAGAAACTGAAAATGAATACATCATTTGAATCCTCACGCAATGTACATCATAGATCGACCAATATTTCACACTAATTCAACATAACAAGTTCAAATCGAGCAGAAACATTAATGAATGCAAAACTTCAATCGCACGTATCTCATGTTTTAGTGCACCATTTCATGTGAAATTCATACCAGAATTCTCAGGGTTAAAAGATCTACACAAATATGACAATGAAATCAAGAATCATGAGGTTCGATTTCTAACCTCTTGAAGAACAGAAGGTTGAAAATCGTGTATCCAAGGCTCAGCAATGTCCAGTTCCCCTTCCCTTGAGCTCCAATGAGGTTTGATACAAGAAATGGCTCGTGAAAAGTCTTGAACCCAGCTCAATTTGAAATTTCCATTAGCACCTTCAAGCTAGTGGTATGCATGAATCTGAGCAGAAATTCACCAAATGCACGTTGAATCACACTCAAAAGCACTCCATGTTCATGTTTGTGCAAGAAAATTCCAGGTTTATGTGTGGAAATTGGAAAATCGATCAAGAGAAAATTGAGAGTGAAAAATGGATTTCTAGATCTGAAACTGTGTGTTCTGAGCTAAATGAGATTATGAAAATACAAGGTGTATGCACAAATTGACAATTTCACCTCATGCATGGAATGGCCACGTGAACAGTGCACAATGAAGGCCCAAAATCACTCAAAATCAGCCCATGCACACATTGGAATTGAAATTATATTCATGTCATCAACCAATTTTGATTTTGGCAATTTTCCTTCAAAAATAGCATGCATGAGCACATGGTTGTATGAGATAGTTCCATGAAATGTAATGAGGTATTTGGAAAGTATGAGTCATGAGGAGAAAAATGCAAGAAGAGACACTCAATTTGGAGTTTTGGTTCAAAAGATATGGCCATTTGAAGTTTCAAGCACACTTGGTAATGATTTGATCATAACTCCTTAACCATTCATCATAAATTCATGATCTGGGACTTTTTGGAAATGGGAGAGAAAGATATTCAATTTTCATGTTGGACAAAGTTTCATTTGAAGCTTCTTTGATGTTGAAAAGTTGAGTTGAAGTTGGTCCAAGAACTTGTCATTTTTGGAAACTTTCAAATTACAGGTCATTTTCCATTTTTGGAAACTTTTGATATGGCTTCAAATCCTTCAAGATAAGTGTTTGACATGATGAATAAACCTATTTTGGACATGAATGAAGTGTCTCAAACCATTTCTCCACCTCCTAGCCCTCAGTTGACTTGCAGTTGACTTTTATGGGCCTCCAGATGACCTGAAACTAAACTGTGGACCTTGAGCCCCTAACACTTGGTCAAGTTGCTTCAAAATGATCATTGGTTCATGGTAAGCTCTCTAGAATACTCATGTGGCCTCCATCTCAAAGAAATGCTTGGTCTCTTGCAGAGATGAATCCTCTTGATGCCAGTTACAGTTGACTGAATACAATGCAATGTGCCATGTGAATGTAATGTGATGTCAATGACCTAAAAATGAAAATGTATGCATGAATGGGGGGAGCAAATTTGAGGTGCTACAACTGGAAGCAATCGGCTCAATCTTTCCAATCAGTTCAATGCCCCATATAGCAAATGGCCACGACAAAGACATCACATTCAGAGGATTTGGCGGCACATGCACCTTATCAGCAAAAATCTGGCATTTATGACACATCCGAGCATATTTGAAACAATCAGATTCCATGGTCATCCAGTAATAATCTGCTCTCAACGATTTCTTAGCCATTGCATGTCCGCCGGCATGAGTACCGAAGGAGCCTTCATGAACTTCCTGCATTAACATGTCCGCTTCGTGTCTATCCACGCATCTGAGCCGAACAGAGTCGAAGTTCCTCTTATACAGCACATCGTTTTTGTTCAAGAAGAAACTTCCTGCCAATCTTCTCAAAGTCTTTCTATCCTTGTTGGATGCCCCTGCAGGGTACTCTTGATTCTTTAGAAAGCATTTGATGTCGTGATACCAGGGCTTGTTATCAACCACGAATTCAGCGGCAAACACATAGGCGGCCCTATCGAGGCGCATAACATCGATCCTGGGAGTATGGTTCCACCAAATCATATTGATCATGGAGGATAGAGTAGCAAGAGCATCTGACATCTGGTTCTCATCACGAGGTATATGATACAACTTTACTGTTGTGAAGAAAGTCAACAGTCTTCTCGTGTAATCTCTGTAGGGGACCAGATTAGGCTGGAGAGTATTCCAATCACCATTCACTTGATTGATCACTAGAGCTGAATCTCCGAATATATACAGAGTCTTGATTTTCAAATCAATGGCTTGCTCAATTCCCAAGATACAGGCCTCATACTCAGCTTCATTATTGGTGCACTCGAAAGTCACACAAGCGGTGAAAGGCATGTGGGCACCTTTCGGAGTAGTAATGACAACACCAATTCCACTTCCTTTGGCATTGACGGCCCCATCAAACATTAAAGTCCATTTTTCATCTGGATCAGGTCCCTCCTCAACAACTGGCTCTTCCCAGTCTTTCATCTTAAGGAACATGATGTCTTCATCCGGAAAATCAAACTTCATCGGCTCATAATCATCAATCGGCTGTTGAGCAAGATAGTCTGACAGAATACTCCCCTTGATCGCTTTCTGGGATGTATACTGGATGTCGTACTCTGTCAGTACCATTTGCCAACGACCAACCCTTCCGGTGAGAGTTGGCTTCTCGAATATATACTTGATTGGATCCATCTTGGAGATCACTAAGGTTATGTGAGTCGGCATGTATTGTCTCAATTGCTTAGCAGCCCATGCAAGTGCACAACATGTCTTTTCAAGCATTGAGTATCTCGACTCGCAATCTGTGAATTTCTAACTCAGATAGTAGATAGCATGCTCTTTCCTACTTGTCTCGTCATGTTGACCGAGGACACAACCCATGGAATTATCAAGTACTGTCAAGTACATAATCAACGGTCTCCCTGAGACTGGAGGCATGAGGATACGAGGATTCTGCAAATACTCTTTTATCTTTTCAAAAGCCCTTTGACAATCATCATTCAACCTGATAGCCTGATCTTTTCTTAATAATTTGAATATTGGCTCACACATGGCTGTTAGGTGAGAGATGAACCTTGCAATGTAGTTCAATCTTCCTAAGAAACCACAGACTTGTTTTTCTGTTCTTGGCTCAGGCATTTCCTGTATTGCTTTTACTTTGTCAGGATCCACCTCAATCCCTTTCTCACTAACAATAAAACCCAGCAACTTTCCAGATCTCACCCCGAAAGTACACTTGTTCGGATTAAGCCTCAACTTGAATTTCCTCAAACGCTCAAACAGTTTCCGCAGATTCACCAAATGATCTTCTTCCGTCTGAGATTTGGCAATCATATCATCCACATAAACCTCGATTTCATGATGTATCATATCATGGAAAAGAGTTACCATTGCTCATTGATATGTTGCTCCAGCGTTTTTCAGACCAAACGGCATCACCTTGTAGGAGAAGGTGCCCCATGGGGTTATGAAAGTTGTCTTCTCCATGTCTTCTGGTGTCATCCAACTGCTTTTGAACTTCTTCTTTTATCTTTACAGCCATCTCTGGTCTTGTTCTTCAGAGCTTTTGCTTGACCGGAGGACAATCCTCTTTGAGAGGCAAACGGTGTACCACAATGTCAGTTTCAAGCCCTGGCATGTCCTGATAAGACCAAGCGAAGATGTCAACATACTGTTGCAGCAATTCAATCAACCCCTTCTTCACATCATCTTCCAAAGCAGCCCCTATCTTGATTTCTTTCTTGACGTCCTCGGTGCCAAGATTAATCACTTCAACAGACTCTTGATGTGGTTGAATGACCCTTTCCTCCTGTTTTAACAACCTGGCAAGTTCTTCAGGGAGTTCACAGTCTTCATCACCTTCTTCTTCACCTTGAAAGATTTTCAAAGTCGAAGCGAGCCATAGCAGAAATGTTATCGATAGGATCCGGTGACGTGCATCTGTATGAGTGATGGTATGTGCTTATGAGTGTGAACAATGAGTGAAAACTAAACAAAACATTGCCAAATACTTTTATTTTTATTTTTTTGAAAACTGCAGAAAATAGAAAGACAGTGAACAAAATATTTGAATGCAAAAAGACATCCTTTATTTATGATAAAAATGCAGGTATTCACATAGATGAGCCCTACAATGAGTCATTACGCCCTGGGCGGAACGTAAGACTTGGACATGCATGAAAAAACAAATAAAATTACTCTTCAAGAAGAGTGACTTGGATAATCTCCTCAGAAGACCAATTGTTGATGACTTCACCCGGGATCCTTGGACACACCCAGTTGTCGATGTCGCAATCATTATCCCCATCTTCTTTATTGATTGCAGAGATCTGGCTATACTAAATGATGCCAGCGCTGGAGAAAGTAATCGACCCCTGACGAGTCTGAGGCGTTGCAGTTGTAGAAGTAAAAGCTGGCTGATACCTAATCCTGAACCTGTCTTCTTTCATCGGTAACTCCAACAGACATCTCCAACCGGGGGCAACACCTAAATTCACCATGGCTTGTGCCTGCTTGAAGGACGAGATATAGGCACCCGCTTTAACCTCTTCCACCGGAGTTGCATCCTTGACTTGAACTGCCTCAAAAGCCTGACACAGGGTCTCATGAATTTCACCTTCTACCTCTACATACTTGAATGTAGACAGGTTACTGACCAGAATGCCCTCCTCACCACAGACAGTGATAATTCTTCCGTTGACCGGGAATTTGATCTTCTAATGTAGAGTTGAAGAGACTGCTCCAGCGTTGGGGATCCAAGGACGACCCAGCAGACAGCTATACGAGGGATTGATATCCATCACATAGAAGACGGTGTTCAAACCCGCCAACACGAATACCTCTTCAAGTCTGGACTTCTTCAAACCCGCCAGCACTTTGAGTTCTTCAATCTGTTCTTGAGCCTTATCGAGTTGATCCGTGATGTAACCATTGGCTGAACGGGTGCACAAAAGCTCATTGTTCTTCTCCTTCAGCAAAGTCTTCAATTTCTCCATCTGACCAGTCAATTCGGTCACTATTTCCTCCTCTTTTTCCTTTCGAGAAGCTGAAAATGAATCCCATTGCTCTTGCCATCCAGCTAAGTTACCATGGGCATCTGTTAACTGCTGCTTGACTCGCCTCAACTCAGAACTGGATGACCCCATGGCTTTGTCTGTCTTCCTGAAGAAGTTCACCTCCACAGCTAATTTCTTCTCCGCTTCCTCTTGCAATCTGATAGCTTCCTTCTTTTGATATTCTGCCTCCTGGAATAGACGCATACAGTCTTGCAATTTCACACTCAACTCTGAGTTTTCAGTTTGAAGTTCCTCCATGGCATTCTTCAATTTGTCATACTTCTCTCGGCTCACCGTTGTTGACTGCTCAGGAGTAGGTGGATACAAAGGTTCTTCAATAGGAAACGGCAAACCAAACTCTTCAACTCTTCCCTAAAGCCAATCTTCATACTGAGGATAAGTCCTGCAATCTCCTTTTCCAAGCAGAGTCCTTCCTCTCTTGATCACCTTGAGCCAGGCCTCAGCTGCCTTATGGGATACAGTCAAATCAGATGACGAATGGAAAAATAGAGATTCTTCCACATATTTTTCCAAAGGCGGAGTTCTTAAAGCATATCCAAACTGTCTGACTGCGAGAGAAGGATTATAGTTGATTCCTCCTCTCCTTCCTACCAACGGTACATTCGGGAAGTTCCCACAACTATGAATAATATTCGCCCGAAGCATGTTCTGGTCAGACCACCAAGAAATATCTTTAGCTCTTATCCCCATCAGTCTGTTCGACCAACTCAACGAGTCCTTGAAGTCAACGAACGCTCCTGACTTGGGTAGGTGGGAACTGAACCACTTAAGAAACAAAGGTGCACAACAATTCACCAATCCTCCTTTTCTATTCTTATTCCTGTGATGCACTGAATGAAAGAAATCTCCTAGCAAGGTCGGCATTGGATTTCCCAACACGAAGAGGCGTATTGCGTCTACGTCCACAAATTTGGCAACATTAGGGAACATGATAATCCCGTATATGCAAAGAGCCAACACAGCATTGAAACTCTCTGATCACCATCTTCAAGCTTCTTCTTGGCTTCTCCCACTAAGAAACTCAAATGAAAACCACTGACTCCTCCCTTCTGACACATATTAGACTTCAAGACTGATTGCACCGATTGCTAATGGATCTTTCTGAGATAATTGTGAATCTTCCTAGACCAAGATGCCTCTCTAATCATGACATGAATGAGCCCCTCTACTTCCAACCAACCATTTCCTGTTGCAGGTAGCCATGAGACCCTAATTTCTGATTAAATCCAGATGCACACTCTGCGAGCTCTGAATCCTCCACTGATGAAATGAGGACCATAATAAGACATATGGAACCCCTTGAGACCCTTGAGACTTATATACATAGAAAATACAGTCCAATTCTCAATCTTGCTTTGTGTGGGCTCCTTCTGTCAAGGATTGACCAACCAAAACCTGATTTCCAAGTCACTAATGCAATATGCAATGAGTATGACCTAGTATGATGTTGATGCAGTGTGAAACATAATCCCATGCTTCCAAGAAAAATGAAGGGTAAATTTTGGGGTATTAGACTTGCTAAATTGAAAACCCGAAAGGGAGACTTAGACAAAAATGGGCGTCTCGGTGGGTTGAAAACCCAAAAAGTCGGTTCAGGTAAAAGTTAGAGACATAAACAGAAAGTAATCATCCAAGTAGATTGAACCCGAAAGGGAAATCTAAGAAAAAGTTAGGGATTATGGCAAGTAACTTTATCAGGCCAGACTTCACCGTTTCAAGTAACAGTTTCTATCAAAGGTACTTATTCAGTCATCCTCGACCGAAGTTCAAATCATAGCGGAATTCAAAGTTGTTAGGGAGAATAATGGTCCTTTTATTTTAATGTATCCCTTTCCATGTATTTATCATTTTTCAAGTTTTTAATAATCTGTGAAGTCATGCCATTTGAAGACTACCATTCTATCAATAAAATTTGAGCCTTTTTCTCATTTGTTTGTTATTCTTATTTTGCTTCAGTTTACGAAATTCCATTTATTTTTTATGATAATTTTTGAAAAAAAAGATATCTAAACAATCATATTTTGGAAATTTTAAAAAAAATATTCTTCCTCGATTTGGGAATACGAAAGAGGAATGTTAATAGCAATCTTAAGGATGGTAAAATCCTGAAGAATGGAATTCAATGACTTCTCTAAGCCTTATTTCCTTTTGTTACATGTATAACAGTTTCCTCAACATAATATTACAGGAATGGTAGAATCCCTAGCAAGTTCTCCCCTAGCACCTCCGCCTTGAGATTAGCCGAGTATCTGATTGTACCGTGTTATTATTCTAACTCACTTTGCGCCTGTTTTCTCAGCATATTCATATGCATATGGATAGCATCATGATGTTTGTTTTCACATTTGCATTATCTTGGTACCCTCCCCACTTTATGGTGTTTTCATTCCCCACAGAGTGTGTCTGTACTCTCTCCAATAGAGTGCCAAACATAGGGAGAGAGAGTTTATCATTTCTAATTCCCCATATAAGTTGATCCTCGTGGAATATTTTGTTTCAGTTCATTATCTGGTTGGCATCAATCTCCAATTAAGTTTATGTCCTAATTGGATTGAGTATTCTTTGACTGTTTTCTCTCCAGCTAATTCCTAGGTTGAATTTTGGTCCCTGTTTGAGCTTATTACCTTTCTTAAGCTATCACTTGGTTGATAGTAGGTAATAGTTCCTCTTACCTCTGATTGGTTACCTTTGTTAAGTTATCACTTGGTTGGTAGTCGGTAATCATTTTGTTTGAGCTTATTACCTTTGTCAAGCTATCACTTGGATGATAGTAGGTAATAGTTCTTCTTACCTTTGATTGGTTGCCATTGTTATGTTATCCCTTGGTTGGTAGTTGGTGATCACTTTGTTTGAGCTTATTACCTTTGTTAATTTATCACTTGGCTGATTGTAGGTAATATTTCATTTTACCTTTGATTGGTTGCCTTTGTTAAGTTACCACTCGGATGATAGTAGGTAATAGTTCTTCTTACCTTTCATTGGTTGCCTTTGTTAAGTTACCATTTTGATGGTAGTTGGTAATCATTCTATTTGAGCTTATTACCTTTGTTAAGCTAACATTCGGCTAATAGTTAGGTAATATTCCTCCCCTAGTGGAGTTGGGTTTTTCTCTTTGATGATTTCTTTTCCCCTGTGGAGTCTTGCCTTGTTATGTTTTCCTCGTTGGGTATTTGTTGTGGTCATTCTCTAACTATACATTGGATTATTTCCAAATGATGGTTATTCCCGACTTTTTTTCTTTTCCCCTACAGGAATATGTTTGTCCCCATCCGGGGCCCCTGTGGAAACTTTTATCCCCCCCACAAAGATCCTTGTTTGCATTCATATCATATCATAAGGATTGTGTGGTTTCTTAGGGCCAAAAATGGGTCTTTGATATTTAAGTCTCTTCAATCTTGTCGAGACCAAGACTTCAACCTTCATATTTGCAAATTGATGAAACTTAAATAAGGGCATCTGTCATACCCTAATTTTTAGCCCTAAGATCCCACAAATCATTTGCATCATTACACACAAAGAAGATCACAACTTAGTCCTCTCCCTCTCATCTTTGGGGTTTGCCTTTTCAAGGGATCATCAAGCAACTCTTTGTTGGTATTTTTACCTTTGTGTTTATATGTTTATTACATATTTAACCACTAATAAAAATAACAAAATTAACTTTTTTTCCTTACAGTTTATTGTGAAAGGTTGGGCTTTTCATCAAGAGCATCAAACATGGTTCCTCAGCTAGGGTTTTGTGTATTCCACAAGTCAAGGTGTGGTCAACCATTTATTCTAAAAGGTCTCATTTCTCAAGGAATGTTCTCCAAGGTCTTCAATCACCTTTTGATCAAGAGCATCTCAAAGTCTTGTGGCTTACTTCTCAAGAAAAGTCAAAGGTTCATGTGTTTATTTCCATACCTTCTTCAATAAGCTACTCCAAGACTTGAGCAATCTAATTAAGAGGCAACTAAGGACACCTTATTTTGAGTTCATATGATCATCCATGTGCTTAGAAATGAAATAAAAGTACAAGTACACAAGCTTGATCCAAGAGGTTTGACCAAATAAGTTAACTTTTGATATCAAAGTTCAAAGGATCACAACTTATTCAATTCTCAACATTTTTGAATGCTTCTTTTGGCATATGAATCTTCTCAAAATCCTCTACATCTTCTCTTTACATGAGAAGAGCCAGTTATGCTTGGAGGATCATTTTAAGTGACTTTTTTCTCAACTTTCAAAGATCACAAGTTCTTCAATTATCAACATTTGAGGTTGATTCCTTTTGCACAATGTCATTTGTGATTCCCTCTAGATGTTTGCTTCAAGTAGCAAGGCTAAAATATACTTGGAATGCCATGGAATACATTGAGACATTATAGGTCATTTGTGATTCCCTCTAAAAGTTACATGATCAGCTTTTCACGCCAAATTCAATATGACATAAGTTTTTGCTCAAGCATCCAAGTTCAACCTTTCTTAGCATAGAGAATGGGATCAAAAATCTCCTAAGCAAGATGCCTTATTGGGTTGAACATGGTGACTGGTAACTGAAGAAATTGCCATTCCCCGAATTTTAAACTTCACTAATCTTAATTCCAAGCCAAATTAACATGTCTTTTGGCGCTAAACACGTTTAAACAAGTCTCTAGAAGTTAATTGACCCTTGAAACACATCATTTGGCTTAGTTTTATTGAGTTGCAAGTCACTTTTTTCTCACATTCGAATCAAATTCGTTTTGCATGAATTCAACATCATTCCAAACGTACTTGGATCCAAACACATTCCCTATAAATAGAATAAGCTATTGCATTTTGTAGAGGTAAATTCATGATCATCAAGCTATGGATAAGCTAGAGATCGAATAACAAGAGTCGCCACTGCACTTTTATTGTTTCCAAGGGAAAAGGGAAAAAAGTACGAACAAAAACCAAAAGTAAGAGGTTTTCAAATCAAAACTAATAAAATGTCAGAGATTACATGTAAGAGGGTTGGTTACACAGAGTGAAGGTGTTAGCACCCAAAGTGTCCTAGGTACTCCTAGGGAGCCCTTTTTGTGTGCATATGTACTTGGTACAAAGTGATGTTTACAAACAAATAGAATGAGGGGATGAGAAAAGAATTTATTAATTATATTTTTGTGTTTGGAAAGAACTTCGGTCTTGTGCCTACATGCCAACATAAAAATGAGGGATCAAAACCTCATAGTTCGTGATACAAATTTCAAAATGGATGCATTGCTTTTAATAAAAATTATGTTTGAAAGGCACAAAGGCCTAAAAAATGGTTTGAATGAGTTAGTTCTTTTTGCCTTTTTGAAAATTTATGTCAAGTATAGTTAAGTTTATTTACAACATTGATTTAAGAAAATAAGTTTGAAAATGCAATGGCATAAAGCCAAAGTTTATATCCTTTTTTGCAAAAGTGGTCAAAGTTTAGAACAAAAATAGTTCACACAAAGAAGATTTTGAAAAAAAATGTAGGGAGAGATTTTGAAATTAAATAAATGCGGGAGAAGATGAAGAGACAACCCTATGTACAAAATTTAAAAGTTTATAGTTGAAAAGATTTGACCAAATGGGTAGCAACCCAATAGACAAGAATGTCAATAGAAACCTAGAATTCCCTTGGACTTTTAGAATCAAGCAACACACAAATGTACAATTATATTATCTTGAAGAGCAAGGCATTAAATAAAGATGGTCACATCCAAGCTTAACCATTCCATGATCTTCTTCAAAGTAGCGCATCTAACAAATGAATTCCACAAGTCACAGGTTCAAAATAGCAGCTTCACAATGATCATATTGGAGATGAACTTAAAGAGATCTTGAATGATGTATCAGATAAAGTTTCAAATTTCAAGCACTTTGTTTCTTAATAAGTTGGCATTTGTCCAAGGTTAAGCCAACAGTCCACACAAACGTTTTTTAGGGTTTTTTTTGTTGTTATTATATACATTAATGGTCAAATACCACACAAACAAAAAAAGTATACACAAAAAAAATATATCACACAATATGGTCCAAGTGGACAAAGTGAAAATTGCATTAATATAACCAATTAGAATGATATGAACAATAGCAAATATGATAAAGCTAGAATTAATTGACATTAAAGTAAATGACTTGAAATTAAAAGTTAGTAGTTAATAGGTTAGTGTAAGACCCTAATTTTGACCCTAAGATCCCTCATGGCATCATAACATTGCTCATTTGCATTTGCCTCAAGGATAATAACATATTGTCTCCTTAACCCTTGGGTGGGACTTGTGTGAGTTGGTTTGAGACCACCAAGCATGCTGGAATTGTATATTATTGCTTTTTTTATCTTGTTTATTAACCAAAAGCATAAAAATATGTCACTAACTTTGTTTGTTTTGTAGCTTAAGCAATCATGAGATCCAAGGCTCCTAGGAGGCCCCATACCTATTGAAGTGGCCATATGAAGATGAAAGCAAGCATGACAATGGTTCACAAAGCTCCAAATCATCATATATGCCTCCCATGTATCTCAATTTGCCAATTCGATCAAGATAAACCAAAGGGCTTGAGGATTGTTTCCCAAGGAAACCCTAATTCATCTATGCATTGACTGTGCCTTGCTCATGAAGCAACCTCCACCCATGATCAAATAAAATCAATGGAAGTTCTTTCACTCATCATTGCATGCATATTTGAGCTTATTTGAGTGTCATCAATCATCAATTCATCGAGGATTTAGGTATGGACTAGAGAAGTTGATCAGTCAATTCATCTGCCTATTTTGAAATCAACTGAGACCTAACTTTTGATGTGTTTGTCAAATGGAGATGGACCAAAGCTAAAAAATATTCTTAAGAACCATATGAAAAACTTTCATGTTCATAAAAAATTGATTTGAAGCTTTTAGGGTCATAATCCATTTCAAAACATTATAGGTCATTTTGACTAAAAACCTAATTTTGGATCAACTTCACAAGGACATAACTCACTCATTTTTTATGATTTTGAGGTGGGATTAAATGCATTGGAAATTTTAATATGTATACTTCATTTGTTATGTTTAACAAAGTTTCATAATCCTAAAATAAATACATGTGATAATGCAAAAGATTATAGGTCACTTTGGACCAAAGGCATTGAAATGTGAAAAAGTCCAACTTCAAGTGCTCATACCTTTCTCATAAAAAATCCAAATGATTTAAAATTTAAGTTAAAATTTATTTTCTTGAAAAGATCTACAACTTTTATGTTGAAGGTTTTGTCATTTGGAGCTTGTATCATTGAAACAGAAGGGCTTGAAGTTGATCCATTTTGGAAATTTTCACATGCACATGTTTTGAACCTTCACTAATTTCCCAATTGCAAATGAAGTTTTGTTCAAAATAACAATTTACCCTCATGTCAAGACCTTTCCTACCATTACCCACAAGGTCATGTTTCATTTTGGTAAGGGCTAGTTTCGAACAGGAGAAGATTTTGGTGCAATTATGGAAACCATTTGAAAACTTCATGCACACTCCAAACCAATTGCATGTACACGTCCAATTCACTTTGTTTACACTTGAATACTCGTTTGGCATTGGATTTGGGCCCTCCATGCGCTTGTACACGCCTATGCATGGAGGCCCTCTCCACTCATGCACATGAAACTTACATGTATCCACCTTGCCTTGCTATAAATACATGATCTCCGCTTCACCATTTTCCAACATGAAGGCGCCTGATATGCTGCAAAATTGAATCCAAACCTCACTTTAAAGGAATTTCTATCTTTCATTTCGAAATTTCAGATCCAATTTTCAACTTCATTGTTTGATCATTGGACTTAAAATTCCCTGGCCTTGCTTCATCTCAATCCCAAGAGTGAATTGCAATCAAGAGCTGTGAAGAATCATGCTCCATAGATCTACATTTCAGAGGTGGATATTCAAACTTTTCTTCTTCGAAACTCATTGATTATTGCTTGTTTCTTGTATTTCTTGGCTTGGCTAAAGTCCTCTCATCAGAGGCATTTGAATTGTGCTTTAAATTCTGCAAATCCATGAAGTTCAGTTTGAACTCCAATATTTTCCTCTTCTGATTTCTCTTCCTATGGGGATCTAGAAGGAAAATCAATGGTATAGGGGTGATGTACATCACCCCAGCTTTCTAGTGATATGAGGATCGCTTCATTTGGTTAAGTTTTGTTTGTCTGCAACTTTGGCCGGAATCCCTGGGCTCGCCGGAGAAGACGGTGGTGTACACCACCGTCCGTTTGCCAGTTTTAATGTAGGCCGTTGGATCATGCTTCCAGATCTAATCAGGTCCATTGGATGTTATGACTTTTATTAAATCTTTGTGTTATTCAGTTGATTGAGGATGATGATGCGCGCGCATGCCATTGCCTTTGGATGTGCCACCTCAATTAATTAGACTGGATCTAACGCACCAGCTTTTCTCTATTTTCTTAATTAATCCATTTTATTTTCTTAATTCCAATTTATTCCAAAAAATATGGGACCAATTGCATTATTTCCCTTTTAATTTCTAGTTTCTAAAAATGATTTTTAATATTTTTTATTTTTTCATTTGATATTTTTTATTAATTTTCTTTTTTCTGGTTATTTTTAATTCATTTTAAATAGTTTCCAATATTCAAAAAATACAAAAATATTTTCTTAACGTCTTTGAATGATGATGGATCTATAAAAAATATTCTCATCAATTTATTAATTGCTTTGAGATTTATTTGAGATTTTAATTCAATTAGGTTATTGGTTATTCATTTTTAATTGTTTAAAAATAGTTTCTAGTTTCTAAAAATGCTGATTTTTTTTTGTCAAACTTTGTTTGACCTTGTTGAACTTAGGATGATCAATTTGGACTTTTGAAAGTTGATTTGAAATGGATTTGAAGTTTGGCCTTTAATTGTTTATTTTAATTCAAGTATTATTTTAATTTTGAAAAAATACCAAAATGTTTTATTTGTTTCTTGACTTCAAAGTTTCAATTTTATTTTGTTTACTATTGTTTGACCTTGATTCCATTTGTCTTTGGTCAATGCATATTGCTTATTACATTTGAATTCCATCAATGTATATTCTTATTCATCTTCTTCTTCATCTTTTTCTTTTTGATCAATGAGTTAAAGATTGGTGGTTAGCCTTGATGTATAGGAGGTCTAACCTTCCTTGATTCAAATCTAATTCATCTTGATCAAATATCAAGTGAATGGCTTTGCATTAACGATAGATTGCTTCTTAATCAAGCAAAAAACCTAAATCAATACAAGATCATTCTCATTTTCTTTTGGCATGGCAAGTTGTAGCAGCTTGACTTACTTGTCAAAGCCTCTAACTTGTGTTTGTTGCCTATATTTTTATTTACCGGCCTTAGATAGGTGTGACTACTACATTAGTCCACTTACGATTGCTTAACATAACGCTAAATTGCCTTATGGCACACTAACAATTACTATTGACCATTAACTTTTAATTCAAGTCGTTTAATTCTTGCAATTTACTTTTATGCAATTTAATATCTTGTTCATTAATTCATTTTCTTTTGCCATTTGCTCACTTGAGCTCATGTTTATGTTAATGCAATTTGCCTTTTGCTCACTTGAGCACATTATTGTGTATATACTATTGTGCTTGTGTTTTGTTTTAATTGTTGCGAACAAAATGCAAATGGACAAAGGACTTAGATTTTAGGACCTTACCTAAGCTAATGGAGTTTGAAGAGAAACTAGGCCTCATACCTTTAGAGTGCTTAAAATGTCAAAGAGCAACTAGGCCTCATGCCTTTAGAATGCTTAATCTTGAAGAGGACTTGAAAGGACCAATTTCTAACCTCCCTTTTGTCCAGTCTTTGTTTGTATTATAGAACTTTTTGATGTGTGTGTTCTTGTGCTAGGTATCCCAAATTTGAGACAAGTAGAAGAACCATAGTCAGAGCATCCCAAGTGAGAGATACAAAAGCCATTGGAGGATTCCTAGGAGCTTGTTTTGATTGTGTGCTTGTTTGCTTGAGTATTTGCTTATTTGCTTGCTTATTCCAAAGGATGAGAGCTACTTGGATCATCACTATGATCCCAAGAAGAGAAATCCATTTGTGGTTTTACTTCTCTTCCTTCATCTTTGTATGTTTAGGACTTAGCCATTCTTCTTCTTCCCTCCACTCTAACCCGAGCCAAAACTTTTGTGCAAACATTAACATTTGTTTTCAACATTAGAAACCTAAGCATTATGCTTTTGATTTTCCAAACTTCTTTTCATAACACTTATTTTGAATTGAATCTTTAAGTCAACTTTGACCATACTTTGTAAATACTTTCCATTGGTAAATACAACTCACTCAATTGTTTTGTGGTTTCAATGGCCACTTTTTCCAAAGATTTTCATAAACATTAGCTATTAGGTTTGAGTTATCCTTGAGGTTGATATAATACTCACCTATATCCTTAGTGAGTGACTATAAGACTTCCATGCTTATTATAGGGTTAACCCCTCACTAGCATGTTGAAGCCCTCCTCACATGGTGGATTTGGGGTTTTAGGTTGATTTTTCTCCCTTCGATAACAAAAGACCTTAAGGATTTTGACCAATCAATTCACCAACTTCTTTTCAGATTTTTACCCCGAACTACGAGGTTTTGATCCTAATCTTTTTTTAAGATGGTACGTAGGCAGTGGGTTTATCCATTCAAACACAAAATTGTAAATAATTTGTATATTCTTCTCTCATCTCCCCAATCATGTTAGCACAAATAATTTTTCACAAATACCAACCTACCTTACAACAATTGTGAAAAGGGCTCCCTAGGAGTACCTAGGATGTTTTGGGTGCTTAAAACCTTCCCATTGCATAACCAACCCCCTTACCCCGATCTCTGACATTTTTATTAGTTTTTGATTCGATAAAACTTCTCGGTTTTTGTTCGCTTTCTACCCTTTCCTTTGGATAAATAGAAGTGCGGTGGCGACTCGAATTGTATGATTTACTTTTGATTTAGTCAATAAATCTAAAGGTAACGAATACCCCGCTACAGTTATAAGTTAGTATTGTTTTGCTTTTCACTTTAAGACATTCTTTGGAGAACACTCAACCCACTTAACACAAGCATGAATCCTTGAGCCAAAACATCTTCCAAAGGAAGGAAAGAAGGCCAAGTTTCCAGACAATACCATGAAAGAGGGGAGACTTACAATCTCACTAACTAGAATGTTATACCTTCTATGTCACAAATTTAGCGCTATGTTAAGCAATCGTAATTGGACTTATGTAGAAGTCACAACTATTTGAGGCCGATCAATAGAACTTTGGTGTTAATGCATGTTACAGACATAGTATTATGAACTATGCTCATGAAACATACCACACACAAAAAGAATATGCAAAAGGTGTGGCCTAATATCATATATCTCATGTCAATTTTTCAATCAACTAACTTTAGGACTTTGAGATATCATAGGCCAAATGAGATGAATGCATAAAGAATCAGAATGAGATGAAGAAGGAGGGGAATGTATCAAAACACAAATTGATCAAAGGAGGACTTTTACCAAATTAATATCATTCATTTATTTTGGGAGATGGAATGTACATTCCATCAATCCCGTAAATCCAATGATATTAATTTGACAAATTCAAATCAACCTTGACCAAGGCCCAACAACAAGAGTCAAACTCAAACAAGTCATTATAATTGGTCAACAAAATTATTTGGCATTTAATCAAATTAAAAATACTAAAATAAGGCATTTAAATTAAATATGGTTTGTCTAATTCCTAAAACCTCATCAAGACACCAAAGAAATGGCCATGAGATTTAGCATAGGTCAAACATGGTCAAAGGACCTTGGAGAAAAAAATTCATAATTTTTGGACATTTAAAAATGTTTTTAAACAATTAAAAACAAATGCAAAATCAATTAAATCATAAAAAATATTAATAATGATCCAAAGAATAATTTTAATTCAGAATATGAAAGAAGAAAATATTTGAAATTTTTTGGTGAAACTCTAATATTTTTTGGATCAATATTAAATTTAATATGAATTAATGAAAATAATGCAATAAAATGAAAATTAAAATATCAGAAAAAACGTGGACCACTTGATCTCCCTCATTAATTGAGATGGCAAATCAAGTGGTCACAAACGCGCTATCCACAATGGACTCTAGTCAACACGCCATAACCTTGGTAATTAAAATAACGCACGAGATTATTTCATTTCAAAAGGATCCTGTGGCTTAAAACCATCCAGCTCACCACCAGCGTCCAAGGGTCGGTCGTCTTCTCCGACAACCCTGGCCGTACTGGTTCAGTCATAACCATCACCAAATTAAAAAGAAGGACATGATTTCAAAGTAAAAGTGGCACCGATCATGAATATGGCCTCAATTTATCCTAACCCCAAGTATACTGAGAGATACATGGAGTTGAAATATGAGGTACATGAACTGAGTTGCTTCGATTTGGCCTCAAAGAAACTCAATCTGACTTTGATTGTTCAACTTTTAAATATTTCATCTCATAAAAATTGAGCAAGTTATGGCCTTGGGAAGTTGACTTTCAAATTAGGGTTTAGACAAAATGACCTATAATGTTTCTACATAGAAAATGATATTCCAAGCAAAACTAGATCCAGGTATCAACATGAAAGTTGTTTGGAATATCATTTAGAGTATGTTTTCTCTTGAAAGCATTTTCATATGGTGAAAATTGTAGGAGATAGGGTCTAGGGAGACCTAGTTTTGATTAGATGAATTCATTTGGCCAACCACCATCAACCAACTTGCTAACCTTCAATTCTGTTGACTTTATAAGCTCATGGTAGATCATATATGCATAAGATGATGAATTTTGAAGTGTCCCTTGAGAAATTTGATCAATTGGTGAGATAGCTTGTTGGAGAAGTTACTCAAGATACCCAACTAAACTAGGGTTTCCAATGCAAATCATCCTCAAACTCTAGAAGAAAACTTGATTAATATAACATGTAGAGATCCTTGGTATTCATATATGATGCTCATAATAATTCTTGAATCAATTCATGGTTGTGCTTTTTGTCAATGAGGGTCTCAAACCCTGGATATGAACTTGATAGATCAATGGAATCATGCCCTACATACAAAAGAGTTAGGCAAACACATAGACATATTTTTGGTATTTTGGTTAGTGAAATGATAAAATACAAGTATGATACAATCACAAAGTTCTTGGTGATCTCTCCAAAAACAAACCCAATGAAAGAGGGGTAAGGAGGATGCCAAGGTGTGATCCCAATGCTAATTCTTATGATGAATTTGCATGAGGGATCTTAGGGTCAAAATTGGCGTCTTACAGCTGCCCCTATTTAAGGACATTCTAACGTAGGAGGCGAAGGTTAAAATCTTCATGTCGACTCAGTAGAATGGGCTTAAATAATAACATATAGAAACAAATTTTGGTCCCTAATAGACCTCATGATGCATATGATATGAATGCAAAAGTAAATTCTTTGTGGGAAAATATTTCCACCAAGGAAAAGAAATCAGAGAGAGACCAAAAGTTCGCAGGAGTAAAATGCATTCCGTAAGGAAAACTCAGTGGGGAGGCCGAGACTCTAGGGGTAAAAGAGGTTATGCGTAGGCCAGGCTAAGACTTAAAATTTGCGGGGACACTAGGGGAATTCCATGTGAAATGGAAAGACTCAGCAGGAAAACTAACAACATTCGCAGGGGATACGAGTATGTCAGGATAAAACTGAAATACTTGAATCATGCAGGGAAAAGCGATTTCACTGAGGAAATGGGCACTGAACTCAACTAGGGAGAGAGACTTCAATACATGAGGAGCAAAAATCTATTATCCATTACCTGTTACAGGGTAAGGAGATAATAAAAATTTGACAGAGAGAACACCCGCCATCGGTTAGGATGAACATATCAAGGATGACTCGCTGGGAACCAACAGAAGGGAATATTCATTACCGATTAATGGGTAGGAATAGCCTTGCTGGGGGAAACTGCAGAAAAATAGGGTTTACAACTACAAGTTACTGGGCAGAAGACCAAGGGTGAGAGTATCCGTCATCGGTTAGGATGGACATATCAAGGATAAACTCGACAGGGAAGAAAATCTGTCATCGGTTAGGATGAACATATCAAGGATAGACTTGCCTGGGATTGTCAAAGAAGATACCCGTCATCAGTTAAGATGAACATATCACGGGTAAACCAACTCAACCAAAAGTAGGAATTGCATCTATCAAATGCTGGATAGAGTACCCTCAAAGAGAAAATTCGTCACCAGTTAAGATGAACATATAAAGGATAGACTCTGTGAGGATTAAGAATTAGGAAATTCAGATCCAAAATTTTTGAGATTATACCTTCAAATTGGTGAGCTTTTGGCCACGAATTATCCAAGATCTTTGCTCCTTCTTGATCTATGAATGTAGTGGAAATGATAGGCTAAGGAATATGGCTTTAAAACTCAGCTAATGTTGTTGAATTTCAAGCTCGAAAATATTGAAGAAAGTGATTGATTCCTTTAGTGAGGGCTATGGTTTAAGTGCAGCAGCATATGGGATCTCCCAAAGGATTTGAAATGAAGCTCACGAGGAGTTTATTTATAGCTGAATATGGTTGATCACACACTTCGCTCATGTGCATGGAATTTGAATTGCATGGGCCTTTGTGGACGTGTGGAAGGCCCATGGATGGCTGAAGCAACTTGATGAATTCACATAGAAGGCATTTGGACATGCACATGAAGTGGGAAATGCTTGCATACCAAATTTTAGCATAAAATATCAAGAATGCACATTAATGAAAAGAAATTCGAAACTCCCAAATGGTAGACCCCAAGGACTATTGTGAGTAATGGTTAGAAAGCTCGTGAAATAAGGAACAAAATTCATGTTGGGAAGAAATCATTTGGCATGTGAAAATTGATCAAAACAAGCTTGGAAAATTCAAGTACAAAACATATTCAAATTACTTTGAAAAAGTTCACCAAAAGTAAGCTTGATCAAACCCCTATGTCCTCATGATACAAGCTATAAATGAAAAACCCTCTAACATCAAAGTTGTATATATTTTTAGGATAGTAAATTTAGACTCAAAGTTTGCATCATTTGGATTTTCTATGACAATGTTATGGGCATTTGAAGTTGGGTACTTTTTCAAATTCAATGAATTAGGTCCAAGATGACCTATAATGTTTTTCAGTATCACATGTATTTATTTTAGGATTATGAAATTTTTTCCAAAATAACATTTTAAGTAGACATATCAAGCTTTCCAATGCCTTTGTTATCACCTAAAAATCATAAAAACTAAGGAAGTTATGCCCTTGGTAAATTGACCAAAAATTAGGGTCTCAGTCAAAATGACCCATAATGTTTTGAAATGAATGATGACCTTCCAAGCTTTAAATGGATTTTTTATGAACATTAAAGTTGTTAATATGGTTCTTAGGAACATTTTTCATCTTGGGGTAATCTTCATTTGAGAAGACATCAAAAGTTATATCTCATTGGACCTCAGCTTAGTCAGATGACTTGACTGGTCAACTTTTCAAGGTCAAACTTCCAATCTTAATGAATAAATGATTGAGGGGCCTCAAATAGGCTCATATATTCACAAAATGATAAATTAAAGAACTTCCCTTGATTAAATTTGATCAGAGGTTGAGATTGCTTCATGGGCAAGGCACAATCAAAGCACAGTGAAATTAGGGTTTCCTTGGGAAACAATCTTCAATCCCTTTGGGTTATATTGATCAAATTGGCAAATTGAAGTACTTGGGAGACATATATGATGATTAGGTACTTTGTGGACCATTGTCATGCTTTTTTCTCATCTTCATCTAGCCACTGTATTGGGCTTAGGAGCCTCCTATGAGCATTGTGGAGCACATGGTCACTTGAGCTTCAAAACAAAAAGAGTTAGTGACATATTTTTGTGCTTTTTGGTTAGTAATAAAATAAGAAATGCAATAATATACAATACAAGCATGCTTGGTGATCTCAGAATACTCAAACAAGTCCCAACCCTAGGGTTAAGGAGCCAAACATGCTATGATCCTTGAGGCAATGCACTTGTGCAATAACATGATGCCATGAGGGATCTTAGGGTCAAAATTAGGGTCTTACAAGTCATCCTTATCTGTTTGGAAGCTAGCATCGATGTATCCAATTATAGCAAGCTCTTCCTGACCTCCATATATCAAGAATGAGTCCTTAGTCCTTGTCAAATACTTCAGGATATTCTTGACAGCTACCCAATAGGCATCACCGGGATCAGATTGGTACCTACTCGTTGCACTTAAAGCATACGAGACATCTGGTCGAGTACATAATATGGTATACATGAGAGATCCTTTTGCAGATGCATATGGAATCTTATTCATTTGATCCGTTTCTTCCTTAGTTGAAGGGGATTGAATTTTTGATAGACACATGCCATGTTGCATACGTATGAATCCTTTCTTGGAATCATGCATATTAAAGCGTCTTAACACTTTGTCTATGTATGTACTCTGACTTAGGCGAAGCAGTTTTTATGATCTATCTCTCAAGATCCTGATTCCTAATATATAGGCTACTTCACCTAGGTCCTTCATAGAAAAACATTTCTCCAACCAAGACATTACTTGATGCGGGGTAGGGACATCATTTCGAATGAGTAATATGCCATCTACATATAATACCAAGAAGACGATAATGCTCCCACTAACCCTCTTGTAGACACAACGCTCATCTTCATTCTTGATGAATCCATATTGTTTTACTATTTCATCAAAATGAATGTTACATTTGGAAGCTTGCTTCAATCCATAGATTGATCGTTGTAACTTGCATATCTTTTGGACTTCTTCTGGTATGTAAAATCCTTCAGGCTGTGTCATGTACACATCCTCAAGAATATTCCCATTAATGAAAGTAGTTTTGACATCCATCTTCCATATTTCATAACCATGATATGCAGCGATAGCAAGTAAAATCTGAACAGATTTAAGCATTGCAACTGGTGAAATGGTTTCATCATAGTCAACCCCATTAATTTGTTTATATCCTTTTGCAACCAGTCTTGCCTTATAGGTATGTACCTTACCATCCATGTCAGTCTTCTTTTTGAAGACCCACTTGCATCATGTAAGGTTAACTCCGACAAGAGGTGATCACACTGAATCATACTGCGTTTTTGAAGAAGCCATGACACATCATCCCTCAACCAGGATGTAACCGCCACAATCCCATGAACTTTCCCATTCACACACATGGAGGGCACCATGAAGGGGTGGCGGGCGCCACCTTTGCATTGCACGTTCCCACTAAGGAGAAGTTGAAGAGTATCATGGTCTTTGCAAGCTTCTAAATTCCTCTATAAATAGGTCATTCTAGTTCATTTCCAAATCATCCAACCTAATTTACAACACTAAGACTATATTATCATTTGTAAAAGCGGTAATCCGTCACATCGAGGGGTTATCGCACCGTAGTGTAATTGAGTTGGAGCACTTTGATTTTGTTGTCGTCTTTATCTTCAAAGTCAAAGGTTTATTTTCCGTGTACCAGATTTAAAGCCTTTGTTTGGAGCAGGTTCTAATTTTATCGCTTATATTTATTTTACTTGTCATGCTTTACTTTATTTAATATCTTTCTATGCTTTACTTTATTTAATTTCTTGCCATGCTTTACTTCATTTAATTCCTGTCATTTTCTTTACTTCATTTAAATTTCTCGCCATTATCTTTATTACTCGTTTTAATTATTTTACACGCTTCACTTGTTCTTTACGCCTTACATTCTAAAACAACTTTTCATCATGATCAATATCGTTGTGTTTGTTTGTATTACCATATCTGGCTAAATCTTTCAAAGGTTAGAATGTAAGGATCGCGGTTAAAGAGATGTTTCACATGTTGCATCTGTAGAAATGCTTTAAAGGCTGCTTTGATTTTTAATTTGAGTTTTCTGAAACAAACTTGGTTAGATTTAACTACTCAAGGAGTGCGAAAGCACCCCGGCTTAGTTAACTAGGAATTTTTATCACTTTAAGGAAAAACAATTTTTGAAACTATTTTCGGATGCGTTGATAGATTTAAAATCAGGAAACTCGTTTGGTAAAACTTTCCGAATCAAAATCACTTTTCAACTAAGTTTATGAGTCTTATTTCTTAAAAATAGGTTTACTACTTTAGCGTTATGCGCACCTTTTATAAGTGACAATAAAAGGCCTTAATTAGTTCTTTTCAAGAGTAAATGGATTCTTTTCAAGAGTAAAAAATATTGCCCCATAAGTAGTTCTATTTAGATAATCGAAACATCGTTTAACTAACGTGAAATACATTCAAACCTGTCTTTATCTGCATTGTATTTATTATTTTCTTTACTTACTGTTATTTTGTGACATCAATATCTCTTTTATACCACCTTAGATAAACATCGTAACGATAGTAATCGATAGATTGACGATTTGGTCTCTATGGGATCGATATTCTTTTATATTACTCTGACGCGATTCGTGCACTTACGAATAGGGTGATCAAGTTTTTGGCGCAGTTGTCGGGGACCAACTTCGTCAAATTTTGTACTTTGTTGTTACACCTTCTAGACTAAGGCATTATTAGCCGATAAATGTGAAGAACCCGTAGTACCGGAAATTTAGTAGATCCTTTAGTGGAACCCGAATGTTACACTCATACACGCCTCTAACTCATCCGAATTAAGAAAGTTATGGCCGAGAATCACGATCGGATACCTCTTAAGGAATTTGCCCAACCCTCTAATGGAGAACCTAGTTATAGTATAGCAAACCCCCTCATTCCTGCCAACAATTTCGAACTAAAACCATCTTTACTACAATTAGTGCAACAGAACGAATTCATGGGTCTCGCTACTAAGAACCCAAATCAACATTTAAAAGTCTTTATCCAACTGGGCGACACCTTTAAATCCAACGGTGCTTCACCTGATGCGATTCGTTTAAGATTATATCCTTTCTCCTTCAGGGATAGAGCATGTTCATGGTTAGATTCACTTCCAGCTAATTCAATAACTACCTGGGAAGACCTTAAGAGAGTATTCCTTGCTAGATACTTTCCCCCCAGTAAGACTGTTGTTCTTCGAAACCAAATAACTAGATTTACTCAAAACCAAGGATAATCACTTTTTGAAGCTTGCGAGAGATATAAAGAGCTGTTAAGAGTCTGTCCACACCATGGCCTAGAACAATGGTGGATCGTTCATACTTTCTACAATGGACTCCATTAATACACAAAGCTGAGCATCGACACTACCGCTGGTGGCGCGTTGATGAACAAACCTTACCCTGAAGCTTGTGACCTAAATGAGGATATAGCCCAAAACCATTACGAATGGGGAACTGAACGAGCATTAGTAGAGAAAAAGGAGACCCAAGGTGGAATACATGAGATAAGCTCTATGGACATGAGTGTGAACTTTGTGGATCTAAAGGACAAGAATCGGCGGAATGTAACCTTTTGAACGACCACCCCCTTACAAACCACCAATCCCATATCCGCAAAGACTTAAGAAAACCAAAATCAATAACCAATACCAAAAGTTTATAAAAGTAATAGAGAAGCTTCATGTAGAGATTCCTTTCACCGAAGCCATCACCAGAATTCCATCTTACGCCAAATTTCTCAAAGACATCTTAACCAACAAGCGTAGGTTTGATGATCCCAAACCCTTGGAATGAAACTTTATTTTCGAGAATAAACTTGCTAAGAAGGAGAAAGACCCTGATAGTTTTTCTATACCTTGCATTCTAGAGAGTCATGTGATCGACAAAGCTTTCCTAGACTTAGGCACTAGTGTGAGTTTAATGCCCTTAGCTGTGTGTAAAAGGTTAAACATAGGAGAATTACAACCAACTAAGATGTCCCTCCAATTAGCTGATATGTATGTTAAGTATCCTGTAGGCATTTTAGAAGACATCCCAGTTAGGATCGGTCAACTTTATATCCCAACTGACTTTATGGTCATGGATATCAAGGAAGACGAAGATATCCATATCCTTTTAGGTAGACTATTTTTATCAACAATCGGAGCTATAATAGATGTTAGAAGAGGAAAATTAACTTTCGAAGTAGGAGATGAAAAGATAGAGTTTATTCTTTCAAAGTTCCTGATGGCACCAATCATAGGAGACGCATGTTAAGCGATTGATATCATAGATGAATGCATAAGGGAATTTGATCAAGAAGAACCTATGATCGAACCATTTACAAACCCGAATGAAAAGGATGACGAGCTAAAGGAAACGCAACCTCACACTAACGAATGTTTGGCCCTTACTCTAGACCTTTCACCAAACTTTCAAAAACCAGCTTAGGAACTTAAGGAATTGCCTAAGAACCTAAGATGCGAGTTTTTGGATAAAGAAATGAACCGCCTAGTAATAGTTAGTGCCACCTTAAACCAAGACGAGACAAACCAACTTTTGAATGTTTTACGAAGATACCCCTCTGCCTTTGGATAAAACATCTCTGATTTGAAAGGTATAAGCCCATCCGTGTGTATGCATAGGATCTCGCTAGAGGGAGATTCAAAACCTTCCAGAGAACATCAAAGAAGAATCAACCCTGTAATGAGTGAGGTGGTAAAGAACGAAGTCCTTAAACTACTAGAAGCTGGTATAATCTATCAGATCTCATATAGTAAATGGGTAAGTCATGGTCATGTGGTACCCAAAAATGGAGGCATCACAGTCGTGTAGAACAAGGAGGGAGAGCATGTGGCCAAACGTATAGAAGGTGGATGGCATATGTGCATAGACAATAGGAAACTCAATAAGGCAACTAGGAAAGACCATTTCCCCCTTCCATTCACAGATCAAATGCTTGAGCGTCTTGCCAGGCACTCTTACTTTAGTTATATGGATGGATATTCTGGATTTTTCCAAATACCCATACACCCCGAGGATAAAGAGAAAACAACCTTCACCTGTCCTTACGGAACATTTGCTTACAGACGAATGCCGTTTGGACTCTGCAATGCGCCATCTACTTTCCAACGTTGTATGATGTCGATCTTCGTAGATAATCTCGACGGAATTATCGAATTATTCATGGATGATTTCTCGGTATGTGGGTTTGACTTTGAGAATTTCCTCACTAATCGAAGGATCAATCATGTTCCTCTTATGCTTGCACATATGTTCGCCATTCTTAAAAAGGGAGGAACCATTTCTTTTGGTGGTTTAATTACTTCTATTGCTAGAGAATTAAACCTCTACGCTGAGTTAGCCACCTTAGAATCACTCCCTCACCGCACCATTAACTTAAATTTTTTGAAGGATATGAAATTATGCAAGGTGCGGCGAGCAGGTGGTTATAACTTCAAGATCCATGGTGTAGCTATACCCAGTGTTGTTTTACCTTGCTCTTAGTGTACAGACGTGCGACATGCAAGGAACTAGACGTATGATCTCGATGCTCCACCTTTTACTAGTCCTTTGCCACCTAATATTCCTATGGACGGTGGGCAAGGGACCGATGATGAGTATGACCGGTGCGACCAATCACCTGCTCATGATATTCCTATTGCATCACCTACACACACTGCATCTTCTTCTTCTGACCATTTTGCAGGTACCTCTCTCGGTTTTTACATCACTGAGGAGATGTGGCGCGAGCACCTGGCTCGAATGGAAAGCCGTGACACTCTTCTGAATACCATAAACCAACAATTGATAGATAATATGAGTTTTATGGTAGCCTCCTAGCAGCGTAGTGAGCAAGCTCATCATACTATCACTGAGTCCTTACTTGCGATCACTAATGAGCAGCATCGCCAGCGATAGGCTACTGAGCGTCACTTCACACTTATCGAGGCCAAGCAAGGGTCTCTCTTAGGTCACTCTAGGCAGCTGCAGGAAGGACTTAGTACTCGTAGCAGGCGTCGTCGAACCAGGCATCCTTACTAGGGAGGTGACGATGACAGTACCGGTGATCACCCATAGTTCTCTCTCTCTCTCTCTCTTCCAGGTTACTCTTACCCGATCTCGTATCGAAACATTTAGGACAATGTTCGGTTTAAGTGTGGGAGGAGATTTTTATCGCTTTCCTTTATTTTTAGTATGTTTTGTGCATTTTAGTTATTTGCCTTTTCTTTGCAGTAAAATAACATGTGTTTGACGAGTCATCTGTGTAGTGTATCTGTATTTCTTCCATTTAATTAACCTTACCAAAAAAAAAATTTGTGGGCAAAGACAACAGTGCATCTTGCATATTCAGGCTATAAGACAGGTTTATGATGGGATGTAAAAGACATGGGAAAACTTTTTCTAAAAATCGATATTGTATTAACACCGTAGGCTTCATGATTATAAGAGTTGATCCCGATACCCCATATATTGTGGTCCAAATTTTTGTTCCAAATAAGTCCTTAAGTAGTTTATCCTTGCAGTCAGCTCCGGCTTAAGCATGCTCTACGTAGGGGACCGATGAAAATAAGTGAGTGATCACATAAATTCCTGCTTTGTTCTCTAGTTATAAGAAAATCCGGGCTAGGTGACTCTCGCACGATCATTTAACCCAGCAAAATAAAGACATTTGCGAAACATGGAGAAGAAAAATAAAAAAATATATATAATAATATGCCTATTGTTGGTTGGTTCAGAGGTATCTGGTGTTGAACTCGGTAGGGTGGATTACGATCCAATCCCCCACAACTACAAATTGGGTTAAATAAACGGGTTACACCAAGTTATGTACCAGAGCCCCAAGCTTAAGATCATAATCACTAACCGGTAACCTTACTATGAGTATGTAAGAATAACAAGGCTTAATGTGATTGCACTTGAATGAAAATAACTTGAAGAAGATAAAAAGAAGGCCTAGGTATGGTGGGGTAATCTGGATTGATTTCTATAGGAACAAAGCCTATGACCGCATTGGCGGGAAGTGTCACTACAATATCCTTAGTTCGATTCGTTAGTACCTATCGATATATTCCTTGAATGAACTGATAAGCCTTTTTTCCTTGAATTAACTCTGGTTGATACAGTTTCTTGCTTGAGCTATAAAGATTTTTTCTCGAGGACAAGCAAAGGTTTAAGTCTAGGAAAACTTGATCACACTGAATCACATCGCGTTTTTGACTCGGATTTCACATGTTTATTAGGTCTTTGTTACCATTTTGCTTGTGTTATGCTCACTTTTATGTTGTTTTCAGATATTTAGCTCTTTCGGGACCTTTTTAGAAGAAACGAAGCAAAAAGACCAAAAATTAGGGTTTTTCGGCAAATATTGTACACATGGCGTTATGCATGGCAGCCGCTATAGAAGAAGCCATGACACATCACCCCTCAACCAGGAGGTAACCGCCACGATCCCATGAACTTTCCCATTCACACACATGGCGGGCACCATGAAGGGGTGGCGAGCGCCACCTTTGCATTTCACGTTCCTACTAAAGAGAAGTTGAAGGGCATCATGGTCTTTGCAAGCTGCTGAATTCCTCTATAAATAGGTCATTCTAGTTCATTTCCAAATCATCCAACTTACTTTACAACACTAAGACTATATTATCATCTATAAAAGCGGTAATCCATCACATCGAGGGGTTATCGCACCGTATTTTAATTGAGTTGGAGCACTTTGATTTTGCTGTTGTCTTTATCTTCAAAGTCAAAGGTTTATTTTCCTTATACCAGATTTAAAGCCTCCATTTGGAGCAGGTTCTAATTTTATCGCTTATATTTATTTTACTTGTCATGCTTTACTTTATTTAATTTCTTGTTATGCTTTACTTTATTTAATTTCTTATCATGCTTTACTTTATTTAATTCTTGTCATTTTCTTTACTTTATTTAAATTTCTCGCCATTATCTTTATTGCTCGTTTTAATTATTTTACACGCTTTACTTGTTCTTTATGCCTTACATTCTAAAACAACTTTTTATCATGATCAATTTCGTTGTGTTTGTTTGTATTACCGTATCTGGCTAAATCTTTCAAAGGTTAGCATGTAAGGATCGCGGTTAAAGATATGTTTCACATGTTACCATATTGACTAAATCCAAGGTAAATCATACAAGTCGAGTCACCACCGCACTTCTATTTATCCAAAGGAATGGTTAGAAAGCGAACAAAAACCTAAAAGTTTTATCGAATCAAAAACTAGTAAAAATGTCAGAGATCTGGGTAAGGGGATTGGTTATGCAATGGGAAGGTGTTAGGCACCCAAAGCATCCTAGGTACTCCTAGGGAGCCCTTTTCACATTTGTTGCAAAGGTTGTTGTTTTTTGTGAAAATTTATTTGTGCAAACATGATTGAAGGGATGAGAAAAGCGTGTATGTTTATCTAATGCACTACTTACTAAAAGAAGGGTCAAAAGAAAATGACTCGCACGGACGTTGCATCCACTGCATACGTATCTCATCTGAATCTGAGAATCAGAGTCTTCGTAGCTCGGCTACCTATGGGTTAAAATGGAGTGTGCTCGCTAAGACATCGCATCTTATGCCTACGTATCTCATCTGGGATGAAAATCAGAGCAAAACGTAGTTCGACCACCTATGGGGTAATGATTGTGTTTTGGGGTGAACGACGTTACTACGCAATCTACCGGATGCTCAACCGTTGGAGACTTACTCGCCTGTAGTAGAAGGAGATAACGTGTTCTTAGGAGAAGAAAAATCAATGAGTTGAGGTGTTTAGGGATGCTTATGCAAAAAGGAAGTCCTAGATGAAGGAACCGCGCAACCTTAATTGACATGCCACGAGAGGCTATGCGAAACCTAAGAAAGCGGTAAAATGCGGGAAAAATAAAGTACCACACAGATAAAGATCCAAAGCAACAACAATTTAAAAGGTAAGAAAACCAGAGATTCCCAAGCTAAACACCATCAAAGAAAGTGAGTCAGTACAGGTAATCGGAATAAACCTCCAGGTGGTATCCCACAAATAAAGTGGAACACCAGGCAAGCCATCTCTGCAAGAGTCATATGAGCCCTCACAAAACAAAACTCAACAAACAGGTTAGAGAAACAAGATAGGGTAATCAAGAGTTGCCCCCAAATCAAAATGTAACCACATGAATCATGCCATTAAAATTCACAAAAAGCTCACAAAAAGCAACCAAGGGTAGGAGGCCTAAACCTCTTGTCAAACAGATGCATCAAAAGGGTATCAAATTCACCCATAATACCTCATACATTCAGAGCATTCAAATTAAAAGCATAAAGTAATGGGAATAAGGCAAACCTGACTGGAGAGATCGAATGAAATTGAATTGCCCGGTTGGGTTTGCAAAGCACTCTTAGGGGATTCTGGTGGCTTTTCTTGGGACTCGCTAGGCGACCCATTCTTCTCGCCTAGCGAGCATGACAGCTCATGAACAAACTTTTGCTCCTTCAAGATTAACATTTTGACTGACGAATAGACCCCATTTGAACCTGTTGGAAGTATCTCAAGCCATTCCCTTGTGTTGACTGATCATCTAAACAGAACCCACAAAGTGTCTTGGATGATACTCAAGCTTCAAACAAAAGATGTTAGTGACACAATTTTGTGCTTTTGGTTAGTAAACAAAAGTAAGAGAAACAATGATGTATAATTCAAGCATGCTTGGTGATCTCAAACCAATCACAAGGAGTCCCACCCAAAGGCAAAGGGAACCAAGATGCTAAAGATCCTTGAGGCAATGCAAATGCAATGTTATGATGCCATGAGGGATCTTAGGGTCAAAATTGGGGTCTTACAGATGCCCCTATTTAAGGTCATTCTAGCCGGAGAAGTGAAGGTTAAAATCTTCGTCTCAAGGGGGTAGAATGGGCTTAAATAATAACAAAGAGACGAATTTTGGTCCCTAAGAGACCTCATGATGCAAATGTAGGTATGAAAAATGGTAGCACTCTGTGGAGATATGTGTCCACAAAAGCAAAGAAATCAGAAGCCACTGATAATCCATATGAGCAATTCACTCCATGGGACCAAGACCCTGGGGATAGAAAAGGGATAAAAATGCGCGAGCAGGTCACGACTCAAAGCGTGGGGAACAAAATTCCAAAGGGAAAAGATCCAATGGAAAGACTTAAGCTGACTCGAAGATGCATGTATTGGGGAATATGCCAATACAACAAAAAACTATCTACAGCGGATACTTCGGATAAAATCCAGATGAAAACAATCCACTAAGGGACTTCGCTGGGGATGTCCACAAGGACACTCATGGGGAAGCAGCGGGACGAGGTATTACCGATTACTAGGTAATAAGCTCAAGGAGACATGTGATCTGAACGCCAGGTATGAGGGTGAGAGATACAACATGCTCAGGAAGAGATGAATATCCAAGACCGGCATAAGGGTGAGAGATATCAAAACTTCAAAATGTCTGAGGAAAACCTAAAAGGTATACTTCAACTCAGGGATTCTGACTCCACAGGGGATAAAAAGTCATAATAGGGAGCAGAGAGGAAGGAACACCAGGGATACCGGTTACTGGGCATATAATAGGTGACCAACCAAGGCGTGAATTGGGGAATATTCCCAAAACACTCATCATCAAAAAGAGGGCTAAAGGCAAACTCGATTACAGGATGGATATTCGACTCCACAAAGGGGATACGAATCTCACTCAACTGGGGAAGAACAAAAGGCTTCAGACCCGAGAGTGCATGAGATATACTATCTATTACCGTCAGAACGTAGATAATATACTCGCATGGACGATTATCCACAACCGGTTACTGGGTTAATAAAGGATAAATCAACCGAAAAGAAAAGGCATCGGGATACCGAAACTAGGTATATAATGATGACCAATTCAGGGGAGAAACAATCGTTACCAACAACAACAAGGTAGACGAGAGATGACCCGCTAGGGATAAATCGCGTAATCAGGGCAATTATCCAAGTAGATGAGGGGATATCATCACCGAATATTGGATGAAGATAACTGTCACCAATTAAAGATGAGCAAAAATAGTTACTCTGTAAAAAGGGAAGAAATAGGGTTTACAACTACCGGTATGAGGGTAGAGAAACACAGATTCCGCTGGGGATAATAATTACTAATTATTGAGCCATTATTCATTTACCACGAGGAAACAGGAAAAGAGTCTCAAGAGACCGATCTAGGATACAACTAGATAGGCACACCAAATCAAGACTTGTCCCGGTGAGGATATAACTCAATGGGGAAAACCATCCCAGTATATGTGTTGGGAAGGAACAAAAAGAATCAACATCCACGAGGATATAACCTGGTGGGGAATATGGAAGAAAGTATAGACGCTTTCTGCTTATGGAGTTGACTCTATATGGAGAGATCAGACGCACACATCTGCTCGGGGAAGTATATCACCAAATAGCAGGAGACAACAAACAACGATATATGGCAAAGAATGCAACATGAATATCTGAATGTTATAATTATGCATGAATATGCATAGTTTATGTATGATGTATGCTGACAGACAGACATATCTAACACAACCAGGTCCAGGAATCAACCAGGTCCAAGAGAGAAAGCCAAGATCACCGGGGAGTATCCAATCTGCTGGGGATCAGAGATACCAGGAAGCAAAGAACTCTGCAAGGGATGAATCATCAATCATTCCAGCTGGGGACGAGAGTTATCACACACAAGGTCCACCACACCAACAACTCTACTGGGGAATCTATCCGAGGGGATAAAGGATTTATCGGGATCAACCACCAAATATCGCTCTTGTCCAAAGAGATCCAAGCTGCTGAGGAAGAAAGATTGCTACTCTGTTGAAGGGAAGAGAGGTGACTCTCAACAAGCAATCCACTTGGTAGGATAAACCACAAGGGGTTTTAGAGGGAGGAGATACAGTCATGCCAGGAATATGGACAAAAATCTTACCCTGTTGGGGATCGTACCACCCTTGGGAGAGCACTGAGGATCTTCTAAGTATCCTTTCGTCATTGTGAATGTTCACTTTGTTTGAAAACAAATAATAAAAAATTTGATCGTTTAAAACAATGATATTTTCTTAATCAAAACATGCAAAACATTTGTTTAATTGAAACAGATAAGAGTGCCAATAATTGGATAAAAGGCTCAAATTTATTTGATAGAATGGTAGTCTGCGAATGGCAAGACTCCATAGATCTTTACAAATTTGAAATTGGTGATATATATTGGAAAAGGGCTACATTGAACATAATGATCATTTCTCCACCAATTCTGAATCCGATGTATTTGAAGCTTTGACTGATAATGAGCAAGGATCTCTGATGGATGACAATTGGAGAGCAAAGTCTTGTCAGGATGCAGTTACTTGCCAAATCCCTAATTTTTGTCTAGATTGCCCCAGGATGAGGTACTCAATCTAGCGGGATACATATATCATTATTATATATTTTTTGTCACTCTAACTTTTGCCTGGATCGCCCTTTCGAGTTTTCAATCCACCGAGACGCTCATTTTTGCCTAAGCCGCCCTTTCGGGTTTTCAACTTAGCGAGCTATTCAGTTTTTATTTTTTTAGGAGAAGTATTTCTTGATTGCATCTGAATTCACAGGACGAGTGAAATCCTCCCCATCCATAGTTGTAAGTATCAAAGCACTGCCTGAAAAGGCTCTCTTAACAACATACAGACCCTCATAGTTCGGAGTCCACTTGCCCCTAGAATCGGGCGCGAAAGACAAAACTTTCTTGAGCACAAGGTCACCTTCTCGGAACACACGAGGCTTGACCTTCTTATCAAAAGCTTTCTTCATCCTCTGCAGATATAACTGACCGTGGCATATGGCAGTCAATCTCTTTTCTTCTATCAAGTTCAGCTGGTCATAACGACTCTGAACCCATTCAGCATCAGTCAACTTGGCCTCCATCAAGACTCTCATTGATGGGATCTCCACCTCTACTGGGAGTACCTCCGCCATGCCATAAACAAGAGAGAAAGGGGTTGCCCCTGTTGAAGTGCGGACAGATGTACGATAGCCATGCAAAGCGAATGGCAACATCTCATGCCAATCTCTGTACGTAACAACCATCTTCTGGATAATTTTCTTAATGTTCTTATTAGCAGCTTCAACAGCCCCATTCATCTTGGGTCTGTACGGAGAATAATTATGATGTGCAATCTTGAATTCACTACACAGCTCTTTCATCATTTTGTTATTCAAGTTAGATCCATTATCAGTAATGATCTTATCTAGAACACCATATCGGCATATGAGTTGATTCTTGATAAACTTCACGACCACCTGCCTGGTCACATTTGCATACGACGCCGCTTCAACCCACTTGGTGAAGTAATCATTTGCTACGAGAATAAATCTGTGTCCATTGGACGCTTTCGGCTCTTTAATGCCAATCATGTCAATTCCCCACATGGAGAAAGGCCATGGTTATGAGATCACATTCAAAAGTGTCGGGGGAATATGAATCTAATCAGCATAAATCTGACACTTGAGGTATTTCTTCACAAATTTGCAGCAGTCAGACTCCATTGTCAGCCAATAGTAGCCTGCTCTCAACATCTTTCTAGCCATGGCATGTCCATTGGAATGAGTACCAAATGAACCCTCATGGACCTCAGTCATCAACAGGTCTGCTTCGTGTCTATCCACGCATCTGAGCAGAACCATGTCAAAATTTCTTTTGTAAAGCACTTCGCCATTGAGGTAGAAACTGCCTGACAATCTCCTCAAAGTCTTCCTATCTTTTACAGATGCCCCAGGCGGGTAAATCTGGCTCTGAAGGAAACATTTGATATCATAATACCACGGCTTATCATCTTTTACTTCTTCTACTGCAAATACATGAGTTGGCCTATCCAAGCGCATCACGGTAGTATTGGGAACTTCATTCCAAAGTCTGACCATAATCATTGAAGCAAGTGTAGCAAGGGCATCTGCCATCCGGTTCTCATCTCGAGAAATATGATGGAAGTCAACCTCAGTAAAGAACGTTGAAATCCTCCTCGCATAATCTCTGTATGGAATGAGGTCAGGCTGATTCGTTTCCCATTCACCCTTAATCTGATTAACAACGAGGGTCGAATCACCATATACATCAAGATGCTTGATCCTTAGATCAATACATTCCTCCAATCCCATAATACAGGCCTCATACTCAGCCATATTATTCGTGCATTTGAAAGTTAGCCTTGCTGTAAAAGGAATATGCGCGTCCTGAGGAGTAATAATCACGGCCCCAATACCATTTCCATACTGATTTACAGCGCCATCAAACACCATACTCCATCTGGAACCAGGCTCTGGCCCTTCATCAAGTGTAGGCTCATCGCAATCTTTCACTTTCAAATACAGAATTTCCTCATCCGGGAAGTCATACTGAACTGATTGATAATCTTCAATAGGCTGATGTGCCAAATGGTCAGCCAAGATACTACCTTTAATAGCCTTCTGAGCTCGATACTCAATATCATACTCAGATAACAACATCTGCCAACGGGAAATTCTCCCTCTTAAAGCAGGCTTCCCGAAGATGTACTTGATTGGATCCATTCTGGATATCAACCAAGTCATATGATTTATCATATACTGGCATAACCGCTTAGCAGCCCAAGCCAAAGCACATCATGTCTTTTCAAGCATTGAGTATCGAGACTCACAATCAGTGAACTTCTTACTCTGGTAGTAAATAGCATACTCCTTCTTCCCTGATTCGTCTTGCTGACCAAGTACACAACCCATCGAGTCTTCAAGAACTGTCAGATACATGATCAAAGGTCTTCCTTCTACAGGCGGAGACAGAATCGGAGGCTCAGACAGGTATTCTTTAATACTGTCGAAAGCTTTCTGGAAATCTTCGGTCCAATCATGGGACTGATCTTTCCGGAGGAGCTTGAATATAGGCGCACATGTGGCAGTCATGTGGGATATGAATCTGGAGATATAATTCAAGCGGCCAAGAAAACCTCGGACTTGCTTCTCAGTTTTAGGCGCAGGCATCTCTTGTATTGCTTTGACTTTTGCAGGATCAACCTCAATACCTCTTTCACTAACAATGAAGCCCAATAACTTGCCAGAACGGACTCCAAATGTACACTTGTTGGGATTCAGACGAAGCTTATATTTCCTCAAACGCTGGAAAAGCTTCAACAAATGCTCTACATGTTCAACTTCCGTTCTTGACTTAGCAATCATATCATCAACATATACCTCAATCTCCTTGTGCATCATGTCATAGAACAAGGTAGTCATAACTCGTTGATACGTGGCTCCGGCGTTCTTCAAACCGAAGGGCATCACTCGATAACAGAATGTTCCCCAAGGTGTGATGAATGTTGTCTTTTCCATATCCTCGAGTGCCATTTTAATCTGATTATATCTGGAAAATCCATCCATAAACAAGAAGACTTTGAATTTAGCTGTATTATCTACCAACATATCAATATGTGGTAGAGGGAAATCATCTTTCAGACTAGCTTTATTCAAGTCTCTATATTCCACACACATCCGGACTTTTCCATCTTTCTTAGGCACGGGCACAATATTGGCCACCCATTGAGGATATATAGAAGTCACCAGGAACCCCGCATCAATTTACTTTTGAACTTCCTCTTTGATCTTCACTGCCATATCAGGATGAGTTCTTCCGAGCTTCTGCTTTACAGGCATGCACTCAGGCTTTAGAGGTAGGAAATGTTGCATAATATCAGTATCTAGACCAGGCATGTCTTCATATGACCAGGCAAAGACGTCAACATATTCTCGTAGCAACTTAATCAACCCCTTCTTAACAGATTCTTCCAGAAGTGCCCCAATCTTTACCTCTCGCACACAATCTTCAGACCCCAAGTTGACTGTTTCCAGATTCTCAAGATGCGACTGAATGATCTTCTCTTCATGCTCAAGTAGCCGGGTGATCTCATTAGGAATCTCTTCAGCATCATCTTCCTCTGCCTCAAATATAGGGAATTCAAAATTGGGAGATGGTGTTGGGTCATTATGTTCAATGGGTTTAGAAATCAACCTGCATAATGATTTTGGATATGAAAAGATTTAGAATTCAAACAAGGCAAATCATTATGCAGATGAAAAGATTGATTTTATTCCATTTTGAGGTTTTATGTGATCACCAATTTCATGCAAAAGCGAAAAGGAAAAATAAATGGAAAAACAAACATTTAACATGAATTTATTGAATGAAAATATCATTGTATTTATGCGCCATCAATGTCATCACTCCTCCTTTTGGCATGGGAGAAGGGTTTTTAAACAAAGTGATCATTACGTTGACTTATGGACAATTGTTGGAATATCCACAGCGACCCAATTGTTGCAGACCCCTCCAGGGATGATGAAATTTCCAGAATCCTTTGTATCTTCTTCTAAAACGGCAGCAACCTCCTTATCTAGACCAGTGTGGATGAAACCTCCACTATTGAATAACCCTTGCTTGTTGAAAGTACCAGAAGAAAAACCTATGCCAGCCCGGGGCTCGTTGTCCTCTAACTCAATCATTTTTCCTAAACCAGTGGTTGCACCACGCTCAATGGCCAACTTTGCATCTTTGTAGGAAGCAAATGAAGGAGTTCTCTTCTCAATAGGCTCAGCTATAGATAAAGCTTGGAAAGGAGTTCCAATTTCAACCTCAGCATCTACATAAGAGAAGGAAGACAAATGGCTAACCAGGAGAGCCCTTTCTCCCCCTACCACCACCAGCCTCTTGTTTTTCACGAATTTCAATTTCTGGTGTAGGGTGGACGTCACGGCGCCTGCCTCGTGAATCCATGGTCTGCCTAAGAGACAACTATACGATGGGTGAATGTCCATAACCTGGAAGGTAATCTGGAAATCACTTTGTCCGATCTTGATTGGGAGATCAACTTCCCCAATCACAGTTTTGCGAGACCCATCGAAAGCCTTCACAACTACTCCACTCTGCCTCATGGGAGGCCCTTGATATGATAGCTTTAAGAGAGTGGACTTTGGCAATACATTGAATGATGACCCGGTGTCCACCAGTACATTGGACATGGCGTCGTCTCTACAACCCATAGATATATGTAATGCCAGGTTGTGATCTCTTCCCTCCTCAGGGAGATCAGAGTCACAAAAGCTCAAGTTGTTGCAAGCAGTAATATTTGCAACAATGCTATCGAATTGCTCCAAAGTGACATCGTGATCTACATATGCCACATCCAACACCTTCTGCAGAGCCTCTCGGTGTGGTTCTGAATTTAAGAGTAAGGATAACACAGATATTTTGGATGGCGTTTGTAGAAGTTGGTCTACAACATTGTACTCGCTCCTTTTGATGAGTCTCAGCATGTCATCACAGTCTTCTTTCACATTTCCACTCGGGCCAACAAAAGTAGGAGTTTTCAGTACGGAGGAGGGCTTAACAACAAGTGCCGGATTCGGGGAATTCACAGCGTTCCCGATCGGGCGTTCAACAAAATCAGCATTAATTTGAGGCTTCGGCGGTGCTGAAAATACATGGCCACTACGGGTAAACCGCTAACATCGGAAATATTCACAACAGAAGAAGAGGACAAGGACACCTCTTTCCCATTCAATACTGCTACGGCGTTGTAGCGATAAGGAACTTCCTTTTCAGAAGAGTAAGGCACAGGACCAGCAGGCTTAATGATCAGAGCGGGAGAAGCCTTCTGCTTGCTACCATTGTACTTGATGATAACAGGCTTGGGTATCCGGAACACTGGGGAAATCACGTTGACCTCAGGCTCATTTTCATCAACATTCCTGTTTTGAAGGATCTCAATGACTCCTTCGTGCAGCATTTCCTGAACATCCTTGCGCACCTGGCAACAACCCAATCGGTTAACAGAGCAGACTCGGCATCTATCATGGTCATGCTCATAATGATTGTAGTCACACAACAAACGATGCATCTGGACCAGAGACTGTTGAATATGACTAACATATTTGACCTTGTATTTTCCAGGGCAACCCTGGACCATGTTGACAGATTTCCCATGTTCGGGCAATGAGTTCTTCTTCACATTAGGGCCTACGTCCTCAAAACATAAAATACCACACCTCACAAGGTCTTGAACCTTGGTCTTCAAAGGGTAACAATTCTCCATGTCGTGGCCGGGAGCACCAGAATGGTAAACACAATGTAACTCAGGCTTATACCACCACTAGGGGTTAGCAGGTATAGCCGGTGGGTCTCTCAGAGTAATCAGCTTCCTTTCTATCAAAGAGGGATATAACTCTGGGTACGTCATAGGAATAGGATCGAAGGTGACCCTTTTCCTCTCGTAACTCGTGCTGGTTTGATTACTGTTTCGAGGCTGGTAGGCCTGCTGCTGCGGTCGGTGCTGATATTGCGGATATGGTTGCTGATTGTTACTATGTTGCTGATACTGTTGATTGTCTCTGAAAACAGGTGCCATATGAGCCACCTGGTGCTGGTTACTGGCGGGATGCACAGTCTTCCTCCTCACAGAGGGTCTTCTTGGTTTCTCATGGGATATCACAGCATGTGCCTCTCCATCTTTCTTCTTTGCAAACGCCCCATAACGTTTGGCAGAAGAGCCTTCTTCTCTGGTTAACCGTCCTTCACGGACCCCTTCTTCTAGACGCATCCCCATATTCACCATCTCGGTGAAGTCAGAAGGAGCGTTAACAATCATCCGCTCATAATAAAAAGAACTTAAAGTCTTCAAAAAGATCTTAGTCATCTCTTTCTCTTCTAGCGGAGGCATGATCTGTGCTGCCACCTCTCACCACTTCTGGGCGTACTCCTTAAATGTTTCTTTATCCTTCTGGGACATGGCTCTCAATTGATCTCTATCGGGAGCCATATCCATGTTGTACTTGTATTGCTTGACGAAGGCTTCGCCGAGATCATTGAAGGATCGAATGTTCGTGCTGTCTAAACCCATGTACCAACCCAAAGCGGCACCGGACATACTGTCCTGAAAGTAGTGGATGAGTAGTTGGTCATTATCGGTCTGAGTTGACATCTTCCTGGCATACATGACCAGGTGGCTGAGAGGACAAGTATTTCCTTTGTACTTTTCAAAATCAGGGACCTTGAATTTCATAGGGATCTTCACATTTGGAACCAAGCAGAGTTCGGCAGCAGACTTGCCGAAAAGATCCTTCCCTCTGAGAGTTTTCAATTCCCTGCGAAGCTCAAGAAATTGATCGTTCATAGCATCCATCTTCTCATAAACATCTGGACCCTCATACGACTCAGAATGATAGATGGTGTCGTCTACCCTGGGCAAAGTATGCACGACAGGAGGAGGAACGGCAAGGACCGGGCTAGATGCCGGCAGAGAAGCAAAGGTAGGAACAGGACCCTCAGGCACGAAATTGGGAGGCATCCCCCACGGGAACCCGGTTGGCATGGCTGTTGGAACAATGTGTGCACTGGCAGCGGGCACAGTAGAGGAGACAATCTCGGAGATAATTGTCCTCTGGGGAGGAGTTGAAGGTGTCGGAGAAGACTGGCTCTGGGCAGCCATGAATGACTCCATTAGGGCAGTCAATTTGGCCACTTCCTCCTTCTGCTCGCGGTTCTCTTGCTCTAGGTGATCCATCAGTCTTGGAATGTTGGCTCTAGTGTAGTACCGGTGAGTCAGCTTGTCTTCAAAATAAGTGAAGGACACAGAGTTAGACCACATGGCAAGAGGCCTGACACAAAACCTGCTTATGCATATGATGCATGCAATGTTTGTGCATATGATTTGTTTTTTATTTCAAAGGAACTTTAGAGTTTTATTTGCAAATTCGGGAAATATTAAGCATTTTATCACATATGGAAATATCTCATCAAATAATATCAGGGAAAAGAAGTGCATCATCGTCAATCATATACAAGAGAAAAGGAAAATAATCATCCTATGGATCCCTATAAACAATCATCCAAAGCTCGGGACACAGGAAGATAAGATGCGCGAAACCTCTTCACCTCCCTCTCATAGGCTGCCTCCATATCGGCCTTCTCTTTGGCGAGTCGATCATACTTCCTCTTCCAGAACTTAGAAGACTGAGGAAGTAGAGAAGTCCATACATCATCAGGGTCATTAATAACCTGATGCTCAAGAAACTCAATCAACGCATCCTTCTCCTTAATCTGCTGAAGTAACTCTTCACGTTCACGGATCCAGGCACGTGAACGGTCTTCGTCTCTCAACTCCTCTACTCCTTGATTAGGGAGGGTTGAAGGCCCAGCCATAATCATAGGTGTAGGTCTCGGATACTCGTAAGGCATGATATACTCAGACTCCCTCTTCCTAACCCAAACAGTGTAAGGCTCCAAAGCGATGCAATTCTTGGGACCCAACTCTTTCCTTCCTTTCCTATGAATCTTGCGCCAAGCGCGGACCATCCTAGCTTTTAAGCCTTGGGGATCTTTACCATCCTGAAAGAATACACCCTCTAACAGAATGTTATTGGGTTTATCCTTTAAGGGGAACCCAAGCTGCCGACGTGCCAAAACAGGATTGTAGTTAATCCCACCACACGTACCAAGAAGAGGTACATTGGAGAATTCGCCACAAAAGTCAATAATCTGCACACCATCATACACACGGTTATACCAAGAGATATCATCATTAGTGAGAGACATAAGTCTCGTAGACCACCGTAGACATTCCTTGTTCTCCTTAAAAGCGACCGTCTGAGGTAAGTGAGAAAGAAAGCACTTATACAACAGAGGCAAACAACACACAATGGAGCCACCACCCTTTGCATTCCTCATATGCAAAGAGAAGTAGGTATCGCCCAACAGAGTCGGAACGGGATTAAGAGTAGAGAAGATCCTAATAGCGCTCACATCCATAAACTTGTCGATGTTGGGGAACAATACCAATCCATAGATGAGAAGTACAAATATGGCTTCAAAGTCATCCTCACTCATGGCCTTCCCATATATAGTATCTTGAGCAATGAGGAACTTAGAAGGGAGACCCTGAATTCCACCTTTGGTAGTCATATGAGCATCAACCAGAGATTCATCTATGTGTAACATGTCAGCTATCTCTTGAGAAGTAGGAATACTCTCCAAGCCACTGAACGACAACTGATCCAAAACAGGTACACCCACAAGATAAGCATACTCCTCAAGTGTAGGCAAAAGTTGAAAATCTGGAAATGTGAAGCAACGGTACAAGGGATCATAAAACTGCACCAATACACTCATCAATCCTTCATCCACCTGAGTAGTCAGAAGAGGAAGAAGCTTCCCAAAACGAGCCTTGAAACCCAAGGGATCTAATACATAAGATGTCAAATTCCTTAACTCTTTCAAGTCTGGTTGTCTGAAACTGTATTTCTTTGTATTCCTTCTTTGTCTTTCCATGTCTGAAAATTTTGCAAATAGACCTCTTAAGTTCCTTGAATATTTTCTCATTATTTTGATGATATGAATGCAAATGGGTGCATGAATGCATGAATGCAACAATCACACTCAAGGATAAAGTAAAGCACACCAAACAAAGGTCATGGGATGGATCATGTTATCCTTAATATCAACCATCCATTTTGGTGGATTATGGTTTACACCTTATCAACACCCAAGTTCCATTGATATTAAGGATTCCTGAACGGATCAACCATGAATCAAGGGTTTGTTGCAAGTCACGAGCATGGAGTTTAGGTTAAGAACCACCCAAAGGGAGTGTACTAAGGTTTAAACCTGTCAAACATGTTCTACAAAGGGTTCCCATAGTCATCATCCCATCTTTTGGATATTATCGGAGGAACGAATACTCGTATTCCAAAAATATTCTCAAGAGAGACTCTTATGAGTGTAGTATCGCGTAACAATCGTATCAAATCTTACACCTGAACGACTTTCGCACTACATCCTATGAATAGGCCAAGATGGGTTTGGTAAACTAAGGTCCTTGGCTTCTAAGGTCTATATTGGAAAAAGTAAGGTCTAACCACAACTTACTTGTGTGACATTATTGATCCCAACATGACCTCCACAAAGTGAATGGACTTACAAGTCAACTTGCTAAGGAATAACTCCACACAAGTCAACAAGACTACGCCATTCTCCTATCCTAAGCGCACTCGAGTCCGAGTATAGAACTCATCTCACAAAGATCACCAAGCATACAAGGAATTAATATTCAAACAATTCAATCATTACATACAATACAGTAATCCCAAATTGCACAAAAATATGTCACAAAAAAAAAATATACAATACAATACAACAAATATGAAAAGTAGGCAAAACCCACTAGGCAAATGTGTCCCTAAGTCCAAGTCCAAATGAGAGAGGCCCAAGTCCAAAAATTTTCTGTTATATTTTATTTATTTATTTATTTATTTATTTATTTATTTATTTATTTATTTATTTATTTATTTATTTATTTATTTATTTATTTATTTATTTATTTATTTATTTATTTATTTATTTATTTATTTATTTATTTATTTATTCATTTTTTCGTTTTTCGTTTTTTTCCCTTTGCCTTTGGGTGGGACTCCTTGTGATTGGTTTGAGATCACCAAGCATGCTTGAATTATACATCATTGTTTCTCTTACTTTTGTTTACTAACCAAAAGCACAAAAATGTGTCACTAACATCTTTTGTTCGAAGCTTGAGTATCATCCAAGACATTTTGTGGGTTCTATTTAGATGATCAGTCAACACAAGAGAATGACTTGAGATACTTCCAACAGGTTCAAATGGGGTCTATTCGTCAGTCAAAACGTTAATCTTGAAGGAGCAAAAGTTTGTTCATGAGCTGTCATGCTCGCTAGGCGAATATACCCCATTTGACTGACTAATAGACCCCATTTGAACCTGTTGGAAGTATCTCAAGCCATTCCCTTGTGTTGACTGATCATCTAAATAGAACCCACAAAGTGTCTTGGATGATAATAGAGCTTCAAACAAAAGATGTTAGTGACACATTTTTGTGCTTTTGGTTAGTAAACAAAAGTAAGAGAAACAATGATGTATAATTTAAGCATGCTTGGTGATCTCAAACCAATCACAAGGAGTCCCACCCAAAGGCAAAGGGAACCAAGATGCTAAAGATCCTTGAGGCAATGCAAATGCAATGTTATGATGCCATGAGGGATCTTAGGGTCAAAATCGGGGTCTTAGAGCGTTCTGCGCACCTTTTATAAGTGAAAATAAAAGGCCATAATTTAAGGGTAAACTAGGTTCTGAATACACGAAAGCGATAGTTCCTGTTAATTGGAGTCTTTTCAAGAGTAGAAAATATTGCCCCATCAGTAGTTCTATTTAGACAATCAAAACAAAATTTAACTGACGTGAAATGCATTCAGACCTTTCTTTATCTGCATTGTATTTATTATTTTCTTTATTTACTGTTATTTTGTGACATCAGTATCTGTTTTATACCGCCTTAGATAACCACCATAATGATAGTAATCGATAGATTGACGATTTGGTCTTTGTGGGATCGATATTCTTTTATATTACTCTGACGCGATTCGTGCACTTACGAATAGAGCGATCAGGAGGCTCTACCAAGGTCTAAACCTGGTTTGTGTACATGGAATCCATTTCAGATTTCATGGCTTCTAGCCATTTCTCAGGCTCGGGACCAGTGATGGCCTCTTGGGTGGTCACAGGCTCATCTTGATCCATGAGTAATACATCACTTCGATTAGTTATGAGATATCCATATATCTCAGGTAGGTGACGTATCCTTCTTGACCTACGTTTGTCTTGTTCTACTTGAGCAGGTTGCTCTTCCACAACTACTTGTGTTTCCTGCTCTAATTCCTCCATAGATGTATCAATGCTTTGTGATTCTTGAATTTCTTCAAACTCTACTTTCCTACCATTTATTCCTTGAGAAATAAAATCCTTTTCTAGGAAATCTCCAGTTCGAGCGACAAACACTTTTCCCTAAGAAGGATTGTAGAAGTAATACCCTCTTGTTTCTTTTGGATATCCCACAAATAAGCATTTGTTAGATTTGGGCTCAAGCATAGTTGAAATTTGTCGTTTCACATAAACTTCACAACCCCAAATCTTCATGTAAGACATATGTGGTTTCTTACCACTTCATATCTCATATGATGTTTTCTCATCCTTTTTGGATGGAACACGGTTAAGTGTGTAAGCTGTTGTCAATAGTGCATGTCCCCAAAAGGAGTTTGGAAGACCGGTGTGACTCATCGTGGATCGGACCATGTCTAACAAGGTTCTGTAAGACCCCAATTTTGACCCTAAGATCCCTCATACAATTCCATCATAAGCATTAGCATTGGGATCATACCTTGGCATAAAAATTAGAGACATAAAAAACAGAAAAAAAAATCTCGATAAGTTGAGTACCCCACCTTGGGGAAACTTATGCAAAAATTAGGGATTATGGCAAGTAACTGCATTATGCTGATCTTCAGTGTTTTCAAAATTTGATTGAGCACAAGGGTTGACATCGATTCTTCACCCTAGAAGCGGTTAAGAGCATAATGGATATCGAGACGATTGTATTGATTCAGTTCCACGATGGAGTTTTGGATTCCCCAGTAGAGCTTTTTTTCTTTTCCTACCTGAGTTGGTTGGTTATTTCAAGTACCTGCAACAGTGGTTGATCTCCCCAATTGATCTTATTGGTTTCCCCGCCAATCGCCAATCAACTTGCTCCTCAATCAGAGTTTCCACCTGGTTCCTGAGTAGTTTGTGTTCCCTGTAGGGTTGTCTCCCATTTTTATGGTTTGACCTAAAATCCCCCACAGGCTTGGTGATATTTTCTATCTCTTCGGCAGATCTCCTCCTTCCTCAGTTAGGATTGAGCCTTTTTGGATTATTGATCTCTCTATTCTCCGGCAGTAGTCTCCATAATTTGTGGATTGACTAAGGATTGCACAGATGATTCAATATCTTTACGACACCTTTGTATCCTTTGTGATCGTCTTGTCAGCATAATTTCATATTTGCATATTCACATATTTGATTAAAATTATTGGTTTGAGATTCTCATTTCCTGTATGGCGGTACTTTATCCCCATACAAACTTCGGTGTCTGTCCTCCCTCAATCGTAGAGCGTCAACCCCTTAGGCAAAATGACTTTAACCTTTCTCCTCTTCCCCACTGAGTTATTTCCTCATGGATGATTATGATTTCAGTTTCCTCCCTAGTTGTTTATCTGGATGGAACCACTCCCCTTGAATTATGTCCTCATTGGGTTGAGTCTTGATTGACTGTTTCTTTCTAGCTCCTACCTAGATATATGCTTTGAGTTCCCGAAGAGTCCATTGCCCAGTAACTGGTAATATTATTCTCAGCTTGCAGTTTGTTACTTCTTGCCTAATACTTGGCAAAAGTACCCCAACTTTCCCAGTAGTAGAGTCCATAGTGGATCTGATTCTCCAGGAAGTATATCATTGATATGTTCATCCTAATCGGTGACTGATATGTTTCTCTCCCCTGCTTGAGTCTATCCTGGATATGTTCATCCTAACCGATGACAGATATTCTCTTCTCAGTAATCTACCGAATAAAAAGGTAGTTGTAATCCCTATTTTTGTCCCCCAAAGAGTTAATCCTTGATATGTTCATCCTAACGGATAACGGGTTTCCTTCTCTTTGCGGTCTTCTACCCGTAATCGATAGTTGTAAATCCTGCTTTTATTCCCTCTGTAGAGTTTATCCTTGATATGTTCACTTTAACCAGTGACGAATTCTCTCTATTGGTATTCTATCCAGAAGCTGATATGAATTCCTATTCTTCTCCCCTTTCATAGTCGATCCTTGATATGTTCATCTTAACCGGTGACAGATTTTCTCTTTGGTGGTATTCTATCCAATAACTCATAGGTGTAATTCCTATTTTATCTCCTCGTAGAGTCTATCCTTTATATGTTCATTTTAACCGGTGACAAATTTTCTCTTTGACGGTATTCTATCCAGCATTCGATAGATGTAATTCCTACATTTTGTTCAGTTGGTTTATCCTTGATATGTTCATCTTAACCGATGACGTGTATCCTCCTTGACAATCCCAGGCAAGTCTATCCTTGCTATGTTCATCCTAATCGATGACGGATTTTCTTCCTTGTTGAGTTTATCCATGATATGTTCATCCTAACCGATGACAGATACTCTCACCCTTGGTCTTCTACCCAGTAACTGGTAGTTGTAAATCCTATTTTCTGCAGTTTTCCCCAGTAAGGCTATTCTTACCCAGTAACCGGTAATGAATATTCCCTTCTGTTGGTTTCCAGTGAGTCATCCTTGATATGTTCATCCTAATCGGTGACGGATGTTCTCCCTGTTAGATATTTATTAACTCGATACCATGAAACAGGTAGTAGATAATAAACTTCTGCTCCTGACTTACTCGTATCGCCTGCAGATGTTGTTGGTTCCCCAATTGAGTCTTTTGCATGTTTGTATGGAATCCCTCGAGTCCCCTAGTAATTTTAAGTCGTAGCCTGGCCTACACATAACTCCTTGTTCCCACCCAAAGTCTTTGTCTCCCCTGTGAGTTTTCCTTATGGAATGCATTATACTCCTACAGATTTTGGGTCCCTCTGATTTCTTTTCCTTTGTGGCAATATTTCCCCACAAAGCATTAACTTTTACATTCATATCATATGCATCATGAGGTCTCATAGGGACCAAAATTTGTTTTTGTGTTGTTATTTAAGCCCATTCTACTGAGTCGACATGAAGATTTTAACCTTCGCCTCCTCAGTTAGAATGTCATTAAATAGGGGCAGCTGTAAGGCCCCAATTTTGACCCTAAGATCCCTCATAAATTTCCATCATAAGCATTAGCATTGGGATCATACCTTGGCATCCTCCTTACCCCTCCTTCATTGGGTTTGTTTGGGGAGAGAACACCAAGCATTATGCGATTATATCATACTTGTATATTATCATTTTACTAACCAAAATACCAAAAATATGTCTTTGCATTTGCTTAACTCTTTTGTAGATAGGGCATGATCTCCCTTGATCTATCAAGTTCATATCTAGGGTTTGAGACCCTCATGACAAAGAGCACAACCGTGAATTGATCCAAGAATGGTTATGGGCATCATATATGAGTTTCATTGATTCCTACATGTTATATTGATCAAGTTTTCTTCAAGAGTTTGAGGGTGATTTGCCTTGGAAACCCTAGTTTGACTAGGTATCTTGAGTAACTTCTCCAACAATCTATCTCACCAATTGATCAAATTTCTCAAGGGACAGTTCAAAATTCATCATGTTATGCATATATGATCTACCATGAGCCTTAAAAGTCAAAAGAATTGAAGGTTAGCAAGTTGGTTGATGGTGGTTGGCCAGATGAATTCATCTGAATAAAATTGGGTCTCCCTAGACCCTATCTACTACAATTTTAACCATATGAAAATGATTCCAAGAGAAAACTTACTCTAAATGACATTACAGACAACTTTGAAGTTTATACCTAGAGCTAGTTTTTCTTGGAAAATTAATTTCTATGTTGAAACATTATTGGTCATTTTGTCTAAGGCCATAACTTGCTCAATTTTTATGAGATGAAAGATTTCCAAGTTGAACAATCAAATTCTAGATGTCTACTTCAACTTTGATGTTGGGAGTGAGAGCTAATTCAACTTTTATGAGCATGTGATATGAGGCTACATTATAGGTCACTTTTGACCTATACCATTGAACAAGTGATTTTTCCAAACTGCAAAAACGCATAAATCTACCATTTCAAATCCAAATGACATGAAATTGGTGACCATTTTTAAGGTCTTTGAAAGAGATACAACTTTTATGAAGACATGTTTCTCATTTGGAGCTCACATAAAAAGTAAGCAAGGTGGAATATTGAGATATATGGCTTAACACTTAGAAAAATTTTCAACATGTTGAAATTTCCAAACTTCCACCTCAAAATTCATCATGATACAAGCTTCAAATAGAAAAGTGTTGAACATGAAAGTTGTTCCTATTGATGTAACATTTCTAAAGAGTCCAAGATCATCCACTTTGGACAAGAATTACTAGGTCTGCGCATGGCATGAACATGGTATCATCATTTGGCAAGATTGAACTTCAAACATCCATGCACAATTGCCTAGCATTCCAACATGACTTCAGCCTTGTTTGCACTCAATTATGGATCAGATGGAGTGATTTCAAAGGCATGTACACGCCCATGCACTCATGCATGACACATTTCTAATTTTGGAAGTTCACTTCAAGTGTGCAAAAATCAATTGAATTGGCTATAAATAGAGCTCCATATGCTCAGATTTTCACAAACATTCGCGCCAACTTTGATCCCGAACCTCTAACCCTCCCATTCCAAATGATAATTCTAGAAATTTCATTTGAAATTGAGTTTAAATTCTCACTGTTTTGAGATTCAAAACTCCAGGGATCCAAGACCTTTTAACCATTCATTTTTCTTCTGCAAGCATTTGGAGTGAGATCAAGCACGAGCCAAGGCAAGAACAGCTGAATCCAGACCTACATTTAAGGTATTTTCCATAAATTTTAATCTCTTTGTTTCTCTCTAAATCTTGCTCAATTCTATGGATTCCTTGGTTGTCTAAAGTCCTACCAATGTAGGCAAGAAGATTGAGTGGCTTTGAGGCCAAATCGAAGCAACTCAGTTCATGTACCTTAAATTTCAACTCCATGTTTCTCTCAAAATACTTGGAGTTAGGATAAATTGAGGTAAGATTCGTGCTCAGTGCCATTTTTACTTTGAAATCATGTCCTTCTTTTTAATTTTGGTGATGGTTATGACTAAACAAATCTGGCGAGGCTCGCCTGAGAAGGAGACCAGAGTTGTAGCTCCGGTGGTGAGTTGGCGTGTTCAGAGCCACATGATCCTTTTGAAATGAAATAATCTCGTGCGTTGGTTTGAATTACCTTTCCTGTGGTACACTGACTTAGCCGTATCGTGGATTGCGCACTTGTGACCACATGATCTGCCACCTCAATTAATGCGGGATATCAAGTTGTGCATGTTTTTCTAATCATTTAATTTTCATTTTAATCCTTTTATTTTCATTAGTTCATATTAATTTTAATATTGATCCAAAAAATATGGGAGTTTCACCAAAAATTTTCAAATAATTTCCTTTTTCATATTCTGAATTAAAATTATTTTTTGAATCATTATTAATATTTTTCATGATTTAATTGATTTTGAATTTGTTTTGAATTGTTTAAAAATACTTTTAATTGTCCAAAAATTATGAATTTTTTTTCTCCAAGGTCCTTTGACCTTGTTTGACCTATGATATATCTCATGCCCATTTCTTTAGTGTTTTGATGAGGTTTTAGGAATTGGACAAACCATATTTCATTTAAATGCCTTATCTTAGTATTTTTAATTTGATTAAATGCCAAATAATTTTGTTGACCAATTGTGATGACTTGTTGGTGTTTGATTATTGTTGTTGGACCTCGGTCAAGGTTGATTTGACTTTGTTGAGTTAATATCATTGGATTCAGGGGATTGATGGAATGTACATTCCATCTCCCAAAATGCATGAATGATATTAATTTGGTAAAAGTCCTCCTTTGATCAATTTGTGTTTTCATATATTCCCCTCCCTCTTCATCTCATTCCCCTTCTTTATGCATTCATCTCATTTGGCCTATGATATCTCAAAGTCCTAAAACTAGTTGATTGAAAAATTAACATGAGTATGGATGAGATTAGGCTATACCTTTTGCACATTCTTTTTGTGTGTGGTATGTTTCATGAGCATAGTTCATAATACTATGTCTCTAACATGTATTAACACCAAAAATCTATTGCCCGACCTCAAATAGTTGTGACTTCTACATAAGTCCAATTACGATTGCTTAACATAGCGCAAAATTTGTGACAAAAAAGTCATAAGCATTATAGTTAGTGAAATTGTAAGCCTCCCCTCTTTCATGGTATTGTGTGGGAACTGGCCTTTTTTCCTTCCTTTGGAAGATGTCTTGGTTCAAGGATCCATGCTTGTGATAAGTGGGTTGAGTTTTCTCCAAAGAATGTCTTAAAATGAAAAGAAAACAACACTAACTTCTAACCTATTAACTACTAACTTTTAATTTCAAGCCCTTTACTTTAATGAAATTTAATTTTAGCTTTTATACATTTGCCATTGTTCATATCATTCTAATTATTTATGTTAATGCAATTTTCACTCTGTCTACTTGGACCATATTGTGTGATATATTTTGTTTGTGTATACTTTGTTTGTTTGTGTGGTCTTTGACCATTAATGTACATAATAACAACAAAAACCCTAAAAAACTTTTGTGTGGATTGTTGGCTTGATCTTTGACAAATGGACTTAGAATTTAGGCAACCTTCCTATGCTAAAGGACTTGGCCAATGCCAACTTATTAAGAGACCAAGTGCTTGCAATTTGAAACTTCATCTGGCACATCATTCAAGATCTCTCTAAGTTCATCTGCAACATGATCATTGTGAAGTTGTTATTTTGAACCTGTGACTTATGGAATTCATCTGTTACATGGGTTTTTTTAAGAAGATTATGGAATGGATAAGCTTGGATGTGTCCATCTTTATTTGGTGCTCTGCTCTTGAAGGTAATACAATTGTGCATTTGTGTGTTGCTTGGTTCTAAAAAGTCCAAGGGAATTATGGGTTTCTATTGACACTCTTGTCTATTGGATTGCTACTCACTTGGTCAAATCTTTTCAACTCTAAACTTTTAATTTTGTACATAGGATAGTATCTTCATCTTCTCCCCACTTCTTTAATTTCGAATATCTCCCTCCGTTTTCAAAACCCTCTTTGATTGGACTTATTTTGTTCTAAACTTTGACCACTTTTGCAAAAAAGATAGAAACTTTGGCCTTATGCCATTGCCTTTTCAAACTTCCTTCCTAAATCAAACTTGTAAATAAACTCAACTATGCTTGACTTAAACTTTCTAAAAAAGCCAAAAAAAGAACTAACTCATTCAAACCATTTTTAGGCCTTTGCGCCTTTCAAACTTAATTTTTGTTAAAAGCAATGCATCCACTTTGAAATTTGTATCACAAACTACGAGGTTTTGATCCCTCATTTTTATGTTGGTACGTAGGCACAAGTCTGAAGGTCTTGTTAAACACAAAAACATAATTAATGAATTCTTTTCTCATCCCCCCATTCTATTTGTTTGTAAACATCACTTTATACCAAGTACATATGCATACAAAAAGGGCTCCCTAGGAGTACCTATGACACTCTAGGTGTTAATACCTTCCATCTGTGTAACAAACTCCCTTACCTGTAATCTTTTACTTTTTATTAGTTTTGATTTGAAAACTTCTTACTTTTTGGGTTTTGTTCGTACTTTTTCCCTTTTCCCTTGGAAACAATAAAAGCGCGGTGGCGACTCTTGTTATTTGATCTCTAGCTTATCCGTAGCTTGATGATCATGAATTTACCACTAGAGGTTCGATTTCTTCTCTCAGATACACCATTCCATTGGGGTGTTCCAGGAGGAGTAAGTTGGGATAGGATCCCAGACTCTTTCAGATGGTCATCAAACTCTAGGCTTAAATACTCACCACCTCAATTTGGTCGAACAATTTTAATATTCTTACCTAGTTGGTTATGTACTTCATTCTTGAATTCCTTGAACTTTTCAAAGGACTCTGATTTGTGTTTAATTAAATACACATAACCATATCTACTGAAATCATCAATAAATATGATGATGTACAAAAAACCACCTCTGGCTGGTATGTTCAGTGGTCCACATACATCAGTATGTATGAGGGACAAAAGATCATTAACTCTATATGATTCATAATCAAAAGAGTTATCTTTCCAATTAAACAAGATCTGCGTGTCTCATATGATTCATAATCAAAAGAGTCCAAGAGTCTATATTTATTGAGTTTGGAAATACGTGTCTCATTTATGTGGCCTAATCGACAATGCTAAAGGTAAATTGGATTTAACTCATTAAGTTTCATCCTCTTAATATTAATGTTATAAATAAGCATTTCAAGATTAAGGACATATAGTCCATTGTTCATTTGTGCGGTAGCATAGAATATATCATTCAAATAAATGGAGCAACAATTGTTCTCTATTATAAATGAAAACCAAACTTGTCTAAACAAGAAACGAAAATAATATCCCTGCTAATTGCAGGTACATAATAACAGTTCTCTAACTGAATTATTAAAACACTAGTTAAAGTCAATACATAAGTTCCTACGGCTAAAGCAACAACCTTCGCTCCATTGCCAACTCATAGGTAAACTTCACCTTTTGCCAAATCTCTACTCCTTTTTATCCCCTGCACATTAGTACAAATGTGAGAACCGCATCCAGTATCTAATACCCATGATGCAGAAGTAGATAAATTAGTTTCAATAACAAAAATACCAGAAGTTGATGTCTTTACTCCATTATTCTTATCTTCCAGGTACTTTAGGCAGTTTCTCTTCAAGTGTCTAGTCTTACCGCAATGGAAGCAGGTGCCTCCCTTAGCTATGCCTCCACTAGGCTTCAAAGCAGGAGCAGTGGGTTTAGGTTTGGCAAGCTCCTTTCCTTTCCTTTCATCACCCTCCTTGGTGGGACTTTTGTTCTGTCTCTTTCCATTTCCGATCATCATAATGGACTTCCCTTTTGACTTCAGATTCTGCTCAGCAGTTCTTAACATGTCTAGTAGCTTAAGAAGAGATTTGTCCATATAACTCATATTGAAATTAAGGACAAATTGACTCAATCTATCTAGAAACAATTGCAAGATCTAATCAGTCGCAAGTTCCTTTCCGAGGGGAAAACCCAACCTCTCAAGGTTCTCCACATACCCAATCTTCTTGAGCACATGGGGACTTACAGGGGCTCCCTCAGCTAACTTGCTTTGAAAAAGGGCTTTTGAAACTTAAAACCTTTCATTCCTTGCCTTATCTTGATATAGCATATTCAGGTGTTCGATCATGTCGAACACTGCCATATTCTCATGTTGCATTTGCAACTCTGAGTTCATGGTAGCTAGCATGAGGTAAGCAGTTTCATTGGCATCATCAACATGCTTCTTATAAGCATCTATTTATGCCTTAGGAGAAGTACTATGAGATTCCTCTTCAGGAATAGGTTTCTCCAAAACATACAACTTTCTATCATGTTTGAGGATAATCCTCATATTTCGGGGTCAATCCAGAAAACTTGTCCTAGACAATTTTTCCTTATCAAGGATTGATCGCAAAATATTGTTAGAGGTGTTTGTTGTCATGGTAATCTACATGAAAAATAATGAAAATATAAGTATCAATAACATATTTAATTATGCCTTTAATTAAATATGCTCCCACTATTTTATTCAAAATAAATGACCCTCACCACTTGATTCGAAAAATCCCATTTGAAGATTTTCTAGTGGGTCGAGATTCACATTTCACTTTGTTTTAAGTCCGCGCAGGATGATTACACAAAACTAGGTTTATTTAGGTAGGAAATCCTTCCAATTGTATCTAATACAACTCTCGAATATTTTAGTTGGGTGAATAACTCCTTATACCAATCCATCACATGGATCATTTCCACCTCTTGCTTCTAAACGTATATAATCTTATTATAATTTGTTTAGTTAAGTTTGACCCATTGTTTTAGCAATTGGGTATTACAATTATCCCATCTCACCTTACTAATATAGAATATGCACCTCGTGTAGGCGAAACCTACATTATTCGATACTAGTCTTGATGAGTGCTAAAACTTGGAAAGCATAAACTTAATAGTTAATTTGAGGGAATTTGCAATTATTCTATTCCCACCAGCTTTTTTATCATATAAATCGTCTCTCATATGCATCAACATACATTCGCATGCATCAACATACGTACAAAATGAAACAGCTATGGCCCCTAGGACAATTGTTCTCCCAAGCCAATGAGAGAACCTAAACTAACCTAATAACGATCTAAGCTTCTCCAAGCAAGATCTTCAAGGTTGTCCTCCTTTTATATTGTATTCTTCTCTTTCTTCATAAAATTAAATTACATAAAAGAAACTCTTTTTACATACGAATGAGTGAGATGAGAAAAGAAGTTACATTAAGATATTAAAAGAGAGGCACGACACGCAGGTCGTATTTTAAAATCCCAAAAGAAAATAAAGAAAAACTAAGGCCATAACCGATCACCACAAGATAATAATAATAAATACATTATTTTTATTAATTTAAATTCTGTTAATTAAATAAACTAAATTAAATTTGGGCGACCAATCACACTACGCAAAGTTACTTATACCGTATATATAACGAAAAATTAAATTCATCGTTCAAAGGAAAACAACCATTAAGTATTTGAATGAACGAAACAGAAACAATATATCATATATACCGTATTTTGCATCAGAATTACTTATATCATATGTATAACTTGGTATATCTCAATTGTGTAACCTATGGACGATTGATGTATTGCTACTTCACCATAGTAACATCGGATTCCGAAGCATAATCAACATCAATCATCCAAATCGTACACACATGATGCCAAATTTAATTACTCGTTTATTATTGAGTTCATTCTGTCTTTTAATTATATTAATACAGAAAATACAGAAAATAAACAGCTATCAGATGCATGGTTTCGTAAGTGGCTCTGATACCACTGAAGGAGAATAGCGATCCAAAATGTAGCGGAAATTAAAATTTTCTCCTTTAGTGATCCTTGTGAATGGGAATGATCGGTGATAGAATCGTTACCTCTTGTGGCGATTGAAACCATTGATGCAGATCTAAGGAGTGAGCATGAACGTTGAATGGTGACAACGCCTCTACTCAGTCCATATGAACGAATTCCTTCAATCTCAGTGCTAGCTGCTACGAATGAAGGGTTTGAGTGAGTGAGAGAGAGAGAGAGAGAGAGAGAGAGAAATACAATTTCATATGTACAAATGCTTCCGCACAAGGGTTCTATTTATAGAACCACCTGTGTGGGCTGTAAGCTAAAAAGCCCACTTAAGTGTATGTGGCCCATATCTTATGATATACCAAAATCACCTAATTACGTGGTACCTTACCATATTTCGTATTCTACTTAAGTGCACCGTACCTTACGATGTTCTACTATTTACTTAAGTGAATTGTACCTTACGGTGTTCCTTACTTACTCTATCTCTCATCAATCCGTCCTTTTCTGTATGACCCAAGAAGTTTTCGCGACATTAGCAATTATATTAAATCACATATTTAATATAATAAACAGTGAGCGGTATCTATCAACACATCACTGCTACCTAAGACACGAAAATATCATGTGATCTGACAAATCCTTTTGTGATAATACTTATGTTTACAATTACCATTTTTCCCCTATGTCTATATTGAGCACAACGCACAGACCGTGTCATCCTTGTCCAGTTCAATATTAGGCCCGTAGACATTTATCCTGTTATGCAGGATGGGCAAATTCCATCTAGGTCACTCATGTCCCTCAACATGCTTCGTAGAGTACCCATCAACTGTCTTTATGGTCATCCAGTTACAGACAATGTTTCATCAGCAATAAGGCACTCGACTCTACATCTAGGGTCTATAGTGGTTTCACATCAAAGCGTGATATACACCATTATCACCATGAGAATAACTTATGACACTTTGCATAACATTCTATATAGTATTCTCATAGCGGGTCAATCCATTCTAAATATTACTCTTAATATCCATACTTATGTTTAAGACTTGATAACTCCTTATCCATGATCCATGAGATGTGATCATCAGTCTATATACATAATAGTCTTAATGCTTTAATGTTATCCCACTTCACAACAAAGCTTGACTACAGATACTTTAAGAATAGTGTCCTTATGTTTAATGGGATCTCATGATTAAGTCACACATGATACATTAAACGGACTAGCTATCCTAGGGACTTTATTAACAAAACATAATAAAGAAAAAGCCTTTTATTATTAATAAATAATTCAATATAAGTACCAAAAGTATTGGCCTCTAGGGCTTACACCAACAGATAACGATGCATAAAACAACAAGGATGGTCAGCATCGATATGATCAGTCAACATAATGTACAACATACAAATCATTATGCAATATGTATTTCCTATACTCCCATCCATATGGCATTATCCTACAACCCAGTACCAAATTCCTACAACAATGAATATCAGAGTTATGTTACTGAGGGATCCTTCACACTTGATCGAAATCCTACAACACTAGATCCAAGTCCCACAACATTGGACTAGAGTCATACAACACTGAACTCGAGTCATACAACACTTATTTCATTCGGACCTAAATATAAAATTGATCAACAATATCATAACAACATCAAACAACCATCAATATTCAACAAGACATGGTCATAACATCAATTGAACTCAAAATTAACTATAACACCTTCTATTCGAGGTTAAGGGTTACAGGAATATCCTTTTACCCTCTAAAGAACAACTCTAATTCAACTCATTTGCTCATTAAACTCTACTATAAATATGTCATACTAAACTCAAACCATATTAATAATTAAAACTTAACTCATTTAATTCACAGTCTCATCTCTAAATATATCAAATAACACTAACTCGACTCTAAACAAATCAAATAACTCAACTTAACTCATTTAATTCTCAAACTCAACTCTAAAAAGATCAAATAACTTAAAATCGACTCTAAACATATAAAATGACTTAACTCAACTTATTTCATTCTCAAACTCAACTATAAAAATATCAATTAACTCAAACTCAACTCTAAAAATAACAAATAATGCAAACTCATCTCTAAAAATATCAAATAACGCAAACTCAACTCTAAACATATAAGATAACTTTAGAAACACAAAAAGTGAGACATTGTACATGAATAAAAATGATAAAAACTTGTTGAACAAGACCACGAACTCGTCGTTGTTCACCGTAGCCTGTGCCATAGTTGAGCGCCACCTTTGCCACACGTCGCGGTTCTGCCGCCGACCTCCGGCCCGGCTCCGCCGTCAACCTCTGACTTTTCTCCTTTTTGACTTTTCGTCTTTTTCTGATTTTTTTACTTTTTATGACTTTTTGACTTTTTGACTTTTTTAACTTTTACGACTACTTTGACTTTTGGATTTTTTTTCCGGTTTTTTTTACTTAGATGAGTTTTGTGATTTTCAGATTTTTCTCTCTATTAAAAAGATCCAAAACTCTCATATTTGAGTCCCATCCGCTCCAAAATGCATAGTAAAACATCAACCATGAACACTATGAATTTTATCACATGAAACACACAAATTCGACATTTATATTCTCGAGTTATCAAAAAACACCCACATATTTTATCAATTCAACATTTATACTCATGAACATCAAAACTAAGTATTAAGCATATAGATTTATACGAAAAATCAAGAATAAAAAAATCACAAAAAGGAAATCATATCATATCACAATGCCTTAAAGAAGTTTTGCACAAACCTTCTCAAGTTTCAAAACCCTCATCGATGGAGGAAAAAGGAAAAGTAAAAGGGAAGAGGATAAAGGATCCTATCTATAATTCATGCCTATACACCCATATCATGAATAGTCCCCCTACCTCAATTTTGTATAAAGATTGAGGCTACAGTAATGGAGTTCCTCTTCACCTTCAAAAGCTCTCCTAGGGTTGCCTCTTTCTCTCTTTAGCCATTTCTCACATAAACACATACTGACAACTCTCTCCCTCTTTTTTATCTTGAATAAAACCTAATTCTTTTTATTTTAATTAATTATCCAAACTCCCTTAACTCTCACTAATTCCACCCATCTCCTTATTTTAATTAAAAGTCTATTTTTTTTCTGTCCAAAGTCTCAATTTCTCTATTAATTAAATTATTTAAATTATAATTAAATTTTAGTGTATACTAAACCATAGTATTCTTCACTTTAACTAAGTTAAATAATTCTACTCACATTGATTTATTTAACTAAGTTAAATAAATAAATAAAAAGACACTCCAAATATCAATTAAATTAAAATAATAAAAAATCAGAGTGTCACATTCAATATCTTAAACCAAAATTAACAGATTATTGATAAACTAATTTGGTGCAACCTCGCATGCGTCTAGAGGGATTCCAACCTAAGAAAGGAATTCTAGTATTTTGAACTAGTACAATTAGTCTTATAGGAACAATAATCCTATGTTGTTCAATGCCTATTCCTAATCCTAGTGACTTTTTATTTAGGAGTCCTCCTAAATATGAGAGTCCTTCTCACTTTCTCTCAATCACAAATCCCAAGTGATCACTATAATAATAAGAATGATGATTATTTAATTACAGCTCAACTAAACAAACAAAACTCTATACTTTAAGATCTGAATGACAACACTAGTGTGGTGCACAAACGACAACACAAAAAAAGACTCAAAACATATACCCTAACACAAGGAATCTTCAATACTTGCACACTTCTAAGTATGGGATTTTCAAATGGGCATTTGATCATGTCCAAAATTGTAAGATATTCTTTTAAGATTTGTTTTTCAAATATTCTTTATAAAGATTTGATTTGATTTAAATTTACATTTAAATTTCCATTGAAATTAATTCTTCACTTCCAATCTAATCAAATAAATCTACAGAACTGAATTGCTAAATGATAGCCACAAATCTAATTAAGATCCAATCAGAAAAAATGCTCAAATTAACATTCATCATGACATGCTGATGAAGCTACGCGAAATATACCTGAGCGCATCGCACGCTCAAAGATACAACAGAGTCGCCATCGAACTTTTTTTATTCCCGAAGGAAAGGGAAAACTTCAATAATACCCGAGGAAAGAGAAAAACGGTAAGGAAGACTTTATTCAGCATCCGTCACATCTATTTACTAACCGGGAACCGTTTCGATTGTTCTTTGCAAGAACGGGTGTTAGTATCAAAAGATTACTCGTGAAAGAGGAAAAAAAGTTTGAATAATTAGGGTTCTCGCCAAGGGCTGGGGCCCTTGTTCCTACGTGTCCTCATAGTAAAATTAGGACGTCAAAGCTCCGTAGTTCGTGGTAGAAAATACGGATGTGATAGTTATTTTTAATGAAAATTGTTAACATTCGTGTTCTACAGTCAATTGACTTGTATGCTCGAGCATTGGAGCCTTAAGCGTTTGTTTGCGATAGAATGGATGCGCTTGGATCGCACTCACGCATAGAGGCCTAAGCTTCATTCACGGTAGAACGAAAGTAGCACGTGCTTTCTGAAAAAAAAATTAAAAGAAAATATGTCGAAAGGAGAAAATAATTTTATTTAGGTGAGTTTGTTTTTATTGTGAAAAGAAAGTCTTAATTAGAATTGTACTAAAGTTTTTTAATGGAGTTAAATACGATAAGCAACTGGGTCATTCGTCCCGTACCCAAAGATATTCATAATAAGGATAGGAATGCTCCACTCTCACCCCATCTCCACTTCTTAAGGCTCTTGGCATATAATTCTAATCATATTATTAGTTGTTTTTGAGTTTATTAAAAAAAATAGTTATAGTATTATTGCAGAAAGAAAAGAAAAGGGAAAACAAACTGTAGAAGGTTGAAAGCTTAATCTTTAGTCTGCATCCCACATCTATATAGAAAGACTTGTCAATTATTTGCTTTAAATTGCACTAAAGTCTATGAATAGAGGTGAATACGATGAGCAACTGGATCAATTGTCCTGTACCCAAAGATATTCAGAATGATGATAGGAATGCCCCACTGTCACCCCTTCTCGACTACTTAAGGCTCATGCCATGAAATTTTCATCATGATTGACTGTTGATACGTCGTTGTTGTGTTTGAAGAGTAATCCATAATGTCTGGAATGTAAAGGCCCAGTAAAACTTAAACACAAAAGACTTTCCCTATCAAGTGATCAGGATCTTTTAATCACTTGAACAAGCTTGGAGAATTGAGCACATTGCAAAGGATTAGGTTGATCAAAGTAAACTTTGATAAATACAACCAATGGGAATGGAAGATTAGTTTTTTTAGGTATATATAACATAACTAAGGGATTAATAAGTCAATTTAAACCAGATAGTTATTTACAAGCCATAAACTAGTGGAACATTCATATCAAGATATTTCTAAACCTTAGGGGTTAAATCCTAAACATCTAAGTCTAAGGGAACATGCCATGTTTAAGGTGTAATATAATTAGAAAAATCAACATTGTCGTTCTATCTAAAGCAAATGATTAAATGTTCAATTAAACCTAAAAAGAATTAATGAACAAACAAATCCTAATAAATTAAAGTCTAATTATAAAAGAGTGAATACAATCAAATCACATCATGTAAAGATACTAATTAAAACTATCATTTTCTAACAATCATCATGCATTTAACAATCTAAACCTAAACAAAAACTAGGCTAAATCCCATAGTTTTCAATTAATTTTCCAATAACTAATCACTAGTTAATCAACTCAATTAGTTCTAATCAACCACTAATCATGTTAAGATCCTAATTAAAACTATCATTTAATCCTATATAAACATGAACAATTATTAAAAAAATTTAATAAATCAATTAGAAAAACAAAAACAAGTGTAAACTAATGCAAACATGGGGGTTTAATTACCAAAAACAGTGGTGCAAATAGAGGGGGTGCATGGGCCCAAAGAGGGAAGGCCCATGCATTATATCCATCATCTAGGGTTGTATTAGTGAAAACATGGTAAAAATGCAGCAAAAATGGCATAAGCCCAAACACAAAGAGCCCAGTACAGAAATGAACATAAGCAATGGATAAAGTTGGATGACTTGGCAGTGAGTCAGCACCACGTTGGATTAATGATTCAATTCTATTAAAAATCATGTGATTAAGGAATTCAGAGGAAAAAATCATGTGATTGAGGAACTCAGAGGAAAATATCACTATGTCTACATCTAATTCTAACTGATATGATCAAATTTAACTAAAGAAGGGAAGAACCCTAGATCTGAAAATTGAAATAAAATTAAGATCTCTTGGAATCAAAGCCCTCGGGATTAGGGCTTTGATTCCCCTAAACGAGTTCTACATCACGGTAACATGAATTAAATAAATTGGTGAAAGTAATCGAGAACTCACCAGTGGAGCAGATGGAGAACTCACCAGATTTTCAGGTAAGTCTTTTGAATCCTTTTACTTCAACCTTCAAATCTTCTTCTTCTTCTTCTTCTTCTTCTTCTTCTGAAAATCCTCTGAAATGTGAGTCTGAACCGTGGATGAGAGAGAGAGAGCGAGAGAGAGAGAGAGAGAGAGAGAGAGAGAGAGAGAGAGAGAAAGAGAGAGGGAACCGTGAGTAAGGTCAAGCTCTATTTTGTTGAAGCTTCAAGGTGAAGCTTCAATGAGTATGTCGAAGGAGCTCTAGGTGAGGGATTGATGAGGGAGAGTGAGAGAGTGAAACTTGAAAACCTGAGAGTGGTGAAAAATATATCGTTTCAGCGTGAAATTGAAGAATGGTTGATACTTATAGAGTTTGATTATCAGATTCTGTTAGAAATGCAAATGTAAATTCAACTGAAATTCACATTTAAGTTAGTTAGAAATTAAAAACTGTTATAATGAAATTGAAATGAAATGCAAATTCAGTTAGTAAATGCAAATGTTAGTTAATTGATGACATCAAAATTTTGTTAGCTCTCTATTAGTGACATATAGATTATCAAGTGAGTTATGTAGAGTGAATCTGCTAGAGGTTGGTTTAGTTAGTTGGAGGGAAGTTAGTTGATTAAGTAAGAGTTTATTTGGTTAGAAGGATGAATAGTGAAGTTAGCTGAAGAGTGATGTGAAATAGGTTTTGAAGTGAAGTTGGTTTTTTGAGTTGAAATGAATGTGAAATCTGTTAGAACTTACAGACTGATTTTCCTCTTGTAACAAAATGATGCATGTGGTTTTAAATCTGTTGCAGTTATGTAGGGCTTGAATTGGCTTGTGAAATCGTGCTTTGCTTCTCAGTTGATTTTGTTCAGGGTTACGATCATTATATTCCTTGTGTAAATTTGATGCTTGGACATTGTAGAGGTATATTCATGACCATCGAGCTATGGATAAAGTCGAAGTCACTATAACCAGAGTCGCCACCACGCTTTTATTGTTTCCAAAGGGAAAGGGAAAAAGTATGAACAAAACCCAAAGATAAGAAGTTTTCAAATCCAAACTAATAAAATGTCAGAGATTACAGGTAAAGGGGTTGGTTACACAGAGGGAACGTATTAACACCCAAAGTGTCATAGGTACTCCTAGGGAGCCCTTTTGGTGTGCAAGTGCTTTGGTTGAAAAGTTGTTTGGTTAAAAAGGAATGAGGGGATGAGAAAAGAATTCATTAATTATATTTTGTGTTTGACAAGACCTTCGGTATGCCTACGTACCAACATAAAAATGAGGGATCAAAACCCCGTAGTTCGTGGTAAAATTTTTAAAGATGTTGGTGAATTGGTTTTATCAAAAGTTTAAATGAAAGGGCACAAAAAGGCCAAAAACTTAAATGAGGTTGTTAGTTCTTTTTGTCATTTTAAATTAAATTCAATATGGTTAAGTTTATTTACAAGTTTGATTTAAGAAAATGTTTGAAAATTTAATGGCATAAGGCCAAAGTTTCTACTCATTAAAACAAGTCTAAGTTGAAAACACAAACCAAGAAGGTTTTGAAATGAGGGAGAGATTTTGAAATTAAAGAAGTGGGAGGAGATGAATGGACTACCCTGGAAAAAATTAAAAGTTAAGAATTTAAAAGATCTGACCAATGGGATACAATCCACAAGACTAGAATGTTAGATAGAAATCCATTTCCTTTGAACTTTTAAGCAAGTAACAAGCATAAGCAATATCCTAGCAAACACTCCAATAGGAAGCAGTTTTCAATGTCTTCATATGTATTAGATGAGAATATTCCTTGTGGCAAACTCATAGAAGCAATCATCGGATATGAACAATAAGACCAAAATAACAGCTTAAACACAAAGACAAAGTAACAAGAAAACAAAAGGGGAAATCAAGGCTTGCTATCAGATGAAAAGCATTGTACAAGATAGTTCAGTCTCAAATAGTGGCATTGACCAAGTCGTTAAAGCATAAGAAGGTGTCCTATTCTAAGTTCAAAAGTTCATATCAAGTCCAATAGTCTACTGTAGCGGTGTATTCATCGCTATATGATTTATTGATTAAACCATAAGCAAAGCATACAGTGAAATCGAGTCGCCACCGCACTTTTATTTATCCAAAGGACTGGCTAAAAAGCGAACAAAAGCCTAAGAAGTTTTACACATAGAAAACTAATCAAAAGATCAGAGAGTCTGGGTAAGGGGTAAATTACGCAATGGGAAGGTGTTAGGCACCCATCACGTCCTAGGTACTCCTAGGGAGCCCTTTTCACACTTGTTGTATTAAATTGTTATTTGTTATGAAATATTTATTGTGCAAACATGATTGGGATGATGAGAAAAGAATATACAATTTTTATTGTTTTTGTGTTCGAACGGATGAACCCGTTGCCTACGTACCTTCCATCAAAGGTAAGGATCAAAACGCCGTAGTTCGGCTAAAAGATTTCCAAAAGTTAGTGGATTCAATTTTAAACACAAGCCCTAAGGTCTTACGTTATCCACGGGAGAAAACTCAACCTTATACAAATAACGAGTCCACCATGTGAGAAAAGCTTCAACTTGCTAGTGAGGGGTTAACCCTATAATAAGCAAGGAAGACTTACAATTCAATCAACTAAGGGCAAATAGGTGAGATTAACATCAACCAACTAGGATAAATCAAACCTATGGCTAATGTATGAAAACTTAACAAGAATGGACAAAGCCACAAAACAATTGAATGGGTGAAGTTAATTGATTATGATTATCCACAAAAGGAGGGTCAAAGTATGATTAAGATTGATTCAAAAGAAGTACTATGAAATGGAGTTTGAAAAAAGTCAAGGACTTGGGGTCCAGGTTTTTAATTTAAAAGCATGAAGATGTTTGCACAATATTTATCTCAAGTTTTGAAAGTAATGTGTGAAAAGGTTTAGGACAAAATGGATGAATGGATGAAGATGGAGTGTAAAACTTCCTAGAAGGTTCACCTCTTGAAATCATATAGAAGATGATTCAAGTGTGTCCTTTGGAATAGGCAATGAGCAATAACAAACAAGCAAAGCAAAAACAAGCAAAGCAAAAAGAGGAAAGTCAACCAAAGCGGATACCGGATGCCAATCACTGGACTTATACCAATCTCCTAAAACAAAACTGGATATCAGAGGCCACTCTATGGACTTATACCAATCTCCTCAACAAAGAAATAAAAAGTGGATACCGGATGCCAATCTATCTGGACTTATACCAATCTCCAACAAAAAAACAAAGCAAATACTTGGATGTCAGATGCCAATCTATCTAGGCTTACTCTAACCTCCAACATATGATCATGGGAAAACAAATGCCAAATTACATGGACTTACAATTTCATCCTCACATAAATCAAACAAATGCATCAAGCAAAGAGATGATGAGTGGCCAATGAAATGGTCTTATACTCACTTCCATATCATAGGAACAATGGCCAATGAATGGTCTTACAATTGTCCTCAATGGGCAAACAACAAAGATATGTCACAAAGACAAATGAAATGATCATGCACTAATGAGCAATAAATGATGATAAATGCATAAATCATACAAGCAAACATGTGCATATGAAATAAGCAATCAATCAAATGAAGTCATTCAGCACACACTATAACCAAGCAATAAGGCTCATACAAAAGGGTTAAGCATTGAAGCCAACTGGAATAGGGTTAATGGTGCTCTTAACCTTGACATTGAGAGCCAAGGTGAATCATATGAAAGGATATGAGGGGTGTGCCTCATGCTCTTATCCCTGGTCAGGGAGAGCTTCAAATGATAGAAGGTGTGGGAGTTCAGAAAGTAGGAACTCTCTCCACAAATTATTGACTCGATTGATCTTGGGTTTTTACTCACTATGCATCAACACATGTGGTGTGAGCAAGGTGAGTGACTCACAGAATAGTAGGAGATAGGCTACATATCTCTTTTGTCTACCAATTGCCTTATTCAAAGGACTTTTTCCTGCTTGGGACAAAAGTAAACAAGCACAAACATTGCCTCTTAAGGAGGACTTCAGACAGTTGCCTGACCAAGTAATAGGCCAGGTCTTCCAGACTACATAAAGAAAAAGGATTCTACCTCAATGCAAATGCTATCAAGCAAAGCAATGCAAGTTCTCAAAGAACTATTAGCAACTAAAGGTACCTGAAATCAATCAAGTAAAATCAGTATACAACTCAAACTCAAAAAAACCAATATAAGATAAGGATCAACACAATCAGTCAAATGTGCAATGCACAAAGCTCAAAGCATATGAGCTAAGCATCCTACAAAACAAACAAGTTAGTTCATGATAATCAATCAAACTTAATCAACTTGCATAAGTCTCCTTAAGGCATTTGCTTCTTAACCTGAAAATCAAACTTAAACATGAGAAACAAGACCACTAGGACAAGCCTAGGGTCAAAAAGAGATAAGAAATCCAAAACAGCAAGTGAAAGCTATCCAAAATCAAGTTCAAACAATTAAGAAACAAACCCAAGTGGTTTCATATTCATATCATTCATCATTATCATTTCACAAGCAAATTAGGTCAAAACATGTCATATAGAACCTCAAAGAAGTCAACAGAATGATTCAACTCAAATCCAATCACAAACATTTCAATAAATTCTCAAATAAATCATTATCAAACATCATCCATAACATGATAAGCATACCAAATTTCAGCTCATTTGGATCAAGGGAAGTAGGTCAATGAAAATCAGAAAGTCAAAGCAAGTTCAAGCAAACTCATACAAAGCATCAAAACATGCACCAACTTCAATAAATCATAAAACAGTGACAACACATGATAAATGAATGGGACAAAAACCATGACAAACTTTAAGATGTCTACAATTCACATGTCAAATTTCAAGTCCATCCAATAATGCATGAGGATTTCACAAATCATATAACATCATGTGTCACAAGGGGTCAACAATTTGGTAAAACAGGGGAGAAAATTCCAATCAAATAGGAAATGCCATCAATAATTCCAGAAAAAATCACATGTATTCTCAACATCCACAAGTATGTTCTTGCAAATATCCAGACCAATTTGAGTTCAATAAGCATGGTAATTAAGATCATGAAGTTGGACATGAATGGTGTGACACAAATTGTCCCACCTCTATTCAAAAAATCATATCTCATCAACCAGCAATGATAAATTTACAAACTCTACACCAAAATCACCATGAACATGTCTAGTTTAAGCACAAAAAATTTCAAAGGCATTGGATTAAGTATCATCATTTCACAAGCAAAATGGCATGGCATACACAAAATGGACACACATGAACAAACCCTAGCACATTTTAAAATCCACACGTGCAAAAAATCTGGAATAATCACCATAATAAAGTAGAGATCATGAGGAGCATTTCACAAAAAATCCCATCAAATTTGGATTAAAAATGAAGAACTTATGAATTTTTGAATATTCGGACACAAAATGAAATAAATATTGAAATAATGAAATGATTTAATTAAAATTAAAATCGGAAGTGGCATTTTTGTAATATTTGGACTCACTAAGTGAAACGCCTCGTTTCACTTAGTGAGGTGGCGTCCGGCTATTCGTACATGGCAATGAAACAGTAACAAAACATGCAGACAAAAATCCCAGCAAGCCAAACACGTTTTCTGGTTTTTAAAATTAGGGTTTTGTGTACTGTTCATCATGTTCATCTATCGTGATGAACTTTTGTTCCAGATTTGGAAAACAAGCATACCAATCGAAACATCTAACCACATACATCAATGATCCAGCCTTAATTTTCATTTATTCAAGCTAACAAGGAAGAACTAAGCACAAACACATTTAACCAACAAAACTTTAAATCGATGTTTCTCTCTCAATAATCAACCATTTTCCACGATTTAAGTTTCATTGTACTCAGCATGGCAAGACCTTTCTAAAGCATAGCATGATTTTGAAAATAAAGAGGTTCGAAATCTTACCAGATTTGAAGAACAATGTTGGAATGGTGATTTTCTGGCCACAACAAGCTGAAACAGATGCACAATAATGTTTGTATTGGTGAATGGAAGGAGAACTTGAAGCTCAGCTAGCACGATTCAGCTCCAAATTCGAACTGCCATGTGAGAAGCTCAATGGAACAGTGGTGCTTTGATGCTTTACAGTTATGAAATGGTGCTTGCAATGGCTTCCAAAAGGTTGGTAGATGATGAAACAGAGCTCAGGAACACGAGTTCTTTGAAGGTTTTCAGAAAAAGGTTCAGATGAAGAATTGAGTGTTTTGAGAGAAAATGAAGTTTTTTTTCTGGTTTGTGAATAGTGGCTAGGGTTTTTCCAAATCAGAAATGTCCAATATATACTCTGTTTAACATCCTTAAGTTTGGTTAGTGGAATGGTAATCACAATTTTGGTTAAATGAAGTGTTTTGGTATTTTGCTAAAAACCACTCAAATTTGCATGGGGTGCATGTTAATGCACGAAAATGGGCTTTAACACATTCCAAATTTGATTTCTGAACATTGGCAAATGGTAAAAAGTGTAGGAAATGGTTAATTTGAAAGTCCAATTTTTCACCTCCCTCATTTTAAATTCAAGCCACTTGAAAAAGGCCATTTTGATTGGTTGATTTTTGGTGAATTGTGATGAAGGATTTGGATAGAGCACATCAAATATGACTTGTAGCAAAAAACCTCACGCAATTTGGCCAAATGGTTTGGAAGTTATCTCACTTTGAAGTTCAAAAATTTTTGAGAATGATTTGATCATAACTTGCCAACCACGCATGAGAAATGAGTGTTCTTGGACTTGTTGGAAATGGGAGAACAAGATCTTCAACTTTCATGTTGGACAAAAATTCATTTGAAACTTTTATGATGAAGTAATTTTGAGGAGAAGAACTTTCTATTTTTGGCAAATTCCAATTACAGGTCAACTTTCTATTTTTGGAAATTTCTTGTCTGACCTCAAATTCTTCACTGTGGATGTTTGACATGTTATATGAGGCTTATATGGACATGAATGAGACCTCTCAAACCAATTCCCACCATCAAATCACTGATTAAATGTACAGTTGACCATAGTTGACTTCAGTTGACTTTGCTAGGGTTTTGGTTGACTGAACCATGTTCTGATGAATTCCAAACCCCTACCAGTTGATATCTTGATTCAAAATGATGTTACAACTATATATGAACTCTTGATGAATGATCATGGTGCCCAAATTCTTCAAGAATGGCCACCATCTATCTCAATGACTGACTTTGACTGATTTGACCTAATTTGCTTCATCTGCAAGTAACATGGTTACATGACAATATTTTTGTACCTTTGGTTAATAGACAGATGAAAAGCAATGATATACAAATGCAAAACATGCTTGGTGATCAAGAACCACACTCACAAGATAACCCACCCACTAGGAGGGAAGCAAAGGTGCACAAAGATCCTTGAGGCAATGATATGGTATGATATGATGCCATGAGGGATCTTAGGGACAAAATTGGGGTCTTACAGATGCCCCTATTTAAGGTCATTCTAGCCAGAGAAGTGAAGTTTAGAAATCTTCATCTCGACGCGGTAGAATGGGCTTAAATAACAGTAATGAGACAAATTTTGGTCCCTAAGAGACCTCATGATGCAGATGTATGCATGCAAAAGACACAAACTCTATGGGGAATATGATTCACACAGAAGAAAAGACGATCCATCGGAGTAATACACTCACCAGGAACAGAGACTCTAACAAGACTCTTGTTGGGGATAGTAAAAGAAAAAGAATGCGTGAGCAGGACACGACTTTAAGTTGGGGAAAAACAAAACTGACACAGCGTGAACAAGACACGACTCTGATTAGGGTAACAATAGAAATCAGACTGGAGACCTCACTGGGGAGTGAAGGACTCACACTGGGGAAAAGAAAATTCCAAAAGGAAAACATCCATCGGAAAGACACAAGCTGACTCCTAGGAAGAAGCAATAGGAAACTCCACTGAGGAAGCACCAAAGAATGAGGTGTTACCGGTATAAGGGTAACAAACTCAGGAAGAATGAATATCTAAGACCGGTATAAGGGTGAGAGATATCAATCAACCACACATCTGAGAAAAACCTGGAAAAGGTACATAAACTCGGGAAAATCTGACTCCTCAAGGGACCAAGGTCATAATAGGGAGCAGAAAGGGAAGGAACACCAGGGATACCGAAGTATATAATAGGTGACCTACCGAACACGTGAATTGGTATATATGCCAAAACACTCATCATTCGAAAGGAAGGCTTGAAAAAGCAAATTGACTTACAGGATGGACATTCGAATCCACAACGGGAAAACGAACCTTACTCAGCTAGGGACACAAACCCAAAGAGTGCATGAGATATAATATCCATTACCGGCAGACCGTGGATAAGAAAACTCGCATGAGATATATTATCTATTACCGTCAGAACGTAGATAATAAACTCGCATGGTAAGAAACACCAGAGATACCAAGGTATATAATAGGTGATCTACCGAACACGTGGATTGGTATATATGCCAAAACACTTGTCATCCGAAACACAAACTGGTTAAAGGATGGATATTCGATTCTACAAAGAATACGAATCTTGCTCAGCTGGGGAAAATCAACAAAGGATTCCAACTAAAGAGCGCATGAGACATATTATTCATTACCGGCAGACCGTGAATTATATACTCGAAAGGAAAAGACACCAGAGATACCGAAGTATATAATAGGTGACTAACCAAAAAGAGAGACAATCGATACCAAGCAACCGGGTAAACGAAAGATAACTCAAAGGGATAAACTGCAAGCATCCGGCAATTATCCAACACAACAAAAATTCGATTCCGCAAAAGGGAAATAACGAAACTTACTCGACCAGGGAAACATAAAAGCCTTTGACTGGAGAGTGCATGAGATATATTATTCATTACCGGCAGACCGTGAATAACATACTCGCATGGAAGATTATCCATAATCGGTTACTGGGTTGATAAAGGATAAATCAACCGAAAAGAAAGGCATCGGGATACCAAACTAGGTATATAATGATGACCAATCAAAGGGAACAACAACATTACCAACACAAGGGTAAATGAAAGGAGACCCGCTGGGGATAAATTGCAAGCATCCGGCAATTATCCAACTGTACCACAAGGCACAAACTCCGCTGGGGAGAAACATCAACACTTGGGGTTTACAACTACCGAATACGGGGTAGAAAACCACAAACTCAGCTGGGGATAGAAATCACCACAGGGAGACACCAACTCTGTTAGGGATAAAACCACTACAACAGGAATCCACTTACAATCAGGACGAACCACAAAGGTTACCTCTGTTAGGGGAAAAGAGATAGGGCTTACAATTACCGAATACGGGGTAATAGCCATACTCTGGTGGGGATAACCATGAATTAGGGTTTACATCTACCGAATACTGGGTAGAAGACCAACAACTCTGCGTGGGGATAGAACAAATCACAAATCCGCACGGGAAACCAGAATAGGGCTCATAACAAACCACAAACTGCTGGAGAGCAGGAAAAATAGGATTTACAACTACCGATTGCTAGGTAGAAAATCAAAACTTTTGCCGCGGAATAAAGGTATATAACCACCAATTCCATCAAAAGGGCAAGGAAAATAGGACTTACAACTACCGGTATAAGGGTAGAGGCCCAAGAAGACTCCACTGGGGAACAACCCACTGGGAAGCACAAGACATTTTGACAAATAGCCAATTCGGGAATAATCCGAAAAGACAGACTGAATCAAGATACGTCCTAATGAGGATATAACTCAAATAGAAAAATCCATCCCAATATATATGTTGGGAGGAAACGGAAGAAACCGTCATCCACGAGGATATATCTCAGTGGGGAACTGCAGAAGGACAGACAAAAGACACTTTCTGCTTATGGGGCTGACTCTATATGGAGAGATTTAACACCCAACATCTGCTGGGGGAGATCTATTGGGGATCTGTATCCATAGCAGGAAACGACAAACGAAAGATATATGGCAAAAAATGCAACATGAATATCTGAATGTTTATGATTATGCATGAATATGCGTGATTTATGCTTGATGAATGCTGACAAAACAGACATATCTAACACAAACAGGTCCAAGAATCAAACGCCCGGTATTATACTTCCAGGGGGAAACCAACTGGAAAGCCAATCTGCGGAGATCTACATGCTATAAAGCATAGATCTGTGGGTACTGCTGGAGAACAGAGGATTAGAGATATCAGGAAACACCAAATCTCTGAGTGATGGATCAGCAAACAACCCAACCAGGGTACAGAAAGTCACAACGGGCAAAACAGCCACCAAGACGAATCTGTTGGGGAACAAGAGAAAATCTCAAAGATCCGCATGGGGATCTCAGCATCAACTGAGAAACAAAGAGCTCTGCAACTCCAAACAACTCCGGGGAACAACCCATTGGGAGAACAACATCCTCCAAGTAGAATCCAATTGCATAAGCAACTCTACTGGGGAAAACTGTTGCTGGAGAAAACTGAGTCTTCAACAACACTCTGCCTGCAACTATGCTGGGGAACAACCCCATCACAAGATCTGAAGAAAGAAGATACTACCAAACCAGGAATATGAACCAAATGTCTTACCTGTTGGAGATCATGCCACCCTTGGGAGAGCACTGAGATATTCTTGAGTATCCTTTCAACCTTACGAATATTCACTTTGTTTAAAACAACAATTTTGAAAAATTTGACTTGTTTAAAAACAATGATATTTTATCAATTAAAACATGCAAAACATTTGTTGAATTGAAACAAATAAGAGTGCAAATAATTGGATAAAAGCTCAAATTCATTTGATGGAATGGTAGCCTGCAAATGGCAAGACTCCATAGATCTGTACAAATTTGAAATCAGTGATATATATTGGAAGAGGGATACATTGAAAATAATGATCCTTTCTCTACCAATTTGAATCTCGATGTATTCGAAGCTTCAGTTGACGACGAATCGAGAATCCTCTGACGAAATGACAGCTGTGGAACAGAAAATCTTGTCAGGATGCAGTTACTTGCCAAATCCCTAATTTTTGCCTAGATTGCCCCAGAGTGAGGTACTCAATCTAGCGGGATGCAAATATTCTCTTTTTTTTCAAGTCTCTAATTTTTGCCTGGATTACCCTTGCAGGTTTTCCACCGAGACGCTCATTTTTGCCTAAGCCGCCCTTTCGGGTTTTCAACTTAGCGAGCTATTCTGTTTTTTCTTTTGCATATACTTTTTTTTTTCTAGGCAAAGTATCTCTTGACTGCATCTGAATTCACAGGACGAGTGAAATCCTCCCCATCCATTGTTGTAAGCATCAAAGCTCCGCCTGAAAAGGCTCTCTTAACAACATATGGACCCTCGTAGTTTGGAGTCCACTTGCCCCTAGAATCGGGCGCGAAAGACAAGACTTTCTTGAGCACGAGGTCACCTTCTCGGAACACACGAGGCTTGACCTTCTTATCGAATGCTTTCTTCATTCTCTGCTGATATAACTGACCATGACACATGGCAGTTAACCGCTTTTCTTCAATCAAATTCAATTGGTCATAACGACTCTGCATCCATTCAGCATCAGTCAACTTGGCTTCCATCAAGACTCTCATTGATGGGATCTCCACCTCTACTGGGAGAACAACTTCCATGCCGTAAACAAGAGAGAAAGGGGTTGCCCATGTTGAAGTGCGTACAGACGTACGATATCCATGCAAAGCAAATGGCAGCATCTCATGCCAATCTTTGTACGTGACAGTCATCTTCTGGATAATCTTCTTGATATTCTAATTAGTAGCTTCAACAGCCCCATTCATCTTAGGTCTGTAGGGAGAGGAATTATGGTGTGCAATCTTAAATTCAGTGCACAACTCATCCATCATCTTATTATTCAGATTGGATCCATTATCAGTAATGATCCTCTCTGGCATACCATAGCGGCAAATCAGCTGGTTTTTGATAAACTTCACAACCACCTGCCTGGTTACATTCGCGTACGAAGCGGCTTCAACCCATTTGGTGAAGTAATCAATTGCTACGAGAATAAATCTGTGTCCATTGGAATGAGTACCAAATGAACCCTCATGGACCTCAGTCGTCAATAGGTTTGCTTCGTGTCTATCCACGCATCTGAGCAAAACCATGTCGAAATTTCTCTTATACAGCACTTCACCACTGACGTAGAAACTGCCTGACAACCTTCTCAAAGTTTTCCTATCTTTCACAGATGCCCCAGGAGGATAGACCTGGTTCTGGAGGAAATTCTTGATATCAAAATACCAAGGCTTGTCATCTTTCACTTCTTCGATTGCAAATATATGAGCTGGTCTGTCCAAGCGCATCACAGTAATATTGGGGACATCATTCCACCGTCTGACTACAATCATGGAAGCAAGCGTAGCAAGCGCATCTGCCATCCGATTATCCTCTCGAGGAATGTGATAAAATTCAACTTCTGTGAAGAATGTTGAAATTCTCCTTGCGCAATCTCTATATGGGATGAGACCAGGTTGATTCGTCTCCCATTCTCCCTTGATCTGATTAACAACCAGGGCCGAATCACCATACACATCAAGATACTTGATTCTCAAATCAATGCATTATTCAAGTCCCATAATACCGGCTTCATACTTCGCCATATTATTCGTGCATTTGAAAGTTAGCCTTGCTGTAAACGGAATGTGTGAACCTTGAGGAGTAATGATCACTGCCCCAATTCCATTTCCATATTGATTAACAGCGCCATCAAACACCATCGTCCACCTGGAACCAGGTTCCGGACCTTCATCAAGTGTAGGCTCATCGCAATCTTTCATCTTCAAATACAGAATTTCCTCATCAGGGAAGTCATACTAGACAGACTGATGATCTTCGATCGGCTGGTGCGCTAAATGGTCAGCCAAGATACTACCTTTGATAGCTTTCTGAGCTCGATACTCAATATCATACTCAGACAACAACATCTGCCAACGGGCAATCCTCCCAGTTAAAGCAGGCTTCTCGAAGATATACTTAATTGGATCCATTCTGGATATCAACCAAGTTGTATGATTTATCATGTACTGGCGCAAACGCTTAGCAGCCCAAGCCAAAGCACATCACGTCTTCTCAAGCATAGAGTACCGAGACTCACAATCAGTAAACTTCTTACTGAGGTAGTATATCGCAAATTCCTTCTTCCCTGATTCATCTTGTTGACCGAGTACACAACCCATCGAGTCTTCAAGAACTGTCAAGTACATAATCAGAGGTCTTCCTTCCACAGGCGGAGACAATATCGGAGGTTCGGATAGATATTCTTTGATACTGTCGAAAGCTTTCTGGCTATCCTCGGTCCAATCATGAGACTGATCTTTCTGAAGAAGCTTGAATATCGGCGCACATGTGGCAGTCATGTGGGATATAAATCTGGAAATGTAATTCAAGCGGCCAAGAAAACCTCGGACTTGCTTCTCAAATTTGGGTGCAGGCATCTCTTATATTGCTTTGACCTTTGCAGGATCAACCTCAATACCTTTTTCACTTACCACAAAACCCAACAATTTGCCAGAACGGACTCCAAATGTACACTTGCTCGGATTCAGGCGAAGTTTAAACTTCCTCAAACGCTGAAAAAGCTTCAACAAATGCTCAATATGCTCAACTTCCGTTCGGGACTTAGCAATCATATCATCAACATAGACCTCTATCTCCTTGTGCATCATATCATGAAACAAGGTAGTCATAGCTCGTTGATACGTAGCTCCGGCGTTCTTCAAACCGAAGGGCATCACTCGATAACAGAATGTTCCCCAAGGTGTGATGAATGTTGTCTTCTCCATATCCTCTGGTGCCATCTTGATTTGATTATATTCGGAAAATCCGTCCATAAAGGAAAAGACTTTGAATTTGGCTGTATTGTCTACCAACATGTCGATGTGTGGTAGAGGAAAATCGTCTTTCGGACTAGCTTTGTTCAAATCTCTATAATCAACGCACATACGGACTTTTCCATCCTTCTTAGGAACAGGAACAATATTGGCCACCCATTGAGGATATGTAGAAGTCACTAGAAACCCCGCATCAATTTGCTTCTGAACTTCCTCTTTGATCTTCACTGCCATATCTGGATGAGTTCTTCTGAGCTTCTGCTTCACAGGCACGCACTCAGGCTTCAAAGGCAGGAAATGTTGCACAATATCTGTATCTAAACCCGGCATATCCTCATAGGACCAAGCAAAGATATCTGAATATTCTCGTAGCAAACTGATCAAATCTTCCTTGACAGACCCTTCAAGAAGTGCCCCATGACTCTTGTAGAATTGACTCGAGTATAATACCTCTTCCTTCAGTTCTCTGTTCTCTTGTTCTAGCTGCTCCATGACTCTTGTAGAATTGACTCGAGTATAATACCGGTGAGTCAGCTTGTCTTCAAAATAAATGAAGAACACAGAGTTAGGACAAGAAGACCAGAAACAAAAGGGTACCTGCTTATGCAAAAATGATGAATGAAATGCTTGTGCAGATGCTTTGTTTATTTTCAAGGAACCCTGAGGGTATTATTTGCAATATTTTGAATAGTTAAAACATTTTAATTTCTCATGGAAAATATTTCATTCAATATATAGAGACAAAGAAGTACAACATTTTTGATTATTACAAAGAGAAAAGGGAAATAAACATCCTATGGATCCCTAGAAGCTCGGGATGCCGGAAGACGAGAAGTACACAACTTCTTGATCTCTCTCTCATAGGCCGCTTCCATATCTGCTTTCTCCTTTGCAAGTCGATCATACCTCCTGTCGCATTATGCGAAAAAACGGCGGGAAAACAAGAACAACAGAGCCGCCACCGTGCGTTATTTATCCCAAAAGAGGGAAAGGAAACGCTCGAAGTAAACCTGGGAAAGACATGGTCTCGCGACCAAAGAGAATGGGATCGGGAGTCGGTTATGCGAAGGGAAGGTATTAGCACCCCTACGCATCCGTCGTACTCGACGGGATCCACGCACAAAAGGAAGGAAAAATGGTTGCTAAAACGCTGCTCACACTCACACACATTGGCTGAAAGAGACGAAAGAAACTGACTGAAACTGACTCGGCAGGATGTCGCATCCTGGGCCTACTTAGTCTATCAGGCATAGACATCAGAGTCGAAGTAGTTCGGAATGGGGAGACGACACATGCTCGCTAGGATATCGCATCCTATGCATACGTATCTTCTCGGACGAGAGAAGAATCAGAGCATTCGTAGCTCGGCTGACACGCACACAAACAAACACGGGCAAAGGCAAACGTGGAGCCTGAATGCCAATCACTGGACTTACATCAGCATCCGAACCAAAACACACACAAAGAGACAAACGTGGAGCCTGAATGCCAATCACTGGGCTTACATCAGCATCCGAACCAACAAACCCACACTGGAACCCGAATGCCACTCGATGGACTTACATCAGCTTCCAAGCACACAACAAGACAAAATAAAGACACAGGCGCCCGGAGAGATCTGCTCATCTCCTGCCTACGTACCTCATCTGGTATGAGGATCAGGGCGACGTAGTTCCCTTGCAGAGGGATAAAGGACTAGCCTAACCAGATAACAGAGGGATACACAACACTAGGGAGACTACGACTCGAGCCTAGATGTTATCATGCAAATTCATCCCTAAGTTAAGGTTTCTAGCTAACTTGCACAGGAAGCAAGCCTATCCTAAACATGACTCGCACAGGAAGCAAGCCACACACACACTTAACTTGCACAGGAAGCAAGCCAAGCAAAACCTAACTTGCACAGGAAGCAAGTCTAAACTAACCCTAACTTGCACAGGAAGCAAGTCAAACAAACACACAAGCACAGGTAGCACACACTATACACAAGCAAGGGCTCACACAAGGGTTAGGTTTTAGTCGAGGGGTCATATCAACCTCAACAAACAAACCTCTGGAACTGGGTAGATGTTGCTCTTAACCTTGCCATTGAGGGGCTAAGGTGAAGCAGATGAAAGGTAAGTGAAGATGAGACTTCACAGCTCTTATCCCTGGCCTGGGAGAGCTTAAGACAAGAATGTGTGGGTTCAGAAAGTGGGAACCCTTCTACACATTTAAAACTGACTCAACTGTACAATTGTACAAGATCTTGGGTTTGTATCTGCAATGCATCAACACAGTGGTGCGAGCAAAGCAGATGACACACAGAATAGCAGGGGATAGATTGCATATCCCTTGGGTTCTGCCAATTGCCTCTTCACTTAGGAGGACTTTGACTCTATACAAGGACAAATGTAAACAGTCACAAACATTGCCTCTTAAGGAGGGCTTCAGACAGTTGCCTGGCCAAGTAACAGGCCAGGTTTTCCAGACTACATGAAGATTAGAAATATACCTCAATGCAAATTGCTTATATAAGCAAAGCAAAGCAAAAGTTCACAAGGAACTAAGCAACTAAAAGCACCTGAAATAGTCAAGCAGATGTTAGTATGCAACTCAAATCAAAGCAAAAGGAAACAGACATTAACAGTTAATCAGAAGCAAATGGATGTGCAAGGCATAAGGCTTAAGGCATGTGAGTCAAGCCACCTACAAAACAAAGGTTAGCTCATGATAAACAATCAAGCTTAATCAAAAAGAAATGGTCTCATTGGTCATTTGTTGGTCAACCTGAAAACATGAACTCAAAGGTGAGTAACAAGACCACTAGGGCAAGCCTAGGGTCAAAAGGGAATGAAAAAGTCAAAACAGCAAAGGGCAAGCATCCAAAATCATGTTCAAACAATCAAGAAGCAAACCCAATTGGTTTCATGTTTATATCATGCATCGTCATCATTTCATGAATAATTTAGGTCAAGGCATGGCATTTAGAAGCTCATAGGAGTCAACAGCAAGACTTGCATCAAAAGTCAACTCAAACATTTCAAAAAAATCACCAAATAAATCATGACCAATCCTAACACATATCATGGTAAGCATGTCAAATTTCATCTCATTTGGACAAGTGGAAGGCGGTCAATGAAAATCAGAAAGTCAAAGCAATTTTGAACATGCTCAATGAAGTCAACCAAACATGCATCAACTTAGAAAAATCATAAATCAGAAATGGTGTATGAGAAATGAATGGGACTAAAACCATGGCAAAGATGAGGATGTCTAGTTATCTCATGTAAAATTTCATGTCCATCTAATAAAGTATGAGAATTTCACAAATGAAATGGCAACATGCATCACATGAGGTCAACATTTTGGTCAAACAGGGGAGAAAATCTCAAACAATTAGGAAATGCCTCAAATAATTCCACAAAAAAGTCACATGCCAACTAGACATATAAGAGCTCAATCATGCAAAAAATCAATTCATTTGGAGGTCAAGAAGCATGGATACAAAAATCATGAATTTAGACATCATTGGTGTGACACAAATTGTCACACCCTAATTCAGAAAAACATAACTCACAAACCAGCAATGATAAATTCACAAACTCTACACCAAAATCACCATGAGTGTGTCTAGTTTAAGCACAAAAAGTTTGGGGGTCATTGGATAAAGTATCACCATTTCACAAATGTTTTGGCAAAAGGTACAAAATATGGACACATGAACAAAACCCTAATACCAATTAAAATTCGACCATGCAAAAAATCTGAAAAAAATATGAAAAAATAATAGAGATCATGATGAAGACAATGCAAAAAATCCCATTCAAATTGGATTAAAAACAAAGGAGTTATAAATTTTACAAAATGATGTATCATATTGAAATAAACATTGAAAAATAATATGAGTTAATAGATCACATGCCACTGGCGTCTCTATGAAACGGTGCGTTTCGTTTGGAGACCTTCGCTAAGCGAACCGGAAGCTTCGCTAGGCGAGCACTCATCTTCTTCACCCTCGCTAGGCGAACAGATCATTCGCTAGGCGAATGCGCGATTTCTTCACGAAGAAGACGACAGAACAGCAAACACAAAACACACTCACAAACAAATTTTCACGAAATCATGCAAACAATATACCAATCGAAACGTCTCACCATGTAGATCATTAAAACAGCAAGCATTCATTCTAAATCGGGCTATCATGGATGAATCGTGTGAAAACATAAATGAACATCAGACTTTAAAACCAAATTACTCACTCATCACTCAACCATTTTGCACGATTCAAGTTTCAGAATGACCAGCGAAGCAAACTCTATCATAAGCATAGCATAGTTTAAAGAAACAAGGAGGTCGAAATTTTACCAAGCTGGAAGAGCAGTGTCGATACAGTCGTTATTTGGCCATGTTAAAGTGAAACAGATGCTCCTTAAGCTCCCTAAGGTTGAATGATGAAGTTAGCTTTGCTCGAAACAGCTTGGAATGGCTTCAACCTTGAACTGCCATTGATGATGCTTGAAGAAAAACAGTCGTGGAAATGGCCTTCCAGCTGGAGAATGATGGTGAAAACAAGCTCAAGATGGTGTATGGATGTTGCTTTAGGCAAGGCAATGTCAAGTTCTTTGAGTTTCTTTGACAGATTTTGAAAATGGCCAAAGATGAAGTTTTGAGAGAATGAGAGAACAAGAGTTTGTCTGCTGTAAAATGGTGGCTGCTCGGGTTTCATTTAGCAGAAGAATGATGTTTAAATACTCTGTTAAGGGTACCAATCACAGTCCATGAAAAGGTGGGATGGAGTTGGTGAAAAATGTACTTTTGGCCAATTTTCAAGCAAGTTAGGAATGGCTGTGTGTACTGCACGAAAATGACTTTGTAACATGACCAAAATATGATTTCTGAACATATTTGAATGGCCAAATTGATTAGAAATGGCTATCTCAAAAATTCACTTTTGTACCACACTTGAAATCAATTCATGCAAGTCCAAAAATACCATTTTGATTGGTGAAGTTTTGGTGAATGGTGATGACATTTTTGGGAAGATGGCATCAAATGTGACTTGTAGCAAAAAACCCCACCCAATTTGGCCAAATGGTTTGAGAGATATGGCCTTTTAAAGTTCAAAAATTTTTGAAAATGAATTGATCATAACTTTCCAACCATACATGGGAATTGAGTGTTCTTGGACTTTTTGGAAATGGGAGAACAAGATCTTCAACTTTCATGTTGGGCAAAAATTCATTTGAAGCTTGTATCATGATGTAAGTTTGAGGATCAAGACTTTCCATTTTTGGCAGGTTTCAAATACAGGTCCAGTTTCTATTTTTTGGAAATTTCTGATCTGGCTTCAAATTCTTCCATGATGGTATTTGACATGATATATGGGGCCTATTTGGACATGAATAAGCTCTCTCAAACCAATTGCCATCATCAAATCACTGATTAAATGGACAGTTGACCAACAGTTGACTGATTGTGCATTGACTGATGACTTCTGAACATCCAATCCTTGACCTAAACACTTCAAATGGATCCCCAAGTCATGTGAACATGTTGGACCAACCTTAAGGCCTTGTCTCCTTGGAAAACACATTTGCTTGCTTGACTGACTGATCTCCTGACCAGTTTGACCTAATTCTTCTGATGACTTGCACTTGGGGCAAAGGGACAATGCAATGCTATGCAATGGACCATATTATGTTATGACCTAATATGAGAATGTATGTACAATGATAGGTGCAAATTTGAGGGGCTACACCTCCTCTTCCAGAATTTGGAAGACTGAGGAAGCAGAGAGGTCCAAGTGTCGTTCGGATCGTCGATCACTCGATGCTCGAGGAACTCAATCATAGCGTCCTTCTCCTTAAGCTGCTGAAGCAATTCTTCTCTTTCACGGATCCAAGCACATGAAAGGTCTTCTTCTCTCAACTCCTCTACACGTTGGGTAGGGAGGGTTGAAGGCCCAACCACATCCAACGGTGTAGGTCTCGGATGATCATATGGCATCAAGTACACGGAAGCTCTCTGTCTGACCCAAGAGGTGTATGGCTCCAAAGCAATGCAGTTCTTTGTACCCAACTCGTTCCTACTCTTCTTGTGAATACTGCGCCAAGCACGGACAAATATGGCTTTCAGGCCTTGGGGATCTTTACCCTCCTGAAAGAATACACCTTCTAACAGAATGTTATGAGGTTTATCCTTTAGGGGGGAACCCAAGCTGACGTCATGCGAGAATGGGATTGTAGCTGATCCCACCACATGTGCCAAGAAGAGGCACATTAGGGAATTCACCACAATAGTCAATGATCTGGACGGTATCATACACGCGATCATACCAAGTGATATCATCATTGGTGAGAGACATGAGTCTCTGAGACCACCGTAGACATCCCTTGTTCTCCTTGAAAGCAACCGTCTGCGGAAAGTGCGAAATAAACCACTTGTATAGCAAAGGTAGACAGCAGACAATAACTCCTCCACCCTTTGCGTTCCTCAGATGCAAAGAGACATAGGCATCGCCCAACAAAGTTGGAACGGGATTAAGAACTGAAAAGATCCTAATGGCGTTCATGTCCACGAACTTGTCGAAGTTGGGAAACAACACCAATCCATAGATGAGCAACACAAATAAAGCCTCAAAGGCATCCTCACTCATGGCCTTCCCATAAAAGGTAGCTTGGGCAATGAGGAACTCGGAAGGAAAACCCTGAATTCCGCCTTTGGTAGTCAGATTAGCCCTAATCAGATCTTCATCTATGTGCAACAAGCTGGCAATCTCTCGAGCAGTCGGAATACTCTCTAGGCCACTGAACGGCACTTGATCCAGAATCGGGATCCCAATGAGATGAGAATACTCCTCCAAGGTTGGCAACAGCTGGAAGTCCGGAAAAGAGAAGCAGTGATACAGCGGATCATAAAACTGAGCCAGAGTACTAATCAGCCCTTCGTCAACCTGAGTAGTCAGCAGAGGTAGAAGCTTCCCATAGCGAGCTTTGAAACCCAAGGGATCTAATACATAAGATGTCAGATTCCTTAACTCTTTTACATCGGGCTGTTTAAAGTTGTACTTCTTTGTATGCCTTTTTGGTCTTTCCATGTCTGAAAATTTTGCAAATAAACCCTTTTAAGTTCCTTGAAAATTTTCTCTTTCTGATGACATGAAGTGCAGATGAATGCATGAATGCATGAATGCAACAATCACACTCAAGGATCAAACAAGTCACACCAAACAAAGGTCGTGGGAAAGCTCATTGTATCCCTAATATCAATCATCCATTTTGGTGGATTTAGGTTTTCACCTTATCGACACCCAAGTTCCATTGATATTAACGGTACATGAACCGACTCGAACATCCTTAATATCGACCATCCGTTTTGGGGGATTTAGGTTTTATACCTGATCAACACCCAGGTTCCATTGATATTAAGGTTGTCTGAACGACTCAACCACGAATCACGGGTTTGTTGAGAGTCACGGGCATGGAGTCTCGGTTAAGAACCACCCAAAGGGAGTGTACTAGGGTTTAAACCTGCCAGACATGTTCTACCAGAGGTTCCCATAATCATCGTTCCATCTTTCGAATATTATCAGAGGAACGAATACTCGTATTCCAAAAATATTCTCAAGAGAAACTCTTATGAGTGTAGTATCGCGTAACAATCGCATCAGAACTTACATCTGAACGACCTCCGCACTACATCCTAAAAATAGGCCAAGATGGGTTTGGTAAACTACGGTCCTTGGCTTCTGCGGCACATGATTGAAAGAATAGTGCCTAACCACAAATAACTTGTGTGACATTATTAATCCAACATGACCTCCACCAAGTGAATGGACTCGCAAGTCAACTGGCTAAGGAATACTCCACACCAGTCAACAAGACTATGCCATTCTCCTATCCTAGATTGCACTCGAGCTCGGGTATAGAACTCATCTCACAGATCACCAAAGCACACAACAATTGTATATCAAGCAATTCAAACATTACAATCAATACAGTCATCCCAAATGGTACAAAAATATGTCATATAACAAATAATAATATATCACACAACAAGGGTGAAAAGTAGGCAATACAACCAGGGATGTGGTGTCCCCAGCAGAGTCGCCACTTTTCTGTAGCGGTGTATTCGTCGCTATATGATTTATTGATTAAACCATAAGCAAAGCATACAATGAAATCGAGTCGCCACCGCACTTTTATTTATCCAAAGGACTGGCTAAAAAGCGAACAAAAGCCTAAGAAGTTTTACACATAGAAAACTAATCAAAAGATCAGAGAGTCTGGGTAAGGGGTAAATTACGCAATGGGAAGGTGTTAGGCACCCATCACGTCCTAGGTACTCCTAGGGAGCCCTTTTCACACTTGTTGTATTAAATTGTTATTTGTTATGAAATATTTATTGTGCAAACATGATTGGGATGATGAGAAAAGAATATACAATTTTTATTGTTTTTGTGTTCGAACGGATGAACCCGTTGCCTACGTACCTTCCATCAAAGGTAAGGATCAAAACACCGTAGTTCGGCTAAAAGATTTCCAAAAGTTAGTGGATTCAATTTTAAACACAAGCCCTAAGGTCTTACGTTATCCATGGGAGAAAACTCAACTTTATACAAATAACGAGTCCACCATGTGAGAAAAGCTTCAACTTGCTAGTGAGGGGTTAACCCTATAATAAGCAAGGAAGACTTACAATTCAATCAACTAAGGACAAATAGGTGAGATTAACATCAACCAACTAGGATATATCAAACCTATGGCTAATGTATGAAAACTTAACAAGAATGGACAAAGCCACAAAACAATTGAATGGGTGAAGTTAATTGATTATGATTATCCACAAAAGGAGGGTCAAAGTATGATTAAGATTGATTAAAAAGAAGTACTATGAAATGGAGTTTGAAAAAAGTCAAGGACTTGGGGTCCAGGTTTTTAATTTAAAAGCATGAAGATGTTTTCACAATATTTATCTCAAGTTTTGAAAGTAATGTGTGAAAAGGTTTAGGACAAAATGGATGAATGGATGAAGATGGAGTGTAAAACTTCCTAGAAGGTTCACCTCTTGAAATCATATAGAAGATGATTCAAGTGTGTCCTTTGGAATAGGCAATGAGCAATAACAAACAAGCAAAGCAAAAACAAGCAAAGCAAAAACAAGCAAAGCAAAAAGAGGAAAGTCAACCAAAGCGGATACCGGATGCCAATCACTGGACTTATACCAATCTCCTAAAACAAAACTGGATATCAGAGGCCACTCTATGGACTTATACCAATCTCCTCAACAAAGAAATAAAAAGTGGATACCGGATGCCAATCTATCTGGACTTATACCAATCTCCAACAAAAAAACAAAGCAAATACTTGGATGTCAGATGCCAATCTATCTGGGCTTACTCTAACCTCCAACATATGATCATGGGAAAACAAATGCCAAATTACATGGACTTACAATTGCATCCTCACATAAATCAAACAAATGCATCAAGCAAAGAGATGATGAGTGGCCAATGAAATGGTCTTATACTCACTTCCATATCATAGGAACAATGGCCAATGAATGGTCTTACAATTGTCCTCAATGGGCAAACAACAAAGATATGTCACAAAGACAAATGAAATGATCATGCACTAATGAGCAATAAATGATGATAAATGCATAAATCATACAAGCAAACATGTGCATATGAAATAAGCAATCAATCAAATAAAGTCATTCAACACACATTATAACCAAGCAATAAGGCTCATACAAAAGGGTTAAGCATTGAAGCCAACTGGAATAGGGTTAATGGTGCTCTTAACCTTGACATTGAGAGCCAAGGTGAAGTAGATGAAAGGATATGAGGGGTGTGCCTCATGCTCTTATCCCTGGTCAGGGAGAGCTTCAAATGATAGAAGGTGTGGGAGTTCAGAAAGTAGGAACTCTCTCCACAGATTATTGACTCGATTGATCTTGGGTTTTTACTCACTATGCATCAACACATGTGGTGTGAGCAAGGTGAGTGACTCACAGTATAGTAGGAGATAGGCTACATATCTCTTTTGTCTACCAATTGCCTTATTCAAAGGACTTTTTCCTGCTTGGGACAAAAGTAAACAAGCACAAACATTGCCTCTTAAGGAGGACTTCAGACAGTTGCCTGGCCAAGTAATAGGCCAGGTCTTCCAGACTACATGAAGAAAAAGGATTCTACCTCAATGCAAATGCTATCAAGCAAAGCAATGCAAGTTCTCAAAGAACTATTAGCAACTAAAGGTACCTGAAATCAATCAAGTAAAATCAGTATACAACTCAAACTCAAAAAAACTAATATAAGATAAGGATCAACACAATCAGTCAAATGTGCAATGCACAAAGCTCAAAGCATATGAGCTAAGCATCCTACAAAACAAACAATTTAGTTCATGATAATAAATCAAACTTAATCAACTTGCATAAGTCTCCTTAAGGCATTTGCTTCTTAACCTGAAAAGCAAACTTAAACATGAGAAACAAGACCACTAGGACAAGCCTAGGGTCAAAAAGAGATAAGAAATCCAAAACAGCAAGTGAAAGCTATCCAAAATAAAGTTCAAACAATTAAGAAACAAACCCAAGTGGTTTCATATTCATATCATTCATCATTATCATTTCACAAGCAAATTAGGTCAAAACATGTCATATAGAACCTCAAAGAAGTCAACAGAATGATTCAACTCAAATCCAATCACAAACATTTAAATAAATTCTCAAATAAATCATGATCAAACATCATCCATAACATGATAAGCATACCAAATTTCAGCTCATTTGGATCAAGGGAAGTAGGTCAATGAAAATCAGAAAGTCAAAGCAAGTTCAAGCAAACTCATACAAAGCATCAAAACATGCACCAACTTCAATAAATCATAAATCAGTGACAACACATGATAAATGAATGGGACTAAAACCATGACAAACTTTAAGATGTCTACAATTCACATGTCAAATTTCAAGTCCATCCAATAATGCATGAGGATTTCACAAATCATATAACATCATGTGTCACAAGGGGTCAACAATTTGGTCAAACAGGGGAGAAAATTCCAATCAAATAGGAAATGCCATCAATAATTCCAGAGAAAATCACATGTATCCTCAACATCCACAAGTATGTTAATGCAAAATCCAGACCAATTTGAGTTCAATAAGCATGGTAATTAAAATCATGAAGTTGGACATGAATGGTGTGACACAAATTGTCACACCTCTATTCAAAATATCATATCTCATCAACCAGCAATGATAAATTCGCAAACTCTACACCAAAATCACCATGAACATGTCTAGTTTAAGCACAAAAAATTTCAAAGGCATTGGATTAAGTATCATAATTTCACAAGCAATATGGCATGGCATACACAAAATGGACACACATGAACAAACCCTAGCACATTTTAAAATCCACACGTGCAAAAAATCTGGAAAAATCACCATAATAAACTAGAGATCATGAGGAGCATTTCACAAAAAATCCCATCAAATTTGGATTAAAAATGAAGAACTTATGAATTTTTGAAGATTCGGACACAAAATGAAATAAATATTGAAATAATGAAATGATTTAATTAAAATTAAAACCGGCAGTGGCATTTTTGTAATATTTGGACTCACTAAGTGAAACGCCGCGTTTCACTTAGTGAGGTGGCGTCCGGCTATTCGTACATGGCAATGAAACAGTAACAAAACATGCAGACAAAAATCCCAGCAAGCGAAACACGTTTTCTGGGTTTTAAAATTAGGGTTTTGTGTACTGTTCATCATGTTCATCAATCGTGATGAACTTTTGTTCCAGATTTGGAAAACAAGCATACCAATCGAAACATCTAACCACATACATCAATGATCCAACCTTAATTTTCATTTATTCAAGCTAACAAGGAAGAACTAAGCACAAACACATTTAACCAACAAAACTTTAAATCGATGTTTCTCTCTCAATAATCAACCATTTTCCACGATTTAAGTTTCATTGTACTCAGCATGGCAAGACCTTTCTAAAGCATAGCATGATTTTGAAAATAAAGAGGTTCGAAATCTTTCCAGATTTGAAGAACAATGTTGGAATGGTGATTTTCTGGCCACAACAAGCTGAAACAGATGCACAATAATGTTTGTATTGGTGAATGGAAGGAGAACTTGAAGCTCAGCTAGCACGATTCAGCTCCAAATTCGAACTGCCATGTGAGAAGCTCAATGGAACAGTGGTGCTTTGATGCTTTACAGTTATGAAATGGTGCTTGCAATGGCTTCCAAAAGGTTGGTAGATGATGAAACAAAGCTCAGGAACACGAGTTCTTTGAAGGTTTTCAGAAAAAGGTTCAGATGAAGAAATGAGTGTTTTGAGAGAAAATGAAGTTTTTTTCTGGTTTGTGAATAGTGGCTAGGGTTTTCCAAATCAGAAATGTCCAATATATACTCTGTTTAACATCCTTAAGTTTGGTTAGTGGAATGGTAATCACAATTTTGGTTAAATGAAGTGTTTTGGTATTTTGCTAAAAACCACTCAAATTTGCATGGGGTGCATGTTAATGCACGAAAATGGGCTTTAACACATTCCAAATTTGATTTCTGAACATTGGCAAATGGTAAAAAGTGTAGGAAATGGTTAATTTGAAAGTCCACTTTTTCACCTCCCTCATTTTAAATTCAAGCCACTTGAAAAAGGCCATTTTGATTGGTTGATTTTTGGTGAATTGTGATGAAGGATTTGGATAGAGCACATCAAATATGACTTGTAGCAAAAAACCTCACTCAATTTGGCCAATTGGTTTGGAAGTTATCTCACTTTGAAGTTCAAAAATGTTTGAGAATGATTTGATCATAACTTGCCAACCACACATGAGAAATGAGTGTTCTTGGACTTTTTGGAAATGGAAGAACAAGATCTTCAACTTTCATGTTGGACAAAAATTCATTTGAAGCTTGTATGATGAAGTAATTTTGAGGAGAATAACTTTCTATTTTTGGCAAATTCCAATTACAGGTCAACTTTCTATTTTTGGAAATTTCTTGTCTGACCTCAAATTCTTCACTGTGGATGTTTGACATGTTATATGAGGCTTATATGGACATGAATGCGACCTCTCAAACCAATTCCCACCATCAAATCACTGATTAAATGTACAGCTGACCATAGTTGACTTTGCTAGGGTTTTGGTTGACTGAACCATGTTCTGATGAATTCCAAACCCCTACCACTTGATATCTTGATTCAAAATGATGTTACAACTAATATGAAATCTTGATGAATGATCATGGTGCCCAAATTCTTCAAGAATGGCCACCATCTATCTCAATGACTGACTTTGACTGATTTGACCTAATTTGCTTCATCTGCAAGTAACATGGTTAGATGACAATATTTTTGTACCTTTGGTTAATAGACAGATGAAAAGCAATGATATACAAATGAAAAACATGCTTGGTGATCAAGAACCACACTCACAAGATAACCCACCCACTAGGAGGGAAGCAAAGGTGCACAAAGATCCTTGAGGCAATGATATGGTATGATATGATGCCATGAGGGATCTTAGGGACAAAATTGGGGTCTTACGTCTACCAAGATATTTGTTAAGGTTTTTGTTGTTATTACGTATTTTAAGGTCCTAAGACCATAAATAGAACAAAATCACAATCACACAATATATACAATCACAAGATATGGCTCAAGTGAGCAAAGTGAAAAGGATTGAAACATAAAGAAGTTGCGTGAAATGTAAATGGCAATGAATGATAAAGGTACTAAAATTTAAATTGCATTAAGTAAATGACATAAAAGTAAAGAAAATAATAAAGGGAGATAGTTAAATGTTAGCGAAAAGTTCAATTTGTTTAAGTCATTCTTTGGAGACTACTCAACCATTCATTCACAAGTATGAAGACATGAACCAAGACATCATTTATGAGAAGGGCTCCAATTTGGATAAATCAACAAGTATGCCACTAGCTCTCGTAAATGGAAAAAAGGTTAAGTCTTCACACAATTCCATGAAGAATGGGAGACTTATCTTCTGAATTACAAGAATGTTATGTCTTTTAGAACATATTTAGCTCTATGTTAAGTAATCATAATTGGACTTATATAGAAGTCATAACTATCTGAGGTCGGGTAATAAAAATATTGATGTTAATGCATGCCTGAAACATGGTACAAAGAACCAAGCTCCTAATGAATACCACACACATAAATAAAATGGGAGGGATCTATTTCAATCAGGTTCATGTTGATTCGTCTGACACAAGGTCATTGATGAATCAACTAGCATTTGACTTATAGAGAAATCATTGGTCAATGATAAATTGGGGAAGAATAGGGATGAAGATGAAGAGGGAAGGGGAAATAGAAACCTGAATTACTCATAGGAGGAATTTAATCTGATCAATGCTATCCATTCATTTTGAGGGATGAAATGTACATTTCATCAACCCTTAAATCCAATAGAATTGATCAAATCAAAGTTCAAATCAACCATGATCAAGGCCAAACAAAAGATCCAAAAATACAAGATCAACCAAATGGCCCAACAATATTTTTAAACATTTAAACAATTAAAAATCAATTTAAAAAATGAATTAAAATGCATTTTTCAAAAGTAAAACCTCATATCCCTTCAAACCACCAAAAAAATGGCCAACAAATTTATCCTAGTCCAAACAAATTCAAGGGACTTTAGACAAAAAAATAGAGAATTTTTAGAAAGTCAAAAGTATTTAAAAATATTCAAAAATATTTAAAAATAAGTCAAAAATCATTTAATTCACAAAAAATATTAAAATTAATCCAAAAAATATGGAAGAAAAATATTTAAATATTTTTGGTGAATGTTCCATATTTTTTGGATTAAAAATGAATTTAATATGAATTAAACAAAATAAAGGTATTAATCAAATAAAAGGAAAAAACATGGACCATCAGATCTCCCTCATTAATTGAGGTGGCAGATCTGATGGCCATGTGCCAAGGGTCCAGATACAGCAAGGTCAATACGCTGGAACATGAGTCAAACAAATCAAAGGTTGTGATTAAAACATTGGAGCAAGGTCTGATGGATGGGAAGTAGCCAACACACCACCAGAGCTAGGGCTCATGTCATCTTCTCTAGTGGACCTCACCGGACTGGTCCACCACCAAAGTTCATGAAAATCAAAGATGCGTACTTTATTTTAAAGAGAAAAATGCCAGGAACTCAAATTTGCCATCAAAGTTTCCCAATTCTCACTATATAAAGAGATATGTGGAATTGAAAATTGAGGTGTATGAACTGAGTTGCTTCGATTTGACCTCAAAGCAACTCAATCTTGTTGCCTACGTTGGTAAGTCTTCATACAACCAAAGATCAAGCAAAATAGTGGAGAGCTGAGGGAGAATCGAAGAAGAGAAAATTTACAAAAATCACATTTGGTTTGATTCAATTGAGCTCGATCTCTCTTCCAATTTTTCTTGGCTTGCTTCTACCAAAATGCAGGAAGTGAATGGGATGATCAAATGGCTTGGATCCTTGGAGTTTCAATCCCAAAACAGAAGGGGATTTGAAGCTTGATTCCAAATGAAATATTCAAGGTTATCCTATCAATAGAGGATGGGAGAGTTGCAGGATCAAAGCTGGGGAAAGGGATCTTCATTCTGAGCAACAATGCAATGTATTTATAGCCATGAAGATTGCTTTTCACACAATATCAAATAAAATGCCAAAAATAGCAATGCAAGGTTGAATGTTTGCATGGGCATGCAAAAGGCCCATGAAATGATGTAAATAGGTCCAAATTCATGTTCAAATGATGCTGCAACTTTAACATGAAGCCATGCAATGTGAATTTGAAAAATGATCATGAAACATTCCAATTGGTGCCATGCATTACACCAATGCGCAAGTCACTCAAAAATAATCCAAATGCAATGATCTTGAACTTTTTGGAAAGCTAACATGAAGGGGAACAACTTTGATGTTCAAACTGTTTCCATTTGGAGCTGGACCATGATGAATTTCGAGGTGCAAGGTGGAAGAATCAAACATAGTTGAAATTTTTATGAGTTAAAAGTCAAATTACCCCTTTTTCCACCTTGAATAACTTTTTCTATGAGCTTCAAATGACTTTGGTTCCTTCTTCAAAGTTGTATCTCTTTCATTCGTCTTCAATTTGATTACAAATTTGAAACCATTTGAATCTTGCATGAGGTAGTTATAGATTTTAGAAGTTGAGGAAAATTGCTTGTTCAATGATGATGGCCCAAAATGACCTATAATGTTTTCTCTTGGTATATGCCCTTGCAAGTAGAATTTGACATTTGTCAAACAAGCAAAGTTGTAGAAGACATCTTGAAATTGATCATTAAACTTGGACGACCTTTATATCATAAAAATTGAGCAATTTATGGTTCTTAGTAGTTGCACTTCCAACTAGGGAACAAACAAAATGACTTATAATCATTCTCCATAAGAAATGAATTAAAATAGATTTTTATTTGGTAAAAACATTAAAGCCCTTCAAAACATCAAATAAATGTCCAAGAGATTTATCCTAGGTCAACCAAGGTGAAAGACCCTTAGACAAAAAATTTCACAATTTTTAAAAAGTTAGAAGTATTTTGAAATAATTAAAAATATACAAAAAACATTTAATTCATGAAAATTACAAAAATTAATCCAAAAAATATTTTTTATTCAGAATATGAAAGAGAAAAATATTTAAATAGTTTTGGTGAAATTCCCATATTTTTGGGATAAAAATGGATTAATAATGAATTAAAAATATTAACACAATTAAATAAAATCAGAAAATATGGAAAATCAGGGGCCATGATATTTCCCTCATTAATTGAGGTAGCAGATCTGATGGCCAAGCGCGCGCGTTTCACAAACACCTCAGTCAACTGCATCATATGTATGGTAATCAAAAGCAAGGGTCAGGATTAGAACATTTCAAATGGATCAAACGGTTGAGAGAGTGCCAACACACCACCGGAGCCCTAGTTCCGGTCTTCTTCGCCGTTGGACCTCGCCGGACTGGTCTACCACAAACCTTCATCAAAATGAAAACAAGGACATGATTTAAAAGAAAAAATGCTCAGGAACTCGTATATGGGGTCAATTTTCTTCAATTCCAAGTTTATTAAAAGATACATGGATTCGAAATTTGAGGATCATGAACTGAGTTGCTTCGATTTCACCTCAAAGTAACTCAATCTTGTTGCCTACATTGGTAGGACTTCATCAAACCCACAATCAATCAAAATTGATGAGAATTAGGAAAGAATCGAAGAAGATAAGTTTCTGAAATCTCACCTTCGGGGAGCTTTAAATCAGCTTGATCTTGCTTCCAATTTGGCTTGGCTTGACTCTAGAAGCTTGCAGGAGATGATATTGATGATTAAAAAGCTTGGACTCTTGGAGTTTCAATTCCAAAACAGAATGAGAATTGAAATTCAATTTCTCATGAAATCTTCAAGATTATCCTTTCAATGAGGTTTGGGGAAGAAGGGGTTCGAAGCTTGGGCAAGATGATCCTTTTTTTAATCACCAAGGTCGTGTATTTATAGCCATGTTAAATTCTTTTCAAACACTTCCAATCTTTGGCCAAAAAAAGAAATTGAAGTGCATGCTTGCATGGGCGTGTGATAGGCCCATGAGATGATGTAATTAGGTCCAAAAATGATCATGAATGAAGATTAAAGTCAAACATGAGGCCATGCATTTGTAATTGATAAATGATCACATGATTCATCCAAATGGAACCATGAAGAGTAACCATGCGCATGTTATTCAAATCTTGTCCAAATGAGGTGATTTTTGGATATTTTGGAAAGATGACATAAAGGGAAACAACTTTCATGTTGAACACTTTCCCATTTGAAGCTTGGATCATGATAAATTTTGAGGTGGAAGTTTGAGAAATCAAACATAATTGAAATTTTTCTAAGTACCAAGTCAAATATCCACTTCTTCCAGCTTGAATAACTTTGGCTATGAGCTTCAAATTGAAAACATTCCTTCATCAAAGTTATAGTGCTTTCAATCCTATTGAATTTGGTAACAAATTTGACCTCATTTGGATTTGGGATTAAGGAGTTATGCATTTTAGAAGTTGAGGAAAATTAATTGTTCAATGGTAATGGCCCAAAATGACCTATAATGTTTCCTCTTGGAACATGCCCTTTCTAGTTGAATTTGAAATTTATTAAAGAATCAAAGTTGGAGAGGACATCTTGAAATTGATCCTGAAACTTAGATGGCCTTCATCTCATAAAAATTGAGCAATTTATGATCCTTGGAAGTTGACCTCCTAACTAGGGCACATACAAAATGACCTATAACGTTTCACCATAAAAAATGACTTTCCAATATAAACTAGCTTTTGATGTCAACATGAAAGTTGTTTGGAATGTCATAAACAGTAACATTTCTGTTGGAATAATTTTCATATGACAAAAAATGTAGGAGATAGGGTATAGGAAACCCCGATTTTGACCAGTTGACTTCCTCTGGTCAACCACCTTGAACCTACTTGCAAACTTGAAGTTATATTGATCTTTGGGACTCATTGAGGATCATATATGTATAAGATGATCTGATATGAAGTCTCCCTCGAAATATTTGATCAAATGTTGAAGAAACTTGTTGAGGAAGTCACATAATATACCTAGATGAATTAGGGCTTCCAAGGCAAACAAGCTTCAAACTCTTGATGATTTCTTCATCCAAATGATAAATGAAGAACATGGGGAGCCATATATGATGTCTAAACCCAATGTGAACCATCGATTGATTGATCTCCTTGCATTGAGGGTCTCAAACCCTAATTGTGAGTTTGATGAGGCATTTGTGGATGCACACACTACCTACAGAAGAAGTAAAACTATACATAGTCATATTTTTTCTATTTTGGTTATTAAATAATGAAAAACAAAGTATGATACAATCGAATAGTATTGGTGATCTCTCTCAATTCACACCCAATGAATGAGGGGTAAGGAGGATGCCAAGGCGTGATCCCAAAGCCAATGCATATGATGAGATAACATGAGGGATCTTAGGGTCAAAATTGGGGTCTTACAACTGCCTCTATTTAAGGACATTCTAACTGAGGATGTGAAGGTTAGAATTGTTGAATCAAAACTAATAAAATGCCAGAGATTACAGGTAAGGGGGGTGGTTACACAACGGGAAGGTGTTAGCACCCAAAGTGTCCTATGTACTCTTAGGGAGCCCTTTCTTGTGTGCATATGTGTTTTTGTATAAAATGATGTTTGCAAACAAATAGAATTGGGGGATGAGAAAAGAATTCATTAATTATATTTTTGTGTTTGACAAGACCTTCGGACTTGTGCCTAGGTACCAACATAAAAAATAGGGATCAAAACCTCGTAGTTCGTGGTAACAATTTCAACGTGGATGCATAACTTTTAATCAAAAATCTAAGTTTGAAAGGCACAAGGGCCTAAAAATGGGTTGAATGAGTGTTAGTTCTTATTTGGCTTTTGAAATTTTAAGTCAAGTATGGTTAAGTTCATTTACAAAGTTTGATTTAGGAAAACGAGTTTAAAAATGCAATGGCATAAGGCCAAAGTTTCTAGCTTACAAAAATGGTCAAATATGTTTATTGCAGGTATTTATTGGTTAAAAGGTTTCCCGCAAGCAAAATGGAAAATAGCAAAAAGGAAAGAAAAATGGAATAAAAAGAGAAGAAAATGAAGCTTTTATAGAGGTAATGGGCCACCAAAGCAAATGGGCTTGTGACGCCCATTATCTAGGGAGTGCGGCGCATGCCACATTGGCCCAAGGGGTAGGTGGTGCCCGCCAGCAAGCCTTAAGAAGTGATTTTTCTGTTGCCTAAAAGGTGGTGCTTGCCACTCATTCAAAGGATATGGTTATGACAACCTCCACAACCCAGTCTTCCACCTTTGTAGCCACAAAGCCACCCACCTTGCTACAACAAAGGGATTATGGAAAATATATAAAAGGGGACTTCTCAGACTCGCACGACGCCGACTCTCTTCTTCCAGTTTTCAAGTCTACACTTAATTTTATTCAGCACTATTTTCTTTTAGTTTTCTAGGCAGTTTTCTTACTTTGTAAAAGGGATAGTTCTCCATATCAAGGACTATTGAGGTTTGTTATTTACGCATTTGGGTTTCAATTGTAAGGATTATACATTGCCAATGCCTGCCGAAATTATTTTAATCAAAGACTCAAGATTCAGTTCCAGTTCTTAATTCGCAATCCAGGTTTTATTTTGATTACTCTTTTATTTGTTTATGCCTTATTGCATGTTTAATTTCCCAAATACCATGTCTGTTACCGGATCCATGTTCGGCTAAACCCTTAGGTATCGGTATGTAAAGACCGTCGAAACGACGGGATTCAATAAATAATTGGGGATTGTTTTTATAAAACTTATTTTTCCGGTTTTAGTTTCCTATTTTAATCAAACTGTTTTTCGTGCGAGAGTACAAAACAAACTAAGGTTACGGTCAACAAGAATGAGAGTTTGAGATTTTAACTAGATAGCTGAAACTAGGCATTAATCCTAAACACAACGAGAGTGCTTTAGGATTAATTAGACTTAATTTATATTCAAAAATTACTTTTAAATTCAAAATGAGACCGCAAGAGCCAAGCATTCTGGTTTAGGAGTATGGTCAGAGTCAATAAAAATGAGAGTGTGAGACTAAGTCCTTTCTATAAATAATTTCAATTGAAGAATATTTTAACCAATAAGATTACACCAACTATAAATTGAATCCCCGAAGTTTGAGGTATTACATACCGATATCCCCTATATCCCATATCTTTAATTTATTTACGTTATAGTTATTTCTCTTCATCCCGCCAATCTTAGAACAATCATCATCCTTAAATTTACATAGCAATATTAGACCATGATACGTTCGATTGTTAGTCCTTGTGGGTTCGATAATCTTTAAAACTACGCGATAGGACTGTGCACTTGCAGTCACGATTCACATAGACTTACTAAGTCGCGATCAAGCTTTTGGCGCCGTTTCCGGGGACTAATTTAGTAGATTTCGTAACTCTAGCGTTACCCAGTATAGACTAAGGCAAACAATTCTTTTTCCTTTTCTACATTTGGCGAGTGTATGCTAAGTACTCGCTCTCAAGGCGAGAAATTAAAGGTACAATTCGACGAACCCGAGCGTTATCGTATATTAGAACACCAGATACGATACTTGATACGGGAACATCGTATCAAGGTAAATCTTCCTGACCTTAACAGTCCTACTTCTGAATCAGTTATCTAACCAGAGATGGCCGAAGGAGTGCAAAACCGTCCTCTTAAGTATTATGCAATCCCTTCAGAGGATGAACCACATAACAACATCGCTGCCCCTGCGATCGAATCCAACAATTTTGAGCTAAAGCCCTTAATGTTTTCAACCGTACAACAAAACCAGTTTTTCGATAGTCCCACGGAGGATCCGAACCTACACTTGTCAGTATTTTTGCAATATGCAGACACGATGAAAGCGAATGGTGTCAGGCCAGAAGCTATAAGACTTTGTATTTTCCCATTTTCATTAAGAGATAGAGCTAGAGCCTGGCTCCAGTCTCTACCATCCAACTCTGTTACTACGTGGAACAAGTTGAAGAAGGTCTTCTTAGCCCGATATTTCCCACCTAGTAAGACGGCTATGCTAAGAGCCCAAATAAACGAGTTTAAACAAAAGGATAATGAATCACTTTTTGAAGCCTAGGAGAGATACAAAGACATGATGAGGCTATGCCCACATCACGGTCTAGAAGAATGGCTGATCAGTCACACATTTTATAACGGTGTATTGTACAATACAATATTGACACTAGACGCCACCATAGGTGGCGCACTGATAGATAAACCAAACAATGAAGCATATCAACTCATCGAAAGTATGGCCCATAATCATTACCAATGGGGAAGCGAGAGAACCTTTATAGAGAAACCTCAAACGAAGGGCGGCATGTACGAATTAAGCAGTCTTGACCATGTCAATTCCAAGGTAGATGCCTTAACTCAAAAGATAAACAGCTTGACCATAACACCAGCAGCCACTGTGGCTGTCGTAGCACCAAACTGCGAGATATGTGGAGTTCAAGGGCATACTTCCCCAGAATGTCAACTCTTCACAAGACCCTCCACTTACCAGGTGAACTATGCTCAAGGAAACCCTTACTCAAATACCTATAACCTAGGTTGGAAGAACCATCCTAACTCCTCGTACAAAAATAATAATGCATTGTATGCACCTAACCAAGCACCTACTGTACCACCAGGATATCATAAAGCTACCGCAAATACTCAAAATGCTCCTAGGAAATAAAACTTGGAAATAATAATGGAAAACTTTATAGCTACCCAAGCCCAAACAAATAAGGATTTCCTAAATCAAAACATACACACTAGTGAGCAAATCAAGCAGTTAGCAAACAAGGTAGACGCATTAGCCACCCATAACAAAATGTTGGAAACACAAATCTCACAAGTGGCTCAACAACAAGCACCTATTGCTGCTTCTGTAGGACAGCCGCAACCAAACCCGAAAGATCATGCAAATGCTATTATACTACGAAGTGGGACAGAACTAGACGGACCGACCGACCCTAGAACTCAAAACCCATCCATGCATCAAGACCCAGGTAAGGTACTGAGAAGGAAGAAGAACAAGAGGAAGATAAAAATGAAGAGGCCGTAGAGAAAGAAGAACCTTATGTGCCTCCACCATCGTATAAACCCCCTATCCCTTATCCTCAAAGACTTGTTAAATCTAAATGTGTAGGGCAATTTAAAAAATCCATAGAGCTTCTAAAACAATTGAATATCATAATACCCTTTACGGAAGCCATAACTCAAATTCCCTGATATGCTATGTTTCTCAAACAAATCTTATCTAACAAGAAAAAGATAGAGGATAATGAAACTGTTACACTTACTGCTTAGTGTAGCGCCATAATACAAAACAATATGCCTCCTAAGCTGAAAGACCCAAATAGTTTCTCCATACCCTGTGTAATCAGAATGTTTATCATCGACAAAGCACTATGCGACTTAGGAGCCAATATTAGTTTAATGCCCTTGTCCATAGGCGAAAGGCTAAAAATGGGAGAACTAAGACCTACGAGGATGTCCGTACAACTTACAGATCGTTCTGTTAAATTTCCCGTAGGTATGATAGAAAACATTCTGGTGCGCATAGGACAATTCTATATTCCTACTGATTTTATAATCATTGATATAAAAGAGGATTCCAACATCCCTATCATATTAGGAAGACCATTCCTAGCTACAGTCGGAGCTATCATAGATGTTAAGAAATGCAAGCTAACCTTCGAAGTTGGTGAGGAAAAAGTCGAATTTATTTTGACGCAATTCCTAAAGGCACCAGCTATAGACGACACATGTTGTCTACTAGATGTCATCAAAGAATGCATAAGAGAAATGGAGAATGAACAAACATCATACTCCGAAATACTGAAAATTCCAAGGCCTCCTACTTTTGAAGACGAAAATTTAAGTAAGGAATACCAAGATGACGGCCTAAGCGAATGCTTAGCACTAACACCCGATCATATGCCTTGCCCAAAGAAACCAACCCTAGAACTTAAGACGTTACCCAAAAATCTAAGGTACGAATTCCTAGACACTGAACTTGAGCGACCTATAATCGTAAATGCAGACTTCAGGCAGATAGAGACCGAAAAGCTTCTACACGTTTTGAGAAAATACCCAACTGCTTTAGGCTACAATATCTCAGATCTAAAAGGAATAAGCCCTTCCATATGCACGCATCTCTTAATGTTAGAGGAAGACAGTAAGACCTCTAGAGAACATCAAAGAAGGATAAATCCCATTCTTAGTGATGTAGTAAAGAAACAAGTGCAAAAGCTGTTAGAAGTAGGTATTATCTACCAGATATCTGATAGTCAATGGGTCAACCCAGTACATGTCGTACCAAAGAAGGGAGGCATCATAGTTGTGAATAATGAAAAAGGAGAATCTATAGCACAAAGAATTATTACTGGAAGTAGAATGTGTATTGATTATAGAAAATTAAACAAAGCCACTCAGAAGGATCATTTTCCTTTACTGTTTATTGATCAAATGCTTGAAAGATTGGCTAAGTTTTCTCATTTCTTCTACCTAGATGGTTATTCGGGATTTTTCCAAATTCTTATTCATCCCGACGACCAAGAGAAACCGACCTTCACATGCCCCTATGGTACATTCGCCTACCAACGAATTCCATTCAGACTGTGTAACGCTTCCACAACATTCCAAAGATGCATGATGTCAATTTTCGGTGATTTCATAGATGACATCATGGAAGTCATCATGGACGATTTCTCTGTATGCGGACAGAGCTTTGAAGGTTGCTTATCAAATCTTGAAATGGTACTAAAAAGATACGTAAAAGTGAACCTAGTGCTAAACTGGGAAAAATTCCATTTCATGGTCCGACAAGGAATCCTGCTCGGACACATAGTATCCAACAAGGAGATTGAAGTCAACAAGGCCAAATTAGAAGTTATAGAAAACCTCCAGCCTCCGAAAACCGTAAGAGAAATACGAAGCTTCTTAGGACATGTCGGTTTCTACCGGCGATTCATTAAAGATTTCTCAAAAATCACCAAACCATTGACTGGCTTATTGATGAAAGACGCCGAATTCATCGTTGACGACAAATTCCTAGTGGTGTTTGAACAACTGAAAACAACTCTTATTACCACACCTATCATGCAACCGCCCGATTGGAGATTACCTTTTGAAATCATGTGTGACGCTAGTGACCATGCTGTAGGCGCAGTCTTAGGACAAAGAAGGGATAAGAAAATTCATGCAATATACTATGCAAGTAGAACCCTAGACCCTGCCTAGATGAACTATGCCACCACAGAAAAGGAACTTTTAGCCATAGTGTTCGCTCTGGATAAATTATGTTCCTACCTAGTAGGACCAAAGATAATCATCTATATCGATCATGCTGCAATTAGATACCTGTTGAACAAAAAAAACGCCAAACCAAGACTCCTAATGTGGATCTTACTATTACAAGAGTGTGACCTAGAAATCAAGGGTAAAAGATACACTGAAAACGTCGTAGCCGATCACTTTTCAAGAATGGAAGGTATTGAACCTGAACGAGTTCCTATAAACGATGATTTTCCATACGGAAGACTTATAGCCCAATTAGAATGCAATACACCTAAAGAGGCGTTAACCCATAAGGATACCAAACCAAACGAGGTAGTAGAAGCAATTTCTACCCAAACCACACTACCATGGTACGCTGACTTCGTTAACTACTTAGCAACTAGGGTGCTTCCGCCAGACTTGACCTACCAACAAAAGAAAAAATTCTTCCACGATCTTAAACACTATAATTGGTATGAGCCTCTACTTTTCAAGAGAGGCACCGACGACATTTCCCGTCGATGTGTCCTCGAGGATGAGGTAGAAAACGTAATTTCCCACTATCATTCTGCTCCCTATGGAGGACATGTAAGCACCTCGAAGACTTGCGTTATGATCTTGCAAGCCGACCTCTTTTGGCCCACTATGTGGAAAGATGTCCACATCGCGATCACAAATTACGACCGGTGTCAACGCACTGGCAACATATCTAGATGCGACGAAATGCCACTTAAAGGCATTTTGGAAGTAGAAGTCTTCGATGTCTGGGGAATCGATTTTATGGGACCTTTCCCATCCTCTTTTGGTAACAAGTATATCCTTGTTCTGATCGATTATGTATCAAAATGGATTGAGGCCATAACCTCTCCAACGAATGACACACGAGTGGTAATTAGACTCTCTAAGCGAATACTATTCCCTAGATTCGGAGTACCGAGACTTGTCATCAGTGATGGTGGCTCCCATTTTATTTCAAGGATTTTTGAAAATCTATTACTGAAATACGGAGTCCGGCACCGTGTAGCAACACCCTACCACCCACAGACGAGTGGGAAAGTAGAAGTCTCGAACCGAGAAATTAAACAAATCTTAGAAAAGACAGTTGCCACCTCTAGGAAATATTGGTCCTCAAAATTACCAGAAGCCCTGTGGGCATATAGGACAGCTTATAAGACCCCAATAGGAACCACACCTTTTAAGCTAGCTTATGGAAAATCATGTCACCTGCCAGTAGAATTAGAACATAAAGCATATTGGGCCATTAAGACCCTTAATCTCAATTATACTGCCGCAGGCGAGAAAAGTATATTAGATATCCATAAACTAGAAGAACTTAGGCTAGATGCGTATGAGAATGCCCGAATCTATAAAGAAAGAACAAAAAAATGGCACAACAATCGCATATTAAGGAATGAGTTTAAGGAAGGCAACAAAGTAATCCTGTTTAACTCCCGCCTCAGACTCATTCCCGGAAAACATCGTTCTAGATGGTCCGATCCCTTCGAAATTACCAATATCTTTCCGAATGGAGCAATAGAGATAAAAGGAAAAACAAGCGAACAATTCATAGTAAACGACCAACGTTTGAAACATTACCATAACATTGATAACAATGATTTCATTGCAAATCTTAAGCTTGCGGAGCCTCACGCTCATTCGAAATAATAGTACCTATCCTATTTCTATATAGCTTACAACACTAAACAAAGCACTTTGTGGGAGACAACCCACACTCTGTCTTTAACTAATTAATTTCATCACAAAATTTATAATTATTACTATTGCTTAATTTTCATTTCTTTGTTCTTTTCTTTATTTATTTCTCATAAAGTTAATCAGTACATTTCTGTATTATTGACCATTACTAACTGAATGCTGTTATCTACTTGATTTTATCTAGCTACTAACTATCACAATGCAACAAGTAGATTACATGAATATAGTCTTCAGAGGTAGAGCTGAAAGGAGACGTTTTAAGGCTCTAGCTCAGAGAGAAATGACACTAAGCTTATACCCTGATGGACGCACCATGACCAAACTAGGTATAAGAGACAGTGTTACATTCCTAATTAACCAACTAGGATAGGACGCCTTTGCTATCAAGAGAAAATTTAGTTCCTATAGTAGGTTGACTTTAGAATATCTAAGCTCCCTAGTGTACCTGCCAAACCATGGTATTGGACTTTAAAAAGGCCTAATCACCTTTAGGTTGTTTGATATGGATTACCACTACACCCACAGAGAAATGACTGAACTCCTAGGATGCCCTAATAGTTATGATACCTTTACCATTACCCAGGAAGACAAACTTGTAGACCATCAATTAGATCTCTTTTGGGGTAGCATCACTCGAAACAACCATCTTGAGCCAGACCTTATGCAATCAGAGAACATCCATAACCCTGCCATTCGTTACTTTCATAAGATCCTAGCTCATACACTATTTGGAAAGGAAAAGAACATAACCTTTGTGTTCAAATACAAACTATTTATAATGTACTGTGCATCAGAGGCCTGACCTGTTAACGCTGCTACATTCATGATAGCTAATCTGTACTATATAGCACAGGAAGATTATGGACCATTCTCAGTGGGAGGCTTAGTGACCATGATAGTGAATGCAATGGGACTGCATTACCCACTTGTCAGGGTTATACGACCTATGAACATCCGATTTTGTGTCAACACCGGTATCATTAGGAACCTAGGCCCGAATGTGTTTGAATTCCTCATTAACAACCAAGTAGTACACATGTTTACCCTCCCAGACCTTAGGACGAGTGTACATGATAGGAACAATCAGCTCTATGATTTATATGGACCACGACCCCAAATCTATGATCACTATGACAATTATCTCTCTGATGTTGAATCACATGCCCCAGTTATACCCGCTGCACCTCTCACCGATCATGTTGCTGCCATCGAAGTTGTTCAGACAGACGTTATGAATGAGCACCCTGCGCGTGGAATTCCATGACTTTATGAATGTAGTGACAGAGAACCTCGATCACATTTACCAGCACTTCTACTCGTTCGCTCCTCCAACCAGCAGACACCGTAATGGCTAATTTATTGGAATATTACCAATTTACTGACTTTTATTTTATTTTATTGTTTGGAATTTTATTATTATTTTCTTTCACACATTGGGATTTATTTAATTATTTCATTTCTTTTTATTCCAGTAGACAAATTATTGCCTCTTTTCCCATCTACTAGATTCTTCTATTCGTCAATTCTACGATTAAATTTCATTCCACTATATCATGTTTATTATTCCCATACACTATATATTATTGGTAAACTAAATTCCATTGAAATTATGTGGTCAAGGAAAATAAAGGCACACACATGGGAAACCACACTACATGTGGTGCCTGCCATAAAAAGTTGTGGCGCCCGTCACCAACACCAAAGTGGCGCAAGCCACTACTCAAGCCTACACACGCAGGCTGTGTATTTTAACCATTCATATCACCTTTATGGTATTGTCCCTTGCATGCAAGACAATACCTTAATGCCATTCAACCATTTTCAACAACTCTTTGACCAACACATAAAAAACCGTAAATGCTATTTATTTACCAATTAATTTTCCAACCACAATCATCTCTATATAAACCACCAACATTACCTCAACAAACCACACCTCTCATTTACATATTTCTCTCCTCTCTTGCCCTATTCTCACTATTACACAAGGAGTGTGAAATCCATTATGGGACAAATGAGGGTATATGAAATAGTGTTCAGAAACGGCGAGCCAAGCGAGTTACCAAAGGAGACGTACATGTCTCTAAGGTACGCCGATGAACACTATGGGGATGGCGTAGTGAGTGAGGTCCCAGATAATGCAGGTTGGCAACGCGCCTTTCAACCATTTTGGAGGGTAATAACTGGTACAGTAACCCATAGTTTTGAGGGAAATAGAGCCACTTTAATTCAAAACCCACCTATTCGATATTTCCTCCAAATATTGGCGTGCACCATGTTTGGCCAAGCAAATTCTACCAAGGTGAACGAAAAAGAACTCTTTTATTTGTTCGCCACATTTTTGCCACAAAAGCTGAATACCGTCCCTTTTATGCTATCTCACATGCAGGCCATTGTCAATGCGAAGCGAGGCCCAATTATTTTTGGAGGTTTAATAACCTCCACAGCTAGAGTCCTAGGACTCGAAGAAAAATTCTCCAGGTTAACCCCGCTCCTGCATCATGCCATTGACATTGACATGGCAAGGAGCATGAAACTAGTAAAACAAAGGAGTGACGATAAATTTAATTTAATGATTGCTAATAATGTCTTACAAGATCTTATCCTCCCAAATCCAAATCGCACAGATGTGCGTAACCCAAATAATTATTGTTATCTTAATGATCAAGTGGATAACCAAGTCCCCGCACATATTCCTGAGAATGTAGCTGCTGGCGGGGACACCGATGAGGATCAAATTCCGGAGAAAACTTCTCCTGCTACTAACCCACACACGACACACACGTCATTTAAAAATGTTGAACTTCTCCCACACCAAGAAGAAATGTGGCATCAGCCACTCTTAATGATATCTATGTTGAACTGCTGCAGCGTAGCGAATTAGACGCTTAGCGCGACCTATAAATCCAAAACATGGAAGCTCATCAAACTGAAATGATGCACATCCTTTGCCAAATGCAGCATGATCATCATGACTACGCTTTCAGAACCGAACAGAACATGTCTTGCTTGATCGATGAAATGGCAACATTGACAATGTGTGTGGAAGATCTCCAAAACGACACGCCACCTCACCAGCCGGAAACAGTGGACGTGCACGTACACGTCGTAGAAGGCGCCAGTAGCAGGATACCTAGGTTCTACCTTTCTTTCCTATCTTATGTCGTTGCATTGGGGACAATGCAAGGTTTAAGTATGGGGGAGGAAGCTTTACCACTTTTATTTAACGCTTTCTAGGTAGATTTAAATTATTTTTATTGTGTCAGTCGAGTTAAATATTAATGTGTTGAAATTTTTTCGCAAGCCATACAAGTTAAATATTATGCGTGGTTTCCTTTATTTACTAATTCTCCTATTTGCTCAAGCCATACAAAATTTTTCGCAAAAATCTAGACTTAGAGATATAGTACATCTTTTGAAAATTCTTAACAATAAATAAAACTGAGGTTGAATTGTAGAGATTTGGAAAAACCTTATAAGATCGGTATCATTTTAACACCTTAAATCTCCCAAGTATAAGATCTATTTGAGTACTTGTTATGCCATAGCCTTAAATTCTATCCTTTAATATTTCCTTAAGTAGTTTATCTAGCAGTCAGCACCATTCTAAGCACACACGAAGCAAGAAGCCGATGCAAATAAGTGTATGATCTCAGGCTTAAAAGAAGAAAAGATTACGAAATATATAAAAAATGTTGTTCCCTCTAAGTTAGGTGATCCTCACTCGATCATTTAGCCCAACGGTATAACCATCTTCAACTATTATTTGAGCCAAATTGCGGAAAATAAAATAAAAAATAATGATGAGATCATAGTCCTTAACACACTATCTTGCTATGAATGTGAAAGGATAACGGGCTGGATGTCATTGCGCCAGAATGAAAAAGGATAAAAAGAAGGTTTAGTAAGGTAGGTTTAGGCATGACAACATGATTCAGATTGGTTTGGATAAGAGGGAGACTTATGGTTGCAACACTGCGATTGTATGTTCCAACGATACCCTTAGTGTGGAAGTGAGTACCTGTTAATAAAATTTTGAACCAAAGTAAAGTTTATAGACTAGAATGAGTATCTGAATGCAACTGTGTTTTCTACGAGTCCTGATAAGGTATGCTACAAATATTCTACAAAACTTTTTATGTACGCGGCATTTGCTTTAGGACAAGCAAAAGTTTAAGTATGGGGGAGTTTGATAACGCAAAAACGTATTGTATTTTTGGATCCATATGCATTGCTTTTTACTTGATTAACACTTATTATTATGCTGTATTTTATGTTTATTGGAGGTATTTATCGATTAAATGGTTTCCCATAAGCAAAATGGAAAATAGCAAAAAGGAAAGAAAGAGGGAAGAAAAACCAAAGAAAATGAAGCTTTTAAAGAAATAATGGGCCACCAAAGCAAATAGGCTTGTGGCGCCCATTATCTAGGGAGTGTGGCGCCCGCCACATTGGCCCAAGGGGTAGGTGGCTCCCGCCACAAAGCCTTAAGAAGTGGTTTTTCTGTAGCTAAAAAGGTGGCGCTCGCCACTCATTCAAAGGCTTGGGTTGGGGCATCCGCTACAACCTAGTTTTCCGCCTTTTTCTCCACCTTTATAGCCACGAAGCAACCCACCTTGCTACAACTTAGGGATTATGGAAAATATATAAAAGGGGACATCTCAGACTCGCACAACGCCGACTCTCTTCTTCCAGTTTTCAAGTCTACACTTAATTTTATTCAACATTATTTACTTTTAGTTTTCTAGGCAGTTTTCTTACTTTGTAAAAGTGATAGTTCTCCATATCAGGGACTATTGTGGTTTATTATTTATGCATTTGGGATTAAATTGTAAGATTTATTCATTGCCAAACCCTGCCAGAATTATTTTAATCGAAGATTCAAGATTCAGTTTTAGTTCTTAATTCATAATCTAGGTTTTATTTTAATTACTGTTTTATTTATTTATGCCTTATTGCATGTTGAATTTCGTAAATACCATGTCTGTTACCGGATTTATGTCCGGCTAAACCCTTAGGTATCAGTATGTAAAGACTGTCGAAACGACAGGATTCAATAAATAATTGGTGTTAGTTTTTATAAAACTTATTTTTCCGGTTTTAGTTTCTTATTTTAATCAAATTGTTTTTTGTACGAGAGTACAAAACCAACTAAGGTTATGGTCAACAAGAACGAGAGTTTGAGATTTTAACCAGATAGATGAAACTAGGCATTAATCCTAAACACATTGAGAGCGCTTTAGGATTAATTAGACTTTATTTATATTAAAAAATTACTTTTAAATTCAAAATTCAAAATGGTCAAAGTCAATAAAAACGAGAGTGTGAGACTAAGTCTTTTTTATAAATAATTTCTACTGAAGAATATTTTACCCAATAAGATTCCACCAACTATCTATCGAATCCCCAAAGTTTGAGGTATTACATACCGATATCCCCTATATCCCATATCTTTATTCTATTTAAGTTATAGTTATTTCTCTTCATCCCTCCAGTATTAGAACAATCATCAGCCTTAGATTTACATAGCAACATTAGACAATGATACGTTTAATTATTAGTCCTTGTGGATTCGGTAATCTTTAAAACTACGCGATAGGACTGTGCACTTGCAGTCACGATTCACATAGACTTACTCAGTCGCGATTATGTATCATATGAAGTTTCAATTCACAAGCATTTTGTTTCATGAAAGTTAGCATTAGCCAAGTCCTTTGCAATGGGAGTGTTGCCTAAATTCTAAGTCCAATTGTCTCAAATCAAACCAACAGTCCACACAAAATGTTTTTTTTAGAGTTTTTGTTCTTATTATATACATTAATGGTAAAATACCACACAAACAAACACAACATACATAATCACGATATGTCACAAAATATGGTCCAAGTGGGCAAAGTGAAAATGACATTAAAATAAACAACTTGAATGGTATGAATAATGGCCAATAAATAAAGCGTTAAAAATTAAAGTGCATAAAAAGTAAATGACTTGAAATTAAATGTTAGTTGTTAATGAGTTAGAAGTTAGTATTGCTTTTGCTTTTGTTTTAAGTCATTCTTTGGTGAACACTCAACCCACTTATCACAAGCATGGTTCCTTGAACCAAGACATCTTCCAAAGGAAGGAAAAAAGGTCGAGTTTCCACACAATACCATGAAAGAGGGGAGACTTACAATCTCACTAACTAGAACGCTATGCCTTTTTGTGTCAAAATTTAGCGCTATGTTAAGAAATCGTAATTGGACTTATGTAGAAGTCACAACTATTTGAGCTCGGGCAATAGAATTTTGGTGTTAATGCATGTTAGAGACATAGTATAATGAACTATGCTCATGAAACATACCACACACAAAAAGAATATGCAAAGTGGATGGCCTAATCTCATCCATACTTATGTTGATTTTGAAATGAACTAGCCTTAGGATATAGAGACATTATAGGTCCATGACATGAATGCATAAAGAATGGGAATGAGATGAAGAGGGAAGGGGGAATGGATCAAACACAAATTAGACAAAGGAGGACTTTTACCAAGTTAAGATCATTCATTCATTTTGGGATATGGAATGTACATTCCATCAATCCCTTAAATCCAATGATCTTAACCTAGCAATGTCAAATCAACCTTGACCAATGCCCAACAACACAAGTTAAACTCACAAAGTCAATTAAAATGGCTCTACACAATTTATTTGGAATTTAATTAATTAAATATAATATAAATAATGCATTTAATTAAATATGGTTTATCAATTTCCTAAAACCTCATCAAAAAACCAAAGAAATGGCCATGAGATTTATCATAGGTCAAACAAGGTCAAAGGACCTTGGAGAATTTTTTTTCTGAATTTTTGGAAACATAAAAGTATTTTTAAACAATTAAAATTAATCACAAAATCAATTAAATCATGAAAAATATTAATTATGATCCAAAAGACAATTTTAATTCAGAAAATGAAAGAGGATTTTATTCAAATTTTTTGGTGAAACTCTCATATTTTTTGGATCAATATTAAAATTAATATGAATTAATAAAAATAGGAGAAATAAAAATAAAAATTAGATAATCAAAAAATCGTGGACCACTTGATCTCCCTAATTAATTGAGGTGGCAAATTAAGTGGTGAGAAACGCGCCCTTCCATGGTGCCCGCTGTAAGACCCTAATTTTGACCCTAAGATCCCTCATGGCATCATATCATTGCACATTGCATTTGCCTCAAGGATCATAGCATCTTGGCTCTTTCCCCTAGGGCTGGGACTTGTGTGAGTTGGTTTGAGACCACCAAGCATGCTTGAATTGTATATTATTGCTTTTCTTGTTTTATTTACTAACCAAAAGCACAAAAATATGTCACTAACTTTGTTTGTTTTGAAGCTTGAGCAATCATGTGATCCAAGGCTCCTAGGAGGCTCCTATGCCCATTGAAGTGGCCAGATGAAAGTGAAAGCAAGCATGACAATGGTTCAAAAAGTTCTCAATTATCATATATGCCTCCCAAGTATCTCAATTTGTCAATTTGATCGAGATAAACCAAAGGGCTTGAGGATTGTTTCCCAAGGAAACCCTAATTCAGCTATGCATTGATTGTGCCTTGCTCATGAAGCAACCTCAGCCCATGATGAAATAAAATCAAGGGAAGTTATTTAATTCATCATCTTATGCATATTTGAACTCATGTGAATGTCCTCAATCATTAATCCATCAAGATTTGAAGTTTGGGCTTGAGAAGTTGATAAGTCAATTCATCTGACTATTTTGAAATCCACTGAGACCTAACTTTTGATTTGTTTGTCAAATGAAGATGACCCCAAGAGAAAAAATGTTCTTAAGAACCATATGAACAACTTTCATGTTCATTAATTTCAAAACATTATAGGTCATTTTAACTAAAACCCTAATTTTGGGTCAAATTCCCAAGGACCTAACTCCTTCATTGTTCATGATTTTAAGGTGGGACCAAATGAATTGGAAATTTTAATATGTATAATTCATTTTTTATGTTGGACAAAATTTCATAATCCTAAAAGAAACACATGTGATAATACAAAACATTATAGGTCACTTTGGACCAAAGCCATTGAATCTTGAAAAAGTCCAACTTCAAGTGCCCATAACATTCTCATTAAAAATCCAAATGATGTAAAATTTAAGTCCAAATTGATTTTATTGAAAAGCTCTACAACTTTGATGTTTAAGGTTTTGTGATCTGAGGCTTGCATCATTGAAACAAAAGGGCTTGAAGTTGGTCCATTTTGGCAAAATTTCCATACACATGTTTTGTACCTTGAACTTCATGACCAGTTTTCAATATTTTCCCAACTCCAAGTGAATTTTTATTCAACATAACATTTGTTCCTAATGTCAAGGTCTTTCCAACCATTACCCACATGCCTATGTTTCAATTTTTCAAAAGGGATTTTCAAAGAGTTGATGTTTTATGATCATTTATGGAAACCATGTTGAATCTTTGTGGACCAGCTAATACATTGCAGGTTGCACGTCTAAATCATCTCACACTCATATCATCTTGCATTTTCCATTGTATTTGGGCCTCCCATGCGCCTGTATAGGCCCATGCATGGAGGATCCAACTTCACATGCACACGAGTTTCTTCATGGCTTGCATCATATTTGCCTAAAAATAGAAGGCTGCATTCACTTCAAAATCTAACCTAAAGGCGCCTGAAGTTCTGCACAAGTGAAATCCCAACCTCCATTAAAAGGAATTCCAAGTTTTCTTTTTCAATTTTCAAGTTCAATTTTCAACTTCATTGGTTGATCTTTGAACTTCAATTCATGAACCTTGCTTCCTTGCTACCTCAAGACCAAGCTGCATCAAAGAATTGGAGTAGATCAAGCATTGAAAATTTGTTCTTCAAAGGTTGATTCTCAAACTATTTTCATTCGGAAATCCTTGGATATTGATCATTTTTTGCATTGCTTGGTACTTTTGAAGTCCTCATGTGAGAGGCAATTGGTTTGTACTTTTAATTTTGTGAATTGAGTAAGTTCAGTTTGAACACCACAAATTTCCATCTCAGATTTCTCTCTCTATAGAGATCTTGAGTGGAAACCAAGGGCACAGGGGTGATGTACATCACCCCAACTTTCTAATGATGTATGAGTTTTTGGCTCTTGGATTCACATCCTCAGATCTAATCTTAGCCCTTGAACGTTATGACTTGTTTTAATGCTTGGTGCTTCGCGTTTGACTAATCCACACCATGAGCGTGCGCTTATCAGCCACTTGATGCGCCACATCAATTAATGAATCGAGATCTGATGCCTCGGGAATTTTGTCATTTTTAATTTTTGTTTTAATTTTCTTTTATTCCAATTATTTTCAAAAATTCATAACTTCCTTATTTGGAATCACAAAAATACGGGACCAATTGCAAAAAATTTCTCTTAAATTCTAGTTTCTAAAAACGATTTTTACTTATATTTGTGATTCGATTTAATATTTTTTTTGAATTATTTCATTTCTGTTTGTTTTTAATTCATTTAAAATGCTTTCCAATATTCAAAAATGCCAAAAATATTTTCTTAACATCTTTGCATGATGATGAATCTATGAAAAATATTCTCATCAATTTCTTAATGGATTTGAGATTTATTTGAGATTTTAGCTCAATTATGTTATTTTTCTTCATTTTTAATTGTTTAAAATTAGTTTCTGTTTTCAAAAAATGATGAAATTTTTTGTCAAACCTTGTTTGACCATGTTGAACTTATGATGATCCAATTGGACTTTTCCATGTTGATTTGAATTGGATTTGAAGTTTGACCTTGATTTGTTTATTTTAATTCAAGTATTATTTTAATTCCAAAAATTACCAAAATCATTTTTATAGTTTCTTGACTTCTAAGCTTCATCTCACTTCTGTTTACCATTGATTGATGTTGATTCTATTCATGTTTGATCAATGTGTATTTGCTTATGTTATTTGAATTTCAATCATGTACATTCCATTTTCATCTTCTTCTTCTTCTTCTTTTTTCTTTTTTGATCAATGAGTTAATGATTGGTGGTTAACCTTGACATATGAGGGGCTTAACCTTCTTTGATCCAAATCAAATTCATCTTGATCAAAGATCAAGTGAATTGCTTTGCATTAGAGATAGGTTGCTTCTTGGTCAAGCAAAAAACCTAAATCCATACAAGATCATTCTTCTTTTCTTTTGGCATGGCAAGTTGTGGGAGCTTGGCTTACTAGTCATGGTATCTAACTTGTGTTTGTTACCTATAGTTTTATTGACCGACCTCAGATAGGTGTGACTACTACATTAGTCCACTTACGATTGCTTAACATAGAGCTAAATTGCCTTATGGCACACTAACACTAACTACTAATTACTAACTTTTGATTCAAGCATTTAATTCTTGCAATTTATTTTAATGCAATTTAATTTCTTGCTCATTAATTCATTTGTCTTTGCCCTTTGCTCACTTGAGCTCATGTTTATGTTAATGCAATTTTCCTTTTGCTCACTTGAGCTCATGTTTATGTTAATGCAATTTTCCTTTTGCTCACTTGAGCACATTATTGTGTATATACTATTGCCTTGCGTTTGTTTTGTTTGTGTGAACCCAATACAAATGGAGAAAGGACTTAGATTTAGGACCTTACCTATGCTAAATGGAGTTTCAAGAGCAACTAGGCCTCATGCCTTTAGAATGCTAAATATGTTGAAGAGCAACTAGACCTCATGCCTTAAGAATGCTTAGTCTTGAAGATGACATTGAAAGGACCCTAATTCTAAACTCACTCGTGTCCATTCTTTTATTTGCATTGTGGAACTTTTTGATTTGTGCGTTCGTGTGTGATAGGGATCCTAAACTTGAGCCAATTAGAAGAACCATTGTCATGGACATCCAAGATAAGAGATATAAAATCCAATTGGAAGATTCCTAGGAGCTTGATTGAATATTTGCTTGATTGCTTCAGTTATTTTCTTATTGCTTGCTAAATCCAAAGGAAAGGAGCAACTTGGATCATCTTTATGATCTCGAGAAGAGAACTCCAAGTGGTTTCATTTCTCTTCCCTCATCTTTGTATGTTTAGGATCTAGCTCTTCTCTTCTTCTCCCCACTCTAACCCAAGCCAAACTTTTGTCCAAAACATTAACATTGCTTTCAAAACTAGAAACCTAGGGACTATGCCTTTGATTTTTCAAACTCTTTTCATAACACTTATTTTGAATTGAATCTTAAGTCAATTTTAACCTTATTTTACGAATACTTTTCATTTGTAAATAAAACTCACTCAATTGTTTTTTTGTGGTTCCAATGACCATTTTGTGTTAATTCTTTTCATAAACATTAGCTATTATAGGGTTAATCCCTCACTAGCATGTTGAAGATCTCCTCACATGGTGGATTTGTGGTTTTAGGTTGAGTTTTCTCCCTTTGATAACAAAAGACCTTAAGACTTATGATCAATCAATTCACCAACTTCTTTTGAGATCTTTACCCCGAACTACAAGGTTTTGATCCTACTTTTTTTTAAGATGGTACGTATGCAATGGGATTATCCATCCAAACACAAAATTGTAAATAATTTGTATATTGTTTTCTCATCTCCCCAATCATGTTTGCACAAATATTTTCACAAATACCAACCTACCTTACAACATTTGTAAAAAGGGTTCCCTTAGAGTACTAAGGATGTTTTGGGTGCTTAAAACCTTCCTATTGCATAAACAACCCCCTTACCCAGATCTCTGACATTTTTATTAGTTTTTGATTTGATAAAACTTCTCGGTTTTTGTTCGCTTTCTAACCTTTCCTTTGGATAAACAGAAGTGCAGTGGCAACTCGAATTGTAGGATTTACTTTTGATTTAGTCAATAAATCTAAAGGTAACGAATACCCCGCTACACCCGCTAGTCAGCATGCTACACACTTGGTCATCACAAGCAACGTCCTTGATTAAAACATTTTGAATCCATCCAATGGCTCAGAACACTTCCAGCACATTGCCGGAGCCAAAGGCCGGTCATCTTCTTCGATGACCCTGGCCGAACTGGTTCTTTCATCACCATAACATAAATAAAAAAGGAGGACTTGATCTTAAAGAAAAAATGGTGTAGATCACGAATATCACCTCAATTTAACCTAACTCCAAGTATATTAAGAGATAAATGAAGTTGAATTTTGAGGTATATGAACTGAGTCGCTTCGATTTGGCCTTAAAGCAACTCAATTTTCTTGCCTACATTGGTAGGACTTCAGACAACCAAGGATCCAAGAGAATTGATGAGAATTGAGATAGAATCGAAGAGAAGAAAAATCTAGAAAAATACCTTCAATGCTGTGCAAAAATGGATCTCTCTTGCTTCAAATCGTGCTTGATCTTGCTTATGGAGCTTGAAGAAGTAGATTGGTAGTGGTGCAATGCTTTAGATCCTGGCGTTTTTGAATCTCCAAAAGGTGAGATTCAAACTCAAATTTCAATTAAAATTTATCAGGCTTTCCTTTGAATGGTGAGGGTTTAAATGGTTGGAGGCAAAGTTGGCGTGCAAGGTCCTTGAAACTGAGGCAATGGACCTCTATTTATAGCAAATGGTAAGTGTTATTTCCACACTTGAAAATACTTCCAAAATTGGCAATGTGAGGTACACGCTTGCATGGGCATGTACATGCCCATTAAGCAACTCAAATAGGTCCAAGATCAACTAAAATGAGGTCTAAATGAAGATTGCATTGCAAGGCAAAAATATTTGAATGTTTGAAGCATCATTCTTGCCAACTAATACAGCCTTATTCAGGCCATGCGTAGACCCCTCAATCTTTGTCCAAAATGAATAAATTTGCAATATTTGGAAAGGTTAGATCAAGAGGAACAACTCTTTTGTTGAACACTTTTCCATTTGGAACTTGTATCATGGTGAATTTTGAGGTGGATGTTTGGAAATTTCAACATGTCAAAATATTTTCTAAGTGTCAAGCCATATGCTCAATTCTTCCACCTTGGCTAACTTTTTATGTAAGTTCCGAATGAGAAAAGTGTCTTCACCAAAGTTGTATCCCTTTCAAATACATTCAAAATTCTCACCAATTTGACATAATTTGGATTTGGGATGAATGAGTTATGCATTTTTTAAGTTGACGAAAACAACTTGTTCAATGGTATTGGTCCAAAAGGACCTATAATGCATCCTTATATCACATGCTCATAAAAGTTTATTTAGGTCTTACTCTAAACATCAACGTTGAAGTAGACACCATGAATTTTATTTTGAAACTTGGAAATCTTTCATATCATAAAAATTGAAGAAGTTATGGCCTTGGGAAGTTGACTTTCAAATTAGGGTTTAGACAAAATGACCTATAATGTTCAACATAAAAAATGACTTTCCAAGAAAAAATAGCTCTAGACCTAGACATGAAAGTTGTTTGGAATGTCATTTAGAGTAACTTTTCTCTTGGAATAATTTTCATATGATGAAAATTGTAGGAGATAAGGTCTAGGGAGACCCAGTTTTTATAAGATGAATTCATCTGGCCAATTACCATCAACCAACTTGCTAACTTTCCATTCTCTTGACTTTTAAGGATCATGGGAGATCATATATGCATAATATAATGAATTTTAATGTGTCCCTTGAAGTATTTGATCAATGGGTGAAGAAGCTTGTTGAAGAAGTTACTCAAGATACCCAGACGAACTAGGGTTTCCAAGGCAAACCAACTCCAAACTCTTGAAGAATTCTTTAACAAAATAACATGTAGAGATCATGGGGACTCAGGTGTGATGCTTAGAGCCATTGTGGAACATTCCTTGGTTGATCTCTTAGCAATGAGGGTCTTAAACCCTAGATGTGAACTTGATAGATCGACGGTGATCATGCTCTACCTACAAAAGAGTTAGACAAATGCAAAGACATATTTTTTTGGTATTTTGGTTAGTGAATGATAAAATACAAGTATGATACAATCACATAGTGGTCGGTGATCTCTCCCAAAACAAACCCAATGAAAGAGGGGTAAGGAGGATGCCAAGGTATGATCCTAATGCTAATGCAAATGATGAGATAGCATGAGGGATCTTAGGGTCAAAATTGGGGTCTTACAACTGCCCCTATTTAAGGACATTCTAATTGAGGAGGAGAAGGTTACAATCTTCGTATCAACTCAGTAGAACGACATTAAATAACAACATATAGAAACAAATTTTGGTCCCTAAGAGACCTAATGATGCATATGATATGAATGTTACAATAAATCTTTGTGGGGAAATGTTGCCACAAAGGAAAAGAAATCAGAGAGACTGAAAATCCACAGGAGTATAATGCATTTTCCTAAGGAAAACTCATTTGGGATACAAATACTCTGGGGGAAAATTGGTGTGCGCATAGGTCGGGATACGACTTAAAACAATTGGGGGGACTAGAGGAATTCCATCAAAATGGAATGACTCAGGCGAGAAAATAAAGGAACGTCTGCAGGGGAACAGATAGATCAAAATAAAACTGAAATACTCGAACCATGCAGGAAAAACGATTTTACCAAGGAAATACGAAGTCAACTCAACTGGGGGATGAAATAAACTTCAACACAGGAGGAGCAAAAATCTATCAACCACTACCGGTTACTGGGTAAGGAGAATATAAAATCTAACAGGGAATACATCTTGTTAGTTCTTGTGTTGGCAGCAATTTTGGTAAAACCAAGAGTGTTCACAAGATGTCACATGTGATGTCTTAACGAAAGATATCATGTACCTGCTGGATAATTAAAATGTAATTATGCAGGATTGTTCCAGGATGTCAGACCCGATGTCATGACATCTGTTTACAGAACATTCGGTCTGAATGTTATGTATTATGTGATTGCGTTTTTAATGCAAATCTATGTATGATTGAAGATTTGATTTACACACGCATTAAATCATTAATTACAACCAGATTTACTTATTTTTCAAAGAGATCTAATCAGCTGTCATGAGAAGATTTGAATGGAAAATAGTTTTAGGGTTTTATGATGTTGAGAGAGAATAAGGACATGGAAAACCAACTGCTTTTTTAAAAAGGACATGGAAAACCTGATTTGATACACAAGAAATAAGGAACGAAATATTGAGAGAGAATAAGCGTTTAAGTCTTGTGTGGTCGTTTGAATTGTAAGCCATTCAATTCATCCATTGATGATTGAATTGGTCTGATTTTTGAGTTGTAATTTGTCACTCAAAGCTTTTAAGCATGAGTGTGTGTCTACTTAATTGAAGCTGTTAAGTAAGATCAAGTGTGTGTCTTTGAAGAATGTCTTCTTTTCATTGTAATTCTTGTTTATATCACTGGTGTGATTGAGGGGGAGTGAGTGGGATCTCATATCTAAGAGTTGTTAGGTAGAAGTCACGCGGGTAGATTTTAGGTGAAAAAGACTATAACTTGTGTTGTTTACTGAGAGTCTTTGAACTGATTCTATTTAGTGGATTTCATTCATAGCTTGGTAGTCCCCAGACGTAGGTGAGTTGCACCGAACTGGGTTAACAATTGCTTGTGTCTCTTGCATTATTATTTTCTGTCTTTTATCCTGTTTGTATTATTCAGATATTAGTGTCGTGACATTACCTTCGACATCTCATATCTGATACTAGAATTTCAATTGGTATCAGAGCAGGCATCCTGCTCTGGTTCTGAGTAAGATCTAGGGATAATACTTTCTGGTACTAGGGAGAGATATGGAGGATCTGTTCACAGACCACCTATTTTGGATGGATCCAACTATGACTACTAGAAACCTCGAATGGTAGCCTTCCTAAAATCTCTGGATAATAAGGCTTGGAAGGATGTGTTAACAGGCTGGGAACCTCCAGTTGTTTCCAAGGATAGAGTAGCTCCTACTGATAATAAGGCTGAAGAACAGTGGACCAAGGATGAGGATGACTTAGCCCTTGGGAACTCTAAAGCATTGAATGCTATATTCAATGGAGTAGATAAGAATATCTTCAGATTGGTAAACAACTATGAAGTGGCTAAAGATGCTTGGGACTTTCTCAAAACCACTCATGAAGGCACCTCTAGAGTGAAGATGTCTAGACTACAGCTGCTCACTACCAAGTTTGAAAATTTAAGGATGAAAGAAGATGAAAATATTCATGAATTTCATATGAATATCCTTGAAATTGATAATGCCTCAGAAGCCCTGAGTGAGAAGATGTCAGATGAAAAATTAGTGAGGAAAATACTGAGGTCACTCCCTAAGAGATTTGCCATGAAAGTGACAGCCATAGAAGAGTCTCAAAAAATTTACAATATGAGAGTTGATGAGCTAATTGGATCCCTTCAAACATTTGAGATGGGAATGTGTGATGGATCTGAAAAGAAAGTCAAAAGCATAGCCGTCATGTGAAACACTGAGGAGGAAGAGGAGGAAAGTGGTCAAGATATTGATGAAGATCTGGAAAATCATGTTGCAATGATGGGAAGACAGTTCAACAGACTTATGAAAAAGATGGATGTAATATCTAAGGCTAATGTCAAGAACATCGCATCTGACATCAGTAAGTCCAACAATGCTGGAAGAAGAACAAGGTCAGATGAAAAGCCCAAAGAAGGAAAAGGAGTTCAGTGCCATTAATGTGATGGGTATGGACACAGTAGAACTAAATGTGGGACCTACCTCAAGAAACAGAAGAGGAGTCTTGCTGCCACTTGGTCTGATGAAAGTGAAACAAAAGAGTCTGCAAATCTTGTGACTGCCTTGACTAGAAGATGGGGTTCTGATGAAGATTCAAGTGATGATGAAGTAACCTTTGAAGAGTTGGCCACTACCTACAGAGAGTTGTGTCACAGAAGTGCAGAAATGTGTCAACAAGTTGAAAGCCAGAAGAAAGTGATAGCACAGCTGGAGAATGTGAAGGCAGAACATTTGGAAACCATCTCCAAGTTGAAGACTGAAGCATTATTCTTGAATTCTAAACTAGATGAGATGACCAAGTATGTAAGAATGTTGAACAATGGATCTGACACCTTAGACAAAATTCTCCAGACTGGACAAATAACAGGAGACAAGTCTTGCATTGGGTTCAATGAATCTAAACTTTAGTGCAGCCACACTGGTAGCAATTCAAAGCTCAAACCCAAGTGCAGTCACACTGGGAGCAAACCAGAGATGTCACATCATATGTCACAACATCATAAAGGAATACAATAGAAAGGTAAAAATCAAAGATGAAGATGTCACTACTGTGGAAAATTTGGCCACATAAAACGATTATGCTATAAGTTGTATGGCAATTCTAGTCCCTCTCATCATCAACCTAAACCCAAACAGACAAATATGATATTTTTTAAGTCTTCAAATATCTTTGTCTAAAACTTCAAAAAGAAAAGGGAAGCCAAGTTATCAAAAATAGAAGTGAACAAAGAAGGAAGATGGATCCCAAAAGTAATGAAGGAATATTTATGGGCTACTCAACAAACAGCAGAGCATATAGAGTCTTTAATTCTAGAACAAAAGTAATGATGGAATCTATCAATGTTGTGGTTGATGATCAACAGACTGATGTTATAGACGATGTTGCGACATCTCCAAATGATCCCCCAGCTGATTTCTCAGACAGAAATAATGAGAGTGAACCTCCTTAAGCTGAACCTGTAGATGACAAAATCAATCAGGAACCCTTCATCAGAATTCAGAAGGATCATCCCAAAGATCTCATTATAGGAGACCCAAATAAAGGGGTCAGAACTAGATCAAGGGAAGTGATCTCACATGGCTGCTTTGTAACAACCCAATTTTTAGTATTTATTTCTTATATTATTATTATTATATTTTATTTTATTTAGTTGGAGTGTTAAGTAATTAGTTGGTTGTTTGGTAGTATAATAATTGATTATATTAATTAATTTGGTGTGTTAATTAATTATTTAGTTGATATGAGATATAATTGAATAATTGACTATACTAATTAACTTGGTGTGTATATTGTGTTGGTTTAATTTATTTGAATTAAATAGAGATATTATAATACTAGGTATTATTGGGCCTAATAATTAAATTAGAGGTATCATTCTTTAAGCCCAAATATAATACTAGGATGTAAAAGGTGAGGAGAGTGAGGAGTAGGATTAATTTGATCATTTGACGGCAACAGAGAAAGAAAAGAGGAAAAGTAAGGAGAAGAGGGGAAGAACAAGAGAGAAGCTAAGGTTTCCAAAAAATTGAAGAGGTAAGGGGGGGAATCCTTATTATTATGGTTTTTTTGGAATTGTTAGGTTTTGATGAGTATTCTCGATTTGTGGTGATTTAATTGTGTTAAAACTGAAAATTAACTTTATATACTTAGAGTATTGTATGAGTTATAATTTTCTGAGCGTTTGGCTTTTTACGGAATCGAAATCGGAGGTCCAAAAGTCCTCCAACGAAGAAAAACGCAGAAAATTCTGCATTCTATTTTGTGTTAACGCAGGAATTGCATTCTGTTTTGTGTTAACCGGTTAACCTAAAGCGTTAACTGGTTAATACTGTTGAAAACCTGTTAGAAATTGTGTTCTGTTTTGCGTTAACCCTACCTAAAAGCGCTACCCGGTTACCTAAAAGCGTTAACCGGTTAACACTGTTGAAATCTCCCAGAAATTCCATTCTGTTTCGCGTTAACCGATTAACTAAAAGCGTTAACCGGTTAACACTGTTGAAAAATGAAAATTTGAGATTTTAAAAGTTGTATTCATTTTGAAATGCAATCTAAGTGTGCGTAATTGATAATTAGCCTATATTTGTGAATGATATATTATTATGAATGTGTATCTGTACCATTGGTGGATAATTCATAGAGTTGAATTATGGTGATATATGGAATGTTAAGATGGTAGAGATGATCTTAATTGCATATGTGTTGGTATTTGTACATTCATTCATGGCATGGTCAGCTTCATGGTGGAAGCGGTGAAACTGTGGGTTCACATGGTAATAGACGTTAATCCTTGAATGGAAATAGGCGTAGCAGACGTTGATCCTTAATTGGAAATAGACGTAGTGGCTTGGATTCTAGATATTGAATCGGAAAGCGGTGAAACTATGGGTTCACATAGACGTTGATCCTTAATTGGAAATAGGCGTAGCAGACGTTGATCCTTAATTGGAAATAGACGTAGTGGCTTGGATTCTAGATATTGAATCGGAAAGCGATGAAACGTTGGGTTCACATTGCGGTACCACATGCATAGAGTCACATGTCTTGCATTGAGTCACATTAAAGTTATGTGATAATTAAGTGTATGCATTGATGTGATTGTGATGTGTGTATGAGATATGGTAATTGAATTTGGTGATGTTTGGATACATAACTTGGCAAAATATGTGATTATGTGATAATTGTAGTTATGTGTATATTTGGGAATATAGTATTGGATTTTAATATTATACTCCTTGAGTTTTGATGGATGTTGAAACATGTGAAATAAATGTTGATTAATATTATTGACATGGTTATACAAGGTGTGATGAATTCCGTTAATTGTTGATTTAATCATTGTGCCTTATTATACTTCTTCATAATGATTTGAATTCTCACCCTTCTGTTTGAATGTTGCCTTTACATGGGCATCGTGCAGATACTCAAGAGTAGTATTGCTGAAGTAAGTGGAAGGTAGCTTACTCGAGATTTAGCCGGAGAGTTTCCGTGTTTCGCTTTAGAGACTAGGTAGTGAGTCAATGCTCTGGTCATGTAACACGGGGTAGATGAGTAGTATTGAACTCATGTCTTATTTGGATATGTGTCACGATATTACTTGTGAACATGTTTATTGGAAATTGTTGTTTGAGAGACCATAGTGCCAAATATTCTGAATATGGTTTTATTTTATCTTGAGGAGATTATTGAGGGATGATCATGGTATGGGACATGGATCATTTTATGAAATGCATGAGTATTCATTATTTTCTGCTGTGAACGCATATTCTTGATGACTCACGATATTTGAAGTGTGTTTTTTAAATGACCAGGTGTATTGTATATTGATGATGAAAGGTGTTGGTTTTTGAAAGCTTTTAGTTTTTGAAAACATCGATGTCACGCCCTTTTGTTTATATGCGTGCTTATTTACTCTGATTATACGTTAAGTATTTTGGGGTAGAAAATGGGGTAGAAAAAGGAACCCTCCATCAGAATTCAGAAGGATCATCCCAAAGATCTCATTATAGGAGACCCAAATAAAGGGGTCACAACTAGATCAATGGAAGTGATCTCACATGGCTGCTTTGTGTCCAAGATTGAGCCTAGGAATGTCAAGGAAGCCTTGACTGACGAATCCTGGATCAATGCCATGCAAGAGGAGCTAGGTTAATTCAAGAGGAATGAAGTACGGGAACTGGTTCCTAGACCTGAAAGAATAAATGTCATAAGTACAAAGTGAGTGTCTAAGAATAAATCTGATGAACAAGGACGGGATTTTGATTAAACATTTGCTTTTGTAGCTCTCCTTGAGTCCATTAGACTTTTGCATGGAGTGACATGTATTCTGAAGTTCAAGCTATTCCAAATGGATGTAAAAAGTGCCTTCTTGAATGGCTACTTAAATGAGGAAGTATATGTTGAACATCCTAAAGGAGTCACAGATCTAAATCTTCCAAAGCATGTGTACAGATTGAGGAAGGCCCTCTATGGTTTGAAGCAAGCTCCTAGGGCTTGGTATGAGAGACTCATTGTGTTCCTCACCAACAATGGATACGAGAAAGAAGGTATTGACAAGACCCTATTTGTGAAGAATGAAAGAGGAAAACTCATGGTGGCACAAATATATGTAGATGATATTGTGTTTGGTGGGATGTCATATCAGATGGTTGAACATTTTGTTAGACAAATCCAATCTGAGTTTAGAAGAGCCTTGTTGGAGAGCTGATCTACTGTCTTGGGCTACAAGTCAAGCAGATGGAAGATTCTACCTTTCAATCTCAAAGCAAATATGCCAAGAACATTATTAAGAAGTTTGGCATGGAGAATGCAAGTCATAAAAGGACATCTGCTCCTACACATTTGAAAGTCTCCAAAGATGAAAATGGTGTTAGTGTAGATAAAAGTCTATACATAAGCATGATAGGAAGTCTGTTATATCTCACAGCAAGCAGACCTGACATTGCATTTGTTGTAGGTGTTTGTGCTAGATATCAAGCTGAACCAAAAGTATGTCACATAAACCAGGTGAAGAGAATAATAAAATATGTCAATGGCACCAGTGACTATGGGATGTTATATACTCATGGATCTGGATCTATGCTGACTGGTTACTGTGATGCTGACTGGGCTGGAAGTGCTGATGATAGGAAAAGCACATCACGAGGATGTTTCTTCTTGGGGAACAATTTGATATCATGGTTTAGCAAGAAACAAAATTGTGTGTCCCTATCCACTGCTGAAGCTGAACACATAGCAATTGGGAGTAGTTGTTCTCAATTGGTTTAGATGAAACAAATGTTGACTGAATACAATGTCACACAAGATGTCATGACATTATACTGTGACAACCTGAGTGCTATAAATATTTCCAAAAATCCTATTCAGCACAGCAGGACAAAGCATATTAATATTCGTCATCACTTCATTAGAGAACTTGTGGAAGAGAAAATCATAGCACTAGAGCATGTTACTACTGAAATGCAATTAGCTGACATATTTACAAAGGCTTTGGATTCTAATCAGTTTGAATGTTTAAGAGGGAAATTGGGGATTTGTATCCATGAAAATTTATAGCAATTAATATGGAGTGGAAAAGGTAATAAAAATATTGTCTGCCCACATAAAAGAAAGTGGCCCATTTATGGAAAATCATTACCAAATATTGGAACTACCATCTATACCATTTTCACACTCAACCATAGCACAACCACTTCCATCATCATCAAACTGTATCGACCATCTCTGCTAGGGCAACAAAAATATTTTCACAAGTTCAACAAAATGTCACAACATCCATCATCTTCTGGTTCAAAACCCACTCAAAAAGCAAGAACTCCCTCCATGGATTTTCGGGATGAAGACGTTTTGGAAGGTATTCCTCTTTCAGTAATCCCAGGCGACGCCCCTGGTCCTTCTTCCACTGGAGGAAATAATCAAGGTAACATTTCTAATAACCCTCCTCTTAAGGATGACATGCATTATAGAGATCGTGTCATTAGGAATCTGGTCACAAGGATCCTAAATGAAGGACACTCAGTCAAGGGAGTCTCGACTCCTTTGTCTAGAAGGGACCCCTCACTTGAGGTGGAACGTCAAACTGAGAAAGATGATGATTCATCTAGGTCAGAGAAGGATATTGCTGCTGAGGGACTGTGTTCTTTAGGAAAAATCATGCCTAGTAAGAAACCTATAGATGCTTAGAGAGCTCAGATAGTGAAGATGACACCTTGCTTCATAACTTGGAGCCAAGTGTTACAAAGAGAATGAAGACCAGGAACGGGAGGTCTGTGGCTGATATGATGACAGCCAAAACTAGTAAGAAGGCTACTGCTGTAGGTCCTTGAAAATCATGGGGTAAAGTGGAAGTCAAGAAGAGAAAGGTCAGAGAAAGTTCTGACTCTGAAGATGATGTCGAAGACGATGTCCCAGACATCTCTTTTGCCAAAAAGCAATCTGTTAGAAAATCTCCTGTTAAGGTTGCTGCAGTGCATTTGGATAACATTTCCTTCCATCTGGAAGATGGTGCATCCAAGTGGAAATTTGTGATACAGAGGAGAGTTGTTGTGGAAAGGGAGCTAGGGAAGGAGGCTGTGGAAGTGAAGGAGGTTATAGAGTTGATCAAGTCTGCTGGTTTAATGAAAATAGTTAGTGCTTTGCCCCAATGTTTTGAAGGTCTGGTGAAGGAGTTTGTGGTGAACATCGCAGAGGATATTTCTGACAAGAATAGCAAAGAATTTTGCAAGGTGTTTGTGAGAGGAAGGTGTGTAAGGTTCTCCCCAACTGTAGTCAATAAGTTCCTAGGGAGAGGAACAAAAGAAGTTGTTGAATTAGAGGCCACAAACAATGAAGTCTGTAGGACAATCACTGTTGGTCAAGTCAAGGAATGGCCAAGCAAAAAGCATCTATCAGCTGGCAAATTAACTGTAAAATGTGCTATCTTGCATAAGATAGGTTCAGCCAACTGGGTACCAACAAGCCACATCTCAACAATCTCTAATGTTCTTGGAAGGATAATATATGCTATTGGAACCAAGCTTAACTTTGATTATGGAAGGTTCATGTTTGAACAAATTGTTAGACATGCTACCACTAATGCAATGAAGCTGCCATATGCCTTTCCCTCAATCATTTGTGGAATAATTTTAAGCCAGCAACCTGGTATTCTAAACACAAGTGATATCCCCAGTAAAAGGAAACCTCCATTGTCAATTCATTACAAGTTATTTGACGGTAGTCATGTCAATGACATTGTCATGACATCTGCAAGGAAGAAGTCAGCCTCTCAAGGTGGCCTAATTGCTGAATTGAAAGAAACATGTAAGGAGTTGGATTCTGGGATTAGGGTGGCTAAGGCCAGGAAAGAGGCTTTAGAGGTTCTAATTAGTAGCTTGGAGCAAGAAGAGACGGGGAATGTTGGTGAAGCCAAGGAGACAAATGCCCACACCTCAAGTGAGAGGTATGATACTCAAGATCAATCTAGTAGCAGTTCTGGATTTGAAGGTGAAGAAGATGCTAGCTCCTCAGATTCAGTTGTGATATTGATGGCCCCCCTGTTATAATGATGTGTGTGCTTGGATGCTTGGATGCTTTGATGTTTACTGTTTGATATTTGTAGTTTTTTTAGGCAGTATTTTTTGATGCCATGATGTAATTTTTGGGCTCTTTATGAGTTCCCTAGATTTCTGATTATCTCAACTACTGCAGCTGCGTATAATTATGGTTTGTACCACCTGACATTTATGTTTAACATTTTATATGTTATAACATCCTATGTGACATTTTCAGTCTGAATGTTATGTATTATGTGATTGCGTTTTTAATGCAAATCTATGTATGATTGAAGATATGATTTACACACGCATTCAATCATTAATTACAACCAGATTTACTTATTTTCCAAAGAGATCTAATCAGCTATCATGAGAAGATTTGAATGGAAAATAGTTTTAGAGTTTTATGATGTCCAAGCCCACCCAATGCTTCTATAAAAATGACATGGAAAACCTGATTTCATACACAAGAAATAAGGAACGAAATATTGAGAGAGAATAAGGGTTTAAGTGTTGTGTGGTCGTGTGAATTGTAAGCCATATAATTCATCCATAAATGATTGAATTGGTTTGATTTTTGAGTGGTAATTTGTCACTCGAAGCTTTTAAGCATGAGTGTGTGTCTACTTGATTGAAGTTGTTAAGTAAGATCAAGTGTGTGTCTTTGAAGAGTGTCTTCTTTTCATTGTAATTCTTGTTTATATCACTGGTGTGATTGAGGGGGAGTGAGTGGGATCTCATATCTAAGAGTTCCTAGGTAGCAGTCACACGGGTAGAGATTAGGTGAAAAAGACTGTAACTTGTGTTGTTTACTGAGAGTCTTTGAACTGATTCTATTTAGTGGATTTCCTTCTTCGCTTGGTAGCCCCCAGATGTAGGTGAGTTGCACCGAACTGGGTTAACAATTGCTTGTGTCTCTTGCATTATTGTTCTCTATCTTTTATCCTGTTTGTATTGTTTAGATATTAGTGTCGTGACATTACCTTCGACATCTCATATCTGATACCAGAATTTCACATCCCTTACTAGTTAGAGTAAACATATCAAGGATGACTCATTAAGGGTCTTCTGGAGGTGTATTCATTATCGGTCACTGGGTTAGAATAGCCTTGCTGGGGAAAAACTGAAAATAAGATTTACAACTACTGGCTACTAGGCAGAAGACCACAAGGAGGGAATATCCATCACTAGTTATAGTGAACGTATCAAGGATAAACTCAAAGGAAAGAAAATCCGTCATCGGTTAGGATGAACATATCAAGGATAGTCTTTCCTAAGAATGTTAAGGAGGATATCCGTCATCGGTTAGGATGAACATATCAAGGATAAACCACCTGAACAACAAAAATAGGAATTACATCTATTGAATGCTGGATGGAATATCATCGGAGAGAATATCCGTCACTGGTTAGGATGAACATATCAAGGATAGACTCCGAGGGGAGAAAAGAAGGATTTACAACTATCGGTTACTCGGCAGAAGACCGCAAGGAGAACGAAATCAGTCATCGGTTAAGATGAACATATCAAGGATTAACTCTATGGGGAATAAAAATAGGGATTACAACTACCTTTTTTCAGGGTAGAATACCAAAAGATGAGAATATCCGTCACCGGTTAGGATGGACACATTAAGGATAAACTCAAAGCAAGGGAAGAAAATATCCGTCACTAGTTAAGATAAACATTTCAAGGATATACTTCCTTGGGAAACGTGAAAACGAATCCGTTGGGGAGGCACAAGGTTACTTTTGTTGGGTACTGGGCAAGAAGTAACAAACTTCCCACTAAAGAGAATACTACCAGTTACTGGGTAATAAACTCTTAGGTGACCAAAAATATCTATCTATGTAAGATCTAGAAAGAAACGGTCAATCAAGACTCTACCGAATGAGGATATAACTCAAGGGGAGTGGTTCCATCCAGATAATCAACTAGGGAGGAAGCTGAAACAATCATTATCCATGAGGAAATAACTCAATGGGGAAAGGAGAAAGGTTAAAGTATTTTTCCTTAAGGGGATGACACTCTATAATTGAAGGAGGACAGACACCAAATTTATATGGGGATAAAGTACCACCATAACAGAGAATAAGATTTACAGGAATAAATTTCAAAGTGAAATGATACAACAATGAAATTATATGAGTTTATATGTATATGTATATGTATATATCATGATTATGCTGACAAAACAATCACAAAGGATACAAAATATCGCAGATTTGAATCATTGATACAATTCTAGGCCACTCCACAAAATAGGGAAACAACTGCTAGAGGAAAGAGAGATCAACATCCCAAATGCTCAACCCTAGTCGGGGAAGGAGGAGATCTGCTGAGGAAAAGTGTTATCAACTCCGCGGGGAATTTTAGGTCAACACCATATTAACTAGGAGACAACCACGCAGGGAATAACCATAAATAACTGCTCAGAAACCCGGAGGGAACTCTGACTGGGGAGCGAATCTGATGGTGACTGGTGAGGAAACCAAAGTCTGTCGGAACCACGAAATGATCCAACTCTGTTGGAGACCAAATATAAATTTTGCTAGGGAATAATCAACCAACTCAGCCGGAGGCGACGGAGAAATAGTTGTTTGGAGAAATCAACAATGCTGCCAGGGGATGAAAGAGAAATGGTGCCCGTTGATTGGGGAGAACCAATAATGTTCCACATTTAGGGCTTATAGCTTTCGAACCACTGTTGATACTCTTTTTAAATTTAATCGATTGCATAAAATTAAATGCTTTTATATGTTTAAGAAAACATGATTATGATTAAAAAATTAATTTCAACAATGATCATAATAAAATTTAAAACTATTTGGCTGAATTAAATAAGAGTAGAAACAATTGGATAAAAGCTCAACTTTATTTAATAGAATGGTAGTCTGTAAATGAAAAGACTCCAAAGATCTTTACAAAGTTGAAAATGGTAATTTACATGGAAAAGGGTTACATTGAATACAATGATCAGTTAATCCTTCTACCAACTCTTGATATCTACTGTGCTCTTGACTGCTATTGGGGATCAGAATCGAAACCGACCATTATGCTCAAGAAAATCTTCAAAACTGAAGCTCAACATGATGCAGTTACTTGCCATAATCCCTAATTTTTGCATAAATTTCCCCAAGGTGGGGTACTCAATTTATCGGGATAAATCTTTCTGTTTTATGTCTCTAATTTTTGCTTGGATCGCCCTTTCCGGTTTTCAATCCACTAACACGCTAATTTTTGCCTAAGCCGCCCTTTCGGGTTTTCAACATAGCGAGTTGTTCTTTTCTTTTTAGGCGAACTATTTCTTGACTGCATCAGCATTCACAGGACGAGTGAACTCTTCACCATCCATAGTTGTAAGAATTAAAACACCGCCTAAGAAGACTCTCTTAACAACATATGGACCTTCATAGTTAGGAGTCCATTTACCCCTAGAATCTGGTTTGAAAGATAGGATCTTCTTGAGCCTAAGGTCACCTTCTCTGAATACACGAGATTTGACCTTCTTGGTTAGTAAATAAAAATGAGAAAAGTAATGATATACAACTCAAGCATGCTTGGTGATCTCTAACCAACTCACAAGAGGTCCCACCCAAAGGAAAAGGGAACCAAGATGCTTATATTCCTTGATGCTATGCAAATGCAATGCTATGATGCCATGAGGGATCTTAGGGTCAAAATTAGAGTCTTACATATGCCCCTATTTAAGGTCATTCTAGCCGGAGAAGTGAAGGTTAAAATCTTCGTCTCGACGAGGTAGAATGGGCTTAAATAATAACAAAGAGACGAATTTTGGTCCCTAAGAGACCTCATGATGAAAATGTATGTATGCAAAAGGTGATACTCCGTGGAGATATATGTCCACAAAGAGAAAAGAAATTAGAAGAAACTGAAGATCCAATATGAGTCTTACACTCAATGGGACAGAGACTCTGGGGACTAATGGGGATAAAAAATGGGAATAAAAATGCATGAGCAGGTCACGACTTAGAACTTGCTGAGACACGAGAGGAATTCCATGAAAATAAATCAAAGGAAAGACTCGAGCTGACTCAAAGATGCATGTATTGGGGAATATGCCAATACAGCGAAACTATCCATAACGGATACTTCGGATCAAAATCTGGACTTAGATGGGGAAAATCCTCTAAGGGAGTTCACTGGAGAATGTCCAAACAGGGCTCACCTGAGGAAACAACAGGATGAGGTATTACCAGTTACTAGGTAATAAGCTCGAGGAGACATGTAATTGAAACACCGGTATAAGGGTGAGAGAACAACACGCTCAGGGATAATGAATATATGAGACCGGTTTGAGGGTGAGAGATATCAAACATCCAAAATATTTGAGGAAGACCTGAAAAGGTGCATGTCAAATCAGGGAAATCTGACTCCGTAGGGGATAAAAAGTTAAGATATGGAGCAGAAAAGGAAGGAACACCAGGGATACCGATTACTGGGCATATAATAGGTGACCAACCAAAGCGTGAATTGGGGAATATTTCCAAGACACTCATCATCCAAAAGGAGGGCTAAAGAAAGCAAACTTGATTACAGGATGGGTATTCGACACCACAAAAAGGGAATACGAATCTTACTCGACTGGGGAAGAGCAAAAGACTTCGACGAGAGAGCGCATGAGATATATTATCTATTACCGTCAAAACGTAGATAACATACTTGCATGGAAGATTATCCACAACCGGTTACTGGGTTAATAAAGGATAAATCGACTGAAAGGGAAAGGACATCGGGATACCAAATACTAGGTATAAAATGATGACCAATCAAAGGGGAGAAACAATCATTACCGAACAAGGGTGAATGAAAAATGACTCGCCAGGGATACATTGACAAAGACAATGATCCGGGATATATATCTCCGGTTACTGGGAGATATACTCAAGAGGGTGAAGGAATATCAATACCAGATATTGGATACAGATAACCATCAAGGAGGGGATTACATCTACCAGATACTGGGTAGAAAACCACGGAAGGGTAACCGTCATCGGTTAGGATGAACCAAAAAGGTTAACTCTGCCAGGGGATAAAATAGGGTTAACGACTACCGGTATAAGGGTGAAAGATCACCACGCTCCTCCGGGGAAAAGATGGACAATTACTGGTTACTGAGCAATCGTTCATCTAAACTACAGGGAAATGCAAGGAAAATCGCAAGAAGCCAATCTAGGAAACAAACTAGAGTGGCATGATGAAACAAGACTCATCCCTATGAGGATATAACTCAAAGGGAACTCCATCCCAATATATGTGTTGGGAGGAAATAGAAACAACCATCATCAACAAGGACATAACTCAGTGGGGAATGCGGAAGGAAGGATAAACACTTTTTGTTTATGGGGCTGACTTTACATGTGGAGATCAGACGCAAATATCTGCTTGGTGAAATATGTATCACCGAATAGCAGGAGACAACAAACAAAGGTATTTATGGCAAATAATGCAACATGAATATTTGAATATTTTGAAAATTGTATGCATAAATGTGTGGTTTATGTATGATGTATGCTAACAAAACAGACATATCTAACACAAACAGACCCAACGATCAATGAAAAAACATCTGGTACTACATCTCCAGAGAGAAAGCCAGGCCCATTGGAGAACATCCCATCTGATAGGGGCGAGAGATACCGGGAACCAAAGATCTCTGCAGGGGATGAGGATTAGCCACCCTAGCTAGGGGCAGGATCAACACACAGATAACATGCGTTGCAGAAACAACTCTATTGGGAAAATCACCAGAGGGGAGGATGGAGCTTTGTGGGGGAACAATCACCAAATCAGAAGTTTCCAAGGTCACCATCGTATATACTGCATTACCGGAGAAATCATATCTACTGAGGAAGGATCAATGCTCCGCTGAAGAAGGAAGGATGAATACTTTCAACTATTCTGCTCGGGAGGAAACCACAACCAGGTGCTGAAGGAAAACGATACAAGCATGCCGGGAATATGAACAAATGACTTACCCTGTTGGGATTCATACCATCTTTGCGAGAGCGCTGAAGACGTCCCAAGTATCCTTTCATCATTGTGAATGTTCACTTTGTTCAAAAACAAACTATGAAAAATATATTTATTTTAAAACAATGATATTTTTCAATTGAAACATGGAAAATATTTGTTGAACAAAAACAAATAAGAGTGCAAAGAATTAGATAAAGGCTCAAATTTATTTGATGGGATGGTAGTCTGCAAATGGCGGGACTCCATAGATATTTACAAATTTGAAACTAGTGATATATATTGGAAATGGGCTACATTGAACATAATGACCATTTCTCCACCAACTATGAATCTGATGTATTTGAAGCTTCAGTTTATGATGACTGAGCGAGAATCTTTGACAGATGACAGCTTGTAGAACAAAGTCTTGTCAGGATGTAGTTACTTGCCAAATCCCAAATTTTTGCCTAGATTACCCCAAGGTGAGGTGCTTAATCTAGCGGGATACATATTCATTTTTTATGTCTCTAACTTTTGCCTGGATTGCCCTTTCGGGTTTTCAATCCACCGAGACGCTCATTTTTTTGCATAAGCCGCCCTTTCGGGTTTTCAACATAGCGAGCTATTCTGTTTTTATTCTTAGGAGAAGTATTTCTTGAATGCATCTGAATTCACAGGACGAGTGAAATCCTTCCCATCCATAGATGTAAGTATCAAAGCACCGCCTGAAACTACCTTCTTAACAACATATGGACCTTCATAGTTTGGAGTCCACTTGCCCCTGGAATCGAGCGCAAAAGACAACACTTTCTTGAGCACGAGGTCACCTTCTCGGAACACACGAGGCTTGACCTTCTTATCAAAGGCTTTCTTCATCCTTTGCTGATATAACTAACCATGGCACATGGCAGTCAATCTCTTCTCTTATATTAAATTCAGCTGGTCATAACGACTCTGAACCCCTTCATCACCAATCAACTTGGCCTCCATCAATACTCTCATTGATTGGATCTCCACCTCTACTGGGAGCACAAGCTCCATGCCGTATACAAGAGAGAAAGGGGTTGCCCCTGTTCAAGTGCGGACAAATGTACGATATCCATGCAAAGAAAATGGCAACATCTCATGCCAATCTTTGTACGTAACAACCATCTTTTGGATAATCTTTTTGATATTCTTATTAGCAGCTTCAACAGCCTTATTCATCTTGGGTATGTAAGAAGAGGAATTATGATGTAGGATCTTGAACTCACTACACAGCTCTTTTATCATCTTGTTGTTCAAGTTAGATCCATTATCAGTAATGATCTTGTTTGGCACACCATATCGGCATATGAGTTGATTCTTGATAAACTTCACAACCACCTGCCTGGTCATGTTTGCATATAACGCCGCTTCAACCCACTTGGTGAAATAATCAATTGCTACGAGAATAAATCAGTGACCGTTCGACGCTTTTAGCTCTATCATGCCAATCATGTCAATTCCTCACATGGAGAAAGGCCATGGGGATGAAATCACAGTCAGGAGTGTCGGGGGAATATGAATCTTATCCGCATAAATTTGACACTTATGACATTTCTTCACATATTTGCAGCAGTCATACTCCATTGTCAGCCAATAATAGCCTGCTCACAACATCTTCTTAGCCATGACATGTCCATTAGAATGAGTACCAAACGAACCCTCATGGACCTCAGTCATTAACAGGTCTGCTTCGTGTTTATCCACCCATCTGAGCAGAACCATGTCAAAGTTTCTCTTATAAAGCACTTCTCCATTGAGGTAAAAATTTCCTAACAATCTCCTCAAAGTCTTCCTATCTTTCACATATGCCCCAGGCGGGTAAATATGGCTCTGAAGAAAGCACTTGATATCATAATACCACGGCTTATCATCTTGCACTTCCTCTACTGCAAATACATGAGCTGGTCTGTCCAAGCATATCACAGTGATATTGGGAACTTCATTCCAAAGTCTTACCACAATCATTGAAGTAAGTGTAGCAAGAGCATCTGCCATCCGATTCTTATCTCGAGGAATATGATGGAAGTCAACTTCAGTAAAGAACGTTGAAGTCCTCCTCGCATAATCTCTATATGGGATGAGGCCAGGCTGATTCGCCTCCCATTCACCCTTAATCTGATTAACAACAAGGGCCTAATAACCATAAACATCAAGATATTTGATCCTAAGATCAATACATTCTTCCAATCCCATAATACTCAGCGATATTATTCGTGCATTTGAAAGTTAGCCTTGTTGTAAAAGGAAAATGTGTGCCCTGAGGAGTAATAATCACTGCCCCAATCCCATTTCCATATTGAATCACAGCGCCATCAAACACCATGCTCCATCGGGAACCAGGTTCTGGCCCTTCATCGAGCGTAGGCTCATCACAATCTTTCATTTTCAAATACAAAATTTCCTCATCCAAGAACTCATACTGAACTGATTGATAATCCTCAATTGGTTGATGTGCCAAGTGATCAGCCAAGATACTACCTTTTATAGCCTTCTGAGCCCGATACTCAATATCATACTCAGATAACAACATCTGCCAACGGGCAATCCTCCTAGTTAAAGCAGGCTTCTCAAAGATATACTTGAGTGGATCCATCTTAGATATCAACCAAGTCGTATGATTCAACATATATTGGCATAAGCGCTTAGCAGCCCAAGCCAAAGCACAACACGTTTTCTCAAGCATCGAGTATCGAGACTCACACTCGGTGAACTTTTTACACAGGTAGTAGATAGCATACTCTTTCTTCCCTGATTCGTCTTGCTGACCAAGGACACAACCCATTGAGTCTTCAAGAACTGTCAGATACATAATCAATGGACTCCCTTCCACAGGTGGAGACAGAATTGGAGGCTCAGATAGATACTCTTTGATACGGTCAAAGGCCTTTTGGAAATCCTAGGTCCAATCATGAGACGGATCTTTCTGGAGGAGCTTGAATATCGGTGCACATGTGGCAGTCATGTGAGATATGAATATGGAAATATAGTTCAAGCGACCAAGAAAACATCAGACTTGCTTCTCAATTTTGGGTGCAGGCATCTCTTATATTGCTTTGTACTTCGCAGGATCAACCGCAATACCTCTTTCACTGACAATAAAGCCCAATAAGTTGGCGGAACGGACTCCAAATGTACACTTGTTCGGATTCAGACGAAGCTTATACTTCCTCAAACGCTGAAAAAGCTTCAACAAGTGTTCCACATGCTCAACTTTCGTTCTATACATTGCAATCATGTCATCAACATATACCTCGATCTTGTAAGAACAAAAATAGTTCTACAACAGATTCCAGGATTTTGATGATAACAAAGGATGAAACCAAAAATGGCACTCTAACGTAAAGTTTCTAAGTGTGCAGGACTCTGAACAAGAACAAAGGAATCTGATCGCCTTATCAGATACAGAATAAAATCAGATACAAAGTACCAGAAAATCAGAAGCATCTGAAGTGGAAACGCCCCCTAGAAGCTCTGACTCTGAGCAAAACAACATATCATATATCAGAAGCATCTGTAGAAGAAGCGCGCTCCAGAAGTTCTGACTCTGGGCAACAGCATATCAGAATACCAGAAGTTCTTCCATCACTACAACGGTCGTTTCACCTCTATATAAAGGACGGCGAACCTCATTGAGAGACACACCTGAACGCACAGAAACACTCTACTCTCTCTCTTAATCTTTCACGAGCTTTTGCTCATAACGTGAAACTTTTTTACTTGCTCAAATTTCTATAATATTTGCTTTATCCTAGAAGCACTCTAGATTACAAATTCTGTTTTTACATAAATTAATTTTTATTCCTCAAGTGACTCTGCGCAGTCTGTATACTTGGGAGGACTAAGAGATCTTTCTCTTAGACGTTGGTTGTAATAATCTTTCAAGATTAGTGGATTAAGTCCTTTTTAAAGGAGAAATCACCTTGGCCGGGTGGACTGGAGTAGCTTTGTGTTGTAAGTGAACCAGTATAAAATCCTGTGTGTTCTGATTCTGAAAAAGCGCTTATTTTCCAAAACAATTCAAACCCCCCCTTTCTTGTTTTTCTCACCTTCAATTGGTATCAGAGCTTCGACTCTGTTATTGATCCAAAACGAGAAAAACTATGGCCCACACAAATGAGAGAGACAGTTACAATGCTAAGCCTCCTGTCTTTGATGGAGAGAAATTCGATTACTGGAAAGATAGAATTGAAAGTTTCTTTCTAGGCTATGACGCTGATCTCTGGGACATCGTCATAGATGGATACAAACCTCCCGTAACAGATGCTGTAGTTGAAGTTCCCAGAAGTAAGATGTCAGACGATCAGAAGCGAGAATTCAAGAATCATCACAAAGCCAGAACAATACTTCTCAATGCCATATCCTACAACGAGTATGAAAAAATTACCAACAGAGAAACAGCTAAAGACATACTCGACTCTCTGAGGATGACTCATGAAGGAAACACTCAGGTCAAAGAAACAAAGGCTCTGGCTCTAATCCAGAAATATGAAGCCTTCAAAATGGAGGATGACGAAGCCATAGAGGTAATGTTCTCTAGATTCCAAACTCTTATTGCAGGTCTCAAAGTTCTAGACAAAGGATACACAACTGCAGACCATGTCAAAAAGATAGTCAGAAGCTTGCCAAAGAAGTGGAGACCCATGGTCACTACCTTAAAGCTTTCAAAGGATCTGAACAACATCAGTCTTGAAGAGCTTGTCAGTTCACTCAGAAGTCATGAGATAGAACTAGAGGAAGATGAGCCTCAGAAGAAGAACAAGTCTGTAGCATTAAAGTCCAGATCTGAAAGACACAAATCTGACAGAAACAAAGCATTCCAGGCCGAAACAGAAGATGCTGATGACTCTGAACAGGAAGATTCTAATGATGAAGAAGAATTGTCCCTCCTAACTAGAAGTGTTAAACAACTCTGGAAAAAGAGGAACAATAACTTCAGGAGACCAAGACCCAGAGGGGATCGATCAGAATCAACCTCAAAAGGTAAAACTAACAAAGATGTTACTTGTTATGAATGTAAAGAAACAGGTCACTACAGGAACGATTGCCCAAAGTTAAAGAAAGACAACTCCAGAAAAGAGAGCCTTAAGAAAAACTCCCTCAGAACCAAGAAGGGATTAATGGCCACCTGGGATGATAGTGAATCTGACTCATCAGAATCTGACTCTGATGAACAGGCCAATGTGGCGTTCATGGCTACCACATCCAGGAACACTTCAGATGAAGAATCTGAATAAAAAGAGGTATTTTCTGAACTCTCTCGATCTGACCTAGAATCATGCTTGTCTGAAACTCTTAGTTCATATCAGAAACTAAAACAAAAATTTAAAGCAATAAAAGGCTTTCTTGAAGAAAAATTTGAAGAATGTGGCAAACTTGAGATGACAATTCTAGAACTAAAAGATGAAAACAAAGTTTTAACATCACTAAGAGATGCAGCAAAGAAAAATTGTTTAAAACTAGAAGAAGCGTTATCTCAAGCTTCACAAACTTCAAACACGATAATTTATAAATACGAAAAAGCCTTTCAAAAGTTTCTGAAAAATGGGATAGGAAGGAGTATAATGGCATCCATGATTTATGGAGTCAGTCAGAACAATAGAAGAGGAATTGGGTATGATCCTAAGGAAGATAAAACTTCTACTAGTGACCAACCTAAATCCCCATTTTCATATCACTATACATACACACAAGAACAAAAGTTTGATAATGCTAGAAAACCCAAGGTAATCAGAAACTCTGGGAAAACTAATCATAAAGGACCCAAGACACTCTGGGTACCAAAAGATAAGATTGTGTATGTTGCAGATATCTTATGCAGCAAAGTTCAAACACTAGTCATGGTACCTGGACTCTGGATGCTCGCGACACATGACGGGAAGAAAGTCTATGTTCCAAAGCCTGGAACTTAAATACGCTGGATTCGTAGGTTTCGGAGGAGATCAGAAAGGAAGGATCAGAGGCTCCAGAACTATTGGTAATGGTACTCTTCCCTCTATATCTGATGTTCTTTACGTAGAAGGATTAATGCATAACCTGTTATCCATAAGTCAATTAAGTGATAACGGTTATGATGTAATCTTTAATCAAAAAACATGTAAAGCCATAAATCAAAACAATGGTTCTGTCATATTCACAGGCAAGAGGAAAAACAATATTTATAAAATTAATCTGTCTGATTTAAAAGAACAAAATGTGAAGTGTCTGATGTCCGTTCACGAAGAGCAATGGGTATGGCATAGACGTTGGGCCATATTAGCATGAGGAAATTATCTCAGCTAAATAAACTCGAGTTAGTCAGAGGCCTGCCTAAACTGAAGTTCTCTTCAGATGCTTTGTGTGAAGCATGTCAGAAGGGAAAATTTTCAAAAACATCTTTCAAAAAGAAAACTATTGTTACTACCTCTAAGCCTCTGGAACTTCTTCACATTGACTTATTTGGTCCTGTGAAAACAGCATCAGTAAATGGAAAGAAATATGGACTAGTCATTGTTGATGATTTCAGTCGCTGGACATGGGTAAAATTCCTAAAGCACAAGAGCGAGTCTCACTCTGTATTCACTAGCTTCTGTTCCAAAGTGCAAAAAGAATTTGACTCTAAAATTGTAAGAGTCAGAAGTGATCATGGTGGGGAATTTGAAAACAAATTTTTTGAGGAATTATTTGACTCTAATGGAATATCCCATGATTTCTCCTGCCCTAGAACTCCACAACAAAATGGAGTTGTAGAGAGGAAGAATAGGACACTCCAAGAGATGGCAAGAACTATGATCAATGAAACAAATGTGGCTAAGCACTTTTGGGCCGAAGCTGTAAATACAGCGTGTTATATTCATAATAGAATCTCCATAACACCCATTCTGGAAAAGACTTCCTATGAACTGTGTAAAGGAAGAAAACCAAACATTTCATATTTTCATCCTTTTGGATGCTCCTGTTTTATTTTAAATACTAAAGAACATCTGAACAAGTTTGATTCCAAAGCACAGAAAGGTATTATGTTAGGATACTCAGAACGCTCTAAAGGCTACAGAGTATACAACACAGAAACCAAAATTATGGAAGAATCAATTCATGTCAGATTTGACGATAAGCTTGACCCTGAAAAGTCAAAGCTAGTTGAGAATTTTGCAGATTTAGAAATCACTCTTGCAGGATCTGACAAAGCACCAGAAGCAACTGCCATTCAAAATCCTGAGGAAATTAATCTTCCATTAATCCCAAAGAAAGCTAAAAGTCGCCTCAACATATCTGAAGAATTGATTCTGGGTAACAAGGACGAACCTGTCAGAACCAGATCTACCTTCAAGACCTCTAAAGAGACTCCTCTGGGACTAGTGTCTCTGATCGAGCCTACGTCCTGTGATGAGGCACTTCAAGATAACAACTGGGTTCTAGCCATGCAAGAAGAGTTAGATCAATTCACAAAGAACGATGTCTGGGATCTTGTTCCCAAGCCCAGAGGCACTCACGTTATCGGTACCAAATGGGTATTCAGAAACAAGCTGAATGAGAAAGGAGAAGTCGTCAGAAACAAAGTTCGACTGGTAGCTCAAGGTTACAGTCAACAAGAAGGTATTGACTACAATGAAACCTTTGCTCCAGTCGCCAGGTTAGAATCTATCAAACTATATCAAATGGATGTCAATAGTGCATTCCTTAATGGTTATATATCAGAAGAAGTGTATGTCAACCAACCTCCAGGTTTTGAAAATCCAAATTATCCAAAACATGTTTTTAAACTTAAAAAATCTTTATATGGACTTAAACAAGCTCCCAGAGCTTGGTATGAACGATTAAGTAACTTTCTTCTGGAACATAATTTCATCAGAGGAAAAGTTGACTCCACACTCTTCTGTAAAAACCTTAACAATGATCTCATGATATGCCAGATATACGTTGATGATATTATTTTTGGTTCAGCTAACGCCTCTGTTTGTCAAGAATTCTCTGAGCTAATGCAGGCAGAATTTGAAATGAGCTTAATGCAAGAACTAAAGTTCTTTCTGGGAATTCAAATTAACCAAACTTCAGAAGTCACGTACGTTGATCAAAGCAAATACATAAAAGATGTTCTGAAGAAATTTGACATGGCTGAATGCAACTCTACAAAGACTCCCATGCATCCAACATGCGTTCTTGAAAAGGAAAAAGTCAGTAAAAAGGTTTGTCAGAAGCTCTATCGTGGTATGATAGGCTCCCTTCTCTATCTGACTGCTACTCGACCTGATATTCTCTTTAGTGTCTGTCTCTGTGCCAGATTCCAATCAGATCCTAGAGAAACTCACTTAACTGCAGTTAAGAGAATTCTCAAATATCTGAAAGGAACTCCTAACCTGGGCCTGATGTATGAGAAAACATCAGAGTATAAACTTTCTGGTTACTGTGATGCAGATTACGCAGGAGATACATTGGAACGAAAAAGCACATCTGGAAATTTTCAGCTCCTGGGAAACAATCTGATATCCTGGGCAAGCAAAAGGCAATCAACTATCGCTCTGTCCACTGCAGAAGCAGAATACATCTCAGCATCACTGTGCCGGACTCAGATGCTCTGGATGAAGAATCAGTTAGAAGATCTGCAAATCTTCGAGAGTAACATTCCTATCTTTTGTGACAACACTGCTGCTATTTGTCTAAGTAAGAATCCCATTTTACACTCCAGAGCCAAGCACATTGAAATAAAACATCATTTTATTAGAGACTATGTTCAGAAAGGAATAGTAATGCTGAAGTTCGTTGATACAGATCATCAATGGGAAGATATCTTTACTAAACCCTTAGCTGAAGATAGATTCCGCTTTATCTTAGAAAATCTGAACATTCAAAACTGCCCTGAATAAAATGTGTCTCTATAGTTGTCAAATGAGACTCTGACATGAACAAATGGATTCTGCCTCTGACTCTGATACTTCTACCCAGTTAGAAGTTATCTGAGTTGGAAATCTCCAGGAACCAATCGTTTGTTATTCCTTAACATCAGATAAATCAAAACACCTGGAGTGACTTGCGTCTAACTTTGGAACTTCTAGACAGCTGTCCAGCAGTAATTAAAGAACAGACTCTTGAGATCTCCTCGAGCAGTGTGCAAACTGTTGGGATTAGACATCATTTATGAGCCATAAACATTTCTCCCTCTAAACGTGCTAACTTGGTTTTCGTGTTAAAACTCTGATTAGCGTGTCGTTTTGCATGCGTTTTGTTTGGGTATTTAAAAACTCTTTTCTCACTTTGCACACATTTCACTCTCACTCACTCTTTAAACCCAAGTTCTCTCAAGGCATTTCTGCAAACAGTTCATCTTCATCTCAGTTCTTCATCAACACCATGAATACTCAACAACAATCTGTGTTCAACTACTCTTAGCTAATGGATTCCAGCAACCCTACTCCAACGGTTACAGGGGTAGTTACAACACCAGTTTACAAGGAGCCTCACATTCTTGACCGTGAACCCCATATTAACCTTGCAACACCTTTTGAAAAACTGGACGTGCTATGTGAATCCCTGGTGGATTTTGATAACATGAGAAGAAATGGCGTAGACCCCAATGAAGAACTTCGCAAACAAGGTTGGGGAAACTACTTTCAACGCCTCTACGGTCCAGTTTACCCAAATCTCATTAAGGAATTCTGGAGATTTGCTGATGCTGACGATCATTTCATCGTCTCATACATTCTGGGAGTAAAGATTGTGATAACTGAAAAGTCCATCGCTGCCTTGCTGAACATGCAGAAAGATGGAGGAAGAAGGATTTACAACATCAATCCTAGGGCGAAATACATATCTCAAGAAATGAACCCAACGATCTTCAAACTAAACGCAGAAGGCAACCCCTCAAAGAACAAGGAACTGCATCAGAACCTCCAGGTCTGGCTCAAAATCATTCTGGGAACAATCCATCATCGCCCAGCGTCGAATTCATCAGATTACATCAATACAGATCAGAAATGTATTCTGTACTGCATTCATAAAGGTCTGAAGCTTTGCCTCCCTTCACTTCTTTTTAAATACCTCAAAGACTCTGTACGAGAAACCATAAAACACATGAAGCCTAGAACTTATATTCCCTTGGGAAGACTCCTCTCAGATGTACTGATAGAGAATGGTCTCGTGGACCATCTGGTAAAGCTCAGGCTTATGGAAGACCTGGCAATCGACAATAGAAGGCCTCTGAACTCCAGGAATCTGAAAAACATGGGAATTCTGGAGAAGGTCAATGTTAGACCTACTCTGGACACCTCTTGGGAAGCCTTAAAAGATCAGAGGAAAATTCCCCATGGTCTATATCTGGTCTCCAAGGAAGAACTCAAAGAGGCAATTCTCCACTATCTCCAACGTCTGAAGGATGAAGGAGTGGACATCTCAGAATTCAGGTTGAGCGAACTGCCAGATAAAGCTCCCAACTTCGTGAGGCATAAAAGAGGTCCCTCTGAGAAAACATCACAGGCGAAGAAAGCGAAGCTAGGAGAATCCTCTGAAACAAGACCTCTAGCACCTCTGCATGAGTCTTCTGTTAAGTTTGCCTCTCTTGCTCCTTCTGTAATGCAACTTGCCTCTTCTATTCCTCTACCAACCCCTCTATACACCCCATCTGAAACCCCTCCTTCAACGACTAGAACATCTCAACCACTCCCAAAATTCAATCTCACCACTACCTCATTACCCATATCTGAAGCTGAACAAATGAATGAAACCACCTCCTCATTCTCAGCCCCAAAATCACCCCTTACTGTATCATCTCATCTGACACAGAATTCTCTGACCCCGCTTCTCCCACTCTAGCCCAACTTCAGACACAAAACCTTGCCTCCCAACAACCACAACCACCTCCACCTGAACCTGAAGTAACCTCACCACCCATAGAATAACCAACCATCACTCCATCTGACGTTTAACCCTCTGACCCCAACGCCTCTGACCTTACCCCTCCAAACACTTCCGCTGAACCTCAAACTCTCAACCTAAGCCCTCCCACTTCCTCACCTCTACCATCTGAACCTGACCACTCCCTGCCAATCCTAGAAGAGGCAATTATGCTGTTCGCAGAAGCATCAGTGGAAAAGGTTAAGTCCCTGTCCACAAACTCTGGCATCAGTGATGATCCTTCCTCTGTTAGGACACACTGGAACAGAGTCATTGGCTGGATGACCTCTGAGGTCTTTAAGCTGAAGAATCTCTCTGAGCAAGTCAGAAACGACTTTATTAGAGACGCTGAGGCAAGACTACAGGAGCGCTTAGCCAGAGAAGCTGAGGAAGAAGCCAGAAGGGAAGCAGAAGAAAGAGCAAGACAAGAAGAACTTCAAAGGGTAAGGGAAGCTGAAGCCAAAGCTCTAGCTGATGTTGTTGTTGCCGCTGAAGCTGAAGCAAAAGCTGTTGCTGAAGCTGAAGCTAAAGCCGCTGAAGAACAGAATGCTCTGACTCAGGGGGAGTCCTCTACTTTTTCCCCTCTGGTTCTCAAGACCCTTGAGGAGCTTCAGAAAGAGCAGAAGGAAGTCCTAGCCAGATTGGATCAACAGGACACAGTCACGCCAACATCCAGAATCTGCTGACTCAACTGCTTTAGAGAATGCCTCCTCCTCCCAACCCTTAGGCACTTAGGATGTTTTTCTTGCTTGTTGCTTTTCTTGTTTTGTCTCTGATGTTTTTTCTCTTATCTGGATATATATATATATATATATATATATATATATATATATATATATATATATATATATATATATATATATATATATATATTTTCTTCCTGCTTATTATTTTTTTAAGTCTTTTTTATTCTGACAAAAAGGGGGAGAAATCAAACAACTCTGATGAAAAATTGTCTAATTCCTCAAGCACTCTGCAAACATATTATTCAATTAAAATCCATCTAACACTCTTTGACTTAGAAAGATGCAGAAACGTATCTAGGAAACTTCATTGCTTGGAAGCTCTGGTAAGAACTTCTGAACTCCCTAGCTTATCTCAAGGGGAGCTCACTTCTATCTGATCTGATAAACTCTTATATCTGAATGTTTCATCTGTCATTTAAGTTTGTTTTGTCATCATCAAAAAGGGGGAGATTGTAAGAACAAAAATAGTTCTACAACAGATTCCAGGATTTTGATGATAACAAAGGATGAAACCAAAAATGGCACTCTAACGAAAAGTTTCTAAGTGTGCAGGACTCTGAACAAGAACAAAGGAATCTCATCGCCTTATCAGATACAGAATAAAATCAGATACAAAGTACCAGAAAATCAGAAGCATCTGAAGTGGAAACGCTTCCTAAAAGCTCTGACTCTGAGCAAAACAACATATCAGATATCAGAAGCATCTGTAGAAGAAGCGCGCTCCAGAAGTTCTGACTCTGAGCAACAGCATATCAGAATACCAGAAGCTCTCAACTTCCTTTGAAGTCAAGACTGATGATCTAAAAGACCAAGACTATCAGAAGCTCTAATGTCATTTCTCAGATCTCAGATTAATAGAGTAATTCAAACACTGACGAAGAATTTCCTTATCCAAAAAGAGTAACGGCAACTACAACTTCAAATAGAAAGAAATTTTATTTGGAAAGAAGTTATTCAGGGAGATAAACTTGCTATGGCAAGAAACAACAGAAGTTATGGCATTAAACTCTCATCAAGAGAAAATATATGCCATCACTACAACGGTCGTTTCACCTCTATATAAAGGACGACGAACCTCATTGAGAGACACACCTGAACGCACATAAACACTCTACTCTCTCTCTTAATCTTTCACGAGCTTTTGCTCATAACGTGAAAGTTTTTTACTTGCTCAAATTTCTGTAATATTTGCTTTATCCTAGAAGCACTCTAGATTACAAATTCTGTTTTTACCTAAATTGATTTTTATTCCTCAAGTGACTCTGCGCAGTCTGGTACTTGGGAGGACTAAGAGATCTTTCTCTTAGACGTTGGTTGTAATAATCTTTCAAGATTAGTGGATTAAGTCCTTTTTAAAGGCGAAATCACCTTGGCCGGGTGGACTGGAGTAGCTTTGTGTTGTAAGTGAACCAATATAAAATCCTGTTTGTTCTGATTCTGAAAAAAGCGCTTATTTTCCAAAACAATTCAAACCCCCCCTTTCTTGTTTTTCTCACCTTCAGTTCTCCTTGTGCATCATATCATGAAACAAGGTATTCATAGCTCGTTGATACGTGGCTCCAGCGTTCTTCAAACCGAAGGGCATCACTCGATAACAAAATGTTCCCCAAGGTGTGATGAATGTTGTCTTCTCCATATCCTCGGGTTCCATTTTAATCTGATTATATCCAGAAAATCCGTCCATAAATGAGAAGACATTGAATTTAGTTGTATTATCTACCAACATATCAATATGTGGTAAAGGAAAAATCATCTTTCGGACTAGCTTTATTCAAGTCTCTATAGTCCACACACATTCGTACTTTTTCCTCTTTCTTAGGCACGGGCACAATATTGGCCACCCATTGAGGATATGTAGAAGTCACTATAAACCCCGTATCAATTTGCTTCTGAACTTCCTCTTTGATCTTCACTGCCATATCAGGATGAGTTCTTCTGAGCTTTTGCTTCACAGGCATGCACTCAGGCTTCAACGGCAGAAAATGTTGCACGATATCAGTATCTAGACCAGGCAAGACGTCGACGTATTCTCGTAGCAACTCAATCAACCCCTTCTTAACAGATTCTTCCAGGAGGGCCCCGATCTTCACTTCTCGCACACAATCTTCTGATCCCAAGTTAACTGTTTCCAGATTCTCGAGATGCTGCTGAATGATCTTCTCTTCATGCTCAAGTAGACGGGTAATCTCATCAGGAATCTCTTCAACATCATCTTCTTCGGCCTCAAATACAGGGAACTCAAAGCTGGGAGATGGTGTTGGATCATTATGTTGAATGGGTTTGATCAACCTGCATAATGATTTTGAATATAACGAGATTTTAGAATTCAAACAAGGTAAATCATTATGCAGATGAAAAGATTGATTTTATTTTTAATATATTTTTTTAGGGTTTTTTGTGATCACCAATTTCATGCAAAAGCGAAAAGGGAAAATAATTGGAAAAACAAACATTTAACATGAATTGAATGAAAATATCATTGTATTTATGAGCCAACAATGTCATCACTCCTCCTTTTGGCATGGGAGGAGGGTTTTCAAACACAATGAACATTACTTTGACTTATGGATAACTGCTGGAACATCAACAGCGACCCAATTATTGCAGACTCCTCCAGGGATAACGAAGTTGCCAAAATCATCTGCATCCTCTTCCACAATAGCAGTAGCTTCCTCATCTTGATCGGTGTGGATGAATCCACCACTCTTGAACAACCCTTGCTTGTTCAAGATACCATAAGAATACCCTATGCCAGCCCGGGATTTATTATCTTTCAGCTTAATCATTTGCCCCAATCCAGCAGTTGTACCATGCTCAATGGCCAACATAGCATCTTTATAGGACGCAAATGAAGAAGTTCCTTTCTTAATAGGCTCAGCAATAGATAAAGCTTGGAACGGAGTTCCAACCTCATCCTCAGCATCTATGTAAGAAAAGGAATACAAATGGCTAACCAGGAGAACCTTTTCTCCCACTACCACTACCAGCTTCTTGTTTTTCACAAACTTCAATTTTTGGTGTAGGGTGGATGTCACGGCGCCTGCCTCGTGAATACATGGTTTGCCCAACAGACAACTATACGATGGGTGAATGTCCATGACTTGAAAGGTGAAATGGAAATCACTTGGTCCGATTTTGACTGGGAGTTCAACCTCTCCAATCACAGTTTTTCAAGACACATCGAAATCTTTCACCACCACTCCACTCTGCCTCATGGGAGGCCCTTGATATGAAAATTTAGCAAGAGTGGATTTTGGCAACACATTCAATGATGACCCAGTGTCCACTAGCACATTGGACATGGCATCATATTCACAGCTCATAGAAATGTGTAGTGCCAAGTTGTGGTCTCTTCCCTCCTCGGGGAGATCAGCATCACAAAAAGTCAAATTGTTACAAGCGGTGATGTTTGCAATAATATTGTCGAATTGTTCTATTGTGACATCATGATCCATATACACCAGATCTAACAACTTCTGCAGAGATTCTCGGTGTGGTTCCGAATTCATCAGCAAGGATAATACAGAGATCTTGGATGGCGTCTATAGAAGCTGATCTACCACGTTGTACTCACTTCTTTTGATGAGCCTCGACATCTCATCATAGTCTTCTTTCATATTGCCATTCTGGCCAACAGAGACAGGAACTATCATAACGGGGGCAGGTTTAGTAGCAACAAGTGCCGGATTCGGAGCATTCGCAGCAGTTCCAACCGGGTGTTCAGCATAATCAGCAACATCAGCCCTTCGAACATCAGCTTAGGGTTTCGGCGGAGCCGAGAAGACACGACCGCTACGGGTCAGGCCGCTGACGTCGGTAATATTAAAAACAGAGGTAGGTGGCAGGGGTACCTCTTTCCCATCCTTTAATGCCACAGCATTGTAGCGATAGGGAACCGCCTTCTCGGAAGAGTATGGCACAGGGTGTCGCATCGCGCGAAAAACCGGCGGGAAAAGAAAGAACAACAGAGCCGCCACCGTGCGTTATTTATCCCAAAAGAGGGAAAGGAAACGCTCAGAGTAAACCTGGGAAAGAACATGGTCTCGCGACCAAAGAGTATGGGTTCGGGAGTCGGTTATGCGAAGGGAAGGTATTAGCACCCCTACGCATCCGTAGTACTCTACGGGATCCACGCACAAAAGGAAGGAAGAATGGTTGCTAAACACTGCTCAAATACTCACACACACTGGCTGAAAAGAGACACAAGAAACTGACTGAAACTGACTCGGCAGGATGTCGCATCCTGGGCCTACTTAGTCTATCAGGCATAGACATCAGAGTCGAAGTAGTTCGGACTGGGGAAACGACACATGCTCGCTAGGATATCGCATCCTATGCATACGTATCTTCTCGGACGAGAGAAGAATCAGAGCATTCGTAGCTCGGCTGACACGCACACAAACAAACAAACAAACACAGGCAAACGTGGAGCCCAAATGCCAATCACTGGACTTACATTGACATCCGAACCAAAACGCACTCAAGAAGGCAAACATGGAGCCTGAATGCCAATCACTGGGCTTACATCAGCATCCGAACCTAAACACACGCACACTGGAACCCAAATGCCACTCGATGGTCTTACATCAGCTTCCAAGCACACAACAACACAACAAGTTAATAGGGAGTCTGGGACTCGAGCCTATAACTGTCAAACAACACACACAAAAAAGAAAAAGGGCGCCCGGAGAGATCAGCTCAATCTCCTGCCTACATACTTCATCTGGTATGAAGATCAGGGCGATGTAGTTCCCCTACGCAGGGACAAGGATCTAGCCTAACCAGATAACAGAGGGAGACACAACTCTAGGGAGACTACGACTCGAGCCTAGATGTTGTCATGCAAAGTCAACCCTAAGTTAAGGTTTCTAGCTAAATGGCACAAGGGCCATCCTATCCTAAGCATGGCTCACACAGGAAGCAAGCCACACACACTTAACTTGCACAGGAAGTAAGCTAAACTAATCCTAACTTGCACAGGAAGCAAGTCAAACAATCCTATCTTGCACAGGAAGCAAGTCAAACAATCCTATCTTGCACAGGAAGCAAGTCAAACAATCCTATCTTGCACAGGAAGCAAGTCAAACAATCCTACAAGCACAGATAGCACACGCTATACACAAACAAGTGGCTCAAACAAGGGTTAGGTTTTAGTCAAGGGGTCATATCAACCTCGACAAACAAACCTCTGGAACTGGGTGAATGTGCTCTTAACCTTGCCATTGAGGGGCTAAGGTGAAGCAGATGAAAGGATAAAGTGAGGGTGAGACCTCACAGCTCTTATCCCTGGCCTGGGAGAGCTCAAGACAAGAATGTGTGGGTTCAGAAAGTAGGAACCCTTCTACACATTAAGACTGACTCAACTGTACAATTGTACAAGATCTTGGGTTTTTATCTGTAATGCATCAACACAGTGGTGTGAGCAAAGCAGATGACACACTGAATAGTGGGGGATAGATTGCATATCCCTACCTTCCACCAATTGCCTCTTCACTTAGGAGGTCTTTGACTCTATGCAAGGACAAAAATAAACAGTCACAAACATTGCCTCTTAAGGAGGACTTCAGACAGTTGCCTGGCCAAGTAACAGGCCAGGTCTTCCAGACTACATGAAGTACAAGAGACATACCTCAATGCAAATTGCTTATACAAGCAAAGCAAAGCAAAAAGTTCACAAAGGAACTAAGCAACTAAAACACCTGAAACAGTCAAGCAGATGTTAGTATACAACTTCAAACAAAACAAACAGAAACAGACACCAACAGTCAATTAGGGGCACATGGATGTGCAAGGCACAAAGCTCAAGGCATGTGAGCCAAGCCACCTACAAAACAAAGAGGTTAGACAACAATATTCAAGCAAGCTCAGTCAAAAGAATTGGTCTCAATGGCCATTTGTTGGTCAACCTGAAAACACAAACTCAAAGGTGAGTAACAGGACCACTAGGGCAAGCCTAGGGTCAAAAAGGAATGAGAAAGTCCAAACAGCAAGGGGTAAGTATCCAAAATCATGTTCAAACAATTAGGAAACAAAACCAATTGGGTTCACATTCGTATCAATCACTACCATCATTTCATGAACCATTTAGGTCAAAGCATGGCAAACAGAAGCTCATAGAAGTCAACAGCAAGACTTGCATCAAAACAATCTAAACATTTTCCAAAAATCACCAAATAAATCATGATCAAACCTAACACATAGCATGGTAAGCATGTCAAATTTCATCTCATTTGGACAAGTGGAAGGCAGTCAATGAAAATCAGAAAGTCAAAGCCAATTTGAACATGCTCAATGAAGTCAACCAAACATGCATCAACTTAGAAAAATCATAAGTCAAGAATGGTGTATGATAAATGAATGGGACTAAAGCCATGGCAAAGATGAGGATGTCTAGTTATCTCATGCAAAATTTCATGTCCATCCAATAAAGTATGAGAATTTCACAAATGAAATGGGAACATGTGTCACACAAGGTCAACATTTGACTAGGCAGGGAAGAAAAATCTCAAACAAATAGAAAATAGTTCAATTAAATCCAGGAAAATTCACATGTAAACTAGACATACAAGAGTAGGCTCATGCAAAATTTCAATCCATTTGGAGGTCAAGAAGCATGGCAATGAAAATCATGAAGTTGGTCATCAATGGTGTGACACAAATTGTCACACCCTAATTCAAAAAATCATATCTCACAAACCACAAATGATAAATTCACAAACTTGATACCAAAATCACCATGAATGTGTCTAGTTTAAGCACAAAAAATTTGGGAGCCATTGGATACATTCTCATCATTTCACAATTGATTTGGCAAAGTGTTCAAAATTTGGTCACATGTCACAAACCCTAAGGCCAATTAAAAACCACTCATCCAAAAATTCTGGAAAAATAATGATAAAAAAGTAGAGATCATGATGAACACAACACAAAAAATCCCATTCAAATTGGATCAAAAATGAGCAAGTTATGAATTTTGGAAGATTGGTAATCAAAGTGAAGAAATTAATTGAATTAATATTGAGAAAATGGCATTTTGGTAATATTGGAATCCACTAATTTAAACGCAACCGTTTTGGCCCTGAAAATAAAATGTTTTCATTGGCCAGTACAAACCAAGGCCAGGCATACGTACAAATAAAACAGAAAAAATCTGGGAATTACACTTGAAGGCTAGGGTTTCACATACAGTGCTCATTCATCATTTTCAAATACGATTTTTTCGAAAATGCCCAGAAAATTGAAATCAAGCACATCATTCTCATCAACAAACCAAGCACAACAATATTCCAAAATCCCTTTTCCTTAAATCGAGCCAAGCAAGAAGGAATAATCAAAACAAGTTTGGATCATCAACATTCATTTCGACATTACTCAAACATCACTCAACCATTTTCAAAAACAAAACTATCATGAAGCTCAGCATTAAGAGACCTATCTAAAACATCTCATGGTTCTTGAAATAGAGAGGGTCGAAATTTTACCTTTTTTGAAGCAGAATGAGAAACAGTTGTTGTTTGGTCTTTGAGGCTCAAAACAGCTGGCCTTTAACACCCTAGATGATGAATGGGAGAAGCACTTTGGCTTGAAATGGCTTAGTTTGAGTACAAGCAACTTCTGTCATGGATGATGTGCTGCACAAACAATGCTACTTTCCTTGCTTCTAGTCGTGGTTCAGGACTTGCAACAGCTTTCAGAGTGATGGAATGTGATGATAAACCTAAGCCAAGCTCGAGTTTTTGTTACTTTGGAATTCTTTTGACAGAAAATTATGGACAATCCTGCTCCTTCATGTTGATTTTTGTGGTCATGAGCTTTGACAGCTTTTCTTCCAATATGCCAATAGCAAGGTGAATTTAGATGAGTGAAAAATTGGTTTGTTGCTATTGATTCATCATGACAGAAAAATGGATTTGAAGGTCTTGTTTGATGTGTTTGTGTGGGAGAGCAAGGTTTGGTTCTTTTTGTATTTTGGACAAGGTTTGGACAGAAAAATTGCCAAGCAAGGTAAGAGCATTTGATTGGTCTGCTACTAGGGTTTTTAAGGTGTAATGCAGGGTTGGACTGAAAGATGAAATGCAGGTAGCAGGGTCAGGTTTGGTTGGAAGTTTAGGCAGATGAGAGAAATAACCAAGAGCAGCAAGATGGTTTGAGAGAGTGTATGAAGTTGGTTATGTTGGCTTGTGGCTGTTTTGTTCTCTTGTGTTTGGTTTTAGTTTGTTTGTTATGCTAGTAGCAGGATTTGAAGAAGCAAAGCAGGGTTGGAATGAATGCAATGCAGGGTGTAATGAGTGAATCAATGCAAGATGATGCTAGGGTTGGTTTTTTGTTGGTCTGCTACTGCAGGGTTTGACAGGAAATGCAGTTGTTTGATGTTCTTGTTTAAAGCAGGGCCAGAGTTAGGTTACCTTGGAAGCCTGGGCAGAAAAGTGGAAAATGCAAAGCAAGGCCAAAATGCAGTTTTTGGATCAGTGCTTTTTTCTGCAATATGTTTGATTGTGTTTGATGCTGCTAGTTTGGGGGCAGAAAATGGTGAGGAAATGTTGGGTTGAGCAGGGCCAGGCTAGGCCTCTTGTGCTTCATGAGGCTGCTATGATGGTTTGGTCACTTTGTGCTTGGACAGAAAATTACAAATAGCAAGGTGAGTTATTGATCTTGGTTGGTCTGTTTTGTTTTTTCGACAGCAAAATTGCAGGGTGTCTGCTGTGTTGGTTGCAGCTAGCAAGGTTTCATCTGACAGGAGAAATGATGGAAGGCACTGCTGGTTTGATGATGGCTTTTGGTTTTGGGCTTTGACAGTTTTTTCTTTGAAATGCAACCAGTGAAGTGTGTGTGAATGTGAAGTTGGTTAGCCCTTAATTCCTCATGACAGGAAAATTATGGACCATTCTGCTTCTTCATATTCCTTTTGGCAAGGTAGGGTTTAATTCCTTTTTGAAGTTTTTGGCAGCAAAACAGAGAATGCATAGCAAGGGTGAGGTTTGAGAGATATGAACAATGGCCTTTTTTAGTCCTGCAGGGTTTTTGGAAAAACAGTGCAAGGTCAGGTTTTAGGATGCTGTATGCAATTGATTATGTTGGCTAGGTCATGTTAAGTGGCAGAAAAAATATGATGAAAAGGACTTGCTGTTTTTTGTCTTATCCCATGCCTTGACAGTATTTGAGGAAAGCATGTCCAATGAGAGAGAGTGAGCATTTGTGTATGTGATGACAGAAAAAACATGATGCATGAGGTCTGCTGTGTTATGCAGCCAATAGCCCTCAAATGACAGAAAATTTGATCCATAAAATCAGCTATGGATAGTGCAAGGCAAAGTGTGGAGGTATGGTGTGGAATGGCTGCAAGGTACCTTTTCCCCAATTTCAAACAAACAAGGAATGGCCCCTTGTACTACTGGTTTTTTGGCTGTAGATATGTGTTCAAAATAACAGCAACTAGCCTCTACAAACTCTGTTTTGATGAGTACAAACCATGGTATGGTGGATAGCATGGAGTGGTATGGTGAAATTGTACCTTTCTTACAATTCAAGCAAACAAGCAATGGCCTTATGTACTGCATATTTTGACTTTGCAAACACATTCTAAATGACATTCCTGAGCTTTCCCAATTGGCCAAATGTTGAAAAAATGTTTATATCAAAAAGTCAACTCTTGGTCAAACTTGCATTTAAATGAAAAAGGTCAAAATATGCCATTTTGATTGGTGAAGTTTTGGCTCATGAAATTTATATTTTTGGAAAGAGGGGATCAAATGTGACTTGTAGGAAAAAACCCCACCAAAATTGGCCAAACGGTTTGAGAGATATGGCCCTTTGAAGTTCAAGATTTTCTGAAACCGATTCGATCATAACTTGCCAACCACACATGGGAATTGAGAGTTCTAGGACTTTTTGGAAATGGGAGAACAAGATCTTCAACTTTCATGTTGGGCAAAAATTCATTTGAGGCTTGTATCAAAATGTAAGTTTGAGGATCAAGACTTTCCATTTACGGCAAGTTTCAGTTACAGGCCCAATTTCCATTTTGGGAAATTCATGATCTGGCTTCAAATTCTTCCATGATGGTGTTTGGCATGATGTATGATGACTATTTGGACATGAATGAACTCTCACAAACCAATTCCAATCATCCAATCACTGATTAAATGGACAGTTGACCAACAGTTGACTTTTAGGGTTTCTGTCTGATTATGCATTGACTGATGACTTCCAAGCCCTAATTCCTTGAGAACTTGACTTCCAATGATGTCCCAAGTTGTATGAGCTCTTGATTATTGACCATGGTGCCCAAATTCCACAAGAATGACCACCATCCACTGCTTTGACTGACAGTTGACTTTCTTTGACTTTTGACTGTCTGTGTCTGAACTGCTGACCTCTGAGCCCTCAACCCTTGACCAAAATACTTCAAATGGACCCCCAAGTCATGTGAACTAGTTGGACAAACCCCCAAGGCCTTGGTTCAATGAGAAATCCTTTGCTTGCTTGGTTGACTGATCAGGAGATTAGTTTGACCTAATTCTTGATTGCTTGCACTTGAGGCAAAAGAGGCAATGCAATGCTATGCAATGGATCATGATATGCTATGACCTAATATGAAAATGTATGCATAATGATAGGTGCAAATTTGAGGTGCTACAGCTGCCCCTATTCAATCAGCTGGGAACCCGAATGGATGATAGCAACGGCTGTCAGACTTTCAGGGTAAACAGGGATTGAATACCAAAGAACCGTAGAATTTGCACAATACAGGGATCCACCAATGGAAACGTCCACTGGAATTTGATATTTATTGCTGGGTATATTTTTATTGTTTTTTTTTTTTCAAGGGCACAGCCACATCCAGACATCGCAATGACGATGAATGGGAAAAGAAATCACAACTAGATGCCAACGGACAACTAGGAAAAACTCGACGTTTACCAAGACCAACGGAGAGGTAACCAGACATTAATGAATGAATGGCAGGGATACAACCATACGTCAACGGACGAAATGGGAAAAACTCAACGTTTACCAAGACCAACGGAGAGGTAAATCCACATGGGGATAGGTACAACTAGACGTCATAGGATGACTAGGAAAAACTCGACGTTTATCGGAACCAACGGAGAGGTAACTCTGCATGGAGAGGGGTACAGCTAGACATCATCGGATGACTAGGAAAAACTCGACGTTTATCGACACCAACGGAGAGGAGGAAACTCTACTGGGGAGAGTGAACACAACCAAATCATCAATGGATGATTGGGAAAAACTCGACGTTTATCGACACCAACGGAGAGGAGAATACTTCTTCGGTCTGAATACCGGAAAATTGGCCTTGTGCCATGAGTACATCGACCTGATCGTCGGAAACTCCTTCGGTCTGAATACCGGAAAATTGGCCTTGTGCCATGAGTACATCGACCTGATCGTCGGAAACTCCTTCGGTCTGAATACCGGAAAATTGGCCTTGTGCCATGAGTACATCGACCTGATCGTCGGAAACTCCTTCGGTCTGAATACCGGAAAATTGGCCTTGTGCCATGAGTACATCGACCTGATCGTCGGAAACTCCTTCGGTCTGAATACCGGAAAATTGGCCTTGTGCCATGAGTACATCGACCTGATCGTCGGAAACTCCTTCGGTCTGAATACCGGAAAATTGGCCTTGTGCCATGAGTACATCGACCTGATCGTCGGAAACTCCTTCGGTCTGAATACCGGAAAATTGGCCTTGTGCCATGAGTACATCGACCTGATCGTCGGAAACTCCTTCGGTCTGAATACCGGAAAATTGGCCTTGTGCCATGAGTACATCGACCTGATCGTCGGAAACTCCTTCGGTCTGAATACCGGAAAATTGGCCTTGTGCCATGAGTACATCGACCTGATCGTCGGAAACTCCTTCGGTCTGAATACCGGAAAATTGGCCTTGTGCCATGAGTACATCGACCTGATCGTCGGAAACTCCTTCGGTCTGAATACCGGAAAAACATGAGACATATTATCTAAAGCCGTCAAAACGTAGATAATACACTCGCATGGAAGATTATCCATAACCGGGTTGTAGGTTGTTAAATGAATAATCGACCGAAAAGAAAGGCATCTGGGTACCAGACTAGGTATGCAAAAGATGACCAATCAACAGGGGATAAAGCTGCTAACTCGGAGCAAGTATCCAAAAGGAAGGGGAAGACCCAATGGGGACAATACTGCTTGATCAAGGCAAGTATCCAGAGGGGAAAGAATATCAATATCACAAAGAGGGGATTACATCTACCGGTTTGTAGGCAGAAAACCACGGAAAAGTAACTAGTCATCAATAGGATGAGCACAGACGGTCAACTCCAACAAGGGGATGAAAGTGGGATTTTACAACTACCAACTTGTAGGTAGAAAACCACAAAGATAGGACTTACAACTACCAGTTCGTAGGTAGAGGCCAACAAACAGAATGAACCACAAAGGTTACCTCTGCTAGGGGATGAAAGTGGGATTTTACAACTACCAGCTAGTAGGTAGAAAACCATAAAGATAGGACTTACAACTACCGGTTTGGTGGTAGATGCCCACAAAATCTGCTGAGGATAAGATGAATGAGTGCCGGTTAGTGAGCGACTATTCATTTATGCCCCAGGGCAGTACAAGGGATAGTCAACAAGAAGCCAATTTAGGATCGATCCAAAAGGCAGACTGAAACAAGACTCATCCTAATGAGGAAAGAACTCAATAGGGAAAACCCATCCCGTGTAGGGAGGGAACGGAAGCAACCGTCATCCACGAGGATGTATCTCAGTGGGGAAATGGCAGGAAAAGATTGACACTTTCTGCTTAAGGGGTAGACTCTACATGGAGAGATCAGACACACCCATATCTGCTTAAGGAAAAAGACTCAAGCTGGCAAGACGCTAACAATTGGGGAGTAACACTGCTGGGGATACCCGCTCGACTGAGGAATCACTTGTTCGGAAAACACCAACCTCTCGACCGTGCTGATGAACCCAATTCTGAAGCCGATCCAATGGCGTGATGCTAAACTCTTTCCAACAACCCAACCTCGGCTGGTCACCACGGCCTGGGGCTAATGGATATGTTTGCTATGTTGATGCATGAGTTTTTCCTTGTTTTACACAATGCCCCATGATCATGGAAATGCTATGCACTAATGATGCAATATGCTATGCTTATCTAAATGATGAATGCATAAACACACGTCTCCTTCAGAGACAACACCGGGGAATTCCAGGAACTGTGCTGGGGAATGGTAAAGCGACTTCACTGGGAGGAAGACTCAACCAATCTTCAGATAGGATAAACCCTGCTTTGGAGAATGTCTGTTACTCTGCTAGGGATAACCCACGCGATCCATGGGTAGAATCAACTCAGCTGGGGATGCAGATATCAGTCTACTACAGAAACCCGTCCAATCCACTGGTAGGATGAACTCTGCTGGAGAAATAAATACTACTCCACTAGGGACGACCCAACCAATCCATATGTAGGAGAATCACTGCTGGAGATGTATTTCATGAGACCCGCTCCACTCGGGGAACTTGCTGAGGAAAAACCACGCCATTCTGCTGAGGAGAACAATCCTAGCGGAGAGAACAACCGTAGTGGCAAGAGTAACAACTCTGTCGAGGATGATAGCACGTCATATCATACTGGAGATGAATTCCCACAAACCTGCTTGGGATAAGCACTCACGGCCATACTGGAGATGATAGCATCACAAAACCAATTGTTGGGGAACACACCAACAGTCTACTGATAAATTCCACTGGGGTGCTCCCGGGGAAAATAACTGCCAGGCGCTCAGCGGGGATTCTCAACTGGGGAAATCTGCAATCACAGGACTGCTGGGGAGAAGCAATCCTTAGATCTGTTGGGGAAAGGAGGTACTGTCCACAGGTATCTCTGCAGGGGAAATAACTCTGATAGCTTCAATACTGGCTTGGGCTGGGGACGTGATAACCTTCAGGCTTGCTGAGGAGACAACGATCTCGAATCTGCCAGGGAGATCACACTCTCAATCCTCTGGGGAGATACAGCTTGTTTGACAGGGATGTCGGTCGACTCGTCGAACACTAGTATCCATCATCCACCCATAGTGCTGACTTTCCACTTTTAAGAACTCCCAGACTCTTCTGGACTTTTCTGCTCCATCATCTTGTATTCCCAACTCGTTCGTACTTCACGGAGGCTGAACTCTTGGGATTCATACATACTTTCCAATCATCAGACTTTGAAGAGTCTTCTTGATTAACTTTCCAGGATCGTCGTTGTAATCCTTCACCGTCTTTTCACGGTTCATCTATCCCTTGCCCCTGGTTGGACCCTGAGGGGATCTCTTGTCAAAAAGGTTCATATTACAACTGGCAAGTGAATGAAGATGTCTAACAGCACCTGCACAAGAGATCGTCAGATAAAAACGTGCCCCAGGTATGCCCCAGGTGTTCTGATATTTCAACACTTAGGTCACTCAGACTTCCAAGTAAGATTTCCAGATTTCAATCTCACAAGCATGCATCAGAAGGGACCTCTATGTTTCAAAATGCAAATATTCTTATCAAAATGAATAGATGTTTTCGTGATCAAAACAGTAATGACACAAAAACAAAATTTACTTGATCGACCACACGCTTTATTTGACTGGAATAAAAGATGGCTCACAATTGAGCAACACACAGGAAGCAAACCCTGGAAAGAGGTGATTGCACATAAAAGAAAAAATCTATCCTAGTGGCAACGTGAAACTGCGATCTCATCGGGTTCCAACTCAGTTACACCTCATATGTCCTCAGGACTTTCCGCACCTTCTGTCTTCTGAACAAGACGCTTCCGATCGGTCTCTGTCGGAGATTATCCAAGTCATCATGAGCACGAATGATCATGCTGGACGCAGTTGTTCGTTTCAATCCCTCTTTTGCCTGGACCGCCCTTTCGGGTTTCAGTCCACCGGGATACCCTTTTTTGCCCAAGTCGCCCTTGCGGGTTTTCAACTTGCCGGGTGTACAGTTCTTTTCTTTTATTTTTATCCCTAACTTTTGCCCGAACCTTTCTCTTTTTCTTGGTTCGCCGGGATGCCCATTTTTTGCCTGGACTCTTTATTCTCTTTTTTTTTTGTCCAGCGGGTTTCTTTCACGAAGTATTTTCTAACTGCGTCCGCATTCACAGGGAATGGAAAATCGTCGTCGTCCGTGGTCGTCATTAACAAGGTTCTGTCAGAGGAAAACCGTCTTGACCACGAATGAGACACTCATAACTGCTTTATCCATCTGCCCCACAATCGTCTTGAGGAGGAAGGATCCTTTTCAACCAATTCTTCCACGTGGTACGCGGGAGGTCACACTTCTTGGTTAACAACATGCTTCGTTCACTGGGTACAACTGCCCCAGGACAAGTAACTGTCAGCCCTTCCCTCGGTTGGACTCAACGTGTCATTCTGAGTCTTTATCCATTTAGCCTTCTCTGGTTTCTCATACATCCGTGAGGAAGACACTGTCCCAGGTAGATGCACATCCCTAGGTTCAATATCCAGGATACAGACTTTATGTTCAGCCACCATTGTTGGTGCAACCAACTGTGATTCGGGGAGCACTACCTCATTCACTTTACTTCCCCATCAGACATCGGAATCCGTTCGGATTCAGGGCCAGGCCCCTCCTCCGGGATCGGTCACTCTCAATCTTTCGATTTGAGTACCTCGAGATGTCCTCATCAGGGACCTCAAACTTCCTTGGTTGATAACCTTTCCATGGGTTGCTACTAGCTTCTCGAACACATATCTGATCAGATCCATTTTGGACATCCACAAAGTGGTATGAATCAGCATACACTGTCTCAGTTGGCGAGCAACCTATGCCAAAGTACATCAAGTTTTTCGAACAGCGGGTGTATGGTTTCACAGTCGATAAACTTTTTGCTTAGGTAAATTGCATACTCTTTTCGACAAGACTTAGTCATGCTGACTCAATACGCACCTCGTAGACCCCTCGAGGGTTATCAAGTACCGGATTAACAGTTATCTCTTTCACTGAGGTATCAAAATCAGAGGTTCCTGCAATTTATCTCCTTTTTTTTTTTTTTTTTTTTTTTTTTTTTTAGCAGGATTGACCTCGATTCCTCTGATTCGCTCACAACAAGCCTCGGTAGCTTGATGGACAACACTCCATAAGTGCACTGCTTCAGACTCAACAGTATGAGTTATCTAAAACGGTCAAACAACTTGCCCCAAGTCTACCGGATGCCCCTGTTCTGCTTGGGACTTTGCCATCATGTCATCAACATGGCATTTGCTTTCACGATGAATCATATCACTAAACAAAGTCACCGTAGACCTCTGATACGTGGCACCGGCCTCATGTGACGGAACGACATCAACTTAGAACAGGAAGGTGCCCCTTGTGTGATGGACCTGGTTTACTTCATATCGTCTGGAAACAATTCAATCTGGTCCTGGCCAAGAAGCCATCCATGAAGATAAACACTGAGACCTGAGCCATATAATCAACCAGTACCTCATTGTGATGTACCGGGAATCCATCTTTCTGATTAGATCTGCTCGCGTCTTGATAGTCTATTCACACCTTCTCTCTTTCTCATCCTTTGTCGGCCTCAGCTTTTGCTTTCTAACCTCGGCGGAGCTTGGAGTAACAATCTTGAATCGCTCCTCGTGCGGTTGAATCACCTTCTCCTCTTGTTTCAATGACCTGGCTAATTCCAGCAAACCACAATCTTCTTCGCCTTTTTCTCTAGCATGATAGGTTGAATTGTCGAAGTCATACAGAGGTGTAACCAAATCGTTATCGGTGAGATCAGGAGAGTAATCACTTTGGAACGAGACAAAATCAAAAGGAAAGAGAATGAAAAAACGTTGCCATTTTTATTTGTTTTTTTACTTTTTTTAAATTGCAAAATTAAATGAAAAACAGGGAACACCGCTTTTAACTACAAAAACATCCATTCATTACTGATGCAAAATGTTGCATAATGAAACACATGAGATGGCCCTTACAATGGACCATTACGTTTCGGGCAAAACGTATGGCTTTCATGCAAACAAAATTGAAAAACAGAAATACTACTCTTCAGAATGAGTGACAGTGATGCTTTTGGAGGCCTTCCAGTTGCCTGGTACGCACGACTGTATCCACGCCTCAAGCTCGCGGTTGCTGTCGACATCTTCACCCATTGAACGGGCATGACCAGGATCCAACATTCCTGCACTGACGAAGGCGTACAGTGGACGACATCCTCTGTCTGGTCTAGACGACTCTAAATCCGGATGATAACCGACTCCAAACATGTCTACTTTTGCCACGATGTCAATGATCCTTCCCCAGCCTTGGGTCTCTTGGTTCTTCACCACCTCCAGAGCTTGTTTATAAGAAGAAATGGACAGCTTCTTCTTTTTCTCGGCAGCAAGGGCGTTCTCTACCTGGATGGTTTCAACTGCCAGACGGGGTGCTCCACACCTTACATCGTCCATTTCTACTTCCTTCATCTTCTGGGTCGTGTCCTTTATCAACATACACTCCTCTGTAGTGACAGTTGCACAAGTATTATCAGCAGCAGGTAAGGCTCCATCCTGTAGCAGAAGTTTTGGAAACATAGCCTTTGGACCTTTTAGCTGACCCTCTTCAATCATTTCTACTCCTTTCTTGGCCTTTTTCATCATCTTGATTTTTACAGGACCTTGCCTGGGTACGGGGTTGACATCCTCATTCATTATTTGTGCCAAGCTGATAGCCTTGGAGTCCACCAGGTCTTGGACAATATGCTTAAAAGCTCTGCAACCTTCAATGTTGTGTCCGGGTGCCCCAGAGTGGAATTCGCACTTGGCACTCTTATCATAGTTTGCAGGCCTCCGCTGCTGTTCTATAGGAATCAGGATCCTCGGCCGAACCAATCCCAGATCTCTCAACCTTCGAAAAAGAAAGGCATAAGTCACCGGTGGTTCCTCAAACTGACGGTCCTCTTTCTTCTTCTTTACCTGGCTTTCAATTATCGGCGTCTTCTGTTGAGGTGGCAGTTGTTGCTGTTGAACAGGTGATTTGCTGACAGGAGTGGATACAGTGGTAGCGTAAGGGTGATAACGATCTTTACCACGTTCTTTCTTTGCGGGCACACCAACTGGCTCAAACTTCTTCTTGAATGGACCACTGTCGGAGGATTTCCTTGCTACAGTACCAGGAGGTTTGTTCACTTCGGAGGACGGAGCCTTCCCCTGAACCTTCTCTGCTATCAGCCATTTCTCAATCTTTTCCAATCTCTCAGACATGGCCTTCTGTCCCAAGGCAAGCCCTTGCACAACACTGAACAAGTCCCTCATCATCCCTTTCAGCTCGAGGATATCGGCGTTGGGAAGATCCATCAGCTTGGATTCGTTGACCCCCAGCAGGTTATCTGAACAGACGAGCTATGCGTACCGGTTGAATACTGAAACCTACAAAACAACAAATGGGTTAGTATGACTCACACATGCAATGTCTATCCGTACTAGGAATATTCGGTCCTCCCTTTTTTTGGTTTCATTGAGACAGATAAAATTTCATCAACAACATTTTGACATCTGGATGTCTCTCAACCGGGGTTTTTTAATCTAAGAGTAATGGACCCTGAGTACGGACAGACATGAGTTGAATGCAGATGAATGCGAGATGATATGATGCAAATGCATGAATGCAGGCCTTTGTGCCACCAAGTCAACTGTAGACCCTCTGCTTTTCTGAATCAGTCAATCTGTGGGATCAAGTCACCATAAATCCAACTTGGGGGGTTCCGAAATGAACGGAACCGGAGATTATATCACTATATCTTCACAGGAACAACCACTGAACGGGTGACAAACGGATCCTCTGAACAAGTACTCTCAACTCAGCCCGGGGATCCGAAATAAACGGAACCCGCTGATAAACCACGGACAGAACTCTGGCGTCCCAGAAATAAATGCCCCATAATTCATAGTCACCATCAGTACCAAGAGTCACCAACACATCACCAACCAATCAGCAACTGTACCTGTAATGATCAAACCCTCCCCACTCACGGGTGTCGTCTAGGCCAGGGTAAGGTCGAGAGAAACGCAGCATAAATAACCTTTCGCAGAATATCATCCTGTGCACACCCGATGTATGCACCGATAATATCCCACCAGGGTCTGAACTGCTCGTGATATCAATGTTCCGCTAAGTGGCGCCATACCACCCGCTTCCCACGAATCACTCTATTCCTAGGTTTCCTAGATTTCACTCATAGCCTGGGTATTGGGCCTTTTACCTCAAGTAACTCCCACCCCCAAACAGAGAAACACAGACAGCACAACAGATGAATACGAATGAAATGCAAACATTAATGCAAATAATAAATGCAAGCAATAAATGCACATATATACAATGAATGCAATAATAAAAAAAACAGCACAAAGCAACCAAAACCCTAACCTAGAGAGCGCTAGGAGAGACTCGCTCAGGGAAGATGGACCAGCATAGGTCAACTTCTCTGTTTATCCCCAGCAGAGTCGCCAGCTGTCGCATCGCGCGAAAAACCGGCGGGAAAAGAAAGAACAACAGAGCCGCCACCGTGCGTTATTTATCCCAAAAGAGGGAAAGGAAACGCTCAGAGTAAACCTGGGAAAGAACATGGTCTCGCGACCAAAGAGTATGGGTTCGGGAGTCGGTTATGCGAAGGGAAGGTATTAGCACCCCTACGCATCCGTAGTACTCTACGGGATCCACGCACAAAAGGAAGGAAGAATGGTTGCTAAACACTGCTCAAATACTCACACACACTGGCTGAAAAGAGACACAAGAAACTGACTGAAACTGACTCGGCAGGATGTCGCATCCTGGGCCTACTTAGTCTATCAGGCATAGACATCAGAGTCGAAGTAGTTCGGACTGGGGAAACGACACATGCTCGCTAGGATATCGCATCCTATGCATACGTATCTTCTCGGACGAGAGAAGAATCAGAGCATTCGTAGCTCGGCTGACACGCACACAAACAAACAAACAAACACAGGCAAACGTGGAGCCCAAATGCCAATCACTGGACTTACATTGACATCCGAACCAAAACGCACTCAAGAAGGCAAACATGGAGCCTGAATGCCAATCACTGGGCTTACATCAGCATCCGAACCTAAACACACGCACACTGGAACCCAAATGCCACTCGATGGTCTTACATCAGCTTCCAAGCACACAACAACACAACAAGTTAATAGGGAGTCTGGGACTCGAGCCTATAACTGTCAAACAACACACACAAAAAAGAAAAAGGGCGCCCGGAGAGATCAGCTCAATCTCCTGCCTACATACTTCATCTGGTATGAAGATCAGGGCGATGTAGTTCCCCTACGCAGGGACAAGGATCTAGCCTAACCAGATAACAGAGGGAGACACAACTCTAGGGAGACTACGACTCGAGCCTAGATGTTGTCATGCAAAGTCAACCCTAAGTTAAGGTTTCTAGCTAAATGGCACAAGGGCCATCCTATCCTAAGCATGGCTCACACAGGAAGCAAGCCACACACACTTAACTTGCACAGGAAGCAAGCTAAACTAATCCTAACTTGCACAGGAAGCAAGTCAAACAATCCTATCTTGCACAGGAAGCAAGTCAAACAATCCTATCTTGCACAGGAAGCAAGTCAAACAATCCTATCTTGCACAGGAAGCAAGTCAAACAATCCTACAAGCACAGATAGCACACGCTATACACAAACAAGTGGCTCAAACAAGGGTTAGGTTTTAGTCAAGGGGTCATATCAACCTCGACAAACAAACCTCTGGAACTGGGTGAATGTGCTCTTAACCTTGCCATTGAGGGGCTAAGGTGAAGCAGATGAAAGGATGAAGTGAGGGTGAGACCTCACAGCTCTTATCCCTGGCCTGGGAGAGCTCAAGACAAGAATGTGTGGGTTCAGAAAGTAGGAACCCTTCTACACATTAAGACTGACTCAACTGTACAATTGTACAAGATCTTGGGTTTTTATCTGTAATGCATCAACACAGTGGTGTGAGCAAAGCAGATGACACACTGAATAGTGGGGGATAGATTGCATATCCCTACCTTCCACCAATTGCCTCTTCACTTAGGAGGTCTTTGACTCTATGCAAGGACAAAAATAAACAGTCACAAACATTGCCTCTTAAGGAGGACTTCAGACAGTTGCCTGGCCAAGTAACAGGCCAGGTCTTCCAGACTACATGAAGTACAAGAGACATACCTCAATGCAAATTGCTTATACAAGCAAAGCAAAGCAAAAAGTTCACAAAGGAACTAAGCAACTAAAACACCTGAAACAGTCAAGCAGATGTTAGTATACAACTTCAAACAAAACAAACAGAAACAGACACCAACAGTCAATTAGGGGCACATGGATGTGCAAGGCACAAAGCTCAAGGCATGTGAGCCAAGCCACCTACAAAACAAAGAGGTTAGACAACAATATTCAAGCAAGCTCAGTCAAAAGAATTGGTCTCAATGGCCATTTGTTGGTCAACCTGAAAACACAAACTCAAAGGTGAGTAACAGGACCACTAGGGCAAGCCTAGGGTCAAAAAGGAATGAGAAAGTCCAAACAGCAAGGGGTAAGTATCCAAAATCATGTTCAAACAATTAGGAAACAAAACCAATTGGGTTCACATTCGTATCAATCACTACCATCATTTCATGAACCATTTAGGTCAAAGCATGGCAAACAGAAGCTCATAGAAGTCAACAGCAAGACTTGCATCAAAAGCAATCTAAACATTTTCCAAAAATCACCAAATAAATCATGATCAAACCTAACACATAGCATGGTAAGCATGTCAAATTTCATCTCATTTGGACAAGTGGAAGGCAGTCAATGAAAATCAGAAAGTCAAAGCCAATTTGAACATGCTCAATGAAGTCAACCAAACATGCATCAACTTAGAAAAATCATAAGTCAAGAATGGTGTATGATAAATGAATGGGACTAAAGCCATGGCAAAGATGAGGATGTCTAGTTATCTCATGCAAAATTTCATGTCCATCCAATAAAGTATGAGAATTTCACAAATGAAATGGGAACATGTGTCACACAAGGTCAACATTTGACTAGGCAGGGAAGAAAAATCTCAAACAAATAGAAAATAGTTCAATTAAATCCAGGAAAATTCACATGTAAACTAGACATACAAGAGTAGGCTCATGCAAAATTTCAATCCATTTGGAGGTCAAGAAGCATGGCAATGAAAATCATGAAGTTGGTCATCAATGGTGTGACACAAATTGTCACACCCTAATTCAAAAAATCATATCTCACAAACCACAAATGATAAATTCACAAACTTGATACCAAAATCACCATGAATGTGTCTAGTTTAAGCACAAAAAATTTGGGAGCCATTGGATACATTCTCATCATTTCACAATTGATTTGGCAAAGTGTTCAAAATTTGGTCACATGTCACAAACCCTAAGGCCAATTAAAAACCACTCATCCAAAAATTCTGGAAAAATAATGATAAAAAAGTAGAGATCATGATGAACACAACACAAAAAATCCCATTCAAATTGGATCAAAAATGAGCAAGTTATGAATTTTGGAAGATTGGTAATCAAAGTGAAGAAATTAATTGAATTAATATTGAGAAAATGGCATTTTGGTAATATTGGAATCCACTAATTTAAACGCAACCGTTTTGGCCCTGAAAATAAAATGTTTTCATTGGCCAGTACAAACCAAGGCCAGGCATACGTACAAATAAAACAGAAAAAATCTGGGAATTACACTTGAAGGCTAGGGTTTCACATACAGTGCTCATTCATCATTTTCAAATACGATTTTTTCGAAAATGCCCAGAAAATTGAAATCAAGCACATCATTCTCATCAACAAACCAAGCACAACAATATTCCAAAATCCCTTTTCCTTAAATCGAGCCAAGCAAGAAGGAATAATCAAAACAAGTTTGGATCATCAACATTCATTTCGACATTACTCAAACATCACTCAACCATTTTCAAAAACAAAACTATCATGAAGCTCAGCATTAAGAGACCTATCTAAAACATCTCATGGTTCTTGAAATAGAGAGGGTCGAAATTTTACCTTTTTTGAAGCAGAATGAGAAACAGTTGTTGTTTGGTCTTTGAGGCTCAAAACAGCTGGCCTTTAACACCCTAGATGATGAATGGGAGAAGCACTTTGGCTTGAAATGGCTTAGTTTGAGTACAAGCAACTTCTGTCATGGATGATGTGCTGCACAAACAATGCTACTTTCCTTGCTTCTAGTCGTGGTTCAGGACTTGCAACAGCTTTCAGAGTGATGGAATGTGATGATAAACCTAAGCCAAGCTCGAGTTTTTGTTACTTTGGAATTCTTTTGACAGAAAATTATGGACAATCCTGCTCCTTCATGTTGATTTTTGTGGTCATGAGCTTTGACAGCTTTTCTTCCAATATGCCAATAGCAAGGTGAATTTAGATGAGTGAAAAATTGGTTTGTTGCTATTGATTCATCATGACAGAAAAATGGATTTGAAGGTCTTGTTTGATGTGTTTGTGTGGGAGAGCAAGGTTTGGTTCTTTTTGTATTTTGGACAAGGTTTGGACAGAAAAATTGCCAAGCAAGGTAAGAGCATTTGATTGGTCTGCTACTAGGGTTTTTAAGGTGTAATGCAGGGTTGGACTGAAAGATGAAATGCAGGTAGCAGGGTCAGGTTTGGTTGGAAGTTTAGGCAGATGAGAGAAATAACCAAGAGCAGCAAGATGGTTTGAGAGAGTGTATGAAGTTGGTTATGTTGGCTTGTGGCTGTTTTGTTCTCTTGTGTTTGGTTTTAGTTTGTTTGTTATGCTAGTAGCAGGATTTGAAGAAGCAAAGCAGGGTTGGAATGAATGCAATGCAGGGTGTAATGAGTGAATCAATGCAAGATGATGCTAGGGTTGGTTTTTTGTTGGTCTGCTACTGCAGGGTTTGACAGGAAATGCAGTTGTTTGATGTTCTTGTTTAAAGCAGGGCCAGAGTTAGGTTACCTTGGAAGCCTGGGCAGAAAAGTGGAAAATGCAAAGCAAGGCCAAAATGCAGTTTTTGGATCAGTGCTTTTTTCTGCAATATGTTTGATTGTGTTTGATGCTGCTAGTTTGGGGGCAGAAAATGGTGAGGAAATGTTGGGTTGAGCAGGGCCAGGCTAGGCCTCTTGTGCTTCATGAGGCTGCTATGATGGTTTGGTCACTTTGTGCTTGGACAGAAAATTACAAATAGCAAGGTGAGTTATTGATCTTGGTTGGTCTGTTTTGTTTTTTCGACAGCAAAATTGCAGGGTGTCTGCTGTGTTGGTTGCAGCTAGCAAGGTTTCATCTGACAGGAGAAATGATGGAAGGCACTGCTGGTTTGATGATGGCTTTTGGTTTTGGGCTTTGACAGTTTTTTCTTTGAAATGCAACCAGTGAAGTGTGTGTGAATGTGAAGTTGGTTAGCCCTTAATTCCTCATGACAGGAAAATTATGGACCATTCTGCTTCTTCATATTCCTTTTGGCAAGGTAGGGTTTAATTCCTTTTTGAAGTTTTTGGCAGCAAAACAGAGAATGCATAGCAAGGGTGAGGTTTGAGAGATATGAACAATGGCCTTTTTTAGTCCTGCAGGGTTTTTGGAAAAACAGTGCAAGGTCAGGTTTTAGGATGCTGTATGCAATTGATTATGTTGGCTAGGTCATGTTAAGTGGCAGAAAAAATATGATGAAAAGGACTTGCTGTTTTTTGTCTTATCCCATGCCTTGACAGTATTTGAGGAAAGCATGTCCAATGAGAGAGAGTGAGCATTTGTGTATGTGATGACAGAAAAAACATGATGCATGAGGTCTGCTGTGTTATGCAGCCAATAGCCCTCAAATGACAGAAAATTTGATCCATAAAATCAGCTATGGATAGTGCAAGGCAAAGTGTGGAGGTATGGTGTGGAATGGCTGCAAGGTACCTTTTCCCCAATTTCAAACAAACAAGGAATGGCCCCTTGTACTACTGGTTTTTTGGCTGTAGATATGTGTTCAAAATAACAGCAACTAGCCTCTACAAACTCTGTTTTGATGAGTACAAACCATGGTATGGTGGATAGCATGGAGTGGTATGGTGAAATTGTACCTTTCTTACAATTCAAGCAAACAAGCAATGGCCTTATGTACTGCATATTTTGACTTTGCAAACACATTCTAAATGACATTCCTGAGCTTTCCCAATTGGCCAAATGTTGAAAAAATGTTTATATCAAAAAGTCAACTCTTGGTCAAACTTGCATTTAAATGAAAAAGGTCAAAATATGCCATTTTGATTGGTGAAGTTTTGGCTCATGAAATTTATATTTTTGGAAAGAGGGGATCAAATGTGACTTGTAGGAAAAAACCCCACCAAAATTGGCCAAACGGTTTGAGAGATATGGCCCTTTGAAGTTCAAGATTTTCTGAAACCGATTCGATCATAACTTGCCAACCACACATGGGAATTGAGAGTTCTAGGACTTTTTGGAAATGGGAGAACAAGATCTTCAACTTTCATGTTGGGCAAAAATTCATTTGAGGCTTGTATCAAAATGTAAGTTTGAGGATCAAGACTTTCCATTTACGGCAAGTTTCAGTTACAGGCCCAGTTTCCATTTTGGGAAATTCATGATCTGGCTTCAAATTCTTCCATGATGGTGTTTGGCATGATGTATGATGACTATTTGGACATGAATGAACTCTCACAAACCAATTCCAATCATCCAATCACTGATTAAATGGACAGTTGACCAACAGTTGACTTTTAGGGTTTCTGTCTGATTATGCATTGACTGATGACTTCCAAGCCCTAATTCCTTGAGAACTTGACTTCAAATGATGTCCCAAGTTGTATGAGCTCTTGATTATTGACCATGGTGCCCAAATTCCACAAGAATGACCACCATCCACTGCTTTGACTGACAGTTGACTTTCTTTGACTTTTGACTGTCTGTGTCTGAACTGCTGACCTCTGAGCCCTCAACCCTTGACCAAAATACTTCAAATGGACCCCCAAGTCATGTGAACTAGTTGGACAAACCCCCAAGGCCTTGGTTCAATGAGAAATCCTTTGCTTGCTTGGTTGACTGATCAGGAGATTAGTTTGACCTAATTCTTGATTGCTTGCACTTGAGGCAAAAGAGGCAATGCAATGCTATGCAATGGATCATGATATGCTATGACCTAATATGAAAATGTATGCATAATGATAGGTGCAAATTTGAGGTGCTACACAGGGCCAGCTGGTTTGATGATCAAAGAAGGAGAAGCCTTTTGCTTGCTACCATCGTACCTGATGACAACAAGCTCACGTATTCGAAATACCGGAGAAATTACATTGACTTCATCAGCATCTTCATCAACATTTATGTTCTGAAGTATCTCAATGACTCCTTCATCCAGCATTTCTTGAACATCTTTGCGGACTTGGCGACATCCTCTTTGATTGACAGTGCAAACTCGACATCTATCGTGGTCGTGCTCGTTATGACTATACTCACACAGAAGTCCATGTATCTCGACCAGAGATTATTGAATATGGCTGACATATTTGACTTTGTATTTACCAGGGCAGCCCTGGACCATGTTGACGGAGGATTTCCCATGCTCGGGCAATGGGTTCTTCTTCACATTGGGACCTACGTCCTCGAAACACAGAAGACCACATCTTACAAGGACTTGAACCTTGGTCTTCAGTGGGTAGCAGTTTTCCACGTCATGTCCGGGAGCACCGGAATGATAAACACAGTGTCATTCAGGCTTATACCACCACTGCGGGTTGGTAGGTATAGTCGGTGGGTCTCGTGGAGTAATCAATTTCCTCTCTATCAAAGAGGGATATAATTCGGCATAAGTCATGGGAATAGGATCGAAGGTGACCCTCTTCCTCTCATAGCTTGTATTGGCTTGATTACTGTTTCGAGGCTGGTAGGCCTGCTGTTGAGGACGATGTTGTTGTTGTTGATATTGCGGACGTTGTTGTTGCTGATTATTATTGTGATGCTGATACTGCTGATTATCTCTAAAAACAGGTGCTATGTGAGCCACCTGATGCTGGTTACCGGCAGGACGCATGGTCTTCCTCCTCACTGAGGGTCTTCTTGGTTTAACATGGGAGGTCACAGCATGTGCCTCGCCATCTTTCGTCTTTCCAAACGTCCCATACCGTTTGGCAGAAGAGCCTTCTTCTCTGGTCAGGCGCCCTTCCCTGACACCCTCCTCCAGACGCATCCCCATGTTCACCATCTCGGTGAAGTCAGAAGGAGCGCTGGCAATCATCCATTCATAATAAAAGGAACTCAAGGTCTTCAGAAAGATCTTTGTCATTTCCTTCTCCTCCAGTGGGGGCACAATCTATGCTACTAGCTCTCGCCAACTCTAGGTGTATTGTTTGAAAGTTTCCTTGTCCTTCTAGGACATGGCTCTTAATTGATCCCTATCGGGAGCCATATCCACGTTATATTTGTATTGCTTGACGAAGGCATCGCCAAGGTCGTTGAAGGATCGGATGTTTGCACTGTCCAAGCCCATATACCAACGTAGCATACAGGATCAGGTGGCTGAGAGGGAACGTATTTCCCTTGTACTTTTCAAAGTTAGGTACTTTGAACTTGATAAGGATTTTAACATTAGGGACCAAACAGAGTTCAGTAGCAGACTTGCCGAAAACGTCTTTTCCTCGGAGAGTTTTCAATTCCTTGTAGAGCTTAAGAAATTGGTCATTCATAGCGTCCATCTTTTCATAGACATCTGGACCCTCAGACGGCTCAGAATGATAGATGGTGTCGTCTACCCTAGGCATAGTATGCACGAAAGGCGGAGGAACGACAAGGACCAGGCTAGATGTCGACAGAGAAGCAAAGGTGGGTGCAGGACCCTCAGGCATGAAGTTGGGAGGCATCCCCCACAGAAACCTGGCTGGCATGGCTGTTGGTGCGAAGTGGGCGCTGGTCACAAGCACAGTTGAAGAAATAATCTCATAGATGACTATCCTCTAGGGAGGAGTTGAAGGTGTCGGAGAAGACTGGCTCTGGGCAGCCATGAATGACTCCATCAGGGCAGTCAATCTGGCTACTTCCTCCTTAAGTTCACGATTCTCTTGTTCCAAATGATCCATTAGTCTTGATGCGTTGGCTTGGGTGTAGTACGGGTAAGTCAGCTTGTCTTCAAAATAAATGAAGAACACAGAGTTAGACCATAGAACAAGAAGCCTGGAACAAAACCTGCTTATGCACATGATGCATGCAATGCTTGTGCATATGATTTATATTTTATTTATCAGAGGAACTTTAGAGTCCTAAGACGCACGAAGCCTCTTCACCTCCCTCTCATAGGCTGCCTCCATATCTGCCTTCTCTTTGGCGAGCCGATCATACTTCCTCTTCCAAAACTTGGAAGACTGAGGAAGTAGAGAAGTCCATGCATCATCAGGATCATCTATAACCTGGTGCTCAAGGAACTCTATAAAAGCATCCTTCTCTCTGATCTGCTGAAGCAACTCCTCTCAACTCCTCTACTCCTTGGTCAGGGTGGGTTGAAGGCCCAGCCACAACCAAAGGTGTAGGCCTTGGATACTCGTAAGGCATGAGGTACTCGGAAGCTCTCCTCCTAACCCAAGAGGTATAGGGTTCCAAAGAAATACAGTTCTTCGGACCTAGCTCCTTCCTTCCCTTCTTATGAATCTTACGCCAAGCGCGGACCATCCCGCCCTTCAAACCTTGGGATCTTTACCCTCCTGAAAGAACACACCTTCTAACAGAATGTTATTAGGTTTATCCTTTAGGGGGAACCCAAGCTAACGACGTGCCAAAATAGGGTGGTAGTTAATCCCACCACATGTACCAAGAAGAGGCACATTGGAGAATTCACCACAAGAGTCGATAATCTGCACACCATCATATACACGGTTGTACTAAAAGATATCATCATTAGTGAGAGACATAAGTCTCGTGGACCACCGTAGACATCCTTTGTTCTCCTTGATGGCGACAGTCTGTGGCAAGTGCGAAATAAACCACTTGTACAACAGAGGAAAACAGCACACAATGGTACCACAACCTTTTGCATTCCTCATATGCAAGGAAAAGTAAGTGTCACCCAACAAAGTCGGAACGGGATTAAGAGTAGAGAAAATCCTAATAGTGTTCACATCCACAAACTTGTCGATGTTGGGGAATAACACTAGCCCATAGATGAGAAGTACAAATATGGCCTTCCCATATGAGCACCAACCAGAGATTCATCTATATGCAACATATCAGTTATCTCTTGAAAAGTAGGAACACTCTCTAAGCCACTGAATGGCAACTGGTCTAGAATAGGTATACCCACAAGGTAGGCATACTCCTCAAGCGTGGGAAAAAGCTGGAAATCCGGAAATGTGAAGCAACGGTACAAGGGATCATAAAACTGCACCAATACACTCATCAATCCTTCGTCCACTTAAGTAGTTAGAATAGATAGAAGCTTCCCAAAGCAAGCCTTGAAACCCAAGGGATCTAATACATAGAATGTCAAATTCCTTAGCTCTTTCAAGTCGGGTTGTCTGAAACTGTATTTCTTCGTATTCCTTCTTTGTCTTTCCATGTCTGAAAATTTGCAAATAGACCTCTTAAGTTCCTTGAAAATTTTCTCATTATTGATGATATGGATGCAAATGGGTGCATGAATGCATGAATGCCACAATCACACTCAAGGGTCAAGCAAAGCACACTAAACAAAGGTCATGGGATGGATCATGTCATCCTTAATATCAATCATCCATTTTGGTGGATTATGGTTTGCACCTTATCAACACCCAAGTTGCATTGATATTAAGGATACAAGAACAGATCAACCATGAATCAAGGGTTTGTTGCAAGTCACGAGCATGGAGTCTCGGTTAAGGAACCACCCAAGGGGAGTGTACTAGGGTTTAAACCTGCCAAACATGTTCTACAAGAAGTTCCCATATTCATCATTCCATCTTTCGGATATTATCGGATAAACGACTACTCGTATTCCAAAAATATTCTCAAGAGAGACTCTTATGAGTGTAGTATCGCAAAATAATCATATCACATATTAAACTTAAATGATCTTCACACTACGTCCTAAAAATAGGCCAAGATGGGCTTGGTAAACTAAGGTCATTGGCTTCTAAGGTCTATATTGGAAAGAGTAATGTCTAACCACAACTACTTGTGTGACATTATTGATCCCAACATAACTTCCACCAAGTGAATGGACTTGCAAGTCAACTTGCTAAGGAATAAATCCACACAAGTCAACAAGACTATGCCATTCTCCTATCCTAAGGGCACTCGAGTTCGGGTATAGAATTCATCTCACCAAGATCACCAAGCATACAAGGAATTAATATTCAAGCAATTCAATCATTACATATAATACAGTAATCCCAAATTGTACAAAAATATGTCACAAAATAATATACAATACAATACAACAAATATGAAGAGTAGGCAAAACCCACTAGGCAAATGTCCCCAGCAGAGTCGCCACTTTTCTGTAGTGGGGCATTCGTTACCATTAGAGATATTGACTAAATCCAAGGTAATCCATACAAGTCAAGTCGCCACCGCACTTCTATTTATCCAATGGAATGGTTAGAAAGCGAACAAAAACCTAAAACTGTTATCAAATCAAAAACTAGTAAAAATGTCAGAGATCGGGTTAAGGGGGTTGGTTATGCAATGGGAAGGTGTTAAGCACCCAAAACATCATAGGTACTCCTAGGGATCCCTTTTCATACTTGTTGTAAGGTTGGTATTTTGTGAAAAATTGTTTGTGCAAACATGATTGAAGAGATGAAAGGAGAATATACAAGTTATTTATAATTTTGTGTTTGGATGGATGAACCCATTGCCTATGTACCATCAAAACCTCGTAGTTCGGGGTAAAAATCTCAAAACAAGTTGGTGAATTGGTTGATCCAAAATCCTTAAGGTCTTTTGTTATCCAAAGGAGAAAACTCAACTTAAAACCACAAATCCACCATGTGAGGATAACTTCAACATGCTAGTGAGGGGTTAACCCTATAATAAGCATGGAAGACTCATTGTCCATCACTAAGGATATAGGTGAGTATTACATCTCCCTCAACGATAACTCAAACCTAATAGCTAAAGGTTATGAAAATTTTTGATTAAGAAAGTGGCCATTGAAACCACAAAAGTATTTGAATGGGTTATATTTACCAATGAAAAGTATTTACAAAATATGGTCAAAGTTGATTTAAAGGTTCAATTCAAAATAAGTGTTATGAAAAGAAAGTTTGAAAATCAAAAGCATCAGGCTTAGGTTTCTAATGTTTGAAAAGAAGTGTTAAATGTTTGCACAAAGGTTTTGGCTTGGGTTAGAGTGGAGGTAAGAAGAAGAATGGCTAAAGTCCTAATCATACAAGAGATAAGGGATAAGAAACAAGACCACAAATGGAGTTCCTCTCTTTAGATCATATTGATGATCTAAGTAGCTCCCATCCTTTGGAACATGCAAGCAAAATAATTGTAAGCTCAAGCAATTCACATAATCAAACAATGTTTCTTGTATCTCTCACTTTGGATGAACATGGCAATGGTTCTTCAATTTGAGGTCACATAGGATCCCCTAGCACAAAAGCACACACATCAAAAAGTTCTATGAAGTAAATCAAGAATGGACAAGAGTGGGTTTAGAGATTTGGTTTTCTAATCCATCTTCAACATTAAGGTCCTTTTACTCCAATTTGCATATGGAAAGTCCTAGAAACTAAGTCCATTTGTCCATTTCTTTGCATTTGGTCCACAACAATCAAAACAAAACACAAGCACAATAATATATACACAATTATGTACTCAAGTGAGCAAAAGGCAAATTGCATTAACATAAACATGTGCTCAAGTGAGCAAAGAGAAAAACAAATGAATAATATGTACAAGAATAGTAAATTGCATAAATGTAAAGTGCAAGAAGTAAATGTTAATGGTTAATGGTTAGTGTTAATAGTTAGTGTGCCATAAGGAAAATTTAGCGCTATGTTAAGCAATCGTAATTGGACTTATGTAGAAGTCACAACTATCTGAGGCCGGTCAATAATAATGTAGGCAACAACACAAGTTAGAGGTCTTGATTAGTGAATCAAACTCCAACAACTTGTCATGCCAAAAAGAGGATGAGAAATGATCTTGTATTGATTTAGGTCCTTTGCATGATTTAGGAAGCAACCTATCCTTAATGCAAAGCCATTCACTTGATCCATGATCAAGATGAATTACATTTGAACCAAGGAAGATTAAACCTCCAAGTATCAATGCTAACCCCCAATCTTTAACTCATTGATCAAAAAGAAAAAAGGAGAAAGAAGAAGAAGAAGAAGAAGAATTAAAGTGCATTAATGAAAATGGTATGTATTAATCAACAAGCATTGACCAAAGATAGAGAAGATCAAGGTCAAAACAATAGAAAACATAAGCAAAATGAAGATTAGAAGTCAAGAAAGAAATAAAATATTTTTGGCATTTTTTAATATTAAAATAAAACTTGAATTAAAATAATAAAGAAAGGTCAAACTTCAAACTTACTTCAAATCAACTTTGAAAAGTCCAAGTAAATTAACACAAGTTCAACAAGGTCAAACAAAGTTTGACAATTTTTTTTAGCATTTTTAAAAGTCATAAACTATTTTAAATCAATTAAAAATGCACAAAAATAGCCTAATTGAACTAAAATCTCAAATAAATCTCAAATCAACTAATAAATTAATGAGAATATTTGTCATAGATCTATCATCATTCAAAGAGGAAAGAAAAATATTTTTGTATTTTTCGAATATCAAAAACTATTTAAAATGAATTAAAAATAACCAGAAAAGAGAAAATTACTAAAAAGTATCAAATGATAAAATAAAAAATATTAACAATCATTTTTAGAAACTAGAAATTAAAAGGAGAAGAAAGAAATTGGTCCCATAATTTTTGGACCAATAATGAGAGAGATATGAATTTTAGAAATAAAATGGAATTAAAAGAAATAAAAGAAATTAAAATAAGAAATTAGAAAAAGAGAAAAAGCGTGAGCCATTGGATCTGAGCTCATTAATTGAGTTGGCAGATCAAAGAGTCCACACGCGCGCGCCTTATATGTTCCTTGGTCAATGCATCACATGTGGCATTATGGAAAGTCATAACATGGCACGACTAAGATTGCATCTGGAAAATACAATGGACGATCTTGATTGAATCTGGAGACCAGACGGTGGCCAGTGCCACCGTCTTCTCCGGCCAGCTCCGGCGAGGTTCAAAAATTGCAGAGGAAAAAATGCCAACCAAAATGCACGATCCAGGCATCATTCGAAAGATGGGGTGATGTACATCACCCCTGTACCACTCAGTTCCATTCTAGATCTCTAGATTGAGAGAAATCGGAAGTGGAAATTCTGTGGTGTTCATGTGAACTTGATGATTTTCAAAAATTGAAAGCATAGCAATGTTGCCTCTCTGCAGAGGACTTCAGATCACACAAGAACAAAGCAAATAGAGCAATATACAAGCTGGTTCGAAGCGAATAACAGTTAAAGTAAACCTTTTAATATCAAGGCTTTGAGTCAATATCTTTGGATGCTTTTGCTAACAGTAGGCACTATGGATCAAGAAGAGAAGGTTTAGGAACTTTGAGATCTGAAGATTGATCAATGAAATCAAAATTCAGATCTGAAAAATTTGAAGAGAAATGAAATAGTTCCTTGAGTGATGGCTAGGATTTCAGTTCAGCAGCAATTAGGGCGCCTTTAGGTTGAAGAAATGAGAGGTCAAGGTATTGTATTTATAGCTGAGCAAGGCTGAATTGCATGATCAAATCGTGTGCATGGATGGAAAGGGCCTCCATGCACGGGCCTGTACAGGCGCATGGAGGGCCCAATTCCACTTGGAAATGGAAGCTTATGCATGATGTAAGTAGAATGGACGTGCAAATTGGATTGTATGAGCTCATGCATGGCAATTGAAATGATTTTCACAAAATGCACTATTACATTCAAGTCTTCGAAAATGCCTTGATAAAAATAATAATGCCACCTCATGAGTAATGGTTGGAAAGCTTATTGCATAAGGAACAAATGTTATGTTGATCAAAACTCCATTTGGGCCATGGAAATTAATGAAAATTGAACTTGAAGTGTTGGGTGCAAAACATGCATATGTGACGTTTTCAAAATTGGCCAAAGTTCAAGCCCTTCTGTATCAATGATGCAAGCTCCAAATGACAAAACCTTCAACATGAAAGTTGTATATCATTTCAAGAAAATCAATTTGGACTTAAAGTTTGCATCATTTAGATTTTTTATGAAAACGGAAAAGAAATATGAATAAATGAGCAAGAATGTCAATTGCATTTAAGTAAATTCCAAGAAATTAAATGCTTGAATTAAAGTTAGTAGTTAGTAGTTAATGTAAGATGAAGATGAAGATGAAATGAAATGGACTCATTGGCCAAAAAAAAAAGAAGAAATAAGATGAAGATGAAATGAAATGGAAAGAACAAAAGGAGAATTCAAATGACATAATCAAAACACAATGATCAAATGTGAATCAAATCATCATCAATCAATGTAAAACAGAAGAGAAATGAAAATTAGAGGTCAACAAAGTCAGACATATTTTTTGTTAATTTTGAAATTAAAATAAATGTGAAATTAAAATGGACAAAATATGGTCAAACCTCAAATTCAATTCAAATCAACTTCAACAAGTCCAATTGAGTCATCATAGGTCTAACATGGTTAAACAAGGTTTGACAAAAAATTTCAACATTTTTTGAAAACAGAAACTATTTCAAAACAATAAAAAACAAAGAAAAATAACACAAATGAATTAAAATCTCAAATAAATCTCAAATCAATTAAGAAATTGATGAGACTATTTTACATAGACTTATCATGATCCATATGTGTTAAGAAAATATTTTTTGGAATTTTCAGATATCAAAAAGTATTTAAAATGAATTAAAAACTATTAAAAACAAAATAAATTCACCAAAATATTCAATGAAGTCACAAAAATAATTAATAATCAGATTATGAAACTAGATTTTTCAAGAAATTTTTTGACATTGATCTCATATTTTTATGACGTCAAATAAAATAGTTATGAATTTTTGAAAATAAATGGAATTAAAAGAAAATAAAACAGAAAATGGAAAATAGCAAAAATGCGCGCCCCTTGGATCAATTTCATTAAATCACGTTGCTCCATCACACGGCTTAGAGACGCGGTCATATGGTAGGCATTAGTCAAGCGCGCAACATGATGGATTAAAAAAAGTCAAATAAACCAAAGGCCAGGATTAGAATGTTGGAAGGAGATCTAAGGGATCAGACTCATCCATGTGGGGATGGTGGTGGAAACCACCATTTTCTTCGGTGGACCAACCAATTCCGGCCACCAGTTGCAGGTATTTGAACCTCAACCAAAATGCACTAGCCAGGTACCAAAATGAAGCTGGGGTGAAGTACATCACCCCTGTAACCTTGGATTGTCCTCGAGATTTCTATCAAGTGAGAGATCTGAGCTAGAAATTCAAGGTGTGCAAACTGACCTGCTTCAAAACATGAAATCAAGACCACCACTGGCCTGCCTCTTGCTCGAGGACTTCAAAAAACAGTTTGAACACAAGCAATTTACATTGTATAATGAGATTCAGATCAAAACAGTTGAGCAATATAACTTTGAAAACCAGCTTTGCACAACAAGATTCCTTCAAACTTTTGCTTCCAATTTGATCAGGAGATGATGAGGATGCAAGGCTTAGGAATTTAACTTGAAGAACAACTGGTTGTGTTGAAATTCAAGTTTGAAATTTAGAAAATAAAAATCAGAATTCATTTGAGTATGGTTGGGGTTTCACTTCAGCAGAGTTTCAGGTTGCCTTGAGGTTCCTTTTTGAATGAGCATGGCAATGTATTTATAGCTGAGCTTGATGCCAAGTGAGGAAATACTCGTGTGCATGAAGGTTTGCGTCCTCCATGCCTGGACCCTGTACAGGCGCATGTGAAGCCCAAACATGAGTAGAAATGCAAGCTGATATCACACTAAGCTGAATTGGACGTGTAATTGGCATGGTGCTTGCTTGTGCATGAAGATTCAAAGTGAATTGCATAATTGATCATAAATGTTCACCTCTTCGAAAGTCACACATCGAAAATCTAAACATAGGCATGTGAGTAATGGTTGGAAAGGTCTTGACATAAGGAACAAAAGCCATGTTGGGAAAAAATCCATTTGGAGTTTGGAAATTTATGAAAACTGACCTTTAAGTTTGAGGTACAAAACATGTCTTTGGAAAATTTGCCAAAAATGATCAACTTTAAGCCCTTCTGTTTCAATGATACAAGCCTAAAATGGAAAAACCTTCAACATAAAAGTTGCATATATTTTCAAGATGATCAATATAGACTCAAATTTTGCATCAGTTGGATTTGTGATGAGAAGGTTATGGGCACTTGAAGTTGGACATTTTTAGAATTCCATGGTTTTGGTCCAAAGTGACCTATAATATTTTTGTATTATCACATGTGTTCTTTTAGGATTATGGAATTTTGTCCAACACAACATTTGAATTAGACATCTTAATTGTTCCAATTCAATTGGTCTCACCTCAAAATCGAAAAAATTGAAAAGTTAGGTCTTTGGGAAGTTGACCTAAAATTAGGGTTTCAGTCAAAATGACCTATAATGTTTTGAAATGAATGATTATCTTCCAAGTTTCTAATGGATTATTGATGAACATGAAAGTTGTTCATATGGTTCTTAGGAACATTGTTTCTCTTGGGGTCATCTTCATTTGACAAACACATCAAAGGTTAAATCTCAGTGGATCTCAATTTAGTCAGATGACTTGACTGGTCAACTTCCCAAGGCCAAACTTCAAATCTTGATGAATGAATGATTGAGGATACTAACATAGGCTCCTATATGCATAAAATAATGAATGAAATAACTTCCCTTGATTTAATTTGATCATAGGTTGAGGTTACTTCATGAGCAAAGCACAGTCAATGCATAGTTGAATTAAGGTTTCCTTGGGAAACAATCCTTAAGCCCCTTGGTTTATCTTAATCAAGTTGGAAAATTGAGATACTTGGGAGACATAAGTGATGACTGAGAGCTTAGTGAACCATTGTCATGCTTGCTTTAATCTTCATCTAGCCACTTCATTAGGCATAGGAGCCTCCTAGGAGCAAGGGGCACACATGATTGCCTTAGCTTCAAAATAAAAGAAGTTAGTGACATATTTTTGTGCTAATGGTTAGTAAACAGAATAAGAAAAGCAATAATATACAATTCAAGCTTGCTTGGTGGTCTCAAACCAACTCACACAAGTCCCAACCCAAGGGTAAGGAGCCACACATGCTATGATCCTTGAGGCAAAATGCAATGAGCAAAATGATATGATGCCATGAGGGATCTTATGGTCAAAATTAGGGTCTTACAGATGCCCCTATTTAAGGTTGTTCTAGCCGGAGATATGAAGGTTAAAATCTTCGTCTCGACGAGGTAGAATGGGCTTAAGTAATAACAAAGAGACGAATTTTGGTCCCTTAGAGACCTCATGATGCAAATGTATGCATGCAAAAGTTAATACTCTGCGGGGAAATATGGTGAAAATGTGTGAGAAGGTCAAGACTTGGAAACTTGCTAGGAGACACGAAGGGATTCCACGAAAATAAATCAATGGAAAGACTCGAGCCGACGCAAAGATGCATGTATTGGGGAATCTGCCAATACAGCAAAAATTATCCATAAAGGATACTTCGGATAAAAATCCGGACTCAGACGGGGAAAAGCCATGAAGGACTCAACTGAGGAAGAAACAACAAGATATTACCGGCTACTGGGTAATAACTCAAAGAGAGACATGTTATCCAAAACACTGGTATAAGGGTGAGAGAACAACATGCTCATGGAGAAAGACTATCTAAGACCGGTATAAGGGTGAGAGATATCAATCATCCGAAACGTCCGAGGAAAACCTAAAAGGCGTATCTCAACTCAGGAAAATCTAACTCCACAGGGGACAAAAAAGTCATAATAGGGAGCAAAAGGAAGGAACACCAGGGATACCGGTTACTTGGCATATAATAGGTGGCCAACCAAGCGTGAATTGGGAACATATCCAAAACACTCATCATCCGAAAAGGAGGGCTGAAAAAGCAAACTCAATTTACAGGATGGACATTCAATTCCATGAGGAAATACGAATCTTACTCTACTAGGGAAGAAAAAGACTTTGACTAAAAAGCGTATGACATATATTATCTATTACCGTCAGAACGTAGATAACATACTCGCATGGAAGATTATCCACAACCGATTACTGGGTTAATAAAGGATAAATCGACCGAAACGAAAGGACATCGGGAAACTGGTTACTGGGTATAAAATGATGACCAATCAAAAGGAGAAACAATCATTACCAACCAAAAGGGTAAATGAAAGATGACTCGCGGGGGATAAATTGCTTGGCAACAATAATTATCCAAGATATATATCACCGGTTACTGGGTGGTATAGTTAAAAAAACGAAGGAATATCAATACCCAATATTGGATAAAGATAACCAACAGAGAGGGGATTACATCTACCGGTTACTGGATAGAAAACCACAGAAATAGGACATTCAACTATCTGTTACCTGGTAGAAGGCCACAGAAACATCCTCTGGGGAAAAGATGAAGAAATTACTAGTTACTGAGCAATTGAACAACTAAACCACATGAAACTGCAGGGGAAAAACAAGAAAGGAATCAATCTAGGAACAAACTAGAGAGACACAATGAAACAAGACTCAACCCGATGAGGATATAACTCAGGGGAGTAATTCCATCCCAATATTTAATTAGGGAGGAAACTGAAACAATAATCATCCACGAGGACATAACTCAGTGGGGAATATAGGAGGAAAGATAGATACTTTCTGCCTATGGGGCTGACTCTATATGAAGAGATCAGACACAAACATCTGCTTAGGGAAGAACATTTCACCAATAGCAGGAGATAACAAGCGAAGATATATGGCAAAGAATGCAACATGAATATCTGAATGCTATAATTATGTATGTATATGCGTGGTTTATGTATGGTAAATGCTGATAAACATACATATCTAACACAAACAGGTCCAAGAAACAATGGAAAGACATCTGGTATAACATCTCAAGAGAGAAAAGCCAGGCCCACGGAGAAATCAAATCTGGTGGGGAGCATCAAATACAAGGAAACACCAATCGCCGTTGTGGACAAAGACCACTGTTGGGGATAAGCAAGGGGTCACAGCTATCAACTGTCGGGGATAAGCAAAGTCTCAGCTGGGGGACATGCAGAGATATCAATAAGATCTAATCATAGAAAAGCGCTACTAGGGATCTTATCAGGGGAAGATAAAATTCTGTAGGGGAACAACCACCAAACATATTCACATCAATTAAGTGTTCTCTTCTAACTACTGAAGGGACATCTCGGCTGCCGGGAGAAGGGACGAATTACTCCGCTAGGGAAGGAAACAACACACCTTCCTCAAAATTCCTCAATGATGGAAAATGTCTCCCACTCAGAGATGAACATACAGAGTCACTGCCAGGGATTTGCTGTTGAACATACATGAGATCCAACATAGAGGAAACACTACTGGGGAGCTCCACACGGATAAGATCCATCGTAGAAGACACTCTACTGGGGAACCTATCGAGGAATGATATGAAACTCTGTGGGGAACAACCACCAAACAGAAGTTCTATAAATCAAAACAACTTCCTTCTCAAAATTCTAGAGAGACATATCTACCAAGGGGAGAGAGAACCAACTGCTCCGCTGGGGAAGGACACAACATCTTCAACATAAGCTTATCTCAGAGGACTCTTTCTAATACGGAAAGGGAAAAAATTAATAGGCTCTGATCAGGCAACTCCACTAGGGATAGACTGTAGGCGATCCCACTAGGGATAAGTTTTAAGCCAACCTGTTGGGGATAAGTACCGGTATCTCCGGAGGAACTGTCCTGGCTAAAGGGATTCAGTGACGAATCTTATGTCAACACGCACCATGCTAGGGATGAAAAAAGGGGAACAAACCCTTCACCAACTACTCTAAGCAACTACTTTTGAGGAGATATCTCAAAGATAGCTTACTCCTGCTAAGGACTTCTACTCATGCTGGGAAAGACGAACTTCCTCATGAATAGACAACATATCAATTTTTATCAATCTATAAGGGATTTTAGGCCAGTCCACACAAGGGATGACAACCATATAGATAATAAAACACAAATGCTAGATGTCAGACTCTCTAGGGATTTGAGGTTTTGTTCTTTCTGCGCTCGCTGAGGAGATAACCTGAAAGATGATGAAGAGGATACAAACATGCCAGAAGTATGAACAAATGTCTTACCTTTCAAGAGATCAATACTATCCTTGGGAGAGCACTGCAGACATTCCATTTATCCTTTCAGTCATTGTGAATGTTCACTTTGTTGAAAAACAGAGTTTAAAAACATTATTTGTTTAAAACAATGATATTTATCAATTAAAAACATGCAAACATTTGTTATGCAAAAATAAATAAGAGTGCAAAGAATTGGATAAAGGCTCAAATTTATTTGATAGAATGGTAATCGCAAATGGCGAGACTCCATGGATCTTTACAAACTTGAAATTGGTGATATATATTGGAAAAAAAGGCTACATTGAACATAATGACCGTTTCTCCACCAACTCTGAATCCAATGTATTTGAACCATAAGTTGACGATGACTGAGCGAGAATCTTTGATAGAAGACACTAAAGAACAATGTCTTGTCAGGATGTAGTTACTTTTGCCTAGATTGCCCCATGGTGGGGTACACAATCTAGCGGGATGCTCATTTTTGCCTAAGTCACCCTTTCAGGTTTTCAACCTAGCGAGCTATTCTATTTTTATTCTAGGCGAAGTATTTCTTGACTGCATCTGAATTCACTTGACGAGTGAAATCCTCCATATCCATAGTTGTAAGTATCAAAGCACCTCCTGAAAGTGTTCTCTTATTAACATATGGACCTTCATAGTTTGGAGTCCATTTGCCCCTGGAATCAGGCGCGAAAGACAAGACTTTCTTGAGCACGTGGTCACGTTCTCGGAATACATGAGGTTTGACCTTCTTATCAAAGGCTTTCTTCATCCTTTGCTGATATAACTGACCATGGCACATGGAAGTTAATCTCTTCTCTTCAATCAAATTCAACTGGTCATAACGACTCTGAACCCATTCAGCCTCAGTCAACTTGGCTTCCATCAAGACTCTCGTTGATGGGATCTCAACCTCCACGGGGAGCACAACCTCCATGCCATATACAAGAGAGAAATGGGTTGCCCCTGTCGAAGTGCGGTCAGATGTACGATATCCATGCAAAGCAAATGGCAGCATCTCATGCCAATCTTTATACATAACAACCATCTTCTGAATAATCTTCTTGATGTTCTTGTTAGCGGCTTCAACAGCCCCATTCATCTTGGGTCTATAGGGAGAAGAATTATGATGCATAATCTTGAACTCGCTACACAGCTCTTTCATCATCTTGTTGTTCAAGTTATATCCATTATCAGTAATGATCTTGTCTGGCACACCATAATGGCATATGAGTTGATTCTTGATAAACTTCACAACCACCTGCCTGGTCACATTCGCATATGATGCCGCTTCAACCCATTTGGTGAAGTAATTAATTTCTACGAGAATAAAACGGTGATAGTTTGACGTCGTTGGCTCTATCATGCCAATCATGTCAATTCCCCACATGGAGAAAGGCCATGGTGATGAAATAACATTCAGAAGTGTCGGTGGAATATGAATCTTATCCGCATAAATCTGACACTTGTGGCATTTCTTCACGTATTTGCAGCAGTCAAACTTCATTGTCAGCCAATAGTAGCCTGCTCTCAACATCTTCTTTGCCATGGCATGTACATTGGAATTAGTACCAAATGAACTCTCATGGACTTCAGTCATTAAAAGGTTTGCTTCGTGTCTATCCACGCATCTAAGCAAAACCATGTCAAAATTCCTCTTATAAAGCACATCACCATCGAGGTAGAAACTGCCAAATAACTCCTCAAAGTCTTCTTATCTTTAACAGATGCCCCAGGCAGGTATATCTGACTTTGGAGAAAGCATTTGATATCATAATACCATGGCTTATCATCTTTCACTTCTTCAACTGCAAATAGGTGAGTTGGTCTATCCAAGTGCATCACAGTAATATTGGGGACTTCATTCCAATATTTCACGACAATCATGGAAGCAGGTGTAGCAAGAGCATCTGCCATCTGATTCTCATCTCGAGGAATATGATGGAAGTCAACCTCAGTAAAGAAAGTTGAAATCCTCCTCGCATAATCTCTATATGGGATGAGGTCGGGCTGATTCGTCTCCCATTAACCCTTAATCTAATTAATAACAAGTGCTGAATCACCATAAACACTAAGATGTTTGATCCTTAGATCAATACACTCTTCCAAACCCATAATACAAGCCTCATATTCCGCCATATTATTCGTGCATTTGAAAGTTAGCCTTGTTGTAAAAGGAAAATGTGTGCCCTAGGAGTAATAATCACTGCCCCAATACCATTTCCATATTGATTAACAGCGCCATCGAATACCATACCCCATCGGGAACCAGGCTCTGGCCCTTCATCAAGTGTAGGCTCATCGCAATCTTTCATCTTCAAATACAGAATCTCCTCATCAAGGAAGTTGTACTAAACAGACTGATAATCCTCAATTGGTTGATGTGCCAAGTGGTCAACCAAAATACTACTTTTAATAGCTTTTTAAGCTCGATACTCAATATCATACTCAGACAACAGCATCTGCCAACGGGAAATCCTCCCAGGTAATACAGGCTTCTCAAATATATACTTGATTGGATCCACTTTGGATATCAACCAAGTCGTATGATTTAACATATACTAGCGTAAACGCTTAGCGGCCCAAGCCAAAGCACAACATGTCTTCTCAAGCGTTGAGTACCGAGACTCACAATCAGAGAACTTCTTACTCAAGTAGTATATTGCATATTCTTTCTTCCCTGACTCATCTTGCTGACCCAATACACAACCCATAGAGTCATTGAGCACAGTCAAGTACATAATCAATGGTCTCCCTTCAACAAGCGGAGACAGAATCGGAGGCTCAGACAGATACTCTATAATACTATCAAAGGCCTTTTGGCAATCCTCAGTCCTATCATGATGCTGATCTTTCTGGAGGAGCTTGAATATAGGTGCACATGTGGAAGTCATGTGGGATATGAATCTGGAAATATAATTCAAGCGGCCAAGAAAATCTCGGACTTGCTTCTCAGTTTTGGGCGCAGGCATATCTTGTATTTCTTTGACCTTGGTAGGATCAACTTCAATACCTCTTTCATAGACAATCAAGCCCAATAACTTGCCGGAACGGACTACAAATGTACACTTGTTCGGATTCAGGCGGAGTTTATACTTCCTAAAATGTTGAAAAAGTTTCAACAAGTGATCTACATGTTCAACTTCCGTTCTCGACTTTGCAATCATATCATCAACATATACCTCGATCTCCTTATGCATCATATCATGAAACAAGGTAGTCATAGCGGGTTGATACGTGGCTTCGGCGTTCTTCAAACCAAAGGGCATCACTGGATAACAAAATGTTCTCCAAGGTGTGATGAATGTTGTCTTCTCCATATCCTCGGGTGCCATTTTAATCTGGTTATAACCAGAAAATTCGTCCATAAATGAGAAGACATTGAATTTAGCTGTATTATCTACCAACATATCAATGTGTGGTAGGGGAAAATCATCTTTTGGACTAGCTTTATTCAAGTCTCGATAGTCCACACACATTCAGACGTTTCCATCTTTCTTAGGGATAAGCAAAATATTGGCCACCCATTGAGGATATGTAGAAGTCACCAGAAACCCCGCATCAATTTGCTTCTGAACTTCTTCTTTAATCTTCATTGCCATATCAGGATGAGTTCTTCTGAGCTTCTGCTCCACATGCACACACTCAGGCTTCAAAGGCATGAAATGTTGCACGATATCAGTATCTAGACCAGGCATGTCTTCATGCAACCAGGCAAAGACGTCGACATATTCTCGCAGCAACTCAATCAACCCCTTCTTAACAGACTCTTTCAGGAGTGCCCCAATCTTCACTTCACGGATACAATCTTCAGACCCCAAGTTGACTGTTTCTAGATTCTTAAGATGTGGCTGAATGATCTTCTGTTCATGCTCAAGCAGACGGGTAATCTCATCAGTAATCTCTTCAACATCATCTTCTTCGGCCTCAAATATAGGGAACTCAAAGTTGGGAGATGGTGTTGGATCATTAAGTTCAATGGGTTTGATCAACTTGCATAATGATTTTGTGTATAAAAGATATTTCAGAATTCAAAACAAGGAAAATCATTATGTAGATGAAAAGATTGATTTTATTCTCTTTTTAGGGTTTTATGGTGATCACTAATTTCATGCAAAAAGCAAAAAGAAAAATAATTTGGAAAAACAAACATTTAACATGTAATTTTTGAATGAATATCATTGTATTAATTAAATGTGCCGACAATGTCATCACTTCTCCTTTTGGCATGGGAGAAGGGTTTTTAAACAAAATGAACATATTGACTTGTGGATAACTGTTGGAACATCAACAACGACCCAATTACCGCAGATTCCACCAGGTATGACGAAGTTGCCAAGATCTTCCTCTTCATCATCTTCCATTATGGCAGCAGCCTCTTGATCTTCAATAGTGTGGATAAAACCTCCACTCTGGAACAGCCCACGCTCATTGGAAATTCCGGAAGACCACCCTATGCCAACCCGGGATTTATTATCTTCCAGCTTGATCATTTGTCCTAAACCAGTAGTTGCACCATGCTCAATGGCCAACTTAGCATCATTGTAGGAAGCAAATGAAGAAGTTCCTTTCCTTGAAGGCTCATCAATAGACAAGGCTTGGAACGGAGACCGAACCTCATCCTCAACGTCAATGTAGGAAAAGGAAGATAAATGGCTAACCAAGAGAGCCTTCTCTCCCCCTCTCACCACCAACTTCTTGTTTTTGACAAACTTCAATTTCCGGTGTAGAGAGGATGTCACGGCGCCTGCCTCGTGAATCCATGGTCTGCCAAGCAAACAGTTGTATGGTGGATGGATATCCATGACTTGGAAAGTGATCTGGAAATCCCTAGGTCCAATTTTGATCGGGAGTTCTACTTCGCCGATCACAGTTTTCCTCGATCCATAAAAAGCTTTCACATTAAGTGATGATCCTGTGTGGATTACTGCGTTATATCTGTAAGGCACTGCTTTATCAGATGAATACGCGACAGGGCCCGCTGGCTTGATTACAAGATATGGAGAAACCTTCTTCTTGCTGCCATCATATTTGACGACAAAAGGCTCTGGTATTCTGAACACAAGAGAAATTACATCACCTCGTCCTTATTACGATTCTAAAGTATTTCGATCATTCCCTAATCCAACATCTCTTGGAAGTCCTTCCTTACTTGTCGGCATCCTCTATCGTTGACAGTGCACACCTATCACCTGCCATGGTCATGCTCATAATGATTGTATCCATATAAAAGTCTATGCATCTCGACCAAAGATTGCCTGATATCATTGACATATAGGACTTTATATTTTCCAGGGCAACCCTGGACCATGTTCATAGCAGCTTTCCCATGCTCGGGCAATGGGTTCTTCTTCACATTAGGACCTATGTCCTCGAAAAACAAAATCCCACATCTCACAAGGTCTTGCACCTTGGTCTTCAGGGGATAACAATTCTCCACATTATGTCCGGGAGCACCGGAATGATATACACAGTGTAGTTCAGGCTTGTACGACCATTGAGGGTTGGTCGGTACAGTAGGTGGATCTCGTGGAGTAATCAGTTTTCTATCAATCAAAGATGGATAAAGTTCAGCATATGTCATTGGAATTAGATCAAAAGGGACCCTCTTCCTATCGTAGCTGGTGCTGGTGTTATTGTTGTTTCGAGGCTGGTAGGCCTGCTGTTGTGGACGATGTTCTTGTTGATGATGCACTTCTCTAAAAGCAAGTGCTATATGAGCCACCTGGTGTTGGCTGACGGCATGGCGAGCAATCTTCCTCTTCATAGAGGGTATTCATTTAATATGGGAAGACACAACATGTGCCTCTCCCTCCTTCTTCTTCGCAAAGCCCCCATATCTCTTTGTAGAAGAGCCTTCATCTCTAGACAAACGTCCTTCACAGACTCCTTCCTCTAGCCTCATTCCCATATTAACCATTTTGGTGAAGTCCGAGGGAGCACTAGCAATCATCCTCTCATAATAGAAAGAACTCAAAGTCTTCAAAAAGATCTTTGTCATTTCTTTCTCTTCAAGGGGTGGCACAATCTGAGCGACCAACTCACGCCATCTCTGGGCATACTCTTTGAAAGTCTCCTTCTCTTTCTGGGACATCACCCTCAGTTGATCCTTATCGGGAGCCATATCCATGTTGTATTTGTATTGCTTGATGAAAGCTTCGCCAAGATCATTGAATGAGTGGATGTTCGCACTATCCAGACCCATGTACCATCTGAGTGCAGCACTGGATAAGCTATCCTGGAAGTAGTGGATAAGGAGTTGATCATTGTGTGTTTGCGTTGACATCTTACGAGCATACATCACAAGATGGCTGAGAGGGTAAGTATTTCCCTTGTACTTCTCAAAGTCAGGTACTTTGAACTTAACAGGGATCTTGATGTTGGGCACAAGGCACAAATTAGCAGCAGTCTTACTAACGAGGTCTTTACCCCACAGAGTCTTCAGTTCCTTGCGCAGCTCAAGGAATTGGTCTTTCATCGCGTTCATCTTCTCATATACGTCTGGGCCCTCAGATGGCTCAGAATGATAGATGGTGTCTTCCACTCTGGGTAAGGTGTGCACAATAGAAGGTGGCACAGCAAGGACCGGGCTAGATGTCGGCAGAGAAGCAAGAGTTGGAGCAAAACCCTCGAGTACAAAATTAGCAGGAATTCCCCAGGGGAACTCGACTGGCATAGTAGGCGCAAAATGAGCTATTGCGGCAGGCACAAAGGAGGAACCTACCTCTGATATTACTGTCCTCGCGGGAGGAGCTGCAGGAGTTGGAGACGATTGGCTCTAGGCAGCCAGCACTGACTCCATCATGGCAGTCAGCCTACCTACTTCCTCTTTCAGTTCCCGGTTCTCTTGCTCTAGATGCTCCATCAATCTTGGAAGATTGGCTCTCATGTTATACCAATGCATCAACTTGTCTTCAAAATAAATGAAGAGCAAAGAGTTAGACCACTGGGCAAGAGTTGAACAAAACCTGCTTATGCATATGATGCATGCAATGTTTGTGCATATGATTTATTTTTTATCAGAGGAACTTTATATAGATCTATTTGCAAATATTTGAAAATATTAATCTTTTAAAACATATATGGAATACTCGTAGCAATAATGTTTGGAATTTTTTTTACACCAATGAAGAAGTATAGTTTTGGTAACCAATATAATACCAAAGAAAAGGAGAGTAAACATCCTATGGAGCCCTAGAAACAATAGTCCAAAGCTCTCGACACCAGAAGATAAGCTGCACGAAGTCTTTTCACCTCTCTCTCATAAACTACTTCCATATTTGCCTTCTCCTTGGTAAGGTGATCATACTTCCTCTTCCAAAACCTGGATGACTGAGGAAGAAGAGAAGAAACCACATCATCAGGCTCGTCGATAACCTGATGCTCCAGAAATTCTATCACAACATCCTTATCTCTAAGCTGCTGAAGAAGTTCCTCTCGCTCACGAACCCAAGCACGCGAATGATCTTCGTCTCTCAACTCCTCTACTCCTTGGTTAGGGAGGGTTGAAGGCCCAACCATAACCACAGGGGTAGGTCTTGGATAGTCATAAGGCATATGGTACTCAAAAGCTCTCTTCGTCACCCAAGAGGTGTAGGGTTCCAAAGCAATACAATTCTTTAGACCAAGCTCTTTCCTTCCCTTCCTATGAATCTTGTGCCAAGCGCGGACCATTCTTCCCTTCAAGTTCTGGGGATCTTTACCCTCTTGAAAGAATGTACCTTCCAACAGAATGTTGTTAGGTTTATCCTTTAAGGGGAACCCAAGCTGATGGCGAGCCAAAATAGGGTTGTAGTTAATTCCACCACATGTACCAAGAAGAGGCACATTGGAGAATTCACCACAAGAATCAATAATCTGCACACCATCATACACACGGTTGTACCAAGAGATATCATCATTAGTGAGAAACATAAGCCTCGTGGACCACCGTAGACATCCCTTGTTCTCCTTGAAGGCGAGCGTCTGAGGCAAGTGAGAAATAAACCACTTGTACAATAGAGGCAGACATCACACAATGGTACCACCACCCTTTGTATTCCTCATATGCAAAGATAAATAAGTGTCACCCAACAGAGTCAGAACGGGATTAAGAGCAGAGAACATCCTAATAGCGTTCACATCCACAAAATTGTCGATGTTGGGGAATAACACTAACCCATGGATGAGAAGTACAAATATGGCTTCAAAGGCATCTTCACTCATGGCCTTCCTAAACAAAGTAGCTTGGGCAATGAGAAAATTAGATGGGAGACCTTGAATTCCATCTTTGGTAGTCATATGAGCAATAATATCAGATACATCTATGTGAAGCATGTCATCAATCTCTTGGGAAGAAGGAACCCTCTCCAAGCCACTGAACGGCAACTGATCCAGAATAGGTATACCCACAAGATAGGCATACTCCTCAAGTGTAGGCAAAAGCTGGAATTCCGGAAAAGGAAAGTAACGGTACAGAGGATCGTAGAACTGCACCAACATACTCATCAGAGCTTCATCCACCTGAGTTGCAAGAATAGACAAAAGCTTCCCATGACGAGCTTTGAACTCGAAAGGCTCTAATACATAAAATGTCAAACTCCTTAACTCTTTCAAGTTGGGTTGTCTGAAACTGTACTTATTCGTATTCCTTCTTTGCTTATCCATGTCTTAAAATTTTCAAATAGACCTCTCAAGTTCCTTGAAAATTTTCTTGTTGATGATATGGGTGTAAATGAATGCATGAATGCATGGATGCAACAATCACACTCAAGGATCAAGCAAGTCACTCCACACAAAGGTCACGGGATGGATCAAGTCATCCTCAATATCAATCATCCATTTTGGTGGATTATGGTTTACACCTTATCAACACACAAGTTCCACTGATATTGAGGATATACGAGAATGGATCAACCACGAATTAAGGGTTTGTTGCAAATCACGAGCATGGAGTCTCGGTTAAGAACCACCCAATGGGAGTGTACTCTGGTAAAACCTGATAATCATGTTCTAAAAGAGGTTCCCATAGTCATCATCTCATCTTTGAGATATTATCGGATAAAACGACTACTCGTATTCCAAAAATATTCTCAAGAGAGACTCTTATGAGTGTCGTATCGCGTAACAATCGTATCAAATCTTACATTTGAACGACCTTCGCACTACGCCCTAAAATAGGTCAAGATGGGCTAGGTAATCTAAGGTCCTTGGCTTCTAAGGCATATATTGCAAAGAGTAATGCCTAACCACGACTACTCGTGTGATATTATTGATCCCAACAAGACCTCCACCAAGTGAATGGGCTTGCAAGTCAACTTGCTAAGGAATAACTCCAAACAAGTTGACAAGACTATGTCATTCTCCTATCATAAGTGTACTTGAGTTCAGGTATAGAACTCATCTCACAAAGATCACCAAGCATACAAGCAATTGAGTATATCAAGCAATCCATACATTACAAACAATAAAGTCATCCCAAATTTACACAAAAATATGTCACAAATAAATATAAACATACAATACAACAAAGGAAAAAAGTAGGCTAAACCCACTTGGAAGCAACACTTATCCCCAGCAGAGTCGCCACTTTTCTGTAGCGGGGTATTCGTTACCTTTAGATTTATTTACTAAATCAAAAGTAAGCATACAATTCGAGTTGCCACCGCACTTTTATTTTTCCAAAGGAAAGGCTAAAAAGAGAACAAAAGCCAAGTAAGAAGTTTTATCAAATCAAAAACTAATAAAAATATCAGAGTTCTAGGTTAGGGGGTTGGTTATGAGATGGGAAGGTTTTAAGCACCCAAAACATCCTTAGTACTCTAAGGGAGCCCTTTTTGTAAAATGTGTATTGTAGGTTGGTATTTGTGAAAAGATTTGTGCAAACAAGATTGGGGAGATGAGAAAAGAATATACATTATATTTACAATTTTGTTGTTTGAATGGATAAACCCATTGCCTACGTACCATCACAAAGGTAGGATCAAAACCTCGTAGTTCGGGGTAAAAATCTCAAAAGATTGGTGAATTGATTTGATCAAAAGCCTTAAGGTCTTTTGTTATCAAATGGAGAAACCTCAACCTAAACCGGTAATCCACCATGTGAGGAGAGCTTCAACATACTACTGAGGGGTTAACCCTATAATAAGTATGGAAGACTAATAGTCCAATCAGTAAGGATAAGGTGAGGTTTACATCAACCACTATGATAACTCAAACCTATGGCTAATGTTTATGAAAAGTTTTAACAAAGGTGGCCATTGGAACCACAAAATCGACTTGAAGTAAGTTATATTTACAAGTTAGATTTATTTACAAAATGAAGTCAAAGTTGAATTAATGTTTATTCATAATGAGTATTAATCAAAAGATTTTGGAAAGTCAAAGGCATAAGGCCTAGGTTTCTAATTTTAAACAAAGTCAAAGTTTACACAAAAGGAGTTTGGCTTGGGTTACAGTGGAGAGAAGAAGAGAAGGGATAGTCCTAAACATGCAAAGATAAGAGAAGAGATAAAACCCTCGGAGTTCCTTTTCTTGAAATCATAAAGATGATTCAAGATGCTCCTTTCCCTTGGACTTAGCAAGAAACAAGCAATCAAAACAAATTAGAATCAAGCTCCTAGGATCTCCATTTGGCTTGTCTCTCTTAGCTTAGCTACTCATGACAATGGTCCTTCTTACTATCTCAAGATGGAATCCCTATCACACAAGAGCAAACATCAAAAAGTTCACAACACAATAAGAGGAGTGGATAAAGAATGAGTTTACATTAGGGGTCCTTTGAAGTCAACTTTAAGATTTAGCATTCTAAAGGCATGAGGCCTAGTTGCTCTTCAACAAGTTTAACATTCTAAAGGCATGAGGCCTAGTTGCTCTTGAACTCCTTTAAGCATAGGTAATGTCCTAACTCTAAGTCCTTTCTCCTTTTTGCATTGGGTTCACAAAAACAAAAACAAAACAAACACAAAGCACCAATATATTTATATATAATAATGAGCTCAAGTGAGCAAAAGGAAAATGACATAAACATAAAATATGAGCTTGAGTGAGCAAAGGGAAAAGCAATATGAATAAATGAGCAAGAAAGTAAATTGCATTAAAGTAAATTGCAAGAAATTAAATGCTTGAATTAAAGTTAGTAGTTAGTAGTTAATGTTAGTGTGTCATAAGACAATTTAACGCTATGCTAAGCAATCGTAAGTGGAGTAATGTAGTAGTCACACCTATCTGAGGCCGGTCAATAAAACTATAGGCAAACAAACACAAGTTCGAGATCATGACTAGTAAGCCAACCTCCTACAACTTGCCATGCCAAAATATAAGAAGGAAAGCCTTGTATGGATTTTAAGTTCTTTGCTTGACCAAGAAGCAACCTATCTTGGACACAAAGCAACTCACTTGATCTTTGATCAAGTTGAGGTTGATTTGGATCAAAGAAGGTTAAGCTTCTCATATGTCAAGACTAACCATAAATCATTAACTCATTGGCCAAAAAAAAAAGAAGAAATAAGATGAAGATGAAATGAAATGGAAAGAACAAAAGGAGAATTCAAATGACATAATCAAAACACAATGATCAAATGTGAATCAAATCATCATCAATCAATGTAAAACATAAGAGAAATGAAAATTAGAGGTCAACAAAGTCAAACATATTTTTTGGTATTTTTGAAATTAAAATAAATGTAAAATTAAAATGGACAAAATATGGTCAAACCTCAAATTCAATTTCAAATCAACTTCAACAAGTCCAATTGAATCATCATAGGTCTAACATGGTCAAACAAGGTTTGACAAATTTTTCCATTGTTTTTTGAAAACAAAAACTATTTCTAAACAATAAAAAACAAAGGAAAATAACACAAATGAATTAAAATCTCAAATAAATTAAGAAATTGATGAGACTATTTTTCATAGACTTATCATGATCCATATGTGTTAAGAAAATATTTTTTGGAATTTTCAGATATCAAAAAGTATTTAAAATGAATTAAAAACTATTAAAAACAAAATAAATTCACCAAAATATTAAATGAAGTCACAAAAATAATTAATAATCAGATTATAAAACTAGATTTTTCAAGAATTTTTTTTGACATTGGTCTCATATTTTTATGACTTCAAATAAAATAGTTATGAATTTTTGAAAATAAATGGAATTAAAAGAAAATAAAACAGAAAATGAAAATTAGCCAAAATGCGCGCCCCTTGGATCAATTTCATTAAATGACGTGGCTCCATCACACGGCTCAGAGACACGGTCATATTGTAGGCATTGGTCAAGCGCGCAGCATGATGGATTAAAATAAGTCAAATAAACCAAAGACCAGGATTAGAATGTTGGAAGGAGATCTAAGGGATCAGACTCATCCACGTGGGGATGGTGGTGGAAACCACCATCTTCTCCGGTGGACCAACCAATTTCGGCCACGAGTTGCAGGTTTTTGAACCTCAACCAAAATGCACGAGCCAGGTAACAAAATGAAGCTGGGGTGATGTACATCACCCCTGTAACCTTGGATTGTCCTCAATATTTCTATCAAGTGAGAAATTCGAGCTTGAAATTCAAGGTGTGCAAACTGAAATGCTTCAAAACATGAAATCAAGACCACCACTGGTCTGCCTCTTGCTTGAGGACTTCAGAAAATAGTTTGAACACAAGCAATTGACATTGTATGATGAGATTCAGATCAAAACAGTTGAGAAATATACCTTTGAAGAGAAGCTTTGCACAACATGATTCCTTCAAACTTTTGCTTCCAATTTGATCAGGGGATGATAAGGATGCAAGGCTTAGGAATTGAAACTTTAAGATCAATTGATTGTGTTGAAATTCAAGTTTGAAATTGAGAAAATAAATATCAGAATTCCTTTGAGTATGGTTGGGATTTCACTTCAGCAGAGTTTCAGGTTGCCTTGAGGTTCCTTTTGGAATGAGCATGGCAATGTATTTAGATTTGAGCTTGATGCCAAGTGAGGAAATACTCGTGTGCATGCAGCTTTGGGTCCTCCATGCATGGGCCTGTACATCATTCTGTTTCAATGGTACAAGCCTCAAATGGAAAAACCATCGGCATAAAAGTTGTAGATCTTTTCAATATGATCAATTTAGACTCAAATTTTGCATCATTTGGATTTTTTATGAGAAGGTTATGGGCACTTGAAGTTGGAAAATTTTCAAATTCCATGGTTTTGGTCCAAAGTGACCTATAATGTTTTCTATTATCACATGTGTTTATTTTAGGATTATGAAATTTTGTCCAACATAACATTTTAATTAGACATCTTAATCTTTCAAATGCAATAGGTATAACCTCAAAATCGTAAAAATTGAAGAAGTTGGGTCTTTGGGAAATTGACCCAAAATTAGGGTTTCAGTCAAAATGACCTATGATGTTTTGAAATGAATGATGACCTTACATGTTTCAAATGGATTTTTTATGAATATGAATGTTGTTCATATGGTTCTTAAGAATTTTTTTTCTCTTGGGGTCATATTCATTTGACAAACACATAAAAAGTTAGGTCTCAGTGGATCTCAGTTTAGAGAGATGACTTGACTGGTCAACTTCCCAAGGACAAACTTCAAATCTGGATGAATGAATGATTGGGGATACTCACATAGGCTCATATATGCATAAAATAATGAATTAAAGAACTTACCTTGACTAAATTTGATCATAGGTTGAGGTTGCTTCATGAGCAAGGCATAATCAATGCATAGTTGAATTGGGGTTTCCTTGGTAAAAAATCCTCAAGACCTTTGGTTTATCTTGATAAAATTCTCAAATTGATATACTTGGGAGACATATATGGTGATTGAGAGCTTAGTGAAACATTGTCATGCTTGCTTTCATCTTCATCTGGCCACTTCATTGGGCATATGAGCCTCCTAGGAGCAAGGGGCACACATGATTGCTTGAGCTTCAAAACAAAAGTAGTTAATGACATATTTTTATGCTTTTGGTTAGTAGACAAAATAAGAAAAGCAAAAATATACAATTCAAGCATGCTTGGTGGTCTCAAACCAACTCACACAAGTCCCAACCCAAGGGTAAGGAGCCACACATGCTATGATCCTTGAGGCAAAATGCAATGAGCAAAATGATATGATGCCATGAGGTATCTTAGGGTCAAAATTAGGGTCTTACAATATTATTGGTACATTTGAAAGTCAATCTTGCTGTAAATGGAAAATGCATGCCTTGAGGAGTAATAATCACTGCCCCAATGCCATTACCATACTGATTAGCAGCAACATCAAATACCATGCCCCAACGGGAACCAGGTTTTGGCCCTTCTTCAAGCAATGGTTCATCACAATCTTTCATTTTCAAGTATAAAATCTCTGCATCAGGAAAATCATACTGCACTGACTGGTAATCTTCAATTGGTTGGTGAGCCAAGTGGTCAACCAAGACACTACCCTTAATTTCTTTCCGAGATCGGTGTTCAATATCATACTCGGAAAATAACATCTGCCAATGGGAAATCCTCCCACTTAAAGCAGACTTCTCAAAAATATACTTGATTGGATCCATTTTGGATATCAACCAAGTGGTATGATTCAACATATATTGACGTCGACGCTTAGCAACCAAAGCCAATGCGGAACAAGTCTTCTCAAGCATAGAATAACGAGACTCACAGTCGGTGAATTTCTTACTGAGGTAGTAAATAGCATACTCTTTCTATACAGTTTCGTCTTGCTGACCTAGAACACAACCCATACTGTCATCAAGCACGATCAAATACATGATCAACAGTCTTCCTTCAACAGGCGGAGACAGAATCGGAGGTTCAAGCAAATACTCTTTGATACTGTCAAAAGATTTTAGGCAATCTTCGGTCAAATCACAAGACTGATCTTTCCGAAGAAGCTTGAATATAGGCGCATATGTGGCCGTCATGTGTGAAATGAATCTTGAGATATAATTCAAGCGGCCGAGAAAACCTCTGACTTGCTTCTCAGTCTTAGGCGCAGGCATTTCTTGTATTGCTTTGACCTTGGTAGGATCAACTTCAATACCCTTCTCACTGACAATAAAGCCCAACAACTTACCAGAACGAACACCAAACGTACACTCATTGGGATTCAAGCGGAGTTTATACTTTTTCAAACGTTGGAATAACTTCAACAAATGCTCAACATGTTCCTCTTCATCAATGGATTTGGAAATCATATCATCAACATAGACTTCGATCTCTTTATGCATCATATCATGAAAAAGAGTAGTCATTGCTCTCTGGTAAGTTGCACCAGCATTCTTTAGACCGAAAGGCATTACTCTATAATAGAATGTTCCCCAGGGTGTAATGAATATGGTCTTCTCCATATCCTCGGGTACCATATTGATCTGATTATATCAGGAAAATTCGTCCATAAATGAAAAGATTTTGAATTTAGTTGTATTGCCTACCAACATATCAATGTGTGGTAGAGGGAAATCATCTTTCAGACTGACTTTATTCAAATCTCTATAATCAACACTCATACGGGCTTTTCCATCTTTCTTCAGAACAGGAACAATATTGGCCACCCACTGCGGATACTCGGCAGTAACAAGGAAACGAACATCAATCTGCTTTTGCACTTCTTGTTTGATCTTCACAGCCATATAAGGATGAGTCCTCCTAAACTTCTGCTTGAGTGGAGGGCATTCTGGCTTTAACAACAATTTATGCTCCACAATCTCAGAATCCAAACCAGGCATGTCTAAATAGGACCAAGCAAACACATTTGAATACTCTCGAGACCCAACCTTTACTTCCTTCAGATCATCTTCGGAACCCAAATTGACTAACTCAATCGGCTCTTCGAATGGTTGAATGGCTTTTTCATTGTGCTCAAGTAAACGAGACAGTTCATCAGATACTTCTTCATCACTTCCTTCCTCGGCCTCAAACACAGGGAATTCAAAATTTGGAGAAGGAGTAGGATCATTGTATTCAATGGGTTTAGAAAGCAACCTGCACAATGATTTGATATTTTGATTTTAGAGAAGTGAATTGTGACCAAATATTATACAAATGGACAAATTATTATTTATTGATTTATGTTTTTTGTGATTACCATTTTTCAGAATAAAATAAAAAGTAAAAATAAATTATCATAGATGTGGATGAATAGACTTATATTTTATTGATGATCAAATTTGAAAATGCTCAAACAATGTTCACTTCTCCCTTAGGCATAGGAGAAGGATTTTCAAAAACAAATAAAAGTAATTACTTAGATCGACGCATAATAATAGGAATATCAACATCAGTCCAATTGTTGCAAGCTTTTCCATGTGTCACAAAATTGGTGCAATCTTCATCTTCATCACCCCGACCACAACAGCTAAGTGTTGTTCATTACCATGAATGAACCCTCCGCTACGGAAACTGGGTTGCCCAATTTTAGCTTATATCATAGATGAACCTTGTTCGAAACCCAAACCGACTATGCTCTTGTTGTTGGCGACCTCTACCATCTGGCCCCACTGATTAGAATTACCATCTTCGACAATATTCCGCGCATCTTTGAATGAGGACATAGGTGCCCCAACTCTCTTTTCCTCTGTAATAGATAAGTCTTGGAATGAAGTTCCAATCTCATCCTTAGCTTCTACATAAGAGAAAGATGATGGATGGCTTACCAACAAAGCCTTCTCTCCACCGACGATAACAAGCTTTCCATTCTTGACGAACTTAAATTTTTGGTGTGGAGTTGAAGTGACGGCTCCTGCCTCATGTATCCATGGTTATCCTAACAAGAAGCCATAGGCCGAGTGGATATCCATTACCTAAAAAGTAATTTAGAAATCACTCTGACCTATCTTCACAAGAACTTCAACTTCACCAATCACAATTTGGCGAGAACCATCAAATGCTTTGACGATCACGCCACTATATCTCATCGGAGCTCCTTGATATGACAATATTGACAAGTTTGATTTCGGAATTACATTCAAAGAAGAACCGGTGTCGACCAATACATTCGACAGAGCATCCTCCTTGCAATTCATCGAAATATGCAATGCTAAATTGTGATTTCTTCCCTCCTCAGGAAGTTCCTCATCACAAAAGCTCAAATTGTTGCAGGAAGTGATGTTAGCCACAATATGATCAAACTTATCCACCGTAACATCATGCTTAACATAAGCTTGTTCTAATACCTTTTGCAGTGCTTATCTGTGCGCTTAAGAATTCATAAGCAGAGACAACATTGAAATCTTGGAGGGGGTTTGGAGAAACTGCTCCACCATATTGAATTTACTTTTCTTGATTAATCGTAGTACCTCATCATCATCGTTAGGCTTCAAACCGTTGGATTCACCAGACTGACACTTGGGAACGCAAACTGAATCTACTACAGGCACCTCCACACTCTTACCAACTGAACAATCTTCTACTTTTTTTGGGAACACCGGCCCAAAGACACGACAACTATGGGTCACCTCAGTTACATCAGCTATGCTCACAACAGAACTGGTCGTAGGTAAGGGAACCTCTAGACCATTCTCTATCATGGTTGCATTATACTGATACAAAATAGCTTTATCGGATGCATATGGGACAAGGCCCGCTAACTGTAACACCCCTTTTTCTACCCCAAAATACTTAACATATAATCAGAGTAAATAAGCACACATATAAACAAAAGGGTGTCACATCGACGTTTTCAAAAACTAAAAGCTTTCAAAAACCAACATCATTCATCATCAATATACAATACACCTGGTAATTTAATATAACACATTCCAGTTCTCATGAAAATAAACGAATATGCGTTCGCAGCGGAAAATAATGAATACTCATGTATTTCCTAAAATGATTCATGTCCCATACCATGATCATCTCTCAATAATCTCTTCAAGATAAACTAAAACCATATCCAGAATATTTGGCACTATGGCATCTCAAACTGCAATTGCAATCGAACATGTTCACAAGTAATAACATAATACGTATCCAAATGAGATATGAGTTCAATACTACTAATCTACCCCGTGTTACATGACCAGATCATTGACTCACTACCTAGTCTCCAAACTAGAATACGGAAGCTCTCCGGCTAAATCTCGAATGAGCTACCTTCCACTTACTTCAGCGATACTACTCCTGAGTGTCTGCATGATGCCCATGTAAAGGCAACATTCAAACACAAAGGGTGAGAATTCAAATCATTATGAAGAAATATAATAAGGCGCAATGATTAAATCAACAATTAACGGAATTCATCACACCTTGTATAACCATGTCAATAATATTAACTAACATTTATTTCACATGTTTCAACATCCATCAAAACTCAAGGAGTATAATATTAAGATCCCATACTATATTTCCAATTATACCCATAACTACAATTATCACATAATCACATAATTTGTCAAGTTATGTACCCAAACATCACCAAATTCAATTACCATATCTCATACACACATCACAATCACAACACTGCATACACTCAATTATCACATAACTCTAATATGACTCAATGCAAGACATGTGACTCTATGCATGCGGTATCTCAATGTGAACCCAACGTTTCACCGCTTTCCGATTCAATATCTAGAATCCAAGCCACGCTTCCGATCCGGACAAGATCAAAGCCACTACGCCTATTTCTAATTAAGGATCAATGTCTGCTACGCCTATTTCCATTCAAGGATCAACGTCTAATACCATGTGAACTCACAGTTTCACCGCTTCCACTATGAAGCCGACCATGCCATGAATGAATATTCAATTACCAATACATATGCAATTAAGATCATCTCTACCATCTTAACATTCCACATATCACCATAATTCAACTCTATGAATTATCCACCAATGGTACATATCAAATATTCATAACAATATATCATTCACAAATATAGGCTAATTATCAAATACGCACACTTAGATTTCATTTCAAATGAATACAACTTTGAAAATCTCAATTTTTCATTTTTCACAGCAAGTAACCGGTTAACGTTCGGAGGGTAACCGGTTAACACAAAACAGAATGTAATTTCCTGGCAATTTTCGAAGTGCTAACCGGTTAACGGTTTTGGTTAACCGGTTAACGCAAAACAGAATGGAATTTATGGGCATATTTTTAGCAAGTAACCGGTTAACGCTCTGTGGGTAACCGGTTAACATAAAACAGAATCAATTTCCTGCGCAGATTTTTACGCAAGTAACCGGTTAAAGCTCGATGGGTAACCGGTTAACATAAAACAGAATGCAGAATTTTCTACATTTTTCATCGTTGGAGGACTTTCGGACCTCCGATTTCGTTTCCGTAAAAAGCCAAACGTTCAGAAAATTATAACTCATACAATACCCTAAATATATAACGTTAATTTTCAGTTTTAACACAATTAAATCACCACAATTAAGAACATGCATCAAAACCTAACAATTCCAACAACCATACAAAATTAGGGATTTTTAACCTAAACATACTTCTACCCATTGACCCAATCATACTAACCCATAATAATAAGGATTCCCCCCTTACCTCTTCAATTTTCTGGAAACCCTAGCTTCTCTCTTGTTCTTCCCCTCTTCTCCTTATTTTTCCTCTTTTCTTTCTCTGTTGCCGTCAAGTGATCAAATGAATCCTACTTCTCACTCTCCTACATCTTATTTATAGTATTATATTTGGGGTTAAAGAATGATACCTCTAATTTAATTATTAGGCCCAATAATACCTAGTATTATAATATCTCTATTTAATTCAAATAAATTAAACCAACTCAATATGCACACCAAGTTAATTAATTCAATTATTCATCATATCTCATATCACTAAATAATTAATTAACACACCAATTAATTAATATAATCAATTTTTATACTACCTAACAACCAATTAATTAATTAACACTCTAAATAAATAAAATAAAATATAATAATAATAATAATATAATAATTAAATACTAAAATTGGATTGTTACAACTCTCCCCCACTTAAAAGATTTTCGGCCTCGAAAATACCTCAAACGAACAACTCCGGATACGATTCCTTCATCTTTTCCTCGAGTTCCCAAGTAATATTGCCATTGGCGACTCCTCCCCATATCACTTTCACCAAGGCAATCTCCTAACCACGAAGCTTCTTCACTTCTCGATCTTCAATTCGCATAGGTGATGTATCGACCGTCAAATTATCCCTCACTTGAACATCATCTAATGGAACAACATGCGATGGATCCGCAATTTACCTCCTCAATTAAGACACTTGGAACACATCATGAAGATTAGAAAGTGATGATGGTAATGCAATCCGATATGCGGCTTCACCTACCCTCTCGGAAATCTGATAAGGACAAATGAAACGCGGCGTCAACTTACGCGACTTCAAAGCTCTACCAACACCCGTTATTGGCTTAACTCGAAGAAACATATGCTCATCTTTCTCGAACTCAAGAGCTTTCCTCCTCTTATCATGATAACTCTTTTGACGACTCTGAGAAGCCTTCATCTTCTCTTGAATCATCTTAATCTTATATGTAGTCTCTTGAATCAACTCGGGTCCAACCACACCACTCTCTCCCGATTCGTACCAACACAAAGGAGTTCTACACCTTCTACCATAAAGAGCTTCAAAAGGTGCCATTCTAATACTCGAATGGAAACTGTTGTTATACGTAAACTCGATCAAAGGCAAGAAACTATCCCAATTTCCTCCTTGTTCCAAAACACAAGACCTTAAAAGATCTTCAAGTGACTGAATAGTCCTCTCCGTTTGACCATCAGTTTGCGGATGATATGCCGAACTCAAACGCAACTTCGTACCCAAAGCACTTTGCAAACCTTCCCAAAATCTCGAAGTGAACCTCAGATCTCTATCTGAAACAATGCTCGACGGAATACCATGCAAACACACAATACTCTTGATGTACAACATAGCAAGTCTCTCCATCGAATAATCCATCCTCATCGGAATAAAATGAGCACATTTCGTCAACCTGTCCACAACGACCCAAATCGCCTCACAATTACTCGATGTTCTCGGCAAACCCGAAAAAAAATCCATAGAGATACTATCCCACTTCCACTCGGGAATAGATAACGATTGCATCAAACCAGACGACTTTTGATGTTCAATCTTTGACTTTTGGCAAGTCAAACATGAATACACAAATTCCGCTACATCCTTCGTCATACCTTGCCACCAAAACATCTTTCTCAGGTCTTGATACATTTTAGTAGCACCGGGATGAATACTCAGACCACTTCTATTCCCTTCCTCAAGAATCCTCTCTCTCAAATCTGCAACATCTGGAACACAAACTCGATCACGACACCTCATGATACCATTCTCATCAATCCGAAAGTCACCACCTTTGCCTTGATTAATCAATGTCATAACATCGAATAATTTCAAATCTGACTTCTGACCTTCTCTAATCTCATCAAGAATGCCACACGTAAGCTTTAACATACCAAGCTTAACACACGAAGGCGTCGCTTCACAAACCAAACTCAAATCTCTAAATTGCTCCAACAATTCAAGCTTTCGAATCATCAACATAGACATGTGCAATGACTTCCTACTCAATGCATCGGCTACAACATTCGCCTTTCCAAGATGATAATTCAAACCAAAAACATAATCTTTCAAGAATTCCAACCATCTCCTTTGCCTCATATTCAATTATTTCTGATCGAACAAGTACTTCAAACTCTTGTGATCACTAAACACATCAAATCTCAATCGAAATAGATAATGTCTCTGAAGCTTCAACACAAACACAATGGCAGCCAACTCTAAATCATGCGTCGGATAATTCCTCTCATGAACTTTAAGTTGCCTTGATGCATAAGCTACCACTTGCCCTTTTTGCATCAACACACCTCCTAAACCTAACCAAGAAGCATCACAATACACAACGAAAGGTTCTAACGGATCCGGTAAAATCAAAATAGGAGCCGTAGTCAATCTTCTCTTAAGACTCTCATTGATGGGATCTCCACCTCTACTGGGAGAACAACCTCCATGCCGTAAAATAGAGAGAAAGGGGTTGCCCCTGTCGAAGTGCGGACAGATGTACGATAGCCATGCAAAGCAAATGGCAGCATATCATGCCAATCTTTGTACGTAACTGTCATCTTCTGGATGATCTTCTTGATATTCTTATTAGCAGCTTCAACAGCCCCATTCATCTTGGGTCTGTAGGGAGAGGAATTATGGTGTGCAATCTTGAATTCAGCGCACAACTCGTCCATCATCTTGTTATTCAGATTAGATCCATTATCAGTAATGATCTTATCTGGCACGCCATAACGGCAAATCAGCTGGTTCTTGATAAACTTCACAACCACCTGCCTGGTCACGTTCGCATACGAAGCGGCTTCAACCCATTTGGTGAAGTAGTCAATTGCTACGAGAATAAACCTGTGTCCATTGGACGCTTTCGGTTCAATCATGCCGATCATGTCAATTCCCCACATAGAGAAAGGCCATGGTGATGAAATCACATTCAGAAGTGTCGGAGGAATATGAATCTTATCCGCATAAATCTGACACTTGTGGCATTTCTTCACATACTTGCAGCAGTCAGACTCCATTGTCAGCCAATAGTAGCCTGCTCTCAACATCTTTCTAGCCATGGCATGTCCATTGGAATGAGTACCAAATGAACCCTCATGGACCTCAGTCATTAACAGGTTTGCTTCGTGTCTATCCACGCATCTGAGCAAAACCATGTCAAAATTTCTCTTATACAACACTTCACCACTGAGGTAGAAACTGCCTGACAACCTTCTCAAGGTTTTCCTATCTTTCACAGATGCCTCAGGCGGGTATACCTGGTTCTAGAGGAAATTCTTGATATCAAAATGCCAAGGCTTGTCATCATTCACTTCTTCGACTGCAAATACGGGAGCTGGTCTATCCAAGCGCATCACGGCAATATTGGGAACTTCATTCCAATACTTGACAACAATCATGGAAGCGAGCATAGCAAGAGCATCTGCCATCCGATTATCCTCTCGAGGAATATGATGAAAGTCAACTTCTGTAAAGAATGTTGAAATCCTTCTTGCATAATCTCTGTATGGAATGAGACCAGGCTGATTCGTCTCCTATTCACCCTTGATCTGATTGACAACCAGGGTCGAATCACCATATACATCAAGATGTTTGATTCTCAAATCAATACATTCTTCAAGTCCCATAATACAGGCCACGTACTCAGCCATATTATTCGTGCATTTGAAAGTTAGCCTTGCTGTAAGCGGAATATGCGTGCCATGAGGAGTAATGATTACTGCCCCAATTCCACTTCCGTATTGATTTACAGCGCCATCAAACACCATCGTCCATCTGGAACCAGGTTCCGGACCTTCATCAAGTGTTGGCTCATCACAATCTTTCATTTTCAAATACAGAATTTCCTCATCTGGGAAGTCATACTGAACAGACTGATGATCTTCAATCGGCTGATGCGCTAAATGGTCAGCCAAGATACTACCTTTGATAGCTTTCTGAGCTCGATACTCGATATCATACTCAGACAACAACATCTGCCAACGGGCAACCCTCCCAGTTAAAGCAGGTTTCTCGAAAATATACTTGATTGGATCCATTCTGGATATCAACCAAGTTGTATGATTTATCATGTACTGGCGCAAACGCTTAGCAGCCCAAGCTAAGGCACAACACGTCTTCTCAAGCATAGAGTATCGAGACTCACAATCAGTAAATTTCTTACTGAGGTAGTAGATAGCAGATTCTTTCTTCCCTGATTCATCTTGCTGACCGAGTACACAACCCATTGAGTCTTCAAGCACAATCAAATACATAATCAGAGGTCTTCCTTCCACAGGCGGAGACAAGATCGGAGGTTTAGACAAATATTCTTTGATACTGTCGAAAGCTTTCTAGCAATCCTCGGTCCAATCATGAGACTGATCTTTCCGAAGGAGCTTGAATATCGGCGCACATGTGGCAGTCATGTGGGATATAAATCTGGAAATGTAGTTCAAGCGGCCAAGAAAACCTCGGACTTGCTTCTCAGTTTTGGGTGCAGGCATCTCTTGTATTGCTTTGACCTTTGCAGGATCAACTTCAATACCTCTCTCGCTTACCACAAAACCCAACAACTTGCCGGAACGGACTCCAAATGTACATTTGTTCGGATTCAGGCGAAGTCTAAACTTCCTCAGACGCTGAAAAAGCTTCAACAAATGCTCAACATGTTCAACTTCCGTTCGGGACTTAGCAATCATATCATCAACATAGACCTCTATCTCCTTGTGCATCATATCATGAAACAAGGTAGTCATAGCTCGTTGATACGTGGCTCCGGCGTTCTTCAGACCGAAAGGCATCACTCGATAACAGAATGTTCCCCAAGGTGTGATGAATGTTGTCTTCTCCATATCTTCGGGTGCCATTTTGATTTGATTATAACCGGAAACTCCGTCCATAAAGGAAAAGACTTTGAATTTAGTTGTATTGTCTACCAACATGTCAATGTGTGGTAGAGGAAAATCATCTTTCGGACTAGCTTTATTCAAATCTCTGTAATCAACACACATACGGACTTTTCCGTCCTTCTTAGGAACAAGCACAATATTGGCCACCCATTGAAGATATGTAGAAGTCACCAGAAACCCCGCATCAATTTGCTTCTGAACTTCCTCTTTGATCTTCACTTCTATATCTGGATGAGTTCTTCTGAGCTTCTGCTTCACAGGCACGCACTCAGGCTTCAAAGGCAGGAAATGTTGCACAATATCTGTATCTAGACCCGGCATGTCTTCATATGACCAAGCAAAGATATCGGAATATTCTCGTAGCAAGCTGATCAACCCCTTCTTGACAGACTCTTCAAGAAGTGCCCCAATCTTCACCATACGAACACAATCCTCAGACCCCTAGTTGACTGATTCCAGATCTTCAAGGTGCGGCTGAATGATCTTCTTCTCGTGCTCAAGGAGACGGGTAATCTCATCAGGAATCCCTTCAACATCATCTTCCTCTGCCTCGAATACAGGGAATTCAAAATTGGGAGATGGCGTTGGATCATTATGTTCAATGGGTTTTAAGATCAACCTGCATAATGATTTTGGTTAATGAAAAACTTTAGAATTTAAACAAGCAAATCATTATGCAGATGAAAAATGTTTGCTTTTATTCTTGTTTTTATGGGTTTTTTTTTTGTGATCACTGATTTCGTGCAAAAAGCAAAAAGTGAAAACAAATGGAAAAACAAATGTTTAACAATGCATTAATTGAATGAAAACATCATTGTATTAAATGCTGCCAACAATGTCATCACTTCTCCTTTTGGCATGGGAGAAGGGTTTTGAACGAAGTGAACAATTACTCTGATCTATGGATGACTGTAGGAACATCTACAGCGACCCAATTGTGGCAGACACCGCCAGGAATGATGAAATTGTTCAAATCTTCTGCATCCTCTTCCAAGATAGCAGCAGCCTCTTCCTTAGGTTGATCGTCATGGATGAATCCCCCACTCTTGAACAAACCTTGCTCATTAAATGCCCCAGACGAATAGCCAATGCCAGCCCAGGATCTATTGTCTTCAAGCTCAATCACCTTCCCTAAACCAGCAACTGCACCATATTCAATGGCCAGTTTCGCATCTTTATAGGAAGCAAATGAAGGAGACTTCTTCTCGATTGGTTCGTCAATAGATAAAGCTTGGGACGGAGTTCCAACTTCATCCTCAGCATCAATATATGAGAAAGAAGACAAGTGGCTAACCAGGAGAGCCTTTTCTCCCCCTAACACGACCAGTTTCTAGTTCTTAACAAATTTCAGCTTCTGGTGTAGGGTGGATGTCACGGCGCCAGCCTCGTGAATCCATGGTCTGCCTAAGAGACAGCTATAAGATGGGTGGATATCCATTGCCTGGAAGGTAACTTGGAAATCACTTGGTCCAATCTTGATTGGGAGATCAACTTCCCCAATCACGGTCTTGCGCGACCCATCAAATGCCTTCACAACGACACCACTCTGCCTCATGGGAGGCCCTTGATATGACAACTTCGAAAGAGTGGATTTTGGCAATACATTCAGAGATGATCCAGTGTCCACCAGCACGTTGGACATGGCATCTGATTTGCAGTTCATAGAGATGTGTAAAGCCATGTTGTGGTCTCTTCCCTCCTCAGGGAGATCAGCGTCACAGAAACTCAAAGTGTTGCAAGCAGTAATGTTTGCAACAATACTATCGAACTGCTCGATCGTGACGTCGTGATCAACATACGCCAGATCCAAAACCTTCTGCAGAGCCTCCCTATGGGGTTCTGAATTCAATAGCAGAGATAAAATGGAGATTTTGGAAGGCGGTTGTAGAAGCTGGTCTAAAACATTATACTCACTCTTTTTGATGAGCTTCAGCATCTCATTAGATTCTTCATTCATAATGCCACTCGGGCCAACTGAAGAAGCGGGAGTCTTTTGTACAGAGGAGGAGGGTTTGGCAACAGATGCCGGATTCTGAATATTAACAGCAGTCCCTACCGGACGCTCAGCAGTATCAGAAGCAATAGGAGCCTTGGGAGGGGCAGAGAATACTCGACCACTACGGGTCAACCCGCTCACATCAGCGATGTTAGTGACAGTCGTAGAAGGAAAAGGCACTTCTACCCCATCTTGCACAGCAACAGGATTGTATCTGAACGGCACAGCTCTATCTGAAGAATAAGGCACAGGACCTGCAGGCTTGATGACTAATGAAGGAGAGACCTTCGGCTTGCTGCTATCATAACGAATAACAACAGGCTCGGGTAATTTGAACACAGGAGAAATAACATTAACCTCCGGTTCATCCTCATCAACATTGCGATTCTGGAGGATCTCAATGGTACCTTCATCCAGCAATTCTTGGAGTTCTCTTCGTACCTGATTGCAACCCAAACGGTTGACCGAGCAGATGCGGCACTTGTCGTGGTCATGCTCCATGTGGCTGTACTGACACATCAACCGATGTAATTCGACCAGCGACGGTCTAATATGGCTTACATATTTGACCTTGTACTTCCCAGGGCATCCCTGGACCATATTAACAGATTTCCCATGCGCGGGCAATGGGTTCTTGGTAACATTCGGGCCTGAATCTTCAAAGCTCAAAATTCCACATCTCATAAGGTCTTGAACCTTAGTCTTGAGTGGGTAGCAATTCTCAATGTTATGACCCGGAGCACCGAAATGATAAACGCAGTGCTGGTCTGGTTTATACCACCATTGGGGATTTGCAGGCACGACAGGAGGATCCCTGGGAGAAACCAACTTCCTTTCCAACAAGGAAGGATAAAGCTCTGCATATGACATAGGAATTGGATCAAAGCTGACCTTCTTCCTATCATAATTCAAATTAGCTTGGTTGGTTGTACTGCCACGAGGCTGATAAGCCTGTTACTGTGGACGCTGCTGATGTTGAGGTTGCTGGTATTGAGCACTGTCTCTGAATACAGGTGCTATATGAGCCACCTGGTGCTGATTGTTGTTATGCCGTGCTGGCTTCCTCTGAACAGAGGGTCTCTTGGATTTGGCCTGGGATTGCACAACATGTGCCTCTCCATCCTTCTTCTTAAACGCTCCATACCGTTTAGAAGAAGAGCTCTCGTCCTTTGCCAAACGTCCTTCACGGACACCTTCTTCAAGTCGCATCCCCATTTTCACCATCTTGGTGAAATCAGAGGGAGCGCTTGCTACCATCCGCTCGTAATAGAATGAGCTAAGAGTCTTTAAGAAGATCTTAGTCATCTCTTTCTCCTCTAGCGGTGGAGTAATTTGAGCAACCAGCTCTCGCCACCTCTGGGCGTACTCCTTGAATGTTTCCTTGTCCTTCTGAGACATGGCCCTGAGCTGATCACGGTCAGGCGCCATATCGACGTTGTACTTATATTGCTTGACGAAGGCTTCGCCAAGATCGTTGAAGGATCGGATATTAGCGTTGTCCAAACTCATGTACCATCTGAGCGCAGCACCGGACAGACTGTCCTGAAAATAATGGATCAGAAGCTGATCATTATCAGTTTGGGTTGACATCTTCCTGGCGTACATGACCAGGTGAGCAAGAGGGCAGGTGTTCCCTTTATATTTTTCAAAGTCAGGCTCTTTGAATTTAATCGGTATCTTCTCTCCGGGAACAAGGCACAACTCGGCAGCAGACTTGCCGAACAAATCTTTACCTCTGAGGGTCTTCAATTCCTTCCTCAGCTCAAGGAATTGGCCGTTCATGGCGTCCATCTTCTCATTAACATTCGGGCCCTCAGACGGCTCAGAATGATAGATGGTGTCGTCTACCCTCGGCATGGTATGCACGACAGGAGGAGCACCAACAGGGACCGGGCTAGATGCCGGCATATGAGCAAAGGTTGGAGCAGGAATATCCGGCATGAAACCCGAAGGCATTCCCCAAGGGAACCCGGCTGGCATGGCGTGAGACGCGAAATGAGCACTGGCGGCTGGCACAGTCGGAACCACAATCTCTGAGATAACTGTCCTTTGGACAGGAGTAGCAGGCGGTTGAGCAGGTTGATTCTGAGTAGCAAGAAGTTGCTCCATCAAAGCGCCAAGTCTGGCGACCTCTTCCTTCAGTTCTCTGTTCTCTTGTTCTAGTTGATCCATAACTCTTGCGGAATTGGCTCGAGTATAGTACCGGTGAGTCAGCTTGTCTTCAAAATAAATGAAGAGCACAGAGTCAGAACAGGAAGACCAGAAACAAGGTACCTACTTATGCAAAATGATGCATGAAGTGCTTGTGCATATGCTTTGTTTTATTTCAAGGAACCCTTAGGGTATTATTTGCAATTTTGAATTTTTAAACATTTTAATCATTATAGAAAATATCTCATTCAATATAATCGAGACAAAGAAGTACAGTGTTTTTGATTCAATTACAAAGAGAAAAGGAAAATAACATCCTATGGATCCCTAATAGCTCAGGATGCTGGAAGACGAGAAACACACAGCTTCTTGATCTCTCTTTCATAGGCTGCTTCCATGTCCGCTTTCTCTTTTGCAAGTCGATCATACCTCCTCTTCCAGAATTTGGAAGACTGAGGAAGCAGAGAAGTCCAAGTGTCGTTGGGATCATCGATCACCCGATGCTCGAGAAATTCAATCAGAACGTCCTTCTCCTTCAGCTGTTGAAGCAATTCCTCTCTTTCACGAATCCAAGCACGTGAAAGGTCTTCTTCTCTCAACTCCTCTACACGTTGGGTAGGGAGGGTTGAAGGTCCAGCCACATCCAACGGTGTAGGTCTCAGATGATCGTACGGCATCAAGTACACGGCAGCTCTCTGTCTGACCCAAGAGGTATATGGCTCCAAAGCAATGCAATTCTTCGGACCTAACTCATTCCTGCTCTTCTTGCAGATCTTGCGCCAAGCGCGGACAAATCTGGCTTTCAGGCCTTGGGGATCTTTACCCTCCTGAAAGAATACACCTTCTAACAGAATGTTATGAGGTTTATCCTTTAGGGGGAACCCAAGCTGACGTCGCGCTAAGATGGGATTGTAGCTGATCCCACCACATGTACCAAGAAGAGGCACATTAGGGAATTCACCACAATAGTCAATAATCTGCACAGTATCATACACGCGATCATACCAAGAGATATCATCATTAGTGAGAGACATGAGTCTCTGAGACCACCGTAGACATCCCTTGTTCTCCTTAAAAGCAAGTGTCTACGGCAAGTGCTAAATAAACCACTTGTACAGCAAAGTTAGACAGCAGACAATAACTCCTCCACCCTTTGCATTCCTCAGGTGCAAAGAGAAATAGGCATCACCCAACAAAGTCGGAACGAGATTAAGAACTGAGAAGATCCTAATGGCGTTCATATCCACAAATTTGTCGAAGTTGGGAAACAACACCAAACCGTAGATGAGCAGCACAAATAAAGCCTCAAAGGCATCCTCACTCATGGCCTTCCCATAGATGGTAGCTTGAGCGACGAGGAACTCGGAAGGAAAACCCTGAATCCCACCTTTGGTAGTCAGGTTAGCTTTAATCAAAGATTCATCTATGTGCAAAAAATCTGCAATCTCTCGAGCGGTCGGAACACTCTCTAAGCCACTGAACGGCACCTGATCCAGAATCGGGATCCCAATAAGGTGGGAATACTCCTCCAAAGTAGGCAGCAACTGGAAGTCTGGAAATGAGAAGTAGTGATACAGAGGATCATAAAACTGAGCCAGAGTACTCATCAACCCTTCGTCAACCTGAGTAGTCAACAGAGGCAGAAGCTTCCCATAACGAGCCTTGAAACCCAAGGGATCTAATACATAAGATGTCAGATTCCTTAACTCTTTCACATCAGGCTGTCTAAAGCTGTACTTCTTTGTATGCCTTTTTGGTCTTTCCATGTCTGAATTTTTTTTGCAAATAAACCCTTTAAGTTCCTTGAAAATTTTCTTTTTTCTGATGACATGAGGTGCAGATGAATGCATCAATGCATGAATGCAACAATCACACTCAAGGATCAAGCAAGTCACACCAAACAAAGGTCATGGGAAAGCTCGTTGTATCCCTAATATCAATCATCCATTTTGGTGGATTTAGGTTTTCACCTTATCAACACCCAAGTTCCATTGATATTAACGGTACATGAACCGGCTCTAACATTCTTAATATCAATCATTCATTTTGGCGGATTATGGTTTGCACCTTATCAACGCCCAAGTTGCATTGATATTAACGATGTTTGAACGACTCAACCACGAATCACGGGTTTGCTGAGAGTCACGAGCATGGAGTCATGGCTAAGAACCACCCAAAGGGAGTGTACTAGGGTTTAAACCTGCCAGACATGTTCTACCAGAGGTTCCCATAATCATCGTTCCATCTTTCGGATATTATCGGAGAAACGAATACTCGTATTCCAAAAATATTCTCAAGAGAGACTCTTATGAGTGTAGTATCGCGTAACAATCGCATCAGATCTTACATCTGAACGAGCTCCGCACTACGTCCTAAAAATAGGCCAAGATGGGCTTGGTAAACTACGGTCCTTGGCTTCTAAGGCACATGATTGAAAGAATAATGCCTAACCACAAATAACTTGTGTGGCATTATTAATCCAACATGACCTCCACCAAGTGAATGGACTCGCAAGTCAACTGGCTAAGGAATACTCCACACCAGTCAACAAGACTACGCCATTCTCCTATCCTAGAGTGCACTCGAGTTCGGGTATAGAACTCATCTCACAGAGATCACCAAAGCAAACAGCAATTGTATATCAAGCAATTCAAACATTACAATCAATACAGATCAGAGAGTCTGGGTAAGGGGTAAATTACGCAATGGGAAGGTGTTAGGCACCCATCACGTCCTAGGTACTCCTAGGGAGCCCTTTTCACACTTGTTGTATAAAAATATTTATTTGTTTATGACATATTGTGCAAACATGAATGGGATGATGAGAAAAGAATGTACAAGTTAGTTATTTTAGTGTTTGAACGGATGAACCCGTTGCCTACGTACCTTCCATCAAAGGTAAGGATCAAAACGCCGTAGTTCGGCTAAAAGATTTCCAAAAATTAGTGAGTTCAATTTAAAACACAAGCATTAAGGCTTTTCATTACCAATGGGAGAACACTCAACCTGAATCAACAATCCACCATGCGAGGACGGATTCGACGTACTAGAGGGGTTAACCCTGTTTTCAGTACGGAAGTCTTACAATCGACTCACTAAGGATAAGGTAAGATTTACATCAACCGCTATGGTAATTGAAACCTATGGCTAATGTATGAAAACATATTAACAATGGACAAAGCCACAAAACAATTGAATGGGTGAAGTTAATTGATTATGAGTATTCACAAAATATGGTCAAGGTATGATTAAGATTGATTCAAAGAAGTGTTATGAAATGGAGTTTGAAAAGTCAAGGACTTAGGGTCCAGGTTTCTAATTTGAAAAGACATGAAGATATTTGCACAACAAGTCAAGGTTTTGAGAACAACATGTGAAAAGGTTTAGGACAAAGAGGGTATGAATGGTGGAATGTAAAACTTCTTAGAAAGGTTCACCTCTTGAGATCATATAGAAGATGATTCAAGTGTGTCCTTAGGAATAGGCAACAAAGCAAAGCAAGCAAATAAAAGCAAGGTGATACCGGATGCCATCAATGGACTTGTACCAATCTCACAAACAAAAGCGGATACCGGATACCAATAGATGGGTTTACACCAATCTCCTAAAACAAAAGAATGATACCGGAAGCCAATAAATGGTCTTACTCCAATCTCACAAAAGTAAAAGCGGATATCGGATACCAATAAATGGATTTACACCAATCTCCTAAGGTAAAACAAAACTTGGATGTCAGATGCCAATCTATCTGGACTTATACCAACCACCAAAGGATGATCATGGGAGTACAAATGCCAACAACATGGTCTTACAATTGCATCCTCACATACAACAAACAAACAATGCACTAAGCAATGGACATGAATAGCCAAGTGAGATGGTCTTACACTCTATCCCTTCCAAATCATAGGAACAATGGCCAATTAATGGACTTAATGTTGTCCTCAATGGGTAAGCTCAAACATGGATCACAAAGATATGCAATGATGATCATGCAATAATGAACAATTTATGATGATAAGTGCACAAAGGCATGCAAGCAAACATGTACAAATGCAACAAGCAATCAATCAGACAAAGTCATTTAGCACACACTATAACCAAACAATTAGGCTCAATCAAAGGGTTAGACTTAAAAGTCAACTGGAATAGGGTAAATGGTGCTCTTAACCTTGACATTGAGAGCTAAGGTGAAGCAGATGAAAGGATATGAGGGGTGTGCCTCATCACTCTTATCCCTGGTCAGGGAGAGCATTGAATATCAGAAGGTGTGGGAGTTCAGAAAGCTGAAACTCTCTCCACAAGTTAAGGACTCGATAGATCTTGGGTTTTTACTCACTATGCATCAACACATGTGGTGTGAGCAAGGTGAGAGACTCACAGAATAGTAGGAGATAGGCTACGTATCTCTTTTGTCTACCAATTGCCTCATATGAGGTCTTTTCCAGCTTGGGGACAAAGTTAAACAATCACAAACATTGCCTCTTAAGGAGGACTTCAGACAGTTGCCTGGCTAAGTAACAAGCCAGGTCTTCCAGACTACATGGAGACAAGAGAGTCTACCTCAATGCTTAAGCAAAGCAAAGCAATAGCAAGTTCTCAAAGGAACTAAAGCAACTATGGTACCTGAAATCAGTCAAATATAATCAGTATACCAATCACAAAGTCAAAACAGACAAGTTATGAACCAACAGTCAACACAATCAATCACATGTGCAAAGCACAAACTCAAATCAAATGAGTTAGCATCCCATAAAACAAACCAAGTTAGTTCATCGCAATCAAGTAAGCCAAACTCAATCAACTTGAATTAATCTCCTTAAAGCAATTGCTTCTTTAACCTGAAAACAAATTTAAATGTGAGAAGTGAACCCTTAGGCCAAAGCCTAGGGTCAAAGGAGGAGAAAATATTTAAAACAGAACATGAAACTTGATCAAAATCAAGATTTATCAAATAAGAACAAATTCCAGCTGGTCCCATATCAAAAGCATTCACCAATTGCATTTCATAAGCAAATCATGTCAAACTAGGCAAATTGAGAACTCAATAATGTAAACAGAATGAACACAAGCATATCAATACCAAAATGGCTCAATAAATTCCAGGAAAAGTCATGCTTAACCAGAACACATTCAATGAGCAACACACCGAATTTCATGGCATTTGGATAAAGGGAAGCAAGTCAATCAAAATCACTAAGTCAAAGCATGTTCATACAAGCTCATACAAGGCATCAAATCAATCATCAACTTTAGGCAAGTGTAAAATAGAAATGGAATAAGATAAATGAATGAAACCAAAGCCATGATACACTTCAACATGTTAAGAACCACTGTACAAAATTTCAGGCTCATGTGATAAGGCATAAGGATTTCACAAAGCATGGAAGTTCCACACTCAATAAGAGTTCACAAATGACCAAACAGCAAAGAAAAATATCAAACAAATCGAAAATGCCTTCAAAAAATTCAGGAAAAATCACAAGCAAACTAGACATTCAGAAGTATTATCATGCAAAAATCCAGAGCGATTGGTATAGTATAAGCATGGAAAATAAAATCAAGAACATGAATAATACATGGTGTGACACCAATTGTCAAACCTCCAAAGATTACATCATAACTCACAATCCAGGAACTCAAAAATAGCAAACCATATACCAAAATGATCAGGAGTGAGTCTAGAACATGCATGTAAAATTTCAAACATTTCCAATTAGGCATCAAGATTTCATGAAAGGAAGAGTGAGCAAGGTGCAAGAAATGGTACATGAAAGTAAACCCTAGGCATTTACTAAATCTATCCGTGCACAAATTTATTAAAAATATCCATAAAATAATACACCACATGAGGAACACATCAAAAAAAGAATCATGAATTTTGGATGTGTATTTTTTGAGTTATCAATTTTTTTAGATGAAAGAAAATAAAAAAAAGAATGAATGAAGGCCAAGCATGTAACATGTAAGCATCACATGAAGAAATAATGCAAAGCCATTGGATTTGGTTGGAACGGGGAATCGAACCCCAGCGCTATTCAAATTGAGCACGTTTTGCTCAAAACGCCTCGTTTCATTAAAAGGCGTGGCGCCTTCTGATTGGTCCATGGCGCGGGAAACACAAATTCAAAAGCAAAGGCAAGGCAAATGGATCTAACGCGAATCTGGAAACGAAAATCATGACATTCATCACGTGTTCTTGATGTTCTTCATCATCAAGAACAAAATCTCACAGAAATGCATGAGGCATACATCATTGGTACCAGCATTCGACATACATCACTAATCTATCATTCATTTGACCTAAATCTAATCATGTTCAACGAATCGAGCAAACACAAATTCAATCCTCAATCTTCAAATCAACATATCTTTATCAATACTGCATGGTTTTAAGAGATCTAAGTTGCATAATACTCTACGTTTCAAGATCTACAAAAGCCATATAGTAATTGCAAGAATTGGATCGATCGAGTTCTGACCTTAGTGATGATGCAGTTCTTGATTAGCTTGCTTCAAGGCTCCAAAGTGCAAAACAGATGTTGATTGATGCAAGGGAAGATGAATGAAATCAATGCTTCAGCTCAGTTATGCTTAAACTCGAAGAAATCTCAAAATGCCATGAAAGGTGCAAGGTTCCAACAGTGGTGATTCTTCATGATTTGCCACAATTTCTTCTTCAACAGATGCTCAATTGTGCATAAATTGATGATTGGAATGGAGAATCTGCAAGTGGAATCAAGAGTCGAGGGAAAAAGTTGAAGAAAAGCCTTTGAAGATTTGAGAGAATTTTGGATGAATTTGGATTTGGATCTGAAATTATGATTGTGGATCCCAATTTTCTGTTATGATTAGGACTATATAGTCCTTGTTAATCACCTTTGCTAATCATGCTTAGGCCAAACCAAATGGATTAGTGAAAATGAACCTTATGTCAAGTTGGCCAAAATGCCCTTATGCTTGTGCCACCAATGGAACAGTAAGTTTCTACTTGAAGCAAATCCAAATTCCTGTTTAGAAGCTATTGGAAGTGGTTTGGCATGAAAATCATGAGTATTTTTCAAAATCACTATTTTTCCCACCAAAATTTAAATGGTTCACTTGAAAAATGACCTTTTGATGTGAAGATTTTTGATGGAATGTAATGATGGATTATGATAGTACATGTCAAATGGGATTTGCTCAAAAAAGAATCACTCAATTTGGCCAAATGGTTTGAAAGTTATGCCTCCTTGAAGTTCAAGATTTCTTGAAAATGATTTGATCATAACTTGCCAACCATAACCGAGAAATGAGTGTTCTTGGACTTTTTGGAAAGGCAAGAGCAAGATCTTCAACTTTCATGTTGGACAAATTTTGGTTTGAAGCTTTCTTGATGATGTAAAGTTGAGGAGAAGAACTTTCCATTTTTGGCAGTTGAAAATTACAGGTCATTTGCTATTTTGGGGAACTTCTTGCCTGACCTCAAATTCTTCAATGATGATCTTTGAAATGTTATATGAGGCTTGTATGGACATGAATGAGACCTTTCCAACCATCTCACACCTTCAAATCCTTGATTAAATGCACAGTTGACCACAATTGACTTTGCTAGGGTTTTGGTTGACTGAGCCATGCTTTGATGAATTTCAAGCCTCTTTCTCTTGAGATCTTGATTCCAAATGATGTCACAACTCATATGAACTCTTAATGAATGATCATGGTGCCCAAATTCTTCAAGCATGGTCACCATCTATAGCTCAATGAATGATTTGACTATTTTGACTGTTGATTGCTTCAGCTGCAAGTAACAAGGTTAGATGACAATATTTTTGTACCTTTGGGTTAGTAAACAAATGAAAAACAATGATATACAAATGCTAGACATGCTTGGTTATCAAGAACCACACTCACAAGGTAACCCACCCACTAGGAGGGAAGCAAAGGTGCACAATGATCCTTGAGGCAATGTTATGATATGATATGATGCCATGGGGGATCTTCGGGACAAAATTGGGGTCTCACACATGTGAACCCACAGTTTCACCGCTTCCACTATGAAGCCAACCATGCCATGGATGAATGTACAATTACCAATACATATGCAATTAAGATCATCTCTACCATCTTAACATTCCACATATCATCATAGTTCAACTCTATGAATTATCCATCAATCGTACATATACACATTCATAACAATATATCATTCACAAATATAGGCTAATTATCAAATACGCACACTTAGATTTCATTTCAAATGAATACAACTTTGAAAATCTCAATTTTTCATTTTTCACAGCAAGTAACCGATTAACGCTCGGAGGGTAACCAGTTAACACAAAACAGAATGTAATTTCCTGGCAATTTTCAACAGTGTTAACCAGTTAACGGTTTTGGTTAACCGGTTAACGCAAAACAGAATGGAATTTCTGGGCATATTTCTAGCAAGTAACCGGTTAACGCTCTGTGGGTAACCGGTTAACATAAAACAGAATCAATTTCCTGCGCAGATTTTTAAGCAAGTAACCGGTTAACGCTCGGTGGGTAAACGGTTAACATAAAACAGAATGCAGAATTTTCTGCGTTTTTCATCGTTGGAGGACTTTCGGACCTCCGATTTCGATTCCGTAAAAAGCCAAACGTTCAGAAAATTATAACTCATACAATACCCTAAGTATATAACGTTAATTTTAAGTTTTAACACAATTAAATCACCACAATCAAGAATATGCATCAAAACCTAAGAATTCCAACAACCATACAAAATTAGGGATTTTTAACCTAAACATACTTCTACCCATTGACCCAATCATACTAACCCATAATAATAAGGATTCCCCCCTTACCTCTTCAATTTTCTGGAAACCCTAGCTTCTCTCTTGTTCTTCCCCCCTTCTCCTTATTTTTCCTCTTTTCTTTTTCTGTTGCCGTCAAATGATCAAATGAATCCTACTTCTCACTCTCCTACCTCTTATTTATAGTATTATATTTGGGCTTAAAGAATGATACCTCTAATTTAATTATTAGGCCCAATAATACCTAGTATTATAATATCTCTATTTAATTCAAATAAATTAAACTAACTCAATATGCACACCAAGTTAATTAATTCAATTATTCATCATATCTCATATCACTAAATAATTAATTAACACACCAATTAATTAATATAATCAATTTTTATAATACCTAACAACCAATTAATTAATTAACACTCTAAATAAATAAAATATAATATAATAATAATACTATAATAATTAAATACTAAAATTGGGTTGTTACACTAATCGTATCACTCTCTTTGGTGTCTTGAATACTGGAACTATTACATTCACATCGTCATCCACCTGATGGGACTGGAGAATCTAAATCATACCTTCATCCATTGAACTTCTAATAAAGCGAACATCAAATACCTTGAACTCCATAGGATAGCCATACACTATGTTTACAAAAGGGTTACCATGAGCAGGAAGTGGATTAGCTTCGACATTCGGCGCACGGTCCTCAAAGGACACCATTCCACTCTTTACCAGATTTTAGACTTCATGCTTCAGGGGGTAACAATTCTTAGTATCCTGACTGGGATCTCCTTGGTGAAAGGCACAGCAAAGTTCTAGTTTATACTACCATGGAAGTGGTTCAGGAATCTGAGGCGGATTTCTTGGTTGCAAAATGTTCTTGAGAACCAATGATGGATACAGTTTTGCATAAGTCATAGGAGTTGGGTCGAAAGAGACCTTCTTCCTCTCAAAATTTTGTGTTTGTTGATGATTGTTGGTATTGCTGTTGTTGTATGTGTTTGTTCATTGTGGTTGCGGTTATTGACGTTGTTATTTAATTGGTGTTGATTGATTGTTCGAAAATATCGAAATTATAGATGATACTTGATGATGGTGTTGACAGGGTTGTTGACTTCTTCTTACATGAGGCCTCCTCTGCCACCCAACAGATATTACATTGGTCTCGTTCTCTTTCTTCTTGGCAAACCCGCTGCCATACTTTTTGCTGGACGAAACTTCCTCCCTAGACAATTGTCCCTCTCAGACACCTTCTTCTAGTCTCATCCCCATGTTTACCATCTTGGTAAAATCAATGTGGGTACTGGCAATCATCTACTCATAGTAGAATGAGCTTAGGGTCTTGAGGTAAATCTTGAACATCTCCTTTTCTTCCAAAGGAGGGGAAATCTGAGCGGAAAGCTCTCTCCATCGTTGAGCATATTCTTTAAATGTCTCCTTATCCTTTTGAGACAATGACCTCAACTGATCCCTATCTGGCGCCATATCCATATTATACTTGTACTGCTTTACAAATGCTTCACCCAAACCCATGTACCACCTCAGAGCGGCACCAGTCATATTATCATGGAAATAATGAATCCGTAACTGATCATTAGCAGTTTGCGTTGACTTCTTTCTAGCATACAAGACAAGATGACTGATCGGAAAGGTATTCCCCTTATACTTTTCAAAGTCAGGGACTTTGAATTTCATCGGGATCTTAACATTAGGAACCAAGCAAAGTTATGCAACACTCTTACCGAACAAATCATTTCCCCTCAAGCCTTCAAATCCTTTCGCAGCTCAAGGAATTAGTCTTTCATTTCATCCATCTTCTCATAAACATCCGGACCCTTAGACTTCTCAGAATGATAGATGGTGTCTTCAACACGGCGTAAAGTGTGAACAATCGGTGGTGGCACAGACATGATCGGTCTAGATTCCGGCATGGAAGCAAAGGTAGGTGTGAAACCCTCAAGAACGAAATTGGGCGACATTCCCCAAGGGAATCCGGCAGGCATGGCAGGCGCAAAGTGAGTGGCAGCAGCAGGAGTGGTAGAGGTAGCAACCTCTGAAATGACATTCCTCTGAGGAGGAGGAATTGCGGGCGTTGGAGAAGATTGGCTCTTAGCAGCTAACACTGACTCCAATATGGCAGTCAGGCAAGTGATCTCGTCCTTCAAGTCTCTGTTCTCATCCTCTAGATATTCCATGCTTCTTGAGTGATTGGCTCGGGTGTTGTATCGATGAATTAGCTTGGCTGAAGCATAGAAGAAATACCAATAAGACATATGGTGAAAGAGAAATCCGTTATGCAAATGATGCATGAAATGCAATGCTTGATTGTTTTTATTTTCAAGGAACTTACTATTTTCTTTGAAAATATATATAATAATAACAATTGTAACAATTTGATATGACCATAAAGAATATCTTTTATTTATATAATTGGAAGGATTACACTTAGTAGAATTTCAGAAACCCAAATACAAAATACCAGAGGAAAGGAGACTAGTCATCCTTAGGATCCCTAACAACAATATTAGAAGACCTGGATGCAGGAGTGTACTTCCTTTGGATGTGTTGAATCTCAGAATCAAAAGATGTATTCATCTGAGTCTTCTCAAGGACAAGCTGATTAACAATCTTCTTCCTCGAAATGGAAGGCTGAGGCATACTAGAGGAAGATGAAACCTTTGGTTCTCTCTATTTCTTCATTACTCGATATTCAATATGCTCGATAAGTGCATCTTTGTCCTTAGACTCAAGCTGCAACTCCTCATGCTTTCTGCTCAAAGCATGGAAACGCTCTTCCCACATATCCTTTTCTTGCTTCATTTTGGCGAGTGCGTCTTCCAACTCCTCTACATCTTGGTTAGGGAGATTTGATGGCTCAGCCACAACCATAGACATAGGTCTCTCACAAGCATAAGGAATCTTCAATTCCAAAGCTCTCTTCTTAATCCAAAGAGTGTAGGCTTCCAAAGCTACACAATTGCACGGACCAAGCTCGAATCTTCCTTTCCTATGCATATTATACCAAGCGTGCATAATCTTCTACTTCAAACATTGGGGATCCTTACCCTCTTGATAGGAAAGACCTTCTAAAAAATTGTTGTTAGGTTTGTCTCTCAAGGGGAACCCAAGTTGACGACGAGCCAAAGAAGGGTTATAGTTGATTCCTCCTTGTGTACCAATGAGAGGCACATTAGAGAATTGACCACATTAATCAATAATCTCCAAGCTACTCAATGAAAATTCATTGTCGCATTACGTGAAAAACCGGCGGGAAAAAGACACAGAGCCGCCACCGTGCGTTATTTATCCCAAAGGAGGGAAAGGAAACGCTCGAAGTAAACCTGGAAAGGAATGGTCTTACGACCAGAGATTGATAGGATCGGGAGTCGGTTATGCGAAGGGAAGGTATTAGCACCCCTACGCATCCGTCGTACTCGACGGGATCCACGCTCGGAGGAATAGAATAAGGTTGCTGGATAACTGCTCAAAAATTGCATAAAACTGGCCTAAAACACAGATGAAAGACGGAAGAAACAAACTTGGCAGGATGTCGCATCCTGGGCCTACGTAGTTTGTCAGGTACAAACATCAGAGTTAACGTAGTTCGGGGGCAGGGAAACATGCTCGCTAGGATATCGCATCCTATGCATACGTGTCTTCTCTAACCAGAGAAGAATCAGAGCACTCGTAGCTCAGCTAACACACGCTGAAACAAAACACTGAAACAGGGACGCTGAGACATCAAACGAAACACACAACTGGAATCGAAATGCCAATCGCTGGTCTTACATCCAACTCCGAACAAACAAACGCACACAGGAAATGGACTGCCAATCGCTGGACTTATGTCAGACTCCAAGCACACACACAAAAAGAAGGAGGGTCTCGATTCCAACTAGGGAAAGAGAAAGGGAAGGTCTCAATCGCAACGAGGGCGAGAGAAAAGGATCAAAGTTAGTTGTCAGTCAAACTCGACAAGACATCGCATCTCGTGCCTACGTATCTCATCTGGACATGAGAATCAGAGTTGCCGTAGTTCGGCTAAACTATTTCTGTTGGTTTGTATTTATTAAGTGGACAACGTCACTACGCAATCTACCGGATGCTCGACCTTTGAAGACTTACTTACCTGTAGTAGAAGGAGTTAACGTGTCCTTAAGAGGGGATAATGTATGTTTGTGTTTTAGGATGCTCACGCAAGAAAGGAAGTCCTAGACGAAGGAACCGTGTTACCTTAATTGACATGCAAACGAGAGACTATGCGAAGTCTAGAAATCCTATGGGATACAATCACACCATACAAACACATACATCATGAAGTAAACACACCAACAAGGGGCTCAAACATCAAGGCTGGGCTTTAGTCAAAGGGGTCATGTCAACCTCGACAAACAAGCCAACTGGAAAGGGTATCTGAGGCTCTTAACCACTGACATTGACCGTCAGGGTGACCAGATGAAAGGTGATGAGGGTAAGACCTCATGGCTCTTGACCCAGGCCTAGGTGAGCTTGAATCAATGAAAGTGCGGGAGTCCAGAATGAGGAACTCTACTCCACATGACTGACTCGATATACAATGATCTTGGGTGTTTATTCAAAATGCATCAGCACGTAGTGCGAGCAAGATGAATGACTCAACTGAATAGCAGGGGATGGATTGCACATCCCTTCTATCTGCCAATTGCCTCTTCACTTAGGAGGACTTGAAATGCAAGGCACAAAGATAAACAAGCACAAACATTGCTTCTTAAGAAGGGATTCAGACAGGTGCCTGCCAAAGATAGCAGGTCTTCCAGACTACATGAAGTCAGAGGTCATTACCTGGGTGGTATGCCAACCACAAGCAAAGCAAAGTTCAAATAATGAACTTAAAGCAGCTAATGTACCTTCTTGAAGAACAATGTGAGAAAACAGTGTGTTCAAGGCTTAGCAATGTCCAGTTCCACCTCCTTTGAGCTCCAATGAAGTTTGATGCAAGGAATGGCACGTGAGAAGACTTGAATCCAGCTTAGTTTAGAGTTTCCATTAATGCACTCAAGCTTGTGGTATGCATGAATTTGAGAGGAATTCCACCAAACACACGTTGAATCACACTCAGTAGCACTCCATGTTCATGATTATGCAAGAAAATTCTAGGTTTATGCGTATAATTTTGGAAAATCAATGAAGAGAAAATTGAGAGTGAAGAGGGATTTCTAGATCTGAAACTTTTGTGTAATGAGTAATACAGTTACCATTAAGCCTTTATACCATCTGTTAATTTATCTGAAAACATGATTAGGCCAAGGCTAATGGAGATTAGGAAGATATAAGGTGTATGCACAATTTGCAATTTTCACCCCATGCATGGAAATCCTACGTGAACAGTAACAAAAGAGGGCCCAAATTCACTCAAAATCATCCCATGCACACATTGGAATTGTAATTATATTCATGTGATCTACCAATTTTGTCTTTGCCAATTTTGTCTTTGGTCCAAAAACTTGCCATTTTTGGAAACTTGAAATTACGGGTCATTTTCCATTTTTGGAAATTTTTGATCTGGCTTCAAATCCTTCAAGATAAGTGTTTGACATGATGACTAAACCTCTTTTGGACATGAATGAAGTGTCTCAAACCATTTCTCCACCTCCTAGCCCTCAATTGACTTGAAGTTGACTTTTTTGGGCCTCTAATGACTTGGACATGTACTGATGACCTTGAGCCTCTAACACTTGGTCAAATTGCTTCAAAATAAACCTTGGCTCATGTGAGCTCTCTAGAATACCCATAAGGCCTTCATCTCAAGGAAATGCTTGGTTTCTTGCACCGGTGATTCTCCTGATGCCAGTCTTGACTGATAAGATGCAATGTATTATGCATTGCTAATGTAATGTCAATGACCTAAAAATGAAATGAATGAATGAATGAGGGAGTGCAAATTTGAGGTGCTACAGCTGCCCCTATTCAATCAACTAGGAACCTAAACGGATGAGAGCAACGACTGTCAGACCTTCAAGGTAAACAGGGATTGAATACCAAAGAACCGTAGAATTTGCACTTTGCGGAAGATGAATCAAAGGAACGCGAGGCCATTTACCGATGGCGGCTGCACAATAAAAATACCTCAAGAAAGCGAGGCCATTTACCGATGGCAACTAAGTTGGGCATTCGATATTTACTGATATCAACGTCAGCGAGGCCATTTACCGATGGCGGCTGGGAACCGAAATCCAAAGGAAGCAGGACCATTTACCGATGGTGGCTTCAACTGGGAATTTGACATTAAAAGGAAGCAAGACCATTTACCGATGGTGGCTTCAAAACAAGTTTTTGATATTTACCGATATCAAAGTCAGCGATACCATTTACCGATGGCTGTTGGGGAACAGATGTCACAGAAAGCGAGGCCATTTACCGATGGCGGCTTCCACTGGGGGAGGAAAAATATATTTACAACTGGAACCAGACAAGACGTTTACCGACGACTCTACGGGGGATTTTGAAAAGATTCATGACCAGACATTTACCGATGACTGGAAAAAGGATACACAACCAGACATTTACCGATGACTGGGAAAAAAGATACACAACCAGACATTTACTGATGACTGGAAAAACTCGATGTTACCGACATCGAAAGATGATGTTTACCGACATCAAAAAAGACGACCAGACATTTACCGATGACTGGGATGAGACTTGATGTTTACCGACATCGAAAGATGATGTTTACCGACATCAAAAAAGGACGACCAGACATTTACCGATGATTGGGAAAGAACTCGATGTTTACCAACATCGAAAGATGATGTTTACCGACATCAAAAAAAAGGACACACACGGGTGTTGACATGATACTTACGGGTATCACAAGGATGACATCTACATATGTCAAGACAAGGCCGGCCATTTGCCGGGGACCTCACTAGGGAGAATCAAACTTTCCTTTCATGGACGGGTGAGGAAATAAACCTCTCCGGGGATTATCAGTCCTGAATACTGCCAGGAGCAACTGCCCAAATGTGCCATACAGATGTTGAAATATGATCCGCCTCTTCTGGGGATATGACCCAATCTGGTTTAACACATGTATGCATATGTTTGAGTTTTTATGGCGTAATGCGCCATATTGAATGGAAATGCTACGCGATTTGAGGATGCAAATGCAAATGATGATTACTACATGCAAGATGCAAATGGAGGAAAACTCCTGCTGGGAAAGCACACGACCGCTTCCGCTGACCACACGTCTCTGATTCGATCTTCCAATTCTGTGGGGACAACATAACAATTCTGCTGTGGATACTCGCTGATCTGGCACTCCGGTAACGACAGAGAAACCAACTCAACCAGGGAGTCATCTGTTGGGCAAACACCAATCTCTCAATCATGCTGGGGAATAGCACTGCTACTGGGGAACAGATGATCCTCACTGGGGATGACCTCTACTGAACCCGATCCGCTTGGGGATTCCGCTGGGGAAATAAACAAACAATTCCCACCTCCGCTTGGGAAACAAACACTGCAAACCTTCCGCTGGGGGAAACCGCCACCTTCAGATTTGCTAGGGAAAAACACTCTCAACCCTGCTAGGGAAACTGCGAACTCAACCCTGCTAGGGATTACAGCACTTCAGACCTGGCTGCTGAGGAACAAAACTACCCACAGACACCTCCGCTGGGGAACAACAATTTTCCGGCTCGCTGGGGAACTAACTACCCTCAGACCTGCTGGGGAAAGGGCAACCTCAACCCTGCTGGGGACTGCAATCAACTTCAGGCCCGACTGCTGAGGCAACACTGATCTTGGCTTCGCTGGGGATACAAACCCTGAACTGGCTTTGGACAACCCAACTCCTCACACTACTGGATAATGCTAAAATACTTTTGAACAAACTGTGGCTCACCTGCTCTAGCCAGCAATCAAAAGATAATGACCTGCAAAACAGCAAGACATACATGCCTCAGGGGATTGTATGGACAAGATACACCCAAGTGTACTTAACATTCAAAATGATTTTCACATGTTTAGCTTTCTGCACATTATTGTCTAGCCTTCATGTTTTTTATATGCAATGTTTATCAAAAATTCGAACGTTTTTTGCAAACAAAACAGTAAAATAAAAAACAAGCGAGCAATTTAACTGAATAACGACTTTTATTGATTGAAGATGAGCCTATAAAGGAAAATACATCAGGAAGCAATTCCTAGGAAGAGGTAATTGCGCCAAAACAGGAAATAAACTATCCTATTGGCAATGTGAACACGGCATCCACTATTTTCCAATTCTGTTATGACTCGTATATCTTCAATTTCCCCCAAATTCCTTACTTTCTGAGAAGAACGAATGGACCGATCATATCCTTCAAGATGATAGACACTGAAGCGCGATGAAGTACAGATAACTCAGACTGTAGTCTTCGCTTTAATCCCTCTTTTGCCTGGATCGCCTTTTCAGGTTTTCAACCCACCAGGATACCCATTTTTGCCTAAGCCGCCCTTGTGGGTTTTCGACTTACCAGGTGTACATATTCTTTTTATTCTTTATCCCTAACTTTTGCCCGAACCTTTTCCTTTTTTTCTTGGTTCGTCGGGATGCCCTTTTTTGCCTGGACTCTTTTATTCTTTTCGTCCAGCGGGTCTCTTTATGCGAAGTATTTTTTGACTACATCTGAGTTCACAGGGGACGAAAAATCTTCACCATCCATAGTTGTAAGCATCAAGGCTCCACCAGAGAAAACCTTCTTAACAACATATGGACCTTCATAATTCGGAGTCCATTTGCTCCTGTTATTTGTACCGGGAGGAAGGATCCTCTTCAAAACCAAATCACCTGTCTGATAGCTTCGAGGACGCACTTTCTGATCAAAGGCCTTCTTCATCCTTCTCTGATACAGTTGCCCATGGCACACAGCTGCTAACCGCTTCTCCTCAATAAGGCTCAACTCGTTAAACCTTGTCCGAATCCACTCAGCTTCGTCCAGCTTGACGTCCAACAGGACTCTTAGAGAAGGAATCTCCACTTCAACTGGTAGGACTGCTTCCATACCATACACGAGGGAGTAAGGGGTTGCCCCGGTCGACGTACGTACTGATGTACGGTACCCATGCAAAGCAAAAGGTAGCATCTCATGCCAATCCTTGTACGTCACGACCATCTTCTGCACAATCTTCTTAATGTTCTTGTTTGCCGCCTCTACAGCACCATTCATCTTTGGTCTGTAAGGAGAAGAATTGTGGTGTTCGATCTTGAAATTTTTGCAAAGTTCTTTCATCATCTTGTTATTGAGATTCAAACCATTATCAGTAATGATTCTCTCCGGAACCCTATAACGACAGATAATTTCCTTCTTAATGAATCGGGCAACCACTTGCTTGGTAACATTGGCATAGGAAGCTGCTTCCACCCACTTGGTAAAGTAATCAATCGCAACCAGGATGAAGCGATGACCATTAGAAGCAGTAGGTTCAATCTTCCCAATCATATCGATGCCCCACATCGCGAATGGCCAAGGAGAATTCATAACATTCAGAGGGCTTGGTGGCACATGCACTTTATCTGCATAAATCTGACATTTATGGCACTTCCGAGCATACTTGAAACAATCGGATTCCATGGTCATCCAGTAATAACCGGCTCTCAACAACTTCTTGGCCATTGCATGACCACCAGCATGGGTACCGAAAGATCCCTCGTGTACTTCCTGCATCAACATGTCTGCTTCGTGTCTATCCACGCATCTGAGCAGAACCATGTCAAAGTTCCTCTTATACAACACATCATCCAGATTCAAATAAAAGCTTCCAGCTAGCCTTCTCAGGGTTTTCTTGTCATTCTTTGACGCTCCTTCAGGATACTCCTGACTCTTGAGGAAATTCTTAATGTCATAGTACCACGGCTTCTCATCCACAACAGACTCGGCTGCAAACACATACGCAGGCCTCTCGAGTCGATTCACCGCAACATGTGGCACATGATTCCACCAATGGACCTTGATCATAGAAGACAAAGTAGCCAAGGCGTCAGCCATCTGATTTTCATCTCGGGGGACATGATACAACTTCACTGTCTTGATGAAAATCAGGATCCTTCTGGTGTAATCTCGATAAGGAATCAAATGCGGCTGGTGAGTATTCCAGTCTCCATTGACTTGGTTAATCACTAGAGCGGAGTCTCCATAAATGTCCAGAGTTTTGATTCTTAGATCGATGGCTTCTTCAATCCCCATGATACAAGCCTCGTTGTTGGTTACCTCGAACGTCAATCTGGTAGAAAAAGGTATGTGTGCATCTTTAGGATTGATAAGTACTGCCCCAACACCGTTTCCATTCATGTTCACAGCCCCATCAAACATCAGTGTCCACTTGTCATCAGGATCCGGTCCTTCCTCGACAAGAGACTCTTCACAATCTTTCATCTTTGGATACATGATGTCTTCATCGGGGAATTCAAACATCATCGGCTGATAGTCATCAATCGGTTGCTCGACAAGGTAATCAGACAGAATACTACCTTTGATGGCCTTCTGCGACGTATACTGGATATCATACTCTGTTAAAATCATCTGCCAACCAGCAACACGCCCGGCAAGAGCCGGCTTTTCAAAGATATACTTCACTGGATCCAATCTTAGAAATCAACAAGGTAGTATGGTTCAACATATACTGCCTCAGTCAGCGAGCAGTCCATGCCAAAGCACAACAAGTTTTCTTGAGCAGTGAATATCTTGTTTCACAGTCGGTAAACTTTTTGCTAAGGTAGTATATAGCATGCTCTTTTCGACCAGACTTGTCATGCTATCCCAATACACACCCCATCGAATTCTCAGTCACTGATAGGTACATTATCATAGGCCTCCCGGGAACTGGAGGTATAAGGATTGGAGGTTTCTACAAATACTCTTTTATCTTATCAAAAGCTTTTTGACAATCATTGTTCCACCTGATTGCTTGATCTTTTCTTAGCAATTTGAATATTGGTTCGCACGTGGCGGTTAAGTGAGATATGAACCGTGCAATGTAGTTCAGTCTCCCTAAAAACCCACGGACCTGCTTTTCCGTTTCTGGTTCAGGCATTTCTTGAATAGCTTTTACTTTCGCCGGATCAACCTCAATCCCCTTCTCGCTGACAATGAAGCTTAACAGCTTCCCGGATCTCACCCCAAACGTACACTTGTTTGCATTCAGCCTCATTTTGAATTTTCTCAGTCTTTCAAACAACTTCTGCAGGTTTACCAGGTGCTCTTCTTCTGTCCGAGACTTCGCAATCATATCATTCACGTACACTTCAATTTCTTTGTGCATCATGTCATGAAAGAGAGTCGTCATAGCCCTTTGATATTCTTCAGCCCAAATGGCATAACCTTATAGCAGAACGTGCCCCATGGTGTAATGAATGTCGTCTTTTCCATGTCTTCTGGCGCCATCTTGATCTGATTGTAGCCAGAAAATCCATCCATGAAAGAGAAAACCGAAGATTGAGCAGTGTTATCAACCAATACATCAATGTGAGGTAATGGGAAGTCATCTTTCGGACTGGCTCTATTTAAATCTCGGTAATCGACACACATCCTGACTTTACCATCCTTCTTCGGCACGGGAACGATGTTGGCCACCCAAGGGGGATAACTAGTAACTGCCAGAAAACCCGTATCCCACTGCTTCTGAACCTCTTCTTTGATCTTGACAGCCATATCAGGACTAGTTCTGCGAAGCTTCTACTTTACCGAAGGACAATCTTCTCTGAGAGGTAGCCTGTGCACCACAATATCTGTATCCAATCCAGGCATATCTTGATACGACCATGCGAATATCTCCACATATTCTCTCAACATCTCAATCAGCCCTCTCTTGACAAATTCCTCTAAAACAGCCCCAATCTTGATCTCTCTCCTGGCGTCCTCAGTACCAAGGTTAACCACTTCCAAATCCTCCTGATGCGGTTGGATGACCATTTCCTCCTGTTTCAATAATCTAACCAGTTCTTTGGGGAGTTCACAATCTTCCTCACTCTCCTCTTCGGCTTGGTAAATGGGATTATCAAAATCATACTGAGCCATAACAGAACTGTTCTTAATGGAGTCCGCAAGATCAATTCTGCACGAACGATGTTCAATGCTTTATTTTAGAAAAGAGTTCAAGAAAGTCACAAAAACAAAAAACATTGCCATTTTTATTGTTTTGAAAAATGAAAATAAAAACAGAAAGACAGTGATCACAAATTTGATTGCAAAACGTCCTTTATTAATGATAATCATTGAAAATTCAAACATGATGTGGCCCTACAATGAACCACTACGCCTCGGGCAAAGCGTAGGGTTTTTATGCAGAATGAAAAACAAAAGAAAATTACTCTGTTTGAAGAGTAACATGGACTATTTCTTCGGCTGTCCAATTGTTCACCATCTCCCCTGGAGCACACAAGCGCACCCAGTTGTCCACATCATAATCACTGTCACCATCGTCCCTACCGGTTGCAAAGACGTCTCCATGATTCATCAACCCAACGCTGGTGAAGGTACTCGGCCCTTTCTGAACACCTTGCTCTGACTGAAGAGGCTGATAACCAATACCGAATTTGTCTTCCTTCACGGGCATGTCGACCATCTTGCCCCAGCCCTCTACATTACCGGAATTAACGACCTCCACAGCTTGCTTGTAGGACGCAATTGAGGCACCTGGTTTCTTCTGCTCCACAAAAGCCACCTTCTCAATAGCAACGGTCTCGAACGCTTGGCACAGAGTTTCATGGATCTCGCCATCCACCTCCACATACTTGAAGACTGATTCACTAGTCTTGTCTGATGTTCTGACCTTCTGTTGCTGCGGTAAGCATTGTCATATTTCCAAGGAACGGCCCTACTATTCTCAACAGGTCTTCTATCAGAAGCAAAAATAGTAGTAGGAGCACCAACAATTACGGGTGCAGATATAGTTACCGGAGTACCAACGGTTACGGGTACACTAACAATTCTCGGAGCACGCCCAGGACCCTCGGACGGTTTGAAATAAATGGTGACAGTTGATACCACCTCATGATCTTTCACAGCCCGACTAAACTGCATGCAACCTTCATCAATCAAACCCTGGATACCTCTTCTCAATTGCATACAACCATTCTCCTGATCAACACAATCTGAACAACTTTCATCACAGCCCGGGAACACTCCCCCTTTCAACAGACGTTCCTTTACCACCATCATCGACGTCTGAATATCATCAACACTGACTATCAAATCTAAGGCCTCCTCACCTTCCACATTATTCACCCTATGCCCACCATGCTGAGGCATAGGATTATTCACAACATTCGGAACAGGAGCAAAGTTGATTGTCTTGGCATCAATCAAATCCTGGACCTTATGATGGAAAGCCCTACAATTCTCAATATGATGTCCTGGTGCACCGGAGTGAAAGTCACAATGGACATTGGCATCATACCCAGCAGGTATCTTCGTCAACGGAGCCATAGTGCGTAATTCAACAAACCCCAACTTGAGCAGTTCAGGAAGCAATTCAGCGTTTGTCATCGGCAACGGGTCGAAACGGCGATCTGACATTCTCTGTCTCGGCTGAAATGGACGTCGTTGTTGTTGTTGTTGTTGTGGTGGTGGTGGTCCTCTTTGCAGCGGCAACCTGACGATACTGTCCTCTGTTCATGCTTCTCCTATGATGCACAACATTAGTCTCACCCTCCCTCCTTCGGGGTGCCCCAGCAAATGGCTTCTTCGAACTTGAGGATGAAGAACCAGAATCTTGAATCTTACCTGCTTTGATGAGGCTTTCAGTCCTCTCTCCACAGATAACCACATCGGAAAAGCTACCGAACGGGCAACTCCCCATACGGTCCATAAACACCCATGTAAGGTCCCGATGAACATGTCAGTCAGCTCTCTCTCCAACATAGGAGGTTGCACCCTTGCAGCTAACTCACGCCACCACTGTGCGTACTCCTTAAAACTTTCACCAGATTTCTGGAACAGACTCTGCAGTTGGGGTCTGCTCGGAGGCATATCCATATTATGCTTATACTGCCTCAAGAAAGCTTCACCCAAATCCCTCCAGCTTCTAACAGATTCTCTCTTCAACTCCATGTACCAGTCCAAGGAAGCTCCAGACAAGCTGTCCTAGAAAAAGTACATCCACATCTTCTCATCGTTAGTATATCCGGAGATCTTTCTGAAATAAGCCTGCACATGAGTGCGAGGGCAAGAAGTGCCATTGTATTTGTCAAAGGATGGCGCCTTGAACTTGTAAGGGATCCTCAGTTCGTCCACCAAACCCATATTCGTAACATCAAACCCCAAAGAGTTCTGACATTCCATAGCACGGATTTTCTCAGCTAGGGCATCGACCTTCCTATCCCTTTCTTCAGTCCTTCCAACCTCGTAATCATCACTCAGGAGAGTGAACATATCCTCTTGTCTGTCGACCAACGGAGCAGGCTGGCGAGTTGGAGCACGGGTCACTCTGGCATTAGCGGTCTCTGGAGCAATAGGTTGTCCGTTGATTCTGATACCCCTCAACTCATCACCCACGGCATAGTTGTTGATGGGAACAGCAGTAGTAACAGTGTCATTGATTGGGCCTCCCTCTGGCAAAGTATGGTTGACAGGTGGAATCGCAACTTCCTGTCTCTGGACCAGGGCTCGAAGTTCCTCTTGCCCTTGCGCAACCCCTTGCATCATATTCATAAACTGGGCCATGTTAGCCCTCATCTCTGCCAACTCAGCATGAACTTGATCCATACTTCTCTGTTGATTCAGTCTTGTAGCGTAGCGGTGTGGACGACGATCAGCAATCCTGCCTGAAACAGGAATTAGAATGAGAAGTCTTCTTCAAAGATACCTGTAATGCAAGAATGATATGTGTATGATGCACATGATGCGTATGATGCATATGATATGTTTTATCATTTCCTAAGCATTCAAGAACCTTATTCACTTTTGAAAAATGGCAACGTGCAACAAGAACATCAAAGAAACAACCTACACAGGATAAGGAGCAAAAGTGAAACATCAACAAATCTCATCTATAGACATGAGCAAATAAATACCATACAAACATAGTTCAATCACAGATTCAAATCATCAGAGTACAACAAGGAATCCTATCCAACAATCCTGGAGGTGATTCTCAAAACAAACAACAAAACAAACTAAGGAAGTCGTCCTCCAGGAATGAGAGTCTTCAGGTACTGGCACTGATCAATCAAACGGTCACATTCTGAACAATCAGGTAAAGGGGTGATCTTCTCCTTCAATTGCACTTTGAGTTCCACAACTTCTTCTCTGAGCTGACTCTCTGATGCAAGCCTCAGGTCTACTTCCTTCTTCAACTGACTATCCTTGTCTTTAAGCTGCCTTTCCAAGTCTCGTATCTTCTTCTGGTAATTGGCTTCCGCTCTTTGCAACCTCAAACGCTCACGGTGTTCTCCATCCAACATTGCTTCTACCTCTTCATAGGACCTCTTTTTGCTTCCCAATCTACTAGCACTTTCACCTTGCACTCCTTTGAGTTTATGGGCCAAACTCAACTTATCAGCTTTGGCTTTGTAAAGCTCCATCTGGATCTCTTGTTCCTTCTCTTTCAACCGGCGATTCTCCATTAAGGCTTGTTTGTAATACTCAGCAGACACATTCTCAGAAATGATCAAAGGCGGTTGCTCCTGCAATGGTTCCATCCTATCATAGGGTAACAACAAGGTTCCAACTCTATCCTTGACCCACTCAATGTAGGCAGGCATAGCAACTGCAAACCTCTTCCCCAAAACGGATCCATCCTTGACACCAATATTCTCCCAAGCCTTTCCCACTTGCTCCAGTCTAGCTGGATCACTCCGCTTCTCAAAGTACACACTCTCAGCTATCTCAGCATCTAACGGTCTTCCATTCATGACAAACCCCAACTGACGGAGAGAAAGAACTGGGTTGTAATTGATGCAACCCTTGGTTCCTATGAGTGGAACATTACAAAACCCTCCACAACTCATAATGACATTGCGCACATTCATCCTGTAAGCTTGCCACTTGATATCATAGGATGTGAGTGACATGATCCTCTGAGTCCACTTATGAGTGTTCTGAGTATCCACGAAAGGTCCACCGGTTGGTAGAAAGGACAGGAACCATCTGAGTAACAATGGGAGACAACACCTGATAGCTCCACCCTTACCATGCATGCTGTATATAGCATAATAAGTGTCAGCTAACAAGGTAGGAACCGGGTTTCCTTCAATGAAAATAGTGATTGCTGCAAGGTCCACAACATTAGGCATACTCGGGAACAAGACAACTCCATAGATCATGACAGCTAACTGAGCATTGAAAGCTTCCCAATTCCCTTTCTTCGCTTCTTCCTTAGCCATTCTCACCAGGTACTTCAAAGACAAACCCACAACATCACCACTTGATCTCCAATTATCACTCACTTCTTTAATACTCAAATAAAGAGCCTTAGCAACAACCCTAAGATCAACCTCCTTTGGCACATCCAGGAAGGGTACCTGATATCTGATCGGGACATTCATCAGGATGGAATACTCTTCAAGAGTTGGCGCCAACTGATAGTCCTGAAAGGTGAAGCAACGGAGCTCTGGATCATAAAACTGCAGGAGGGTCTGCAGAGGTACTGGGTCCACGGCCATCTTCAACAACATCAGAATATCCCCATACTGATCATCAAACACCTTCTGATTACAGCCGGTCACAAGATTACCCAATTCTACCAAAGATGTCAAAGGCTCACGGTAGAAACTGTAGGTGGAAGTCTTCCTCTTCAGCTCTGGAATGGCTGCCATCTCTCACTGTAAACAGACTCCTGAATGAACCTGAGAAATGATATGCATGTACAAGTTAGTTTTTTTCTTTTTTTTTTTATCATTTTTTTTTGCATTATTTTTTTTGAAAATAAACATGCTATGATGCAAATGATGCAATTATGACTGGTTGGCTGTGCATCACGGAGCACAGGATCAGAACTTCGGCATCGGAACCGGAAACCACAAACCAAGGTCGTCTGAAACCCATACTTCTGAACCAAGTCACCATCAGGACCAAACAGAAGTCACCATCAGAATACAGTCACCAACAGATCGAGTCACCAACAGTACCTGTAATGATTCATTTCCTCCCCACTCACGAGTGTCATCTAGGCCAGGGTAAGGTCAAGAGAAACGCAGGATAAACAACCCTTTCAAGAATATCATCGTATGCACACCAGATGTATGGAACGACAATACCTCATCAGAATCTGAACTGCTCGTGATATCATGTTCCGCTAAGTGGCGCCATACCACCCGCTTCCCATGAATCACTCTATTCCTAGGTGTCCTAAATTTCACTCATAGCCTGGGTATTGGGCCTTTTACCTCTTGTAACTCCCACCCCACAGAGAGACAGATACACAGCCAGCACAATGAAAATATGATGCATGCAAACATAAATGCAAACATATATGCAAACACAACATAATAATCATAAATGCAATAAATAAAATAGTAAAAGCAACCAATACCTATCCTAAAGAGTGCTAGGATTGACTCGCTTAGGGAAGATGGACCACCAATAGGTCAACTTCTCTATAATCCCCAGCAGAGTCGCCAGCTGTCGCATTACGTGAAAAACCGGCGGGAAAAAGACACAGAGCCGCCACCGTGCGTTATTTATCCCAAAGGAGGGAAAGGAAACGCTCGAAGTAAACCTGGAAAGGAATTGTCTTACGACCAGAGATTGATAGGATCGGGAATCGGTTATACGAAGGGAAGGTATTAGCACCCCTACGCATCCGTCGTACTCGACGGGATCCACTCTCGGAAGAATAGAATAAGGTTGCTGGATAACTGCTCAAAAATTGCACAAAACAGGCCTAAAACACAGATGAAAGACGGAAGAAACAGACTCGGCAGGATGTCGCATCCTGGGCCTACGTAGTTTGTCAGGGACAAACATCAGAGTTAACGTAGTTCGGGGGCAGGGAAACGTGCTCGCTAGGATATCGCATCCTATGCATACGTATCTTCTCTAAGCAGAGAAGAATCAGAGCACTCGTAGCTCAGCTAACACACGCTGAAACAAAACACTGAAACAGGGAGGCTGAGACGTCAAACGAAACACACAACTGGAATCGAAATACCAATCGCTGGTCTTACATCCAACTCCGAACAAACAAACCCACACAGGAAACCGACTGCCAATCGCTGGACTTATGTCAGACTCCAAGCACACACACAAAAAGAAGGAGGGTCTCGATTACAACTAGGGCAAGAGAAAGGGAAGGTCTCAATCGCAACGAGGGCGAGAGAAAAGGATCAAAGTTAGTTGTCAGTCAAACTCGACAAGACATCGCATCTCGTGCCTACGTATCTCATCTGGACATGAGAATCAGAGTTGTCGTAGTTCGGCTAAACTATTTCTGTTGGTTTGTGTTTTTTAAGTGGACAACGTCACTACGCAATCTACCGGATGCTCGACCTTTGGAGACTTACTCACCTGTAGTAGAAGGAGTTAACGTGTCCTTAAGAGGGGATAATGTTTGTTTGTGTTTTAGGATGCTCACGCAAGAAAGGAAGTCCTAGACGAAGGAACCGTGCTACCTTAATTGACATGCAAACGAGAGACTATGCGAAGTCTAGCAATCCTATGGGATACAATCACACCACACAAACACATACATCATGAAGTAAACACACCAACAAGGGTCTCAAACATCAAGGTTGGGCTTTAGTCAAAGGGGTCATGTCAACCTCGACAAACAAGCCAACTGGAAAGGGTATCTGAGGCTCTTAACCACTGACATTGACCGTCAGGGTGAGCAAATGAAAGGTGATGAGGGTAAGACCTCATGGCTCTTGACCCGGGCCTGGGTGAGCTTGAATCAATGAAAGTGAGGGAGTCCAGAATGAGGAACTCTACTCCATATGACTGACTCGATATACAATGATCTTGGGTGTTTATTCAAAATGCATCAGCACGTAGTGCGAGCAAGATGAATGACTCAACTGAATAGCAGGAGATGGATTGCACATCCCTTCTATCTGCCAATTGCTTCTTCACTTAGGAGGACTTGAAATGCAAGGCACAAAGATAAACAAGCACAAACATTGCCTCTTAAGGAGGGCTTCAGACAGGTGTCTGCCAAAGATAGCAGGTCTTCCAGACTACATGAAGTCAGAGGTCATTACTTGGGTGGTATGCCAACCACAAGCAAAGCAAAGTTCAAATAATGAACTTAAAGCAGCTAATGTACCTTCTTGAAGAACAATGTGAGAAAACAGTGTGTTCAAGGCTTAGCAATGTCCAGTTCCACCTCCTTTGAGCTCCAATGAAGTTTGATGCAAGGAATGGCACGTGAGAAGACTTGAATCCATCTCAATTTAGAGTTTCCATTAATGCACTCAAGCTTGTGGTATGAATGAATTTGAGAGGAATTCCACCAAACACACGTTGAATCACACTCAGTAGCACTCCATGTTCATGATTATGCAAGAAAATTCCAGGTTTATGCGTATAATTTTGGAAAATCAATGAAGAGAAAATTGAGAGTGAAGAGGGATTTCTAGATCTGAAACTTTTGTGCAATGAGCAATACAGTTACCATTAAGCCTTTATACCATCTGTTAATTAATCTTAAAACATGATTAGGCCAAGGCTAATGGAGATTAGGAAGATATAAGGTGTATGCACAAATTGCAATTTTCACCCCATGCATGGAAATCCTACGTGAACAGTAATAAAAGAGGGCCCAAATTCACTCAAAATCAGCCCATGCACACATTGGAATTGTAATTATATTCATGTGATCTACCAATTTTGACTTTGGCAATTTCCCTTCAAAAATAGCATGCATGAGCAAATGGTTGTGTGAATGAATTTCATGTCATGTAATGAATGATTTGGAAAATATATGTCATGAGGAGCATAATGCAAAAAGAGGCACTCCATTTGGAGCTTTGGTTCAAAAGATATGGCATTTTGAAGTTTCAAGCACACTTGGCAATGATTTGATCATAACTCCTTAACCATTCATCATAAATTCATGATCTTGGACTTTATGGAAATGGGAGAGAAATATCTTCAAATTTCATGTTGGACGAAATTTCATTTGAAGCTTCTTTGATGTTGGAAAGTTAAGTTGAAGTTGGTCTAAAAACTTACCATTTTTGGAAACTTGAAATTACGGGTCATTTTCCATTTTTGGAAACTTTTGATCTGGCTTCAAATCCTTCAAGATAAGTGTTTGACATGATGAATAAACCTCTTTTGGACATGAATGAAGTGTCTCAAACCATTTCTCCACCTCCTAGCCCTCAGTTGACTTGCAGTTGACTTTTATGGGCCTCTGATGACTTGGACATGTACTGATGACCTTGAGCCTCTAACACTTGGTCAAATTGCTTCAAAATGAACCTTGGCTCATGTGAGCTCTCTAGAATACCCATAAGGCCTTCATCTCAAGGAAATGCTTGGTTTCTTGCACTGGTGATTCTCCTGATGCCAGTCTTGACTGATAAGATGCAATGTACTATGCGTTGCTAATGTAATGTCAATGACCTAAAAATGAAATGAATGAATGAATGAATGGGGGGTGCAAATTTGAGGTGCTACAGTCATACCAAACTATATCATCATTAGTGAGAGACATGAGTCTCTAGGACCACCTTAGACATTGTTTGTTCTCCATAAAAGCAGGCGTCTGAGGCAAGTGCAAAATAAATCACTTGTACAGAAGAGGAACGCAACAGACGATAGTTCCACCACCTTTGGAATTCCTTAGATGCAAAGATAAGTACATATCTCCTAACAGAGTATGCACTAGATTCCCAATCAAGAAAATTCTAATGGTGTTAACATCAACAAAACCGTCAATATTAGGGAACAAGGATAAACCATAGATGAGCAATACAAAGATAGCTTCAAAAGCATCCACACTACCGGCTTGAGCAAAGGGAGTAACTTCCTTGATGAGGAACTCAGAAATCAATCCAAGCAATCCTTCTTTCTTCACCCAATGCGCCTCAACCTCAGACTTCTTCAAGTGAAGAGCTTCAGCTATAATATGATGTATGGGAATATCTTCCAATCCACTAAAGGGAACTTTGCTAGAAACAGGTATTCCCAAGAGATGGGCATACTCCTCCAACGTTGGCACAAGCTGATAATAAGGAAAAGTGAAGCAATGGTAGAGAGGATCGTAAAACTAAACCAACACACTCGAAGTCCTTCAACCACATCAGCAAACAATATAGACAGAAGCTTCCCATGATGTTGCTTGAAGTCTAAGGGATCTATTACAAAGGATGATAGCTTCCTTAACTCTTTCAAATCCGGACATCTTAAAATGTACTCCTTAGTGTTCCTTCATCCATAATCCATGGTCTTAAAAATATTTGCAAATAAGACCTCAGTTCCTTGAAATTTGCATGTGATGAATGTTATGATGCGCATGAATGCATGTATGCAACAATCACAAATAAGGAATCACACACAAGGCAAACAAACAAAGGTCAAGGGGTGAATCAAGTCATTGTCAAGATCAATCATCCATTTTGTTGGATTATGGTTTACACCTTATCAACAACCAAGAATCAAGGGTTTGTTACGAGTCACGAGCATAGAGTCTGGGTAAGAACCATCCCAAAGGAGTGAACTAAGGATAAAAACCTGTAGATCATGTTCTAAAGAGAAACTCGTCTGAGTGTAGTATCGTGTAACAACTGTTATCAAGTCTACACTTGAACAGTCTCCGCACTACGTCCTAAATAGGCCAAGAGGGGTTAAATGTTCTACGATCCTCATCTTCTTGGACCCTGAATCAGAGAGAGTAATGCCTAAACACAAATACCTTGTGTGACATTCATAACTCCAAAAGGGTCTCCACTGAGTAGATGGGTCTCAAGCTAACTTGTTATGGACTACTCCACACAAGTCGAACATGACTTTACCATCTTCATATCTTAATTGCACTCAAGTTCAGGTTGGAACTTATCTCACCACTCAGAGATCACCAAGCACAACAAGCAGATTATATCACACAAACAAATCTACATACATCAACTATACAATTTTATACACACAAAAAAGTAGGGTAAACCCATTGGAGACTAGTCGCCACTTAATTTTTGTAGCGGTAAATTCATGACCATCAAGCTATGGATAAGCTAGACAACAATAAAACCAGAGTCGCCAACGCGCTTTTATTGTTTCCAAGGGAAAAGGGAAAAGTACGAAAAAATCAGAATTTTTCAAATCAAAACTAATAAAATGACAGAGATTACAGATAAGGGGGTTGGTTACACATAGGGAAGGTGTTAACACCCAAAGTGTCCTAGGTACTCCTAGGGAGCCCTTTTTTGTGCGCATATGTGTTTTTGTACAAAATGTTGTTTAAATAAATAGAGTGGAGGGATGAGGAAAGAATTCATTAATTATTTTTGTGTTTGACAAGACCTTCGGACTTGTGCCTACGTACCAACATAAAAATGAGGGATCAAAACCTCGTAGTTCGTGGTAAAAATTTCAAAGTGAATGAGTTGCTTTTAACAAAATTTTGAATTTAACAAAGGCACAAGAGTCCTAAAAAGGTTTGAATGAGTGTTAGTTCTTTTTGGCTTTTGAAATTTTAAGTCAAGTATAGTTAAATTCATTTACAAGTTTTATTAAGAAAGTGAGTTTGAAAATGCAATGGCATAAGGCCAAAGTTTCTAATTTTCAATATGGTCAAAGTTTAGAAATCACAAACAAAGAAGATTTTAAAAGGAGGGAGTGATTTGAAATTAAAGAAATGGGGAGGAGATGAAAAGACTAATCCTAAGCATACATTTAAAAGTTAAGAGTTGAAAAGATATGACCAATGGGATGCAATACAATAGACAAGAATGTCATCTAGAAACCCAAATATCCCTTGGACTTTAAAATCAAGCAATGACAATACACACATAGCAAGGTGGAGAGCAAGGCATCAAATAAAGATAGCCACATCCAAGCTAAGCAACTCCATGATCTTCTTCATAATTCCCCATGTATCAGATGACTTCAAAGATAGGTATTAGACACAGGTTCAAAATAACAGGTTCAATATGATCATGTTGCAGATGAACTCTAATGGATCTTCAATACTGTATCAGATGAAAGTTCACTTCACAAGCACTGGATTTTTTTAAAGTTATCATTTGCCAAGTCCTTTGCATAGGGAGTGTTGCCTAATTCTAAGTCCAATGTCTCAGATCAAATCCAACAGTCCACATATATGTTTTTTAGGGTTTTTGTTGTTATTATATACATTAAGGTCAAAAGACCACAACACAAATAAGTATAAACAAACACAATATATTCATAAGATATGGCTCAAATCAACAAAGTGAAAATGGAATTAAAAGTAAACAAATTGAATGGTATGAATAATGGAAAATGAAATTAGACTTAAAATTAAAGTGCATAGTGTAGCGGGGTATTCGTTACCTTGTGGTTTATTGACTAAACCAAAAGTGAACATACAATTCGAGTCGCCACCGCACTTTTATTTGCCATAGGAAAGGCTAAAAAGCGAACAAAAGCCATGTAAGAAGTTTTATCAAATGAAAAACTAATAAAAATGTCAGAGATCTAGGTAAGGGGGTTGGTTATGAAATGGAAAGGTTTTGCGCACCCAAAACATCTTTAGTACCTTAAGGGAACCTCTTTTTGCAAATGTGTATTGTAGGTTGGTATTTGTGAAAATATGTGCAAAATATTGGAGGGATGAGAAAAGAATAAATTATATTTACAATTTTGTTGTTTGAATTAATGAACCCATTGCCTACGTACCATCACAAAGGTAGGATCAAAACCTTGTAGTTCGGGGTAAAAATCACAAAGATTGGTGAATTGATTTGATCAAAAGCCTTAAGGTCTTTTGTTATCAAAGGGAGAAAACTCAACCTAAACTAACAGTCCACCATGTGAGGAAGGCTTCAACATACTAGTGAGGGATTAACCCTATAATAAGTATGGAAGACTTATAATCCAACCACTAAGGATGACGTGAGGTTTACATTAACCACTATGATAACTCAAACCTATGGCTAATGTTTATGACAAGATTTAACAAAGGTGGCCATTAGAACCACAAAATCAACTTGAAGTGAGTTGTATTTACAAGTTAGATTTATCTACAAGATGAGGTCAAAGTGGAATTAAGATTCATTCACAATGAGTGTTAATGAAAAGATTTTGAAAAGTCAAAGGCATAAGGCCTAGGTTTCTAATTTGAAACAAAGTCAAAGTTTGCACAAAAAGAGTTTGGCTTGGGTTAGAGTGAGGAGAAGAAGAGAAGGACTAGTCCTAGAGCATAAAAGGATAAGAGAAGAGATAAAACCCTTGGATTTCCTATTCTTGAAACCATAGAGATGATTCAAGACGCTCCTTTCCTTTGGACTTAGCATATACAATCAAGCAATCAAACAATATTTCGATTCAAGCTTCTAGGATCTCCACTTGGCTTGTCTCTCTTAACTTGGCTACTCATGACAATGGTCCTCCTTACTATTTCAAAATGGAATCCCTATCACACAAGAGCAAACATCAAAAAGTTCACAATACAATAAGAGGAATGGACAAAGAATGAGTTTTGCAAAGGAAGTCCTTTGAATTTAACTTTGAGATTTAGCATTCTAAAGGCATGAGGCCTAGTTGTTCTTCCATAAATTTAGCATTCTAAAGGCATGAGGCCTTGTTGCTCTTGAACTCCTTTAAGCATAGGTAAGTCCTAATTCTAAGTCCTTTCTCCTTTTGCATTAGGTTCACACAAAGACAAAACAAACACAAGACAACAATATATTTATTTAAAATAATGAGCTCAAATGAGCAGAAGGAAAATGGCATAAACATAAAATATGTGCTCAAGTGAGCAAATAGGAAAAGCAATATGAATAAATGAGCAAGAAAGTAAATTGCATTAAAGTAAATTGCAAGAAATTAAATGCTCAAATTAAAGTTAGTAGTTAGTGAAGTTATGTTAGTTTGTCATAAGACAATTTAGCGCTATGTTAAGCAATCGTAAGTGGACTAATGTAGTAGTAAGACCTATCTGAGGTCGGTCAATAAAACTATATGCAAATAAACACAAGTTAGAGATCGTGACTAGTAAGCCAAGCTCCTACAACTTGCCATGCCAAAAGAAAAGAGAAAGGCCTTGTATGGAATTTAGGTTTTTTGCTTGACCAAGAAGCAACCTATGTTGGACACAAAGCAACTCACTTGATCATGGATCAAGTTGAGTTTGATTTGGATCAAAGAAGGTTAAACCTCTCATATGTCAAGACCAACCATAAGACATTAACTCATTGGCCAAAATAAAAAAAGAAATGAGATGAAGATGAAATGAATGGAAAAAAAGAAGAAAGTGTCAAACACAATTGGTCAAAAGTGAATCAAATCATCATCAACCAATGTTAAACAGAAGAGAAATGAAGGTTAGAAGTCAACAAGTCAAACATATTTTTTTGGTATTTTTGAATTAAAAAATAAATGCAAAAATAAAATGTACAAAATATGGTCAAACCTCAAATTCAATTCAAATCAACTTCAACAAGTCCAATGAAATTCTCATAGGTCTAACAGGGTCAAACAAGGTTTGACAAATTTTTTCAACAATTTTTTAAATCAGAAACCATTTTAAAACAATTAAAAACAATGAAAAATAACACAAATGAATTAAAATCTCAAATAAATCTCAAATCAATTAAGAAATTGATGAGACTATTTCTCATTGACTTATCATGATCCATATGTGTTAAGAAAATATTTTTGGATTTTTTCAGATGTCAAAAAGTATTTTAAAATGAATTAAAACTAATAAAAACCAAATAATTCACAAAAAATTTCAAATGAAGTCACAAAAATAATTAAAAATACAAAGATGAAACTAGATTTTTCAAGAAATTTTTTGGCATTGGTCTCATATTTTTGTGACTTCAAATAAAATATTTATGAATTTTTGAAAATAAAAGGAAATAAATGAAATTAAAACAGAAATAATGAAAATAGGAAAAACTAGTGCGCTTGGATCATTCATTAAATGACGTGGCCATGATCTGAGGGCTCAGAGGCGCAGTCATATGGATTTAAAACAAGTCAACATAACACACGACCATGATTAAAACGTTTGAGAGAGATCCAAGGGATGAGAGGCTCCCACATGGGGATGGTGGTGGAAACCACCATCTTCTCCGGCAAGCCCAACTAATTCCAGCCACCATGCGCAGGGATTTCAACTTTAATGAAAATGAACAAGCAAGGTATCAAAATGAAGCTGAGGTGATGTACATCACCCCTGTAACCATGGATTCTCCTCAATGTTCCTATTTAAAGAGAAACATGAGCTTGAAGATCATGGTACACAAACTGAAATGGCACGATTCATGAAATTAAAACCACCACTGGCCTGCCTCATGTTTGAGGACTTCAGAAAACAGCACAAACTCAAGCAATTCACATTGTATAGCAAGATCTGAATCAAAGAAGTTTGGTAATATACCTCTGAAATGGAGCTTCAAACAGCACGAATTGTCCAAGCTCTTGATCCAAATTTGATTTGGAGATGTAATGATGATGCAAGGCTAAGGAATTAAGACTTGAAGATCAATTAATGAGGTTGAAATTCAAGCTTGAAATTGAAAATGAAAACTGAAATTCCTTTAAGTGAGGGTTTGGTTTTCAATCCAGCAACGTTTCGGATCTCCTTCAGGTTCCTTTTTGAATAAGCAAGAGCTTCTATTTATACCTGAAATTGATGCAATGTGGTGTTTTGCTCATGTGCATGAATTTTGGATCCTCCATGCATGAGCCTGTACAGGCGCATGTGAGGCCCAAAAGTGAATGGAAATCCATACTAAACTCATATGCAAGTGAATTGGACGTGTAATTGGAGCTGCATTTGCTTGCACATGAAGTTTCAATGTGAATTGCATAAATGAACATAAGCATTAAGCCCTTCGAAACTCCCAAATGGAAAATCCAAAAATGGTCATGTGAGTAACGGTTGGAAAGATCTTGGAATAAGGAACAAAAGTTATGTTGGGAAAAAATCCATTTGGAGTTTGTAAATTCAAGAAAACTGGTTGTGAAGTTTGGGGTACAAAACATGTCTAGGTTCCCTTTGAAATTTTTTGCCAAAAACAAGCAACTTCAAGCCCTTATGTTTTGGTGATGCAAGCCTCAAATAGAAAAACCTCCAACATCAAAGTTTTATATATTTTCAAGGTGATCAATTTAGACTCAAAATATGCATCATTTGGATTTTTAATGAGAAAGTTATTTGCACTTGAAGTTTGATATTTTTCAAATTCAATGACTTTGCTCCAAAGTAACCTATAATGTTTTGTATTATCACATGTGTTTCTTTTAGGATTATGAAGTTTTGTCCAACATAAAAATTGATGTAGACATCTTAATATTTCTGAAGCATTTGGTATCACCTTAAAATCATAAAAATTAAGGAAGTTAGGTCCTTGGGAAGTTGACTCAAAATTAGGGTTTCGGTAAAAATAACCTATAATGTTTTAAAATGAATTATGACCTTCCAAATTTCTAATGGATTTCTGATGAACATGAAAGTTGTTCATATGATTCTTAAGAACATTGTTTATCTTAGGGTCATCTTCAGTTTACAAACACATCACAAGTTGCGTCTCAGTGATCCTCAGTTTAGTCAGATGACTTGACTGGTCAACTTCTCAAGGCCAATCTTCAAATCTTGATGAATGAATGATTGAGGACCCTCACATAGGCTCATATATGCATAAAATAATTAATGGAAGAACTTCCCTTTATTTAATTTGATCATAGGTTGAGGTTGCTTCATGAGCAAGGCACAGTCAAAGCACAGTTGAATTAGGGCTTCCTTTGGAAACAACCCTCAAGCCCTTTGGGTTATCTTGATCAAATTCGAAAATTGAGATACTTGGGAGACATATATGATGATTAGGAACTTTGTAGACCATTGTCATGCTTTTTCTCATCTTCATCTAGCCACTTCATTGAGCTTAGGAGCCTCCTAGGAGCTAGGTGAGCACATGATCACTTGAGCTTCAAAACAAAAAGAGTTAGTGACATATTTTTTTGCTTTTGGTTAGTAAACAAATGAGATTACAAGCATGCTTGGTAATCTCAAAACAACTCACACAAGTCCCACCCCCAGGGTTAAGGAGCCACACATGCTATGATCCTTGAGGCAATGCATTAAGCCAATGATATGATGCCATGAGGGATCTTAGGGTAAAAATTAGGGCCTTACACATATAAGTAATTAGCTTGATATAAAATGTTAGTTGTTAGTTGATTAGAAGTTAGTGTTGCTTTTGCTTTTGTTTTTTTTAAGTCATTCTTTGGAGAACGCTCAACCCACTTATCACAAGCACGGATCCTTGAACCAAGACATCTTCCAAAGGAAGGAGAAAATGCCAAGTTTACACACAATACCATGAAAGGGGGGAGACTTACAATCTCACTTACTAGAATGTTATGCCTTTTTTGTGTCACAATTTTAGCGTTATGTTAAGCAATCGTAATTGGACTTATGTAGAAGTCACAACTGTTTGAGGTCGGGAAATAAGAATTTTAGTGTTAATGCATGTTAGAGATATGGTATTATGAACCATGCTCCTAAAACATACCACACTTGAAAAGAATATGCAAAAGGGGAGGACCTAATCTCATCCATATTTATATTGATTTTACAATCAACTAGCGTTAGGATATGGAGATATCATAGGTCCATGAAATGAATGAGTATAGAAGGGGAATAAGATAAGAAGGAGATATCATTGGTCAAAGGAGGACTTTTATCAAATTAAAATCATTCATTCATTTTGCGAGATGAAATGTACATTTCATCAATCTCCTAAATCCAATGATTTTAACTCAACAAAGTCAAATCAACCTTGACCAAGGCCCAACAATGCAAGTCAAACTCAACAAGTCAATATCAAATGCTCAACACAATTTATTTTGCAATTAAACAAATAAAATGAATTAAATAATGTATTAAATTAAGTTATGGTTTGTCAAATTCCGAAAACCTCATCAAAACACCAAAGAAATGGTCATGAGATTTATCATAGGTCAAACAAGGTCAAAGGACCTTGGAGAAAAAAATTTATAATTTTTGGAAACTTAAAACTATTTTTAAACAACTAAAAATATTCACAAAATCAATTAAATCTGGAAAAATATTAATAATGATCTAAAAAATAATTTTAATTCAGGAAATGAAAGAGGAATTTATTTAAATTTTTTTGGTGAAACTCTCTTATTTTTTGGATCAATATTAAAATTAATATGAATTAATGAAAATAAACCAAATAAAATGAAAATCAGAAAATAAGAAAAAAACATGGACCACTTGATCTCCCTCGTTAATTGAGGTGGCAGATCAACTAGCTCTCAACGCGCTTTCCACCATGGTCTTGAGTCAGCACGCCACACAAGTGGTAATCCAAACCAACATGTGAGGTTATATTAAATCAAATGGATTATGTGGTTATGATGACTGCCAACTCACAACCGGAGCCAAAGCTCCGGTCTCCTTCTCCGGTGAGCCTCACCGGACTAGTTCAATCACAACCATCACCAAAATTAAAAGAAGGACATGATTTTAATGTAAAAATGGCACTGAGCTCGAATCTGACCTCAATTTATCCTAATCCAAGTATATTGAGAGATACATGGAGTTGATATTTGAGGTGCACGATATGAGTTGCTTCGATTTGACCTCAAAGCAACTCAATCTTGTTGCCTACATTGGTAGGACTTCAGACAACCAAGGATCCAAGAGAATTATGGAGAATTAAGTGATAATCGAAGAGATGAAAATTTCTGGAAAATACCTTCAATGTAGGTCTGAATTCGATTGTTCTTGCTCTTGCTTGTGCTTGATCTTGCTCAAGATGCTTGAAGGAGTATAACAGAATGATCAAAAGGCTTTGGATCCTTGGAGATTTGAATCTCAAAACAGTGAGATTCAAACTCAATTTCCTAATGGAAATTATCAAGATTATCCTTTGAAATGGGAAGGTTTGAATGCTTGGGATCAAAACTGGCGCGCAGGATCCTCAATTCTAAACCTAGAGGTCTCTATTTATAGCCAATTGATTTGATATTTGCACAATTGAACATAGAATCCAAAAATAGAAATGAGTGATGCATGGGTGTATGGGCGTGCACAGGCCCATAAAATCATGTCATTTGGTCTATAATTGAATACAAACAATTGTGAGTTCATGTTAGAATGTCATGCATTGGTGTGTGGAAGTTTGAAGTTCAATCTTGCCAAATGATGATGCAATGTTCAAGCCATGCGCAGTCCATTCAAATCTTATCCTAAATGGATGAAATTGGACTTTTTGGAAAGGTTATATCAAGAGGAACAACTATCATGTTGGACACTTTTTCATTTGAAGCTTGGATAGTGATAAATTTTGAGGTGGATGTTGGGAAAGTCAAACATGTCATACAAATTTCTAAGTGTAAAGCCATATGTTCACTTATTCCATCTTGGCTAACTTTTTATGTGAGAGAAGAATTATGATGTGCAATTTTGAAATATTTGCAAAGATATTCCACCATATTGTTATTCAAGTTTGATCCATTATCAATAATGATCTTACTTGGCACACTATATCGGTATTTAATCTGATTCTTGATAAACCTTACAACGACTTTCTTGATGACATTTGCATACGATGTCGCTTCAACCCATTTTATGAAGTAACCAATAGCCACCAAAATGACACGATGTATGTTTGAAGCCTTGGGCTTAATCATGCTAATCATATCAATTCCCCACATGAAGAAAGGCCATAGAGAGGAAATGAAATTTAAAAGTGTCAGAGGAACATGAATCATATCCGTATAAATTTGACACTTGTGGCATTTCTTCACAAACTTGCAACAGTCAGATTCCATTGTCATCCAATACTAACTTGCACTGAACATCTTCTTTGTCATAGCATGTACATAGGAATGAGTACCAATGGAACATTCATGGACTTCTTTCATCAATGAGTCTGCTTCGTGTCTCTCCATGCATCTGAGCCAAACCATATCGAAATTTCTCTTATAAAGCACATCACCATTCAGTTAGAAGTTGCCAACTAATATTCTCACAATATTTTTATCTTTCCTAGATGCCCCAAGAGGGTAACTATGAATTTGGATGAAACATTTGATATCATAGTAATATTTCTTATCATCCTGGATTTCTTCAACAACAAACACATGAGCTGGCCTATCAAGACGCATCACTGTTAGATTAGGAACTTCATTCCAATACTAACACAATCATTGAAGCCAACATTGCAAGAGCATCTTCCATCCAGTTTTCATCTCGAGGGATATGATGAAACTCAACATCTTTAAAGAAATTTAAAATTCGGCTCACATAATCTCTATATGGTATCAAATCGAGTTGATTCTTCTCCTATTCACCTTTGATCTGATTAACCACCAAACTTAAATCTCCATAGACGTCAAGATATTTGATCCTAAGATCAATGGCTTCTTCAAACCCCGTAATGCAAGCTTCATACTCATCCATATTGTTTGTACATTTGAATAGCAATATGTAGCGGTAAATTCATGACCATAAAGTTACGGATAAGCTTAACGTCAATAAAACCAGAGTCGCCACTGCACTTTTATTATTTCCAAAGGAAAAGGGAAAAGTATGAACAAAACCCAAAGATAAGAAGTTTTCAAATCAAAACTAATAAAATTCCAGAGATTACATGTAAGGTGGTTGGTTACACAAAGGGAAGGTGTTAGCACCCAAAGTGTCCTAGTACTCCTAGGGAGCCTTTTTTTATGTGTCCATGTGTTTTTGGTATAAATGATGTTTCAGAAAAATAGAGTTTGGGGATGAGAAAATAATTCATTGATTATATTTTTGTGTTTGACAAGACCTTAGGACTTTTTAGGACCCAAATATTTACCCTAAGATCCTTCATGCTATCTCATCATATGCATTAGCACTGGGATCACGCCTTGGCATCCTCCTTTCCCCTCATCCATTGGGTGTGCATTGGGAGAGATCATCAAGCACATTTGATTGTATCATACTTTATCTTTCTTTTTTTACTAACCAAAATACCAAAAATATGTCAATGTTTAGTTTGTTACTTTTGTAGGTAGTGTACATGCTCACCTATGCTCTATCAAGCTCATATCTAGGGTTTAGGGTTTAAGTATCTTGGCTAACTTTTTATGTGAGCTTCAAATAAGAAAATTGCCATCATCAAAGTTGTAGCTCTCTCAAGGTCCTTAAAAATCGTCACAAATGTGTCCTCATTTGGATTTAATATGAAGGAGTTATGCATTTTTGAAGTTGAGGAAAATCACTTGTTCAACGGCATTGGTCCAAAAGGACCTATAATTTATCCTCATATCACATGCTCACAAAAGTGGAATTAGCTCTTACTACAAAAATCAAAGTTGAAGTAGACATATTGAATTTGATATTGCAACTTGGAAATATTTCATCTCATAAAAATTGAGCAAGTTATGGCCTTGGGAAGTTGACCTCCGAATTACGGTTTACACAAAATGACCTATAATATTTCATCATGAAAAATGACTTTCCAAGCAAAACTAGCTCTATAATTCAAGATTAAAGTTGTTTGTCATGTCATTTAGAGTAAATTTTCTCTTCTAATCATTTTCATATGATAAATATTGTAGGAGATAGGGTCTAGGGAACCTCAGTTTTGATTAGATGAATTCCTCTGGTCAACTATTGAAGAGAGTATCATATATACATAATATGATGAATTTTTATGTATCCCTTGAAATTTTAAGTATTCCTCTGGTAAACTATTGAAGAGAGTATCATATATACATAATATGATGAATTCCTCAATTTTGACTTGGGGGACTCATGGAGTATCATATATACATAATATGATGAAATTTTAAGTATCCCTTGAAATATTTGATCAATTATTGAAGAGACTTGTTGATGAAATTACACAAGATAGCTAGATGAATTAGGGTTTCCATGGCAAACCAACTCCAAACTCTTTATGATTTCTTGATCAAAATAATATGTAAAGATCATGGGGATTCATATATGATGCTTAGAGCCATAGTAAACCAATCTTGATTGATCTCCTTGCATCGAGGGTCTTAAACCCTATATGTGAGCTTGATAGATCAAAGGTGAGCACATTCCTTACATACAAAAGAGTTAGTTTATACAAAGACATATTTTTGGTATTTTGGTTAGTAAAATGTTAAAAATACAAAGTATGATACAATCACATGATGCTTGGTGATATCTCCCAATACAAACCCAATGGATGGGTGTAAGGAGGATGTGAAGGGGTGATCTCAATGCTAATGCATATGATGAGATAAAATGAGGGATCTAAGGGTCAAAACTGGGGTATTACAATGAGGCTTGACCTTCTTATCAAAAGCTTTCTTCATTCTCTGTTAATATAACTGACCATGACACATGGCAGTCAATCTATTCTCTTCAATCAAATTGAGCTGATCACACATGGTCTGACACTATTCAGCTTCTTTCAACTTGGCTTCCATCAATACACGCAATGATGGAATCTCAACGTCTTTGGGGAGCACAACTTCCATGCCATACACAAGAGAGAAAGGGCTTTCCCCTGTTGAAGTGTGGACGGATGTACGGTACCCATGCAAAGCAAATGGGAGCATCTCGTGCCAATCTTTATACGTCACAACCATCTTCTGGATAATCTGCTTGATATTGTTGTTCATAGCTTCAACGACCCCATTCATGTTGGGTCTATAGAGAAAAGAATCATGATGTGCAATTTTGAAGTCTTTGCAAAGATATTCCACCATATTGTTATTCAAGTTCGACCCATTATCAGTAATGATCTTACTTGGCACACCATATTGGTATTTAATCTGATTCTTTATAAACCTTACAACGACTTGCTTGGTCACATTTGTATACGATGTCGCTTCAACCCATTTTGTGAAGTAATTAATAGCCACCAAAATGACACGATGTATGTTTGAAGCCTTGGGCTTAATCATGCTAATCATATCAATTCCCCACATGAAGAAAGGCCATAGAGAGGAAATGAAATTTAAAAGTGTCAGAGGAACATGAATCATATCCGTATAAATTTGACACTTGTGGCATTTCTTCACAAACTTGCAACAGTCAGATTCCATTGTCATCCAATACTAACTTGCACTGAACATCTTCTTTGTCATAGCATGTACATAGGAATGAGTACCAATGGAACATTCATGGACTTCTTTCATCAATGAGTCTGCTTCGTGTCTCTCCATGCATCTGAGCCAAACCATATCGAAATTTCTCTTATAAAGCACATCACCATTCAGTTAGAAGTTGCCAACTAATATTCTCACAATATTTTTATCTTTCCTAGATGCCCCAAGAGGGTAACTATGAATTTGGATGAAACATTTAATATCATAGTAATATTTCTTATCATCCTGGATTTCTTCAACAACAAACACATGAGCTGGCCTATCAAGACGCATCACTGTTAGATTAGGAACTTCATTCCAATACTAACACAATCATTGAAGCCAACATTGCAAGAGCATCTTCCATCCAGTTTTCATCTCGAGGGATATGATGAAACTCAACATCTTTAAAGAAATTTAAAATTCGGCTCACATAATCTCTATATGGTATCAAATCGAGTTGATTCTTCTCCTATTCACCTTTGATCTGATTAACCACCAAACTTAAATCTCCATAGACGTCAAGATATTTGATCCTAAGATCAATGGCTTCTTCAAACCCCGTAATGCAAGCTTCATACTCATCCATATTGTTTGTACATTTGAATAGCAATATGTAGCGGTAAATTCATGACCATAAAGTTACGGATAAGCTTAACGTCAATAAAACCAGAGTCGCCACTGCACTTTTATTATTTCCAAAGGAAAAGGGAAAAGTATGAACAAAACCCAAAGATAAGAAGTTTTCAAATCAAAACTAATAAAATTCCAGAGATTACATGTAAGGTGGTTGGTTACACAAAGGGAAGGTGTTAGCACCCAAAGTGTCCTAGTACTCCTAGGGAGCCTTTTTTTATGTGTCCATGTGTTTTTGGTATAAATGATGTTTCAGAAAAATAGAGTTTGGGGATGAGAAAATAATTCATTGATTATATTTTTGTGTTTGACAAGACCTTAGGACTTTTTAGGACCCAAATATTTACCCTAAGATCCTTCATGCTATCTCATCATATGCATTAGCACTGGGATCACGCCTTGGCATCCTCCTTTCCCCTCATCCATTGGGTGTGCATTGGGAGAGATCATCAAGCACATTTGATTGTATCATACTTTATCTTTCTTTTTTTACTAACCAAAATACCAAAAATATGTCAATGTTTAGTTTGTTACTTTTGTAGGTAGTGTACATGCTCACCTATGCTCTATCAAGCTCATATCTAGGGTTTAGGGTTTAAGTATCTTGGCTAACTTTTTATGTGAGCTTCAAATAAGAAAATTGCCATCATCAAAGTTGTAGCTCTCTCAAGGTCCTTAAAAATCGTCACAAATGTGTCCTCATTTGGATTTAATATGAAGGAGTTATGCATTTTTGAAGTTGAGGAAAATCACTTGTTCAACGGCATTGGTCCAAAAGGACCTATAATTTATCCTCATATCACATGCTCACAAAAGTGGAATTAGCTCTTACTACAAAAATCAAAGTTGAAGTAGACATATTGAATTTGATATTGCAACTTGGAAATATTTCATCTCATAAAAATTGAGCAAGTTATGGCCTTGGGAAGTTGACCTCCGAATTACGGTTTACACAAAATGACCTATAATATTTCATCATGAAAAATGACTTTCCAAGCAAAACTAGCTCTATAATTCAAGATTAAAGTTGTTTGTCATGTCATTTAGAGTAAATTTTCTCTTCTAATCATTTTCATATGATAAATATTGTAGGAGATAGGGTCTAGGGAACCTCAGTTTTGATTAGATGAATTCCTCTGGTCAACTATTGAAGAGAGTATCATATATACATAATATGATGAATTTTTATGTATCCCTTGAAATTTTAAGTATTCCTCTGGTAAACTATTGAAGAGAGTATCATATATACATAATATGATGAATTCCTCAATTTTGACTTGGGGGACTCATGGAGTATCATATATACATAATATGATGAAATTTTAAGTATCCCTTGAAATATTTGATCAATTATTGAAGAGACTTGTTGATGAAATTACACAAGATAGCTAGATGAATTAGGGTTTCCATGGCAAACCAACTCCAAACTCTTTATGATTTCTTGATCAAAATAATATGTAAAGATCATGGGGATTCATATATGATGCTTAGAGCCATAGTAAACCAATCTTGATTGATCTCCTTGCATCGAGGGTCTTAAACCCTATATGTGAGCTTGATAGATCAAAGGTGAGCACATTCCTTACATACAAAAGAGTTAGTTTATACAAAGACATATTTTTGGTATTTTGGTTAGTAAAATGTTAAAAATACAAAGTATGATACAATCACATGATGCTTGGTGATATCTCCCAATACAAACCCAATGGATGGGTGTAAGGAGGATGTGAAGGGGTGATCTCAATGCTAATGCATATGATGAGATAAAATGAGGGATCTAAGGGTCAAAACTGGGGTATTACAATGAGGCTTGACCTTCTTATCAAAAGCTTTCTTCATTCTCTGTTAATATAACTGACCATGACACATGGCAGTCAATCTATTCTCTTCAATCAAATTGAGCTGATCACACATGGTCTGACACTATTCAGCTTCTTTCAACTTGGCTTCCATCAATACACGCAATGATGGAATCTCAACGTCTTCGGGGAGCACAACTTCCATGCCATACACAAGAGAGAAAGGGCTTTCCCCTGTTGAAGTGTGGACGGATGTACGGTACCCATGCAAAGCAAATGGGAGCATCTCGTGCCAATCTTTATACGTCACAACCATCTTCTGGATAATCTGCTTGATATTGTTGTTCATAGCTTCAACGACCCCATTCATGTTGGGTCTATAGAGAAAAGAATCATGATGTGCAATTTTGAAGTCTTTGCAAAGATATTCCACCATATTGTTATTCAAGTTCGACCCATTATCAGTAATGATCTTACTTGGCACACCATATTGGTATTTAATCTGATTCTTTATAAACCTTACAACGACTTGCTTGGTCACATTTGTATACGATGTCGCTTCAACCCATTTTGTGAAGTAATTAATAGCCACCAAAATGACACGATGTATGTTTGAAGCTTTGGGCTTAATCATGCCAATCATATAAATTCCCCACATGAATAAGTGCCATGGAGAGGAAATAACATTTAAAAGTGTCGGAGGAACATGAATCATATCCGCATAAATTTGACACTTGTGTCATTTCTTCACAAACATGCAACAGTCATATTCCATTGTCAGCCAATACTAACCTGCACTGAACATTTTCTTTTCCATAGCATGTCAATAGGAATGAGTACCAATGGAACCTTCATCGACTTCTGTCATCAATGAGTCTGCTTCGTGTCTATCCAGGCATCTGAGCCAAACCATATCGAAATTTCTCTTATAAAGCACATCACCATTCAGTTAGAAGTTGACAGCTAATATTCTCACAATCTTTTTTTCTTTCATAGATGCCCCAAGAGGGTAAATATTACTTTGGAGGAAACATTTGATATCATAGTAACATTTCTTATCATCCTTGATTTCTTCAAATACAAACACATGAGTTGGCCTATCAAGACGCATCACTGTCAGATTAGGAACTTCATTCCAATACTTCACACAATCATGGAATTCAACATTGCAAGAGCATCTTCCATCCAGTTTTCATCTCGAGGGATATGATGAAACTCAACCTTTTTAAAGAAAGTTGAAATTCGCCTCACATAATCTCTATATGGTATCAAACCGAGTTGATTCGTCTCCTATTTACCTTTGATCTGATTAATCACCAAACTTGAATCTCGATAGACGTCAAGATATTTGATCCTAAGATCAATGGCTTCTTCAATCCCCATAATGCAAGCTTCATACTCATCCATATTGTTTGTACATTTGAATAGCAATATGTAGCGGTAAATTTATAACCATCAAGTTACGGATAAGCTTAATGTCAATAAAACCAGAGTTGCCACTGCACTTTTATTGTTTCCAAAGGAAAAGGGAAAAGTATGAACAAAACCCAAAGATAAGAAGTTTTCAAATCAAAACTAATAAAATTCCAGATATTACAAGTAAGGGGGTTGGTTACATAAAGGGAAGGTGTTAGCACCCAGAGTGTCCTAGTACTCCTAGGGAGCCGTTTTTTTGTGTCCATGTGTTTTTGGTATAAATGATGTTTTAGAATAATAGAGTGTGGGGATGAGAAAATAATTCATTGATTATATTTTTGTGTTTGACAAGACCTTAGGACTTCGTAGGACCCCAATTGTGACCCTAAGATCCTTCATGCTATCTCGTCATATGCATTAGCATTGGGATCACACCTTGGCATCCTCTTTTCCCCTCATCCATTGGGTGTGCATTGGGAGAGATCATCAAGCACATTTGATTGTATCATACTTTATCTTTCTTTTTTTACTAACCAAAATACCAAAAATATGTCAATGTATAGTTTGTTACTTTTGTAGGTAGTGTACATGCTCACCTATGCTCTATCAAGCTCATATCTAGGGTTTAGGGTTTAAGTATCTTGGCTAACTTTTTATGTGATCTTCAAATGAGAAAATTGTCATCATCAAAGTTGTAGCTCTCTCAAGGTCCTTAAAAATGGTCACAAATATGACCTCATTTAGATTTAATATGAAGAAGTTATGCATTTTTGAAGTTGAGGAAAATCACTTGTTCAATGGCATTGGTCAAAAATGACCTATAATTTATCCTCATATCACATGCTCACAAAAGTTGAATTAGCTCTTACTACACAAATAAAAGTTGAAGTAGACATATTGAATTTGATAGTGCAACTTGGAAATATTTCATCTCATAAAAATTGAGCAAGTTATGGCCTTGGGAAGTTGACCTCCAAATTACGGTTTATAGAAAATAACCTATAATATTTCATCATGAAAAATGACTTTCCAAGCAAAACTAGCTCTATAATTCAAGATTAAAGTTGTTTGTCATGTCATTTAGAGTAAATTTTCTCTTCTAATCATTTTCATATGATAAATATTATAGGAGATAGGGTCTAGGGAACCTCAGTTTTTATTAGATGAATTCCTCTGGTCAACTATTGAAGAGAGTATCATATATGCATAATATCATGAATTTTTATGTATCCCTTGAAATTTTAAGTATTCCTCTGGTAAACTATTGAAGAGAGTATCATATATACATAATATGATGAATTCCTCAGTTTTGACTTTTGGGAGTCATGGAGTATCATATATACATAATATGATGAAATTTTAAGTATCCCTTGAAATATTTGATCAATTATTGAAGAGACTTGTTGATGAAATTACACAAGATACCCAGATGAGTTAGGATTTCCAAGGCAAACCAACTTCAAACTCTTTATGATTTCTTGATCAAAATAATATGTAAAGATCATGGGGATTCATATATGATGCTTAGAGCCATAGTAAACCAATCTTGATTGATCTCCTTGCATCAAGGGTCTTAAACCCTATATGTGAGCTTGATAGATCAAAGGTGAGCACACGCCTTACATACAAAAGAGTTAGTTTATACAAAGACATATTTTTGGTATTTTGGTTAGTAAAATGATAAAAATATAAATTATGATACAATCACATGATGCTTGGTGATCTCTCCCAATGCAAACCCAATGGATGAGGGGTAAGGAGGATGTGAAGGTGTGATCTCAATGCTAATGCATATGATGAGATAGAATGAGGGATCTAAGGGTCAAAACTGGGGTATTACAATGAGGCTTGACCTTCTTATCAAAAGCTTTCTTCATTCTCTGTTAATATAACTGACCATGACACATGGCAGTCAATCTATTCTCTTTAATCAAATTGTGCTGATCAAACATGGTCTGACACTATTCAGCTTCTTTCAACTTGGCTTCCATCAGTACACGCAATGATGGAATCTCAACCTCTTCGGGGAGCACAACTTCCATGCCATACACAAGAGAGAGGGGGGTTTCCCCTGTTAAAGTGTGGACGGATGTACGGTACCCATGTAGAGCAAATGGGAGCATCTCGTGCCAATCTTTGTACGTCATAACCATCTTCTGGATAATCTACTTGATATTGTTGTTCATAGCTTCAACAACCCCATTCATGTTGGGTCTGTAGAGAAAAGCATTATGATATGCAATTTTGAAGTCTTTGCAAAGATATTCCACCATATTGTTATTCAAGTTCCACCCATTATCAGTAATGATCTTACTTGGCACACCATATCGGTATTTAATCTGATTCTTGATAAACCTTACAACGACCTACTTGGTCACATTTGCATACGATGTCGCTTCAACCCATTTTGTGAAGTAATTAATAGCCACCAAAATGACACGATGTATGTTTGAAGCTTTGGGCTTAATCATTCCAATCATATAAATTCCCCACATGAAAAAGGGCCATGGAGAGGAAATGACATTTAAAAGTGTCGGAGGAACATGAATCATATCCGCATAAATTTGACACTTGTGGCATTTCTTCACAACTTGCAACAGTCAAATTCCATTGTCAGCCAAGACTAACCTGCACTGAACATCTTCTTTGCCATAGCATGTCCGTAGGAATAAGTACCAATGGAACCTTCATGGACTTCTGTCCTCAATGAGTCTCCTTCGTAACTATCCACGCATCTGAGCCAAACCATATCAAAATTTCTCTTATAAAGCACATCACCATTCAGTTAGAAGTTGACAACTAATATTCTCACAATCTTTTTTTCTTTCATAGCTGCCACAAGAGGGTAAATATGACTTTGGAGGAAACATTTGATATCATAGTAACATTTCTTATCATCCTTGATTTCTTCAACAACAAACACATGAGTTGGCTTATCAAGACGCATCACTGTCAGATTAGGAACTTCATTCCAATACTTCACACAATCATGGAATCCAACATTGCAAGAGCATCTTCCATCCAATTTTCATCTCGAGGGATATGATGAAACTCAAACTTTTTAAAGAAAGTTGAAATTCTCCTCACATAATCTCTATATGGTATCAAACCGAGTTGATTCGTCTCCTATTCACCACTAAAATTGAATTTCCATAGACGTCAAGATATTTGATCCTAAGATCAATGGATTCTTCAAGCCCCATAATGCAAGCTCCATACTCAACTATATTATTTGTACATTTTAATAGCAATATGTAGCGGTAAATTCATGACCATCAAGTTACGGATAAGCTTAATGTCAATAAAACCAGAGTCGCCACTGGACTTTTATTGTTTCCAAAGGAAAACGGAAAAGTATGAAAAAAACTCAAAGATAAGAAGTTTTCAAATCAAAACTAATAAAATGCCAGAGATTACAGGTAAGGGGGTTGGTTACACAAAGGGAAGGTGTTAGCACCCAAAGTGTCATAGTACTCATAGGGAGCCTTTTTTTATGTGTCCATGTGTTTTTGGTATAAATGATGTTTGAGAAAAATAGAGTGTGGGGATGAGAAAATAATTCATTGATTATATTTTTGTATTTTACAAGACCTTAGCACTTTGTAGGACCCCAATTTTGACCCTAATATCCTTCATGTTATCTCATCATTGCATTAACATTGGGATCACACCTTGGCATCCTCCTTACCCCTCATCCATTGGGTTTGCATTGGGAGAGATCATCAAGCACATTTGATTGTATCATACTTTATATTTCTTTTTTTACTAACCAAAATACCAAAAATATATCAATGTATAGTATGTTACTTTTGTAGGTAGCGTACATGCTCACCTATGCTCTATCAAGCTCATATCTAGGGTTTGAGACCCTCAATGCAAGGATCTCAATCAAGAATTGGTTTAAATTGTATCTAAGTATCATATATGAATCCCCTTGATCTTCACATGGTAATTTGATCAAGAAATCATCAAAAGTTTAAAGTTTGTTTGCCATGGAAGCCCTAGTTCATTTGGGTATCTTGTGTGACTTCCTCAGTAAGTTTCTTCATCATCTAAGCAAATATTTCAAGGGATGATTCATACTACATCATCTTACACATATATGATCCTCCATGAGTCCCAAATATCAATAGAATGTCAAGCTAGCAAGTTGGTTCATGGTGGTTGACTAGAAAAAGTCAACTAGTCAAAGCTGGGGTTCCTTAGACCCTATCTCCTACAATTTTTGTCATATGAAAATGATTCCAAGGGAAACTTTACTCTACATAGCATTCCAAACGACTTTCATGTTGAAGTCAAGAGCTAGTTTTTCTTGGAAAGTGTTTTTTTATGGTAAACGATTATAGGTCATTTTGTCTAAACCATAGTTAGGAGGTAACCTTCCCAAGACCATAACTTGTGCAGTTTTTATGAGATGAAAGCCATTAAAATTTCATGATCAAATTCAATATTTCTACTTAAAATTTTATGTTTGGAGGAAGTGCAAATTAAACTTACAAATGAATGTGCCAAGACGAAACATTATAGGTCATTTTGGGCCAATACCATTGAATAAGTGATTTTCCTCAACTTCTAAAATGTATAACTCCTTCATGCCTAATCCAAATGAGGCCAAATTTTTGACCAAATTGAATAGGTTTGAAAGAGATACAAATTTTATGAAAGAACTTTTCTCATTTGATGAAGGAACTTTTTTCATTTGATGAAGGAACTTTTCACAAACTTCCACCTCACAATTCATCATGATCCAAGCTTCAAATGAAAAAATGTTCAACATGAAAGTTGTTCCCCTTGATCTGACCTTACCAAAAAACCCAAGACCATCCCATTTTGGATTAAAATAGTGGGACTTGCGCATGGGTGTAAGTTAAAGCACCATATGGATAATTTCAAGTTCCAATTTTCACACACACTTGCATGAGCTTCTAACATGATTTCAGCATGAAGTACATTGAACTTTGGATCAGATGGCATCATCTAATGGGCCTAATGCACGTCCATACATCCATGCAAGGGAGAATTTTAAAATTTTCCAAATTTGGAAGTGTGCAAATATCATTCACATTGGCTATAAATAAGACCCTTCATGAACAGAAATAGGATCCATCTTGCCCAAGCTTCGACCCCATTCTTTCCCAAACACCATTGAAAGGATAATCTTGAAGGTTTCTTGAGAATCCTAGTTTTAATTCTCCTTCAGGTTTAGGATTTAAACTCCAAGATTCCAAGCTTTTTAACCATCCAAATGATATTCTGCAAGCTTATAGAATCAAGCCAAGCAAAATTGAAAGCAAGATCAAGTTAATCTGAAACTTCTCGAAGGTGAGATTTCAAAAAAAAATCGTCTTCGATTCTCCCTCATTTCTCATCCATTTTGACTGATTGTTGGTTTGCTGAAGTCCTACCAATGTAGGCAACAAGATTGAGTTGCTTTAAGGTTAAATCGAGGCAACTCAAGTCATGATCCTCAAAATTCAAATCCCTGTATCTTTTCATATATTTGGAATTGGACAAAATTGAGGTCAGATTCGAGCGCCTGAGAATTTTTTATTTAAATCCATGTCTTGCTTTTTCTTTTGGTGATGGTTGATGGTGGACCAATCCGGTGAGGTCCACTGATGAAGAAGACTGGAGATCTAGCTCTGGTGATGAGTTATCTTGCATCTCAACCATATGATCGTTTTAAAATGTTTTAATCTCATGTGTTGCTTTTGAATACCAAGCCTATGTCGCATTGACTGCAGTGCACCATGGAACACGCGCTCTCATCCATCTGATCTTCCACCTCAATTAACGAGGGATATGAGATGGCTCTCCTTTTTTTGAATTTCTGAATATTTCTTTTAATTTATTATTTTTAATTAATTAATATTAATTTAATTATTCATCCAAAAAATTTAGGACTTTCACCAAAAAATTTCAAATATTTTCCTCTTTCATTTTTTGAATTAAAATCATTTTTTGGATTAATATTGATATTTTTCATGATTTAACTATTTTTGTGCATATTTTTAATTATTTAAAAATACTTCTGACATTTCAAATATAGTGAAAAAATTTCTCCAAGGTCCTTTGACCTTGTTTGACCTATGACAGATCTCTTGGCCAACTATTTGGTGTTTTGAAGAGGTTTTAGGTTTTTGATAAAACATAATTCAATTTAATGCATTTTAGTTAGATTTTTAATTGTTTAATTGTGTGAAAATTATGTTGAGCCATATTTATTGACTTGTGAAGTTTGACTATGTGTTTGGGCCTCGGTCAAGGTTGATTTGTCTTTTGTTGGATTAAAATTATTGGATTTAGGGGATTGATGAAATCTACAATTCATCTCCTAAAATGAGTGAATGATTTTAATTTGATAAAATTCCTCCCATGACCAATTTGTGTTTGTCTCATTTCCCCTCTCTCTTCATCTTTAATCCCTTTCTATCCCATCCCTTTCATTGACCAATGAAGTCTCAATATCCTAAGGATAATTGGTTCACCAATAACTTTGTGTTAGATGAACCAATACAATTATGGATGAGATTAGGTCCATCCTTTGATCATTTTCTTTTTGTGTGTGGTATGTTTTAGGAGTATGGTTCATTATACCATATCTCTAACATGCATTAACACCAAAATTTCTTTTGCCTGACCTCAGATAGTTGTGACTTCTACATAAGTACAATTATGATTGCTTAACATAACGCTAAATTTTATTCAAAGGCATAGTATTCTAGTAAGTGAGATTGTAAGTCTCCCCCCTTTCATGGTATTATGTGGAAACTTGGCATTTTTTCCTTCCTTTGGAAGATGTCTTGGTTCAAGGAGCTATGCTTGTGAATATAGGGTTGAGTCTTCTCTAAAGAATTAATTAAACTATTAAAAAGCAAAACTCCAGTAACATCTAATAAACTAACATTTGACTAACCTTTTAATTACAAGTCATTTACTTTATTCCATTTAAATTAAAGTTATTTACCATTTCATTTTCCATTTTACATATCATTTAACTTGTTTATGTTTATGCCATTTTCCCTTTGCTCATTTGAGCCATATATTATGTTTGTATATGATTGTTGGTGTATCTTGTTTGTGTTTGTGGTCTTAGGACCTTAAAATACTTAATAAAAGAACAAAAAAAACTCTAAAAAATGTTTGTGTGGACTATTGGATTTGATCTGAGCTTTGGACTTAGAATTAGGCAACATTCCTTATGCAAAAGGACTTGGCCAATGCCAACATCTCTGAAACTAAGTCATTGAGAATTGAGCTTTTATCTGATACAAGTATTGGGATCCACTTGAGTTCATCTGCTACTTGGTCTTGATGCAAATGTTACTTTGAACTTGTGTCTAATGCCTTATTCTGAGTTACTCAAGGAGTATGTCATCTGATAAATGGGAATATTATGAAGAAGACTATGAAGTTGCTAGCATGGATGTGGATATCTTTATTTGATGCCTTGCTCTTCATTGTGCTACTTGCTTATTGGTATTGCTTGATTTAAAGTCCAAAGGAAAATGAGTTTCTATATGACATTCTTATCTATTGGATTACATCCCATTGGTCAGATCTTTTCACCTCTTAACTTTTAAATTTTTCCTTAGGATTTATCTTTTCATCTCCTCCCATTTCTTAAATTTCAAATCTCGCCCCCCCCCCCCCCCCCCCTCTCAAAATATTTTTTGCTTGTGATTTATAAACATAGACTATATTGCAAATTAGAAACTTTGGCCTTATACCATTACATTTTTAAACCCTTTTCTTAAATCAAACTTGTAAATAAACTTAACCATATTGACTTAAAATTTCAAAAAAACAAAAATAACTAACACTCACTCAAACTCTTTGGGCCCTTTGTGCCTCTTTTAAACTTAAATTTTGATTAAAAGCAATCCACTAATTTTGAAGTTGATACCACGAACTACTAGGTTTTGATCCCTCATTTTTATGTTGGTACGTAGGCACAAGTTTAAAGGTCTTGTCAAACACAAAAATATAATTAATTAATACTTTTCTTATCCCCACACTCCATTTATTACAAACATCTTTTATACTAAAACCCATACACACATAAAAAAGGGCTCCCTAGGAGTACCTAGGACACTTTGGGTGCTAACACCTTCCTTCTTTCTAACCAACCCCCTTACCTGTAATCTCTGGCATTTTATTTGTTTTTATTTGAAAAATTCTTATCTTTGGGTTTTGTTTGTACTTTTCCCTTTTTCCTTTGGAAACAATAAAAGCACGGTGGCGACTCTAGCTTTAGTGACGTTAAATTTTACCCATAGCTTAATGGTCATGAATTTACCGCTACAGAAATTAAGTGGCGACTCTGCTAGAGAATAGTCCTCAGTAGGTTTAGCCTACCTTTTTAACTCTATATAATTGTATAGTTGATGTTTATATACTTGTTTGTATGATATAATCTGCTTGTTGTGCTTGGTGATCTCCTAGTGGTGAGATAAGTTCTAACCCGAACATGAGTGCAATTAAGATAGGAAGATGGTATAGTAATGTTCGACTTGTGTGGAGTAGTCCATAACAAGTTGGATTGAAACCCATCTACTCAGTGGGACCCTTTTGGAGTTATTGATGTCACACAGGTTATTTGTGGTTAGGCATTACCTTCTCTAATTTGGGGTTCGAGAAGATGAGGATCGTAGAACATTTAACCCCACTTGGCCTATTTAAGAGCAGTGAGGAGACTGTTCAAGTGTAGACTTGATAACAATTGTTACGCGATACTACACTCAAACAAGTTTCTCTTCAGAATATTATGGATTGATGAGTCAGTCATCCTAACCTATAATATCTGTTAGATGGAATTAAGACTGTGGGAACCTTTTAGAACATGATCTACAGGTTTTTATCCTTATTACACTCCTTTGGGATGGTTCTTAACTTGACTCCATGCTCGTGACTCACAATAAACCCTTGATTCTTGGTTGATCTAATCAAGTCTTATCAACATCAATGGAACTTGGGTGTTGATTACGTGAAAGCCATAACCCACCATAATGGATGATTGATCTTGACAATGACTTGATTCATCCCTCAACCTTTATCTGTTTTCCTTATGTGTGATCCCTTATTTGTGATTATTGCATTCATGAATTCATGCACATCATGACATTCATCACACGAAAAATAACTTCAAGGAACTAAGGTTTTATTTGCAAATATTTTCAGACCATGGATTGTGGACGAAGGAACACTAAGAAGTACAATGTCAGATGTCCTGATTTGAAAGAGCTAAGGAAGCTATCATCTTTTGTATTAGATCCCTTGGACTTCAAGCAGCGTCGTGGGAAGCTCCTATCTATATTGTCTGCTGATATGGTTGAAGGACTCTTGAGTGTGTTGGTTCAGTTTTATGACCCTCTTTACCGTTGCTTCACTTTTCCCGATTATCAACTTGTGCCTACGTTAGAGGAGTATGCCCATCTCTTGGGAATACAAGTTTCTGACAAGGTTCCTTTTAGTGGATTGGAAGAGATTCCCAGATCTCATCTTATAGATGAAGCTCTTCATTTGAAGAAGTCTGAGATTGAGGCTCATTGGGTGAATAAAGGAGGAATATTTGGGTTGACTTCAAAGTTCCTTATTGGGAAAGCTACTGCTTTTGCTCAGGCTGGTAGTGTGGATGCTTTTGAAGCCATCTTTGTGTTGCTCATCTATGGTTTGGCTTTGTCCCTAACATTGACGATTTTGTTAATGTTAACGCCATTAGGATCTTCCTGATTGGGAATGATGTGCCTACTTTGTTAGGTGATATGTACTTCTCTTTGTGACGCATGGAAAGGCTTGGAACAATTGGATTGATGTTGATGTTCCTGTTATCATCCATCGCTGTAAGTAATTTGTCTTTATCATTTTAGAAAAATCCTTCTCCTATGCCTAAGGGAGGAGTGAACATTGTTGGGCATATTTCAAATTAATCATCAATAAAATGCAATTCTATTCATCCACCTCTATAATATTTTTATTTTACTTTTGCTTTTTCGAAAATAGTAATCACATAAAACATAAATTAATAATAATTGTCCATCTACATAATATTTAATCACATAAAACATAAATTAATAATAATGGTCCATCTACATAATATTTGGTCACAATCCACTTCTCTAAAATCAAAATATCAAATCATTATGCAGGTTGGTATCTAAACCCGTTGAATACAATGATCCTACTCCTTCTCCAAACTTTGACTTCCCTATGTTTGAGGTCGAGGAAGAAAGTTTAGAAGAAGTGTCTAATGAATTGTCTTGTCTACTTAAGCGGGAGGAAAAAGCCATTCAGCCATGCAAAGAGCAGATTGAGTTAGTAAACTAGGGTTCCGAAGATGATGTGAAGCAAGTCAAGATTGGGTCTCAACTGTATCAAAAGGTTAAGAAGGGGTTGGTTGATCTTCTACAAGAGTATTCAGATGTGTTTACGTGGTCCTATCAAGACATGCCTGGTTTCAATTATGAGATTGTGGAGCATAGATTATCGTTGAAGCCAGAATGCCCGCCAGTCAAGCAGAAGTTGAGAAGAAATCCACCTGATATGGAAGTGAAAATCAAAGAAGAAGTGCAAAAACAGATCGATGTCGGTTTCCTTGTTACTACTAAGTATCCGATGTGGGTGGCCAATATTGTGCATGTTCCGAAGAAGGATAGAAAAGTCCATATATGCATTGATTATAGAGATTTAAACAAAGTTAGTCCGAAAGATGATTTTCCTCTACCACACATTGACATGTTGGTAGACAATACAACTAAATTCAAAGTCTTTTCATTTATGGACAGGTTTTCCGGTTATAATTAGATCAAAATGGCACCTGAAGATATGGAGAAAACCACATTCATTACGCCCCAGGGAACATTATGTTATAAAGTGATGCCTTTTAGTTTAAAGAATGTTTTTTCAACATACCAGAGGGTTATGACCACTCTTTTTCATGATATGATGCATAAAGAGATCGAAGTCTATGTTGATGATATGATTGCTAAATCCAGTGATGAAGAAGAACATGTTGAGAATTTGTTAAAGTTATTCCAGCGTTTGAGAAAGTACAAACTCCACTTGAATCCCAATAAGTGTACATTTGGTATTCGTTCTAGTAAGTTGTTCGGCTTTATTATCCGTGAGAAGGGTATTGAAGTTGATCCTGCCAAGGTCAGAGCAATACAAGAGATGTCTGCGCCCAAATTTGAGAAGCAAGTCAGAGGTTTTCTCAGTCGCTTGAATTATATTTCAAGGTTTATATCGCATATGAATGCTACATGTGCGCCTATATTCAAGCTTCTTCGGAAAGATCAGTCTTGTGATTGGACCAAGGATTACCAGAAAGCTTTCGATAGTCTCAAAGAGTATCTGCTTGAGCCTCTGATTCTATCTTCTCCTATTGAAGAGAGACCGTTGATCATGTATTTGATTGTGCTTGATGAGAGTAGGGGTTGTGTTCTTGGTCAGCAAGATGAAACTGGAAAGAAAGAATATGCACTTTACTACCTCAGTAAGAAATTCACCAACTATGAGACTCGGTATTCTATGCTAGAAAAGACTTGTTGTTCATTGGCTTGGGCTGCTAAGTGTCTGCGTCAGTATATGTGAATCATACTACTTGGTTGATATCCAAAATGGATCCAATCAAGTACATTTTTGAGAAGCCTGCTTTAACTGGGAGGATTGCCCGTTGGTAGATGTGTTTATGCAAGTATGATATTGAATAATGATCACAACAAGAAATTAAAGGTAGTGTCTTGGCTAAACATTTGGCTCACCAACCAATCGAAGATTATCAGTCAGTGCAGTATGATTTTCCTGACGAAGAGATCTTGTACTTGAAAATGAAAGATTGTAATGTGTAGCGGGGTTTTCGTTACCTTTAGGTTTATTGACTAAACCAAAAGTAAACATACAATTCGAGTCACCACCGCACTTTTATTTGTCCAAAGGAAAGGCTAAAAAGCGAACAAAAGCCAAGTAAGAAGTTTTATCAAATCAAAAACTAATAAAAATGTCAGAGATCTAGGTAAGGGGGTTGGTTATGAAATGGGAAGGTTTTACGCACCCAAAACATCCTTAGTACTCTAAGGGAACCTCTCTTTGCAAACATGTGTTGTAGGTTGGTATTTGTGAAAAATATGTGCAAAAGATTGGAGGGATGAGAAGCGAATAAATTATATTTACAAGTTTGTTGTTTGAATGGATGAACCCCTTGCCTACGTACCATCACAAAGGTAGGATCAAAACCTCGTAGTTCGGGGTAAAAATCTCAAAGATTGGTGAATTGATTTGATCAAAAGCCTTAAGGTCTTTTGTTATCAAAGGCAGAAAACTCAACCTAAACCAACAATCCACCATATGAGGAGAGGTTCAACATACTAGTGAGGGGTTAACCCTATAATAAGTATGGAAGACTTATAGTCCAATCACTAAGGATAAGGTAAGATTTACATCAACCACTATGATAACTCAAACCTATGACTAATGTTTTCGAAAAGTTTTAATAAAGGGTGGCCATTGGAACCACAAAAACAACTTGAATTGAGTTATATTTAGAAGTTAGGTTTATTTACAAAATGAAGTCAAAGTTGGATTAGAATTTATTCACAATGAGTATTGATGAAAAAGATTTTGAAAAGTCAAAGGCATAAGTCATAGGCTTCTAGTTTAAAACAATGTCAAAGTTTGAAAGAAAATATTTTTGGCTTCGGTTAGAGTGAGGAGAAGAAGAGAAGGGCTAGTCCTAAAGCATACAAAGATAAGAGAGAAGATAAAACCCTTGGAGTTCCTTTTCTTGATATCATAGATATGATTCAAGATGCTCCTTTCCTTTGGACTTAGCAAACACGATCTAGCAATCAAACAATTTGGATTCAAGCTTCTAGGATCTCCATTTAGCTTATCTCTCTTAACTTGGCTATTAATGCCAATGGTCCTTTTGACTATCTAAAGATGTAATCCCCTTCACACAAGAGCAAACATCAAAAAGTTCAAAACACAATAAGAGGAATGGAAAAAGAATAAGTTTTGGAAAGGAAGTCCTTTGAAGTCAACTTTGAAATTTAGCATTCCAAAGGCATGAGGCCTAGTTGCTCTTCAACAAGTTTAGCATTCTAAAGGCATGAGGCCTAGTTGCTCTTGAACTCCTTTAAGCATGAGATGTCCTAATTCTAAGTCCTTTCTCCTTTTTGCATTGGGTTCACACAAAACAAAGACAAAACAACCAGAAGACAACAATATATTTATATACAATAATGAGCTCAAATGCGCAAAAGGAAAATGACATAAACATAAAATATGTACTCAAGTGAGAAAAATAAAAAGCAATATGAATAAATGAGTAAGAAGTAAATTGCATTAAATTAAAAGGCAATAAAATAAATGCTCAAATTAAATTTAGTAATTAGTGAAGTTATGTTAGTTTGTCATAAGACAATGTAGCGCTATGTTAAGCAATCGTAAGTGGACTAATGTGGTAGTCACACCTATCTGAGGTCGGTCAATAAAACTATAGGCAAATAAACACAAGTTAGAGATTATGACTAGTAAGCCAAGCTCCAAAAACTTGCCATGCCAAAAGAAAAGAGAATGACCTTGTATGGACTTTAGGTTTTTTGCTTGACCAAGAAGCAACCTATCTTGGACACAAAATAACTCACTTGATTTTGGATCAAGTTGAGTTTTGTTTGGATCAAAGAAGGTTAAACCTCTCATTTGTCAAGACCAACCATAAGACATTAACTCATTTGCCAAAATATAAAAGAAATGGGATGAAGATGAAAATGGATGGACAAAGAAATAAAGCATCAAACACAATTAATCAAATGTGAACTAAGTCATCATCAACCAATGCTAAACAAAAGAGAAATGAAGATTACAAGTCAACAAGTCAAACATATTTTTTTGGTATTTTGGGAATTAAAATTAAATGCAAAATAAAATGAACAAAATGAGAATTTAATTGGACTTGTTGAAGTTTATTTGAATTAAATTTGAGGTTTGACCATATTTTGTTCATTTTATTTTGCATTTAATTTTAATTCCCAAAATACCAAAAAAATATGTTCCCAAAATATCAAATTCAATTCAAATCAACTTCAACAAGTCCAATGAAATTCTCATAGGTCTAACATGTTCAAACAAGCTTTGACAAATTTTCTCAATAATTTTTGAAATCAGAAACTATTTAAAAACAATTAAAAATAATGAAAATAACACAATATGCATTAAAATCTCAAATAAACCTCAAATCAAATAAGAAATTGATGAAACTATTTATCATTGACTTATCATGATCCATATGTGTTAAAAAAATATTTTTTGATTTTTCAAATATCAAAAAGTATTTTAAAATGAATTAAAACTATTAAAAACCAAATAATTCACAAAAAATATTAAATGAAGTTACAAAAATAATTAAAAATCAAAATATGAAACTAGATTTTTCAACAAAATTTTTGGCATTGGTCTCATATTTTTGTGACTTCAAATAAAATATTTATGAATTTTTTAAAATCAAAGGAATTAAATGGAATTAACAGAAAATAAGAAAATAGCAAAAAACGAGCAGGCATAGGATCATTTCCTTAATTGACGTGGCAATGATCCTAGGGCTCAGAGGCGCAGCCACATGATACACCTTGGTCAAACGCGCTACACTTTGATTTAAAATAGGTCAATACAATGAAAGGCCAGGATTATAACATTTCATCATGGTTCAATGGACCTGAAGGCTTCCAAGTGGGGATGGTGGTGGAAACCACCATCTTCTCCAACGATCTAACCAGATCTGGCCACCACGGGCAGGAAATCAAACCTCAATGAAAATGAAAAAGGAAGGTATCAAAATGAAGCTGAGGTGATGTACATCACCCCTGTAACCATGGATCATCCTCATAGTTCCTATTTAGTGAGAAACATGAGCTTGAAGATCATGGTACATGAACTGAAATGGCACAATTTACAAAATTAAGACCACCACTGGCCTGCCTCATGAATGAGAGCTTCAGAAAATAGCACAAACCAAAGAGATTCACATTATATAGCAAGATCAAGATCAAGAAAGTTTGATGATATAACTCTGAAATGGAGCTTCAAACAACACAAATTGTCCAAGCTCTTGATCCAATTTTAATCTGGAAGTGTGATGGTGATGCAAGGTTAAGGAATTGAGTTGTGAAGATCAACTAATGATGTTGAAATTCAAGCTTGAAATTGAAATAGAAAACTGAAAATTCCTTTAGTGAGGGTTTGGTTTTCAATTCAGCAGCACTTCAAATCTTCACTTGGTTACCATTTGAATAAGATTGCACTTCTATTTATAGTTGGAATGTGATGGAAGGCAATGCTTGGCTAGTGTGCATGAAGTTTAAACTCTCCTTGCATGGGCTTGTACAGGCGCATGTAAGGCCCAAGAATGAAAGCAAATCCATGCTGAGATCAAATGTAAGTGAATTGGACGTGCACATGGCCTGGCATTTGCTTGCACATGAAGTTATAATGTGAATTGCAAAAATGAACATAAATATAAAGCTCTCCGGAAATCCCTCATGGAAAGTCCAAAAAATTAATGTGAGTAATGGTTGGAAAGCCCTTGAAATAAGGAACAAAAGTCATGTTGGGAAAAAATTCATTTGACAATTGGAAATTTATGAAAACTGGTTGTGAAGGTTTGGGTACAAAACATGTCTAGGTTCCCTTTGAAATTTTTTACCAAACACAAGCATCTTCAAGCCCTTATGTTTCAATGATGCAAGCCTCAAATGGAAAACCCTCCAACATAAACATTGTAGATCTCTTCAAGCTGATTAATTTAGATTTAAATTTTACATCATTTGGATATTTCATGAGAAAGTTATGGGCACTTGAAGTTGAGCATTTTTCAAATTCAATGGCTTAGGTCCAAAGTGACCTATAATGTTTTGTATTATCACATGTATTTATTTTTCTATTATGAAATTTTGTCCAACACAAAATTTGAATTAGACATCTTAAGCTTTCTAATGCAATTGGTCTCACCTCAAAATCATAAAAATTAAAGAAGTTAGGTGCTTGGGAAGTTGACCCAAAATTAGGGTTTCAATCAAAATGACCTATAATGTTTTGAAATGAATGATGACCTTCCAAGTTCAAATGTATTTTTGATGAACATGAAATTTGTTAATATGGTTCTTAAGAACAGTTTTACTCTTGGGGTCATCTTCATTTTGAAGGAGAAGGGCGATCCAAAACGCAACGGAATTTAAAATTTCTCCTTTAATGATACTTACGAATGGGCATGATCAGTGATAGAATCGTTACCTCTTATGGAGATTATAACCTTTGATGCAGATCTACGGAGCGATCACGAGCGTTGAACAATGACAATGCCTCTACTCAATCCACATGAACGAATTCCTTCAATCTCAGTGCTAGCTGCTACGAATGAAGGCTTTGAGTGAGAGAGAGAGAGAGAGAAACGAAATTGCAACTGCAACAATGCTTCTACACAAGGGTTCTATTTATAGAACCACTTGTGTGGGCTGCAAGCTAAAAAGCCCACTCAAGCGTATATGGCCCATATCTTATAATATGCCAAAATCACTTAAGCGCGTGGTACCTTACCATATTTCGTATTCTACTTAAGCACACCGTACCATACGATGTTCTATAATTCACTTAAGGGCACCGTACATTACGGTATTCCTTAATTACTCTATCTCTCATCAATCCGTCCTTTGTGTGTGACCCTATAGGTTTTCGCGGCATTGGCAATTATATTGAATCACGTATTTAACATAATAAACAGTGAGCGGTATGTAGCAACACATCACTGCTACCCAAGACACGAAAATGTCATGTGATTTGACAAATCCTTCTGTGATGATAATTATGTGTATAATTACCCTTTTGCCCTTATGTCTATATTGAACACAAGGCATAGACCGTGTCATCCTTGTCCAGTTCAATATTGGGCCCATAGACATTTATCCTGTTACGCAGGATGGGCAAATTCCATCTAGGTCACTCATGTCCCTTAGCATGCTTCATGGAGTATCCATCAATTGTCTTTATGGTTATCCAGTTACGGACAACGTTGGATCAGCAATAAAGCACTCGACTCTACATCTAGCGTCCATAGTGGTTTCAGGTCGAAGGGTGGTATACACCATTATCACCATGAGAATAACTTATGACACTTTGCATAACATTTTATATAGTATTCTCATAGCGGGTCAATCTAGTATGAATATTACTCTTAATATTCATACATATGTTTAAGACTTGATAACTCTTTATCCATGATCCATGAGACATGCTCATCAGTCTACAAACCTAATAGTGTTCATGCATTAATGTTATCCCACTTCACAATAAATCTTGACTACGGATACTTTAAGAATAGTTTCCTTATGTTTAATATGATCTCATCTTTAAGTCATACTTGATACATTAAACGGACTATCTATTCCAGGGACTTTATTAAACAAACATAATAAAGAAAGATGCCTTTTATTATTAATAAATAATTCGATACAAGTACCAAAAGTATTGGCCTCTAGGGCTTACACCAACAATCTCCCACTAGCACTAGAGCCAATCAGGCATATCCCTAATGCCCATTGATCTAGTATGGCCACCATGCTTCTGTTGCGCAAGACGCTTTGTCAGTGGGTCAGCAATATTGTCGAGTGTAGGTACTCTACATATTTTCACATCTCCTCTATCTATTAACTCTCGAATGAGGTGATAACGCCTAAGTATGTGTTTGGATCGTTGGTGAGATCTAGGCTCCTTAGCTTGTGCGATAGCACCATTGTTATCACAATAGAGACCAATGGGATCCACAATGCTAGGAACTATGTCAAGTTCACTAATGAACTTTTTAATCCAAACAGCTTCCTTTGCTGCATTTGAGGCAGCAATATACTCGGCCTCGGCTGTAGAATCAACAACTGTATCTTGCTTTGAACTTTTCCAGCTCACAGCGCCACCGTTTAAACAAAACACGTAACCAGATTGCGATCTAAAGTTATCCTTATCTGTCTGGAAGCTAGCATCGGTGTATCCAAATACAACCAACTCTTCCTAACCTCCATATATCAAGAATGAGTCCTTAGTCCTTCTCAAGTACTTAAGGATATTCTTGACAGCTACCCAATGGGCATCACCAGGATTAGATTGGTACCTACTCATTGCACTTAAAGCATACGAGACATCTGGTCGAGTACATAACATGGCATACATGATAGATCCTATTGCAGATGCATATGGAATCTTATTCATGCGATCCCTTTCTTCCTCAGTTGAAGGGGATTGTGTTTTTGATAGACACAGGCCATGTTGCATAGGTATGAATCCTTTCTTAGAATCATGCATATTAAAGCGTCTCAGTAATTTGTCTATGTACGTACTCTAACTTAGGCCAAGCAGTTTTTGTGATCTATCTCTATAGATTCTGATTCCTAATATATAGGCTGCTTCACCTAGGTCCTTCATAGAAAAGCATTTCCCCAACCAAGACTTTACTTGTTACAGGGTAGGGATATCGTTTCCAATGAGTAATATGTCATCTACATATAATACCAAGAAAACGATCATGCTCCCACTAACCTTCTTGTAGACACAAGGCTCATCTTCGTTCTTGATGAATCCATACTGTTTTACTGTTTCATCAAAACGAAGATTCCAGCTTCTGGAAGCTTGCTTTAATCCATAGATTGACCTTTGTAACTTACATATCTTTTGGGCTTCTTCTGGTATGTCAAATCCTTCAGGTTGTGTCATGTACACATCATCAAGAAGATTCCCATTAAGGAAAGCAATTTTGACATCCATCTGCCATATTTAATAATCATGATATGCAACGATAGCAAGTAAAATCCGAACAGATTTAAGCATTGCAACTGGTGAAAAGGTTTCATCATAGTCAACCCCATGAATTTGTTTATATCCTTTTGCAACCAGTCTTGCCTTATAGGTATGTACCTTACCATCCATGTCAGTCTTCTTTTTGAAGACCCACTTGCATCCTATAGGGTTGACTCCTACAGGAGGCTCTGCCAAGGTCTAAACTTGGTTTGTGTACATGGAATCCATTTCAGATTTCATGGCTTCTAGCCACTTCTCAGACTCGGGACCAGTTATGGCCTCTTGGTAGGTCAAAGGCTCATCTTTATCCATGAGTAATACATCACCTTGATCTGTTATGAGATATCCATATCTCTCAGGTAGGTGACGTATCCTGCTTGACCTACGCTGGTCTTGTTCTACTTGAGCAGGTCGCTCTTCCACAACTACTTGTGTGTCCTGCTCTAATTCCTCCATAGGTGTATCGATACTTTGTGATTCTTGAATTTCTTCAAGCTCTACTTTCCTCCCACTGATTCCTTTGGAAATAAAATCCTTTTCTAAGAAAACTCCAGTTCGAGTGACAAACACTTTGCCCTCTGAAGGATTGTAGAAGTAATACCCTCTTGTTTCTTTAGGATACCCCACAAATAAGCATTTGTCAGATTTGGGCTCAAGCTTAGTTGAAATTTGTCGTTTCACATAAACTTCACAACCCCAAATCTTCATGTAAGACATATGTGGTTTCTTACCACTCCATATCTCATATGGTGTCTTCTCAACCTTTTTGGATGGAACACGGTTAAGTGTGTAAGCTGATGTCAATAGTGTATGTCCCCAAAAGGATTTTGGAAGATCGGCGTGACTCATCATGGATCGGACCATGTCTAACAGGGTTCGATTTCTTCTCTCAGATACACCATTCCATTGGGGTGTTCCAGGAGGAGTAAGTTGGGATAGGATCCCACACTCTTTCAGATGGTCATCAAACTTTAGGCTTAAATACTCACCACCTCGATCTGATCGAAGAGTTTTAATATTCTTACCTAGTTGGTTTTGTACTTCATTCTTGAATTCCTTGAACTTTTCAAAGGACTCTGATTTGTGTTTCATTAAATACACATAACCATATCTACTGAAATCATCAGTAAATGTGATGAAGTACTGAAAACCTCCTCTAGCTGGTATGTTCAGTGGTCCACATACATCAGTATGTATGAGGGCCAAAAGATCATTAGCTGTTTCACCTTTTCCTGTGAATGGAGACTTTGTCATCTTTCCAATTAAACAAGATTTGCATGTCTCATATGATTCATAATCAAAAGAGTCCAACAGTCCATCTTTATGGAGTTTTAAAATGCGTTTCTCATTTATGTGGCCTAATCGACAATGCCAAAGGTAAGTTGGATTTAACTCATTAGGTTTCATCCTTTTAGTATTAATGTTATAAATAGGAATTTCAAGATCAAGGACATATAGTCCATTGTTCATTTGTGCAGAAGCATAGAATGTATCATTCAAATAAATTGAGCAACAATTGTTCTTTATTATAAATGAAAAACCAAACTTGTCCGAACAAGAAACGGAAATAATATTCCTGCTAATTGCAGGTACATAATAACAGTTCTCTAACTGAATTATTAAACCACTAGGTAAAGTCAATACATAAGTTCCTACGGCTAAAGCAGCAACCTTTGCTCCATTGCCAACTCGTAGGTCGACTTCACCTTTTGCCAAATCTCTACTCCTTTTTAGTCCCTGCACATTTGTACAAATGTGAGAACCGCATCCAGTATCTAATACCCATGATGCTGAAGTAGATAAATTAATTTCAATAACAAAAATACCCGAAGTTGAAGTCTCTACTCCATTCTTCTTATCTTCTAGGTACTTTGGGCACTTTCTCTTCCAGTGTCCGGTCTTACCGCAATGGAAGCAGGTGCCTTCTTTTGCTATACCTCCACTCGGCTTTAAAGCAGCAACGGTGGGTTTGGGTTTGGCAACTTCCTTGCCTTTCCCTTTATCACCCTGCTTGGTGGGCCTTTTGTTCTGTCTCTTTCCATTTCCGATCATCAAAATGGACTTCCTTTTTGAGTTCAGATTCTGCTCAGCAGTTCTTAACATGGCGAGCAGTTCAGGAAGAGATTTGTCCATATCATTCATATTGAAATTTAGGACAAATTGACAGAATCTATCTGGCAACGATTGCAAGATCAAATCAGTCGCAAGTTCCTTTCCGAGGGGAAAACCAATCTCTCAAGGTTTTCCACATACCCAATCATCTTGAGCACATGGGGACCTACAGGGGCTCCCTCAGCTAACTTGCCTTGAAAAAGGGCTTTTGAAACATCAAACCTTTCATGCCTTGCTCGCTCTTGATAGAGCATCTTCAGGTGTTCGATCATATCGAACGCTGCCATGTTCTCATGTTGCTTTTGCAATTCTGAGTTCATGGTAGCTAGCATGAGACAAGCAGTTTCATTGACATCATCGACATGCTTCTTATAAGCATCTCTTTCTGCCTTAGGTGCAGAACTAGGAGGTTCCTCTTCAGGAACAAGTTTCTCCAAGACGTACAACTTTCTATCATGTTTGAGGACAATCCTCAGGTTTCGGTGCCAATCCAGAAAATTTGTCCCTAACAATTTTTCTTTGTCAAGGATTGATCGCAAGATGTTGTTAGAGGTGTTTGTTGTCATGGTAATCTACATGAAAATAATGAAAATATAAGTATCATTGACATATTTAATTAGGCCTTTAATTAAATATGCTCCCACTATTTTACTCAAAACAAATGACCCTCATCATTTAATTCAGAAAATCCAGTTGGAAGATTTTCTAGTGGGTCGAGATCCATATTTCACTTCGTTCTAAGTCCGCGTAGGCGGATTACACAAAACTAGGTTATTTAGGTAGGAACTCCTTCCAATTGTATGTAATACAACTCTCGAATATTTTAGTTGGGTGAATAACTCCTTATTCCAATCCATCACATGGATAATTCCCAACACTTGCTTCTAAACATATATAATCTTATTATAATTTGTTTAGTCAAGTTTGACCCATTTTTTTAACAATTGGATATTACAATTATCCCATCGCACCTTAGTAATATTGAACATGCACCTCGCGTAGGCGAAACCTACATTATTCGATACAAGTCTTGATGAATGTTAAAACATGGAAAGCATAAACTTAATATTAAATTTGAGGGAATTTGCAATTATTCTCATCTCACCGGCTTATTTATCATATAAATCGTCTCTCACATGCATCAACATACATACACATGCATCAACATACATATATAATGAAACAGTTATGGCCCCTAGCGCAATTGTTCTCCCAAGACAATGAGAGAACTTAAGCTAACCTAATAACGATCTAAGCTTCTCCAGGCAAGATCTTCAAGGTTGTCTTCCTTTGACACTGACTTCTTTGCTTTTTTCATAACATTACATTACATAAAGAAACTCGTTTTACATACGAGGGAGTGAGATGAGAAAAGAAGTTACATTGAGAAATTAAAAGAGAGGCACGACACGTAGGTCGTATTTTAAAACCCAAAACAAAATAAAGGAAAACTAAGGCCATAACCGATCACCACAAGACAATAATAAACACATTATTATTATTAATTCTTTTAATTAATTAAAACCAAATTAAATCTCGATGACTGATCACATTACGCAGAGTTAGCCGAACGGGTGAATTTTGCCTTGCGTTAACCGGTTAACCATATGCGTTAACCGGTTAACCATATGCGTTAACCGGTTAACCATATGCGTTAACTGGTTAACACTGTTTGAAAATCTGTTCATAATTTGTATTCTTTTTTGCGTTAACCGGTTAACCAAATACGTTAACCGGTTAACACTGTTGAAAAACTGTTAGAAAGCTGTATTTCGTTTCGCGTTAACCGGTTAACCATATACGTTAACCGGTTACCACTGTTTGAAAATCTTTTAGAAAATAGTATTCCGTCTTGCGTTAACCGGTTAACCATATGTGTTAACCGGTTAACACTGTACGAAAATTTGTTAGAAAGCACAACTCTTGTGCAGTCACAACCCAAATCTCATAACTCTCTGACAACACAACCCTTGTGCCGTCATTAACCCTGATGCACCAATTTCAGACCGTCAAACACATCTCCATTGTTGATTCAGTATGATTGATCAACCCGTCATTGCTTCACCATACTAATGTCGGATCAAGAAGCAAACGACCATTGATCGCTCAAAGGAAAACAACCATTGAGTGTTTGAATGAACGAAACAAGAACACTATATCATATATAATGTATTTTGCATCAGGATTACTTATATCATATATATAATTTGATCGATCTCAATTTAATCTTTGATTCATTCTGTTTTAATCGTATTAATACAGAAAAATAAACAGTTATCATATTCATGGTTTCGTAAGTGGCTCTGATACCACTGAAGGAGAATTGCCATCCAAGGCGCAGCGGAATTTAAAAATTTCTCCATTTAGTGATCCTTACGAATGGGCATGATCAGTGATAGAATCGTTACCTCTTGTGGCGATCACGAACGTTGAACGATGACAACGTCTCTACTCAGTCCACACGAACAGATTCCTTCAATCTCAGTGCTAGCTACTACGAATGAAGGCTTTGATTGAGAGAGAGAGAGAGAAACGGAATGCAAGAGTGACAATGCTTCTACCCAAAGGTTCTATTTATAGAACCACTTGTGTGGGCTTCAAGCTAAAAAGCCCATTTAAGTGTATTTTGGCCCATATCTTATAATATGCCCAAAATCACTTAAGCGTGTGGTACCTTACCATATTTCGTATTCCACTTAAGTGCACCGTACCTTACGGTGTTCCTTAGTTACTCTATTTCTCATCAATCCGTCCTTTGTGTGTGACCCTGTAGGTTTTTGCGACGTTGGAAATTATATTAAATCACGCATTTAACATAATAAATAGTGAGCGATATCTAGCAACACATCACTGCTACCCAAGACACGAAAATGTCATGTGATCTGACAAATCCTTCTATGATAATAATTATGTGTATAATTACCCTTTTACCCTTATGTCTATATTGAACACAAGGCATAGACCGTGTCATCCTTGTCCAGTTCAATATTGGGCCCATAGATATTTATCCTGTTACGCAGGATGGGCAAATTCCATCTAGGTCACTCAAGTCCCTTAGCATGCTTCGTGGAGTACCCAACAACTGTCTTTATGGTTATCCAGTTACGGACAACGTTGGATCAGCAATAAAGCACTCGACTCTACATCTAGGGTCCATAGTGGTTTCAGGTCGAAGAGTGGTATACACCATTATCACCATGAGAATAACTTATGACACTTTGCATAACATTCAATATAGTATTCTCATAGCGGGTCAATCCAGTATGAATATTACTCTTAATATTCATACCTATGTTAAAGACTTGATAACTTTTTATCCATGATCCATGAGACGTGATCATCAGTCAACAAACATAATAGTCTTCATGCTTTAATGTTATCCCACTTCACAATAAAGCTTGACTACGGATACTTTAAGAATAGTCTCCTTATGTTTAATGTGATCTCATGATTAAGTCATACTTGATAAATTAAACGGACTATCTATTCTAGGGACTTTTATAAACAAACATAATAAAGAAAAATGCCTTTTATTATTAATAAATAATTCGATACAAGTACCAAAAGTATTGGCCTCTAGGGCTTACACCAACACATTCCATCTCCCAAAATGAATGAATGATATTAATTTGGTAAAAGTCCTCCTTTGACCAATTTGTGATTTCATCCATTCCCTTCCCACTTCATATTATTCCCCTTCTTCATGCATTCATCTCCTTTGGCCTATGATATCACAAAGTCCTAATGCTAGTTGATTGAAAAATTAACATGAGTATGGATGAGATTAGGCCAAACCTTTTGCATATTCTTTTTTGTGTGTGGTATGTTTCATGAGCATAGTTCATTATGATATGTCTCTAACATGCATTAACACCAAAATTTTATTGCCCGGCCTCAAATAGTTGTGACTTCTACATAAGTCCAATTACGATTGCTTAACATAACGCTAAATTTGTGACATGAAAGGCATAAGCATTCTAGTTAGTGAGATTGTAAGTCTCCCCTCTTTCATGGTATTATGTGGAAACTTGGCCTTTTTTCCATCCTTTGGAAGATGTCTTGGTTCATGGATCCATGCTTGTGATAAGTGGGTTGAGTGTTCTCTCAAATTAAAAAGCAAAAGCAAAATAATACTAACTTCTAACCTATTAACTACTAACTTTTATTTTCAGACCATTTATTTTAATGTCATTTAATTCTTGTCGTTTATTCATTTGCCATTGTTCATATCATTCTAATTGTTTATGTTAATGCAATTTGATAATTGTTTATGTTAATGCAATTTTCACTTTGTCCACTTGGACCATATTGTGTGGTCTTTGATCATTAATGTACATAATAACAACAAAAACCCTAAAAAACTTTTGTGTGGACTGTTAGCTTGATCTTGGACAAATGGACTTAGAACCTAGGAAACATTCCTATGCTAAAGGACTTGGGCAATGCCAACTTGTTGAGAAACCGAGTGCTTACAATTTGAAACTTCATATGATCCATCATTCAAGATCTCTCTAAGTTCATCTGCAACATGATCATTGTGAAGCTGTTATTTTGAACTTGTGACTCGTGGAATTCATCTGTTACATGTGCTACTTTGAAAAAGATCATGGAATGGATAATCTTGGATGTGGCTATCTTTATTTGATGCCTTGCTCTTCAAGATAATATAATTGTGCATTTGTATGTTGCTTGATTCTAAAAGTCCAAAGGAATTCTGGGTTTCTATTGACATTCTTGTCTATTGGATTGCTACCCACTTGGTAAGATCTTTTCAACTCTAAACTTTTAATTTTATACATAGGATAGTCTCTTCATCTTCTCCCCATTTCTTTAATTTCAAAATCTCTCTCTCCTTTTTTTCAAAACATTCTTTGTGGGAACTTATTTTGTTCTAAACTTTGACCTTTTGCAGAAAAAGATAGAAACTTTGGCCTTATGCCATTGCATTTTCAAACTCCTGTTCTAAATCAAACTTGTAAATAAACTTAACTATAGTTGACTTAAACTTTCAAAAATCAAAAAAGAATTAACTCATTCAAACCATTTTTAGGCCTTTGTGCCTTTCAAACTTAATTTTTGTTAAAAGCAATGCATCCATTTTGAAATTTATATCACGAACTACGAGGTTTTGATCCCTCATTTTTATGTTGGTACGTAGGCACAAGACCGAAGGTCTTGTCAAACACAAAAATATAATTAATGAATTATTTTCTCATCCTCTCATTCTATTTGTTTGTAAACATCACTTTATTCCAAGTACATATGCATACAAAAAGGGCTCCCTAGGAGTACCTAGGACACTTTGAGTGCTAACACCTTCCCTCTGTGTAACCAACCCCCTTACCTATAATCTTTGACATTTTATTAGTTTTGATTTGAAAACTTCTTACTTTTGGGTTTTGTTCGTACTTTTTCCATTTTCCCTTGGAAACAATAAAAGCGCGGCAGTGACTCTTGTTATTTGATCCCTAGCTTATCCATAGCTTGATGATCATGAATTTACCGCTACAGAAATTAAGTGGCGACTCTGCTGGGGAGTAGTCTCTAGTGGGTTTAGCCTACTTCTTGTGTGAATATATTTGTATATATGTGATGTTTGTACATATGTATGTGTGATATAATCTGCTTATTGTGCTTGGTGATCTCTGTGTGGTGAGATAAGTTCTAACCCGAACTTGAGTGCAATTAAGATAGGAGGATGGTATAGTCATGTTTGACTTGTGTGGAGTAGTCCTTAACAAGTTGACTTGAGATCCATCTGCTCAGTGGATACTCTTTTGGATTTGGAACTAATTGGGTCCGAGAAGCTGAGAACTTTAGAACATCTAACCCATCTTGTCCTATTTAGGATGTTGTGCGGAAACTGTTCAAGTGTAGACTTGATAACATTTGTTACACGATACTACACTCAGACGAGTTTCTCTTGAGAATACTATGGGTCGATGAGTCAGTCATCTTAACCTGTAATATCCGATAGATGGAATTAAGACTCTGGGAATTTTTTAGAACATGATCTACAAGTTTTTATCCTTAGTTCACTCCTTTGGGATGGTTCTTACCCAGACTCCATGCTCCTTTGTGACTTACAACAAACCCTTGATTCTTGGTTGATCCAATCAAGTCTTGTCAATATCAATTGAAGTTGGGTGTTGATAAGGTGTAAACCATAATCCACCAAAATGGATGATTGATCTTGACAATGACTTGATTCATCCCTTGATCTTTGTTTGCCTTGTGTGTGATCCCTTATTTGTGATTGTTGCATTCATGAATTCATGCGCATCATAACATTCATCTCACGAAAATTTCAAGGAACTGAGGTATTATTTGCAAATATTTTCAGACCATGGATTGTGGACGAAGGAACACTAAGAAGTACAGTTTCAGATGTCCCGACTTGAAAGAGTTAAGGAAGCTAACATCTTTTGTATTAGATCCCTTGGACTTCAAACAACGTCATGGGAAGCTTTTGTCCATCTTGTCTGCTGATATGGTTGAAGGACTCTTGAGTGTATTGGTGCAGTTCTATGATCCTCTCTACCATTGTTTCACTTTCCTGAATCTTCTTCTTGTGCCTACCTTGGAGGAGTATTCTCATCTTTTGGGGATACATGTTTCTAGTAGAGTGCGTTTTAGTGGATTGGAGGAGATTCCCCGATCTAGTATTATTGCTGAAACTTTTCACTTGAAGATTTCTGAGATAGATGCTCATTGGGTGAAGAAGGGAGGATTGTTTGAGTTACCATCTGATTTCCTCATCAAGGAAGCTACTGCTTTTGCTCAAGCCGTTAGTGTGGATGCTTTTGAAGCTATCTTGGTGTTGCTCATTTACGGATTAGCTTTGTTCCCTAATATTGACGGTTTTGTTGATGTTAACGACATTAGACTTTTCTTGATTGGGAATCATGTGCCTACTTTGTTGGGTGATATGAATTTCTCTTTACATCTAAGGAATTCTAAAGGTGGTAGAACGATTGTCTGTTTCATTCCTCTTCTGTACAAGTGGTTTCTTTCGCACTTGCCTCAGACGTCTATTTTGTGGAGAACAAACAATGTCTAAGGTGGTATGACCCATCTTTAAGCAGTTTGGAGATTATTGATAGTTGTGGTGAACTCTCTAATGTACCTCTCATTGCTACACAAGAAGGAATTAACTACAACCCTGCTTTGGCTCGTCGTCAACTTGGGTTCCCCTTGAGAGACAAACCTAATAACACTTTGTTAAAAGGTCTTTTCTATCAAGAGGGTAAATATTCCCAACATTGAATCAGAAGATTGTGCATGCTTGGCATAATGTGCATAGGAAGGGAAGATCCGAGCTTGGTCCGTGCAATTGTGTGTAGAAGCTTACACTCTTTCGGTGAAGAAGAGAGCTTTGGAGTTGAAGATGCCTTATCCTTGTAAAAGACCTATGTGTATGGTTGAGGTTAAGCCATTAACTCTCCCTAACCAAGATGTAGAGGAGTTGGAAGACGCACTCGCCAAGATGAAGCAAGAGAAGGATATGTGGGAAGAGCGTTTCCGTGCTTGGGGCAAGAAGCATGAATAGTTGCAGTTGGAGTCTAAGGACAAAGACGCACTTATTGACATACTTGAAGACCGAGTGACGAAAAGACAGAGAGAGCCAGAGGTTTCATCTTCTAGCATGCCTCAACCTTCCATTGCTTGGAAGAAGATTGTTTATCAGCTTTTCCTCGAGAAGACTCAGATGAATGCTTCTTTTAAGACCGAGATCCGTCACATTCGAAGGAAGTACACGGCTACAGCCAGATCTTCTGACATTGTTGTTAAGGATCCTCAGGATGCCTATACTCCTTTTCTCTTGTATTTTTCATTTGGTTTCTGAAAATGTACTCAGTGTAATCCTTCCAATTCATGTAAATAAAAAGAGATTGTTGCAATTTCCATTTAAATATATATATATTTGCAAATGATATAGTAAGTTCCTTGAAAATAAAAAAAATAAAGCATTGCATTTCATTGCATCACTTGCATAAGCAGGTTTTCCCCAGATGTCTAATTGGTGTTTCTTATGTGCTTTAGCCAAGCTGACTCACTGGTACAATACCCAAGCCAATCATCTGAGAATCATGGAGCACTTAGAGAAAGAGAATAGAGAGTTGAAGGACGGAATCGCCCGCCTGACTTCCATGATGGAGTCAGTTCTTCCTACCGAAAGTCAAGCTTCTCCAACTCCTGCAACTCCTCCCGCGAGGACTGTTATTTCAGAAGTAACTACCTCTACCATGCCTGTTATTGCCGCCTACTTTGCGCCAACTATGCCTTCCAGGTTCCCGTTAGGAATGTCGTCCAACTTTATGCTAGAAGGCTTCACACCTACCTTTGCTTCTGTGCCGATATCTAGCCCGGTAATGTCCGTGCCACCTCCCGTTGTGCACACTTTTCCTCCCGTAGAGGTCACCATCTTTCACTCTGAACCGTCTGAGGGTCCATATGTGTATGAGAAGATGGATGAAATGAAAGATCATTTTATTGAGTTGCGCAAGGAATTGAAGACGCTGAGATGTAAAGATCTGTTTGGGAAGAGTGTTGCCGAGTTGTGTTTGGTGCCCAATGTCAAGATCCCGGTGAAGTTCAAAATGCCTGACTTTGTATAAGGGGAACTCTTGTCTGCTCAGTCATCTTGTGATGTATGCTCGCAAGATGTCTACTCAGACAGACAGTGATCAATTGCTTATTCACTACTTCCAAGATAGTTTGACTAGTGTTGCGCTCCGTTGGTACATGAGCTTGGGTAGTGCAAGCATTCACACTTTCAATGACCTGGGGGAGGCGTTTGTTAAGCAATATAAATACAACATGGACATGGCGCCAGATAGAGACCAGTTGAGGTCTATGTCTCAAAAGGACAATGAGACATTTAAAGAGTATGCGCAGCGATGGAGGGAGTTGGCTGCCCAGATCACTCCTCCTTTGGAGGAAAAAGAGATGACAAAGATCTCCTTGAAAAATCTGAGTTCATTTTACTATAAACGAATGATTGCTAGTGCCCCCAATGATTTTACTGAAATGGTAAACATGGGGATGAGGCTTGAGGAAGGAGTCTGAGAGGGACGTTTGTCAAGAGGTGAGGCGTCAACAAGCAAGAGGTATGGTAGTAGTTTCAGCAAGAAGAAATATAGTGAGACGAATGAAGTAATCAGTGGGAGGCAAAGGAGGCCTCGGATCAGAAGAAACCCAACATCCCGTCAACATTATCATCATCAAGTATCTTTCGTTATTCCAGTATTTTCTAATCAACAAACAACACCAGTTCAACAAAAACAACGTCAACAACAACAACCGCAACAAAGAACAAACACCTACAAAACAACAATACCAACAACAATCATCATCAATAAAACTTTGAAAGGAATAAGGTCTCTTTTGACCCGATTACTCTGTCATATGCAGAGCTTTATTCGTCCTTGGTTCTCAAGAACCTGATCCAACCAAGAAACCCGCCACAGATTCCAGAACCACTTCCTTGGTGGGATAAACCTGAACTCCGTTGTCCATTTCATCAAGGAGCACCCAGACATGATATTGAAAATTGTTATCCATTGGAGTATGAGGTTCAGAAGCTTACGAAGAGTGTTATGGTGTCCTTCGAGGACCGCGCGCCAAATGTGAAAGCAAACCCATCGCCGCTCATGGGAACTCTTCTATAAATATGGTGGATGGTTGTCCTGGCGAGTACAAAGTTTTTGATGTGCATTTTATCCGAGGATCCTTGGTGCAGATACACAAGGAAATTTGTTTGTTGAGTGAATGTGAACACAACCATGATGGTTGTGATGTTTGTAGTGTTAACCCGAGGGGTTGTGTTGTAGTGAAAAGGGACATCCAACGTCTGATGGATGAAGGCATGATCCGAATCGGTCAATCCCGTCATGTAGATGACGACGTAAATGTCCTAATGCATGTTTTTAAGCAGCCTGAGAAGTTGCTGATCCAGTATGACTCCAGTAACAGCAATAGTCAAAGATCAGTATTGCTATTGGTAATACGGTTAGCGGGCCCAGACCCGTATTCATCTGATAAAGCTGTGCCATATCAGTATAATGCTACAATGATGAAGAATGGTCAAGAGGTCCCATTAGCTATGACTAGTTCAGTGGTGAGCATTGCTGATGTTACAAAGGTGACCCACAGTGGTCGAGTGTTTGGGCCGGTGTTCCCAAAGGATAAAGAGGAAACAATTGTTGGTAAGAAGGCGGAGGTGCCTAATGTAGATCTAATTGGTGTTTCAAAAGATAAGGTACTCCGACTAATCAATAAAGAGCGAGTCTAATGTGTTAGAGCAGCTGCTCCAAACCCCCTCAAAAATTTCAGTGTTGTCTCTGCTGATGAATTCCGAAGTGCATAGAGAAACACTACAGAGAGTTCTCGAACAAGAATTCGTAGAACATGATGTTATTGTGGATCAGTTTGATCACATTGTGGCTAACATCACTTCTTGCAACAATCTCAGCTTTTGCGACGAAGAACTCCATGAGGAGGGAAGAAATCATAATCTGGCTTTGCACATCTCGATGAATTGCAAAGAGGATGCTTTGTCAAATGTGCTTGTCGATATAGGTTCGTCACTAAATGTGCCTCCAAAGTCAACTTCGTGAAAGCTATCTTACCAAGGAGCGCCTACGAGATATAGCGGTGTAATTGTCAAAGCCTTTGATGGTTCGCACAAAACAGTTATTGGTGAAGTGGACCTTCTAGTTAAGATAGGTCCGGATGATTTTCATATTACTTTTTAAGTAATGGATATCCACCCGGCCTATAGTTGCTTATTGGGAAGGCCATGGATCCATGAGGCAAGAGCTGTTACCTCAACCTTGCACCAAAAGCTCAAATTTGTAAAGAATGGCAAGCTAGTGATTGTTGGAGGAGAGAAGGCGCTATTAGTTAGTCATTTGTCATCTTTCTCTTATGTGGAAGCTGAGGATATGGTTGGAACTCTGTTCCAAGCCTTATTTTTTACTGCAGAGAAGAGAGTTGAGGCACCTATGTCCTTATTAAAAGATGCTTAGGAGATTGTGGAAGAAGGTATTGTTGATTAGTGGGGGCGCATGGTAGAGGTCTCCGACAATAAAGGCAGGACTAGTTTGGGGTTCCAAAAAGGCTCATCAACTGTTAGATCTGAAGATATGCAACTTAGCTTCCGTAGTGGAGGGTTCATTCATGGTAATGAACAACACTTAGTTGATGTGCTAGAGGAAGACAATACCAACTTCGTAACGCATGGAAAGACGTGCAACAATTGGACTGCTGTTGATATTCCTGTTATTTTGCATCGATCTAAGTAATTGCTTTTACATGTTTTAAAATCCTTCTCCTATGCCTAAGGGAGAAGTGAAAATTGTTTAGGCATTTTCAAATTGATCATCAATAAAATTAATTATATTAATCCACATCTATGATGTTTGTTTTTACTTCTTGCTTTATTCTGAAAATGGTAATTGTAAGACCCTAATTTTGACCATAAGATCCCTCATGGCATCATATCATTGCTCATTGCATTGCCTCAATGATCATAGCATCTTGGCTCCTTTACCCTAAGGTTGGGACTTGTGTGAGTTGGTTTGAGACCACCAAGCATGCTTGAATTGTATATTATTGCTTTTCTTATTTTTGTTTACTAACCAAAAGCACAAAAATATGTCACTAACTTGTTTTGTTTTCAAGCTTAAGCAATCAGGAGATCCAAGGCTCCTAGAAGGCTCCTATGATCATTGAAATGGCCAGATGAAGATGAAAGCAAGCATGACAATGGTTCCCAAAGCTCTCAATCATCATATATGTCTCCCAAGTATCTCAATTTGTCAATTTGATCAAGATAAACCAAAGGGCTTGAGGATTGTTTCCTAAGGAAACCTTAATTCATCTGTGCATTGACTGTGCCTTGCTCATGAAGCAACCTCAACCTATAATCAAATTCAATCAAGGGAAGTTCTATAATTCATTATTTTATGCATATATGAGCCTAAGCGAGTATCCTCAGTCATTCATTCATCAAGATTTGAAGTTTGGACTTGAGAAGTTGACCAGTCAAGTCATCTGACTATTTTAAAATCCAATGATACCTAACTTTTGATGTGTTTGTAAAATGAAGATGACCCCAAGATACAAAATATTCTTAAGACCCATGTGAAAAACTTTCATGTTTATCAAAAAATCATTTGAAATTTGGATGGTCATCATTCATTTTAAAACATTATAGGTCATTTTGACTGAAACCCTAATTTTGGGTCAATTTCCCAAGGACCTAACTCCTTCATTTTTACGATTTTAAGGTGAGACTAATTGCATTGGAAATTTTGAGATGTCTACTTTATTTTTTATGTTGGACGAAATTTCATAATCCTAAAACAAACACATGTGATAATACAAAACATTATATAGGTCACTTTGGACCAAAGCCATTGAATCTTGAAAAAGTCCAACATCAAGTGCCCATAACATTCTCATTAAAAATCCAAATTTATTGTCTTGAAAATATTTACAACTTTGATGTTGGAAGTTTTTCCATTTGAGACTTGCATCATTGAAACAGAAGGGCTTGAAGTTTGTCACTTTTGGAAAAAAAATTCAAAGACATGTTTTGTACATCAAACTTCATGGCCAGCTTTCATAAATTTCCAAACTCCAGATGGATTTTTGTTCAACATAGATTTTGTTCCTTATGTCAAGACCTTTCCAACCATTACTCACATGCCTATGTTTAGATTTGTTATGTATGACTTTCGAAGAAGGGAATATTTAGGCCCAAATATGGAATTCACATGAAACCTTCATGCACAAGCAATTGCCATTCAATCTGCACGTCCAAACCTTCTCCAAATCACTTCAGCTTGCAATTCCAATTGGTTTTGGGCCTCACATGCGCCTGTACAGGCCCATGCATGGAGAACCCAATGATCATGCACACGAGTTCTATTCACTCTCCTTGCAGCTTCAACTATAAATAGATGCATTGCTTCATTCAATTCTTAACCTGAAGGTGCCTAAAACTCTACTGGAATTGAATCCCAACCTCACACCAAAGGAATTTTGCATTTTCATTTCACTTTTCAAGTTTGATTTTCAACAACATCAGTTGATCTTCAATACTAATTCCTAAGCCTTGCACTCCTACCATACCTCAAGATCAAGTTGCAAGCAAGAGTTTGGTTGGATCTTGCTCATCAAAGCTGCACTTCAAAGGTTTACATCTCAATTGTTTTGCTTCGAATCTCATCATATATTGTAATTTGCTTGAGTTTGCTTGGTTTTCTGAAGTCCTCATGTGAGAGGCAAGCCAATGGTGGCGTTAATTTCATGAATTGATGAACTGCAGATTGAACACTTGGATTTTCCATCTCTGATCTCTCCTTCCATAGGGATCTTGAGTGAAATCCAAGGTTGCAGGGGTGATGTACATCACCCCAGCTTTAATTTGATATAAGGCACGTATGGTTTGGTTGAGGTTGCAAGACCTGCAACTGGTGGCCGGAATTCATTGGCTCACCGGAGAAGATGGTGGTTTCCACCACCGTCCCTACGTGGCATCTCTTTGGCCCTTGGATCCAATTGCCATGATCTAATCTGAACCTTTGCCTTGTTTGACCTTTTTTAAATGTTTTGTAACGCGTTTGAGTAATATATATGGTGAGCGCGCGTATCTGAGCCACATGATGGTCCACGTTAATTAATGAGGTTGGATCATGCGCTCCAGTTTTTTTCTGCTTTTATAATTTCTGTTTTATTTTCTTTAAATCCATTTATTTTCAAAAATTCATAACTCCTTTATTTGGAATCACAAAAATATGGGACCAATTGCAAAAATTTTCTCTTAAATTCTAGTTTCATAATCTGATTTTTAATTATTTTTGTGATTCCATTTAATATGTTTTGTGAATTATTTTGTTTTTAATTGTTTTTAATTCATTTTAAATACTTTTAGATATTCAAAAATTCCAAAAATATTTTCTTAACACATTTGGATCATGATAAGTCTATGAAAAAATATTCTCATTAATTTCTTAATTGATTTGAGATTTGTTTGAGATTTTAATTCATTTGTGTTATATTTTACTGCTTTTAATGGATTTTAAAATAGTTTCTATTTTCAAAAAATGTTGAGAAAATTTGTCAAATCTTGTTTGACCATGTTAGACTTATGATGATCCAATTGGACTTATCAAAGTTGATTTGATTTGGATTTGAAATCTGATCTTATTTTGTTCAGTTTTTTTTATGTATTATTTTAATTCCAAAAAATACCAAAAATATGTTTGACCTTTCTTGACTTCAAATCTTCATTTCACTTCTGTTTACCATTGATTGATGTTGATTCCATTCACATTTGATCATTTTGTTTTTGTTACGTCATTTGAACTTTCATTTTGTACATTCCATTTTCATCTCTCATCTTCTTCCTTTTCTTTTGACTAATGAGTTAATGATCTCTAGTCATGATCTCTAACTTGTGTTTATTTGGTACATTACATTCCATTTTCTTTTTGGAGCTTGGCTTACTAGTCATGATCTCTAACTTGTGTTTATTTGCCTATAGTTTTATTGACCGGCCTCAGATAGGTGTGACTACTACATTAGTCCACTTACGATTGCTTAACATAGCGCTAAATTTCCTTATGGAACACTAACATTAACTACTAACTACTAAATTTTAATTCAATCATTTAATTCTTGGAATTTACTTTAATGCAATTTTATTTATTTCTCATTTATTCATATTGGCTTTTCCTTTTGCTCATTTGAGCTCATGTTTATGTTTATGCCATTTGCCTTTTGCTCACTTGAGCACATTATTGTGTAAATATACTATTTCCTTGTGTTTGTTTTGTCTTTGTTTGTGTGAACCCAATGCAAAAAGGAGAAAGGACTTAGAATTAGGACCTCACCTATGCTTAATGGAGTTCAAAAGCAACTAGGCCTCATGCCTTTAGAATGCTAAAATTGTTGAAGAGCAACTAGGCCTCATGCCTGTAGAATGCTTACATCTTGATGTTGACTTGAAAGGACCCCTAATCTAAACTCTCTCTTTGTTCATTCTTTTTATTGCATTGTGAACTTTTTGATTGTTTGTTCTTGTGTGATAGGGATTCCAAACTTGAGATATTTAGAAGGACCATTGTCATGAGCATCCAAGTTAAGAGACAAGCCAAATGAAGGTTCTAGGAGTTTGATTGAAAATTTGTTTGATTGCTTGAGTTAATTGCTAAGTCCAAACGAAAGGAGCATCTGGAATCATCTTTATGATCTCAAGAAAGGAACTCCAAGGGTTTTATCTCTTCTATCATCTTTGCATGTTTAGGACTAGCCTTTCTCTTCTTCTCTCCACTCGGACCCAAGCCACACTTTTTGTGCAAACATTGACATTGTCTTCAAATTAGAAACCTAGGCCATATGCCTTTGACTTTTCAAACTCTTTTCATTTAATACTTATTTTGAATTGAATCTTAAGTCAACTTTGACTTCATTTTTGTGAATACTTTTAACTTCTAAATACAACTCACTCCAAGTTATTTTTTGTGGTTCCAATGTCCACCTTTGTTAAAACTTTTCATAAACATTAGTCATTAGGTTTGAGTTATCATAGTGGTCGATGTAAACCTCACCTTATCCTTAGTGATTGGACTATAAGTCTTCCATACTTATTATAGGGTGGATCCCTCACTAGTATGTTGAAGCTCTCCTCACATGGTGGATTGTTGGTTTAGGTTGAGTTTTCTCCTTGTGATAATAAAAGACCTTAAGGCTTTTGACAAATTAATTCACCAACTTATTTTGATACTTTTACCCCGAACTACGAGGTTTTGATCCTATCTTTGTGATGGTACGTAGGCAATGGGTTTATCCATTCAAACAACAAAATTGTAAATAATTTGTATATTCTTTTCTCATCTCCCCAATCATGTTTGCACAAATATTTTCACAAATACCAACCTACCATACAACTTTGAAAAAAGGGCTCCCTTAGAGTACTAAGGATATTTTGGGTGCTTAAAACCTTCCCATTGCATAACCAACCCCCTTACCCTGATCTCTGACATTTTTATTAGTTTTTGATTTGATAAAACTTCTCGGTTTTTGTTCGCTTTCTAACCTTTCCTTCGGATAAATAGAAGTGTGGTGGCGACTCGAATTGTATGATTTACTTTTGATTTAGTCAATAAATCTAAAGGTAACGAATACCCCGCTACAGTAATCACAAAAAAACATAAATAAACAATATAATTGCCCATCTGCAAAATATTTGGTCACAAATTCACTTCTCTAAAATCAAAATATCAAATCATTATGTAGGTTGGTTCCTAACCCCATTGAATACAATGATCCTTCTCCTTCTCCAAATTTCGAATTCCCCGTGTTTGAGGCCGAGGAGGAAAGTGATGTAGAAGTGAGTGATGAATTATCTCGTCTTCTTGAGCAAGATGTGAAGGAAGTCAAGATTGGGTCTCGCCTGTGTCCAGATGTTAAGAAGGGTTGATTGATCTTCTTCGAGAGTATTCAAATGTGTTTGCTTGGTCCTATCAAGACATGTCGGGGTTGGATTCTGAGATCGTGGAGCATAGATTATCGTTAAAGCCAGAATGCCCTCCAATCAAGCAGAAGTTGAGTAGAACGCATCCTGATATGACTGTGAAGATCAAAGAGGAAGTGCAGAAGCAGATTGATGTCGGTTTCCTTGTGACCGCTGAGTATCCGCAATGGATGGCCAATATTGTGTCTGTGCCGAAGAAAGATGGAAAAGTCTGCATGTGTGTCGACTATAGAGATTTGAGTAAAGCCAGTCCGAAAGATGATTTCCCTTTGCCACACATTAATATGTTGGTAGACAATACTGCTAAATTCAAAGTCTTTTCATTTATGGATGGATTTTCTGGATACAATAAGATCAAGATGGCACCCGAAGATATGGAGAAGACCACATTCGTTACACCTTGGGGAACATTCTGTTATAGAGTGATGCCTTTTGGTTTGAAGAATCCTAGTGCAACGTACCAGAGAGAAATTACTACTCTTTTTCATGATATGATGCATAAAGATATTGAAGTTTATGTCGATGACATGATTGCTAAATCAATTGATAAAGAGGAGCATGTTGAGCATTTGTTGAAGCTGTTCCAGCGTTTGAGGAAGTATAAACTCCGCTTGAATCCCAATAAGTTTACTTTTGGTGTTCGTTCTGGTATGTTTTTAGGCTTTATTATCAACGAGAAGGGTATTGAAGTTCATCCTGCCAAGGTCAAAGCAATACAAGAGATGCCTGCGCCCAAAACTAAGAAGCAAGTCAGAGGTTTTCTCGGCAACTTCAATTATATTTCCAGATTCATTTCCCACATGACTGCCACATGTGCACCTATATTCAAGCTTCTTCGGAAAGATCAGTCTTGTGATTGGACTGAAGACTTCCAGAAAGCTTTTGACAATATCAAAGAATATTTGCTTGAGCCTCCGATTTGTCTCCATCTTTTGAAGGAAGACCGTTGATCATGTATTTGAATATGCTAGAAGATAGTATGGGTTGTGTTCTTGGTCAGCAAGATGAGACTAGAAAGAAATAATTTGCAATTTACTACCTCAGTAAGAAGTTCACCGACTGTGAGACTCGGTATTCTCTTCTTGAGAAGACTTGTTGCGCATCGGCTTGTGATGCTAAGCATCTGCATCAGTATATGTTGAATCATACCACTTTGTTGATATCCAAAATAGATCCAATCAAGTATATATTTCAGAAACCTGCTTTAACTAGGAGGATTTCCCGTTGGCAGATGTTGTTATCAGAGTATGATATCGAATACCGATCTCAGAAAGCGATCAAAGGTAGTATCTTGCCTGACCATTTGGCTCACCAACCAATTGAAGATTACCAGTCAGTGCAGTATGACTTTCCTGATGAAGAGATTTTGTACTTGAAAATGAAAGATTGTGATGAACCATTGCTTGAAGAAGGTCCAGAACCTGGTTCCTATTGGGGCATGGTATTTGATGGAGTTGTTAATCAATATGGAAATGGCATTGGGGAAGTGATTATTACTCCTCAAGGCAGACATCTACCATTTACAGCTAGATTAGCTTTCAAGTGTACAAACAACATGGAAGAATACGAAGCTTGTATTATGGGGATTGAAGAGGCCATGAATCTCAGAATCAAGTATTTGGATGTCTTCAGTGATTCAGCTTTGGTTGTGAATCAAATCAAAGGAGAATAGCAGACAAATCAACTCGGTTTAATACCATATAGAGATTATGCAAGGAGGATTTCAACTTTCTTTACAAAGGTTGAGTTTCATCATATCCCTCAAGATGAGAACCGGATGGCAGATGCTCTTGCAACGTTGGTATCAATGATCGTAGTGAAATATTTGAATAAAGTTCCTAATTTGTCTGTGATACGTCTTGATAGGCCAGCTCATGTGTTTGATGTTGAAGAGATCAAAGACGAGAAGCCATGGTACTTTGATATTAAATGTTTCCTCCAAAGTCAGATTTACCCGCCTGGGGCATCTTTGAAAGATAAGAAGACTTTGAGAAGATTAGGTGGTAATTTCTACTTGAATGGTGATATAATATACAAGAGAAACTTCGACATGGTTTTGCTCAATGCGTGGATAGACACGAAGCAGACTTGTTGATGACCGAAGTGCATGAAGGTTCCTTTGGTACTCATTCCAATGGACATGCAATGGCGAAGAAGATGTTGCGAGAAAGTTACTATTGGCTGACAATGGAATCTGACTATTGCAAATTTGTTAAGAAATGCCACAAGTGCCAAATATATGCTGATAAGATTCATGTTCCTCCGACACTATTGAATGTTATCTCTTCCCCATGGCCCTTCTCCATGTGGGGAATTGTTATGATTGTTATGATTGGGATGATTGAACCCAAAGCTTTGAATGGACATCGTTTCATTTTAGTGGCAATTGAATACTTCTAAAAATTGGTTAAAGCGGCATCGTATGCATATGTAACCAACCAAGTTGTTGTAAGATTTATCAAGAATCAGATTATATGCCGTTATGGTGTGCCAAGTAAGATCATTATTGATAATGGATCAAACTTGAATAATAATATAGTGGAAGATCTTTGCAAGGACTTTAAGATTGCACATCATAATTCTTCTCCCTACAGACCCAAGATGAATGAGGATGTTGAAGATGCGAACAAGGAACATCAAGAAAATTATTCAGAAGATGGTTGTCACATATAAGGATTGACATGAGATGCTCCCATTTGCTTTGTATCGGTATCGTACATCCATTCACACTTCAACAGGGGCACCCCCTTTCTCTCTTGTTTATGGTATGGAAGCAGTGCTCCCCGTCGAGGTTGAGATTCCTTCATTGCGTGTGCTCATGGAAGCCAAGTTTACTGAGGCTGAGTGGTGTCAGACAAGGTTTGATCAGCTGAAATTGATTGAAGAGAAAAGATTGACAGCCATGTGTCATGGTCAATTATATCAGCAAAGGATGAAGAAAGCTTTTGATAAGAAGGTCAAGCATCGTGTGTTTAGAGAAGGTGACCTTGTTGTCAAGAAGATTTTATCGTTTAACCTAGATTCTAGAGGAAAATGGACCCCTAATTATGAAGGCACATATGTTGTTAAGACAGCCTTTTCAGGCGGAGCATTGACTTTTACAATTATGGATGGTGAAGAATTCACTCGTCCTGTGAACGCAGATGTAGTCAAGAAATACTTCGCCTAAAAAGAAAAAGAACAACTCGCTAATTTGAAAACCTGAAAGGGAGGCTTAGGCAAAAATGAGCGTCTCGGTGGATTGAAAACCCGAAAGGAGATCTAGGCAAAAATTAGAGATATAAAACAGAAAGAACTTCCCGATAAGTTGAGTACGCCACCTTAGGGAAACTTACGCAAAAATTAGGGATTATGGCAAGTAACTACATTCTACTGATCTTCAAGGTTTTGAAAATTTGATTGAGCACAAGGGTTGACATCGATTCATCAGCCCAGTAGCGGTCAAGAGCACAATGGATATCAAGAGTTGGTAGAAGGATTAAGGAGCATTTGTATTCAATGTAACCCTTATTCCATTGTAAATTACCATTTTCAAATTTGTAAACATCTATGGAGTCTTGTCATTTATAGACTACCATCCTATCAAATAAAGTTGAGCTTTTATCCAATTGTTTCTACCCTTATTCACTTCAGCCAATAGTTTTGAATTTTATTATGATCATTTTTGAAATTAAATTTTTAATCAAAATCAGTTTTTCTTGAAAATATATAAGCAAGAATTTTTCAAAGCAATTAAAAGAAATATCAACAGCATTTTGAGGGATAGCAAGTCCTTAAGTGCGAAGCATCGAATGTTCCCCAAACAGTTAACCCTTCGAGCATCCCTAGACATTAGTGTTGATTCAATTCCTCGGCGGAGTATTTGATACCAAGTGAAGATTCTTTCTTTGTCCCCAACTGAGTTGGTTGATTCAGCTTCTTTGCGGCGTGTCCTTGTCCCTAACAGAGTGTTAGCCTTCCGCAGCGGAGTTCGTATGTTCTAAGCATGATTGCTCTTTATAGACAGTTGATTTTCGCCAGTAGATTGCATTGGTTTCCCCGCCGATCGCCAGTCGACTTGCTCCCAGTTAGAGTTTTCTCCTGGTTTTTGAGCAGATTTTGTTATGATTGTTCTCTGTAGGGTTGTCTCCCACTTTTATGGTGTTGACCTAAAATTCCCCACAGATTTGATGTGTTCCTTCCTCAGAAGATCTCCTCCTTCCTCAGCTAGGTTTGTGCCTTTGGGATGATGATCTCTCTATTCTCCAGTAGTTGTCTCCATATTTTATGGATTGACCGAGGATTATACTGATGATTCAATTTATTTGTGACACCTTTGTATCCTTTGTGATCGGTTTTGTCAGCATAATCATCGTATATACATATACATATATATTCATACAATTTCATATTTGCATATTTGCATATCTGATTAAATTGTTGGTTTGAGATTCTCATTCCCTGTATGGCGGTACTTTATCCCCATACAAATTTCGGTGTTTGTCCTACCTCAATTGTAGAGTGTCAGCCCCTTAGGCAGAAAGACTCTAACCTTTCTCCCTCTCCCCACTGAGTCGTTTCCTCTTGGATGATTATTACTTCAGTTTCCTCCCCTGTTTTTTATCTGGATGGAACCATTCCCCTTGAGTTATGTCCTCATTGGGTTGAGTCTTGATTGACTGTTTCTTTCTAGCTCCTACCTAGATAGATACTTTGAGTTCCCTAAGAGTCTATTACCCAGTAACTGGTAATATTCTTCTTAGTTTGCAGTTTGGTACTTCTTGCCCACTACCCGGCAAGAGTACCCTTGTTTTTCCCCAGTAATGGAATCCCCAGCGGATCTGATTTCCCAGGAAGTATATCCTTGATATGTTTACCCTAACCAGTGACGGGTATCTTTCTCTCCCCTGCTTGAGTCTATCCTTGATTTGTCCATCCTAACTGGTGACGGATATTCTCTTTGTGGTATTCTACCCAGTAAAAAGGTAGTTGTAATCCCTATTCTTGTTTCCCAGAGAGTTAATCCTTGATATGTTCATCCTATCCGATGACGGGTTTCCTTCTCTTTGCGGTCTTCTACCCAGTAACTGGTAGTTGTAAATCCTGCTTTTGTTCCCTCTTCAAAGTTTATCCTTGATATGTTCACTTTAACCAGTGAAGGATTTTCTCTCTTGGTATTCTATCCAGTAGCTGATAGATGTAATTCCTATTTTTTCTCCCCTTTCAGAGTCGATCCATGATATGTTCATCCTAACCGATGACGAATATTCTCTTCTGGGTATTCTACCCAGTAAAAAGGTAGTTGTAATCCATATTCTTGTTTCCTAGAGAGTTGATCCTTGATATGTTCATCCTAACCGATGACAGGTTTCCTTCTCTTTACGACAAATATCCCATGAACCACTTGTGCAACAGTTGAGCACAACGTCTGATCAATCCCCCTCGCCTCTTCTCGTTCCGGTTATGGATCGAGTAATAAACATCCCCAACCAAGGTAGGAACAGGATTCCTCTGCATAAACACCCGGATGACATTAATGTCCACAAAGTTCTTCTGATTAGGAAACAGGATGATCCCATAGATGCTCACAGCAATCAAAGCACAAGCGGCCCTCCAATTACCCACAACAGGATGCTCCTTGGCCTTAGCCTCCAAGAAACTCAAATGAAAACCGGGCAACTTTCCCTTCTCCTTCAAACCCCCCTTGGTCACCTCTGGGCTTAAATAAAGAGCACAAGAAATCTCAACAACATCAAGTTCATCCTTAATGACATAGAACGGAATCTGGTCCCTGATCGGAAGACCCAGGATACTGGCATAGTCCTCCATCAAAGGTCCCAACAAGTAGTCCGGGAACACAAAGCACCTCAAGCCCGGGTCATAGAACTGGAGAAGAGTATGGATGGCACTCCTATCTAGATCTGTAAGCCTGAAAACCACCTTCAGAATACCACCATGAGACTCACGGAACATCCCCACATGGTCAGGTGTAATCAATGCTATCATATCCTTCAACACATCAATCTCTGGATTGAAGAAACTGTAGACGACGTCATCTTTATAGTCGGGCCTCATGTCTGGAGCACAAGTGTGTCTCTCGACCAGGATCTCAATCAAGAATGTCCCCTGCATATGGATAAACATGAGTTAGATGCAGATAAATGCAAAATGTGAATGATGCTGATGTATGAATGCAATACACTGTGCCATCCTCCAAGTCATCTGAACATCCACTGCACTGAGCTACGGTCTCTGAACTGATCACAACCATCTGAGGGAATAGGTAACCACAAATCCAACTCAGGGTTCCGAAATAAACGGAACCAAAGGATATATCACCATCATCACTAGAAACCACTGATCTGATATCAACACAATCATCTGTACCAACCCAGGGAATCCTGAAATAAACGGATCCCCGCTGATAAATACCACGGACAGAACTTCGGCGTCTCAGAAATAAATCTATAAAACCGACTTATAAATAAAACTATGATCAATAACTGAACCATTAGTCACCATCAAAGTCACCATCAGAACATGCATCTGTAAGAACCAACCCTCCCCTCACAGGTGAATTCTAATCAGGTCATCCTAACGCGGATAATGGTCTCGACAATCGGACAAGATACTCAACGGGTTTGCCCTTTCGGGTGTGCCGCTGCAGCTCTCATAAGATCGTCTAAACCCAATATCCGGGAAAAAACGGTCACCAAAGTCAACAACTCAGATGAGGTAGCCCAACCAAAGTGGAGTACTCCACCCAGGAGAGGTCTCTCAAAAGAACCTCGTTCGGCTTGTGGTATGTCATGTGGCAACAACATGCTGATCCAACATGTGAGGAAACGTGAGACCACGCTAATCCTAGGTGTATACTCGGGCTTGGGTTTTAGCCCCACTCAGAACACCCACCCCAAATCAGAGGAACCACCTGTACAGAAGACAGCACAATGATAGTAAGATGTATGCAAACATCTATGCAAATGTATACAATCACAGCATAATTATCAATGCAATAAATAGAGCAGTAAAGCAACCACAACTATCCTACAGAGTGCTAGGAATGACTCGCTTAGGGAAGATGGACCAGCAATAGGTCAACTTCTTAGTCCCCAGCAGAGTCGTCAGTTGTCGCATCCGCGAAAAACAACCGGCGGGAAAACAAACAAACAGAGACGCCACCATGCGTTATTTAACCCAAAGGAGGGAAAGGAAACGCTCGAAGTAAACCTGGAAAGGAAATGGTCTTACGACCGGAGATTGCAAGGATCGGGAGTCGGTTACGCAAGGGGAAGGTATTAACACCCCTCACGTCCGTCGTACTCGACGGGATCCACGCTCAGAAGAATAGAATAAGGTTGCTGAATAACTGCTCAAAAAGTGCACACACACTGGAATAAAACACAGAGGGAAGAAGAGGGGAACGGGGCTCGCTAGGATATCACATCCTATGCCTACGTATCTCATCTGGAATGAGAATCAGAGCTACCGTAGTTCGGCTAACGCATGCCGAAACAAAACACAACACAAAGACGCTGAGACGTCAAAAGAAACACGCAAATGGAAATAGACTGCCAATCGCTGGACTTACGTTAGACTCCACACAAACAAACACACAACACCGGGAAACCGAATGCCAATCGCTGGACTTACATCAGACTCCAAACACGTAACAAAAGCAGGAAACGGAATGCCAATCGCTGGTCTTACATCCAACTCCTAACACACCACAAATAGGAAACGGAATGCCAATCGCTGGTCTTACATCCATCTCCTAACACACAACACCAAAGGGTATCAAATTGACAAGCTAACAGGGAGTCTGGAACTCGAGCCTAGTAGCTGTCAAGCAAAACACACATAAAAGAAAAGAAAAAAAAAGTTTGCCCGGAGAGTTCTTGCACGATCTCCTGCCTACGTACCTCATCTGGTATGAGGATCAGGGCGACGTAGTTCCCCTGAACAGGGGAGAAATTTCTATCCTAACCAGAGACTGGGAAATAACAAACTAAAAGGGAGACTGACTCGGGCCTAATAGTTGTCATGTAATCCACAATAGTCCTAGGTTGGGGTTTCTAACAAGAGTGGGACTCACACAGGCAGTGAGTCAACTCAAGTATATCTCTACGTACATTCAACTTCCTCGAAAGTTGATCATACGACTCCTACAGAAAGGAGATGAGAAGCAAAATAGATAATCATCAAAAGCAATCAGCACACACTATACACAACCAAGGGGCTCAAGCAAGGTTGGGCTTTAGTCAAGGGGTCATATCGACCTTGACAAACAAGCCAACTGGAAAGGGTGGTCAGGCTCTTAACCTCTAACATTGAGAGTTAGGGTGATCAGATGAACTGGAGATGAGGGTTATGCCTCATGGCTCTTAACCCGGGCCTGGGTGAGCTTGAATCAAAGAAGGTGTGGGAGTCCAGAATGTGGGACTCTATTCCACATGACTGACACAACAAGATTTTGGGTTTTTATTCAAAGTGCATCAACACATGGTGTGAGCAAGATGAAAGACACAACTGAATAGCAGGGGATGGATTGCATATCCCTTCTATCTGCCAATGCCTCTTCACTTAGAAGGTATTTATATGTACAAGGCACAAAGATAAACAAGCACAAACATTGCCTCTTAAGGAGGGCTTCAGACAGGTGCCTGCCAAAATAACATGACAGGTCTTCCAGACTACATGGAGTTAAGGAAGTTACCTAAGTGGTATGCCAACCACAAGCAAAGCAAAGCAACTCAAATAATGAGTTAAAGAGGCTAAAGTACCTGTGTAAACAACCAAACAATCAGTATAGTATTCAGACAAAACAATCAGAAAGTCCAATAGTGAGACAACCACTCATCAGACAACATCAATGCAAGGCATGAGATGCAAGCAAACTAAATTAATTCATCATCCACAAGACCTATAAAACAGTAAAGTTAGTCAACCAAAATAACTTGTATCTCAAGTGATGAGATCATATCAACCAATGTGGTTAATTGCTTGCAACCTGAAACACAAAGTCCAAAGGATGAGAACAAACCACTAGCTCAAAGGCTGGCGTCAAAGGTGGGGCAAAAAGTCAAAACAGAACTTGATATTCAACATGAAGCAACTACATTCACTCAAGAACATGTCCTAAAAAGGACCAAATCAAAATCATTAAGCAAGGTCATGTAGTAAGCAAGAGAAGGCAAAGACAATTTCAAAGCATTCAAATGATCATCAAGAATCAAAATTCCATATCAAAACAGAAATGAATCAAATAATTCTGGAAATGTTCATGTGCACACAACATGTCTAATACAATCATCAGGCCAAAAATCATAAACAGAGGAGCTCATTTGATATGGATATGAAAATGGACAAGCCAGACATCCAATAGTGTGACACAAATTGTCACACCTAAAGTACATGTGTCCCAAACAGTGAAGACAACAACAAAAAATGCCAAATAAAATCACACAAATCCATCAACATGTTAAGAATCATCATGCAAAATTTCATGGCAATTGGAGCATTATTGAGCATTTCATGATAGGAAGAATGAAGCAAGGTCACAAAAGCATACATGTTCACATAATCAGCCACAATTCAAAATCCAGAAATGGTAAAATCATAAAATCAAAAACAAAAAAATTCTAGACATTTCAAGGATCATGTAGCAAAAAACCTAGAATTAATTGGATCATTTTTCAATTTGATATGAATTTTTGAAGTTGGCAAAATATTTGAAATAAAAATGTGACATATGGTGAAATGGAGGGAAAAGTGGAAATGTGAAGAAATTTGAAATTGGCTTCAGCAGGAATCGAAGTGAGGGAGGGGCAAAACGTAGTAGTTTCACTTAATCTCGCTGGCCTCCACGTCATGGTCAAATGCACAAGTGGCATGGTCAAAGGAACGGTGACCAATCGAACAGCCAACAGGCGCGCATGTGGCGCTCGCGTGGACATGAAGGTGGACCAAACCCTAGCGCCAGCCAGGTCTGTACAGACGGCGGCGTGTACTATTCACATGCGGAGGAAACAACCGTCTTCTTCGTGAAGACGGTTGATGAACAGTGCTCGCGAATTTTTTTTTCCAGAATTTAAAACTGATTACATCATTGGACTCGTCTTGGCATGTAGAACTCAAATCCACTATCATTTCATCCTAATTCCTACTGTACAGTGAGAATCGAAGAAGAATATATATGAACATCAAACATTAAATCCACATAACTTTGTCATTTCTCAATCATTTTTCATGTTCTTTATATCAGAATGATCAGGAAGCAAAGATCTACAACATTAGGCACATAAAAACAAGAATTAAGAGATGCGAAAATTTGACCTCTTGAAGCTTCAACAATGGCAGTGGTAGATTCAAGGCTTGGCAAGCATCCAAATCCACTCCTGTATCACTATTATGTAGCTTGAAGTTGAAATTGAGGCTTGGCACAACTTAAATCTTGCTCAAATAACCATTTCCATCTTCACCTTCATGAACTTGATATGCTTGATTTTTACACGAATCCTTTAAAACAAAGCTTGATCTACACCAAATCCATATCACAGAACAAGAATATGCAAGAAAATAGCAAGGTTATGTGGAAGAAATTTGAATTTTGGTTGAGAGAAAAAAAATGGAGGGAAAATGAGATCTAGATCTAGAATGATGACTAATCACAAATTCTGTTAGGATTATGTATTTATATGATGTGTTAATCCTACTGAAAATTAATTAAGCTTTGGTTAATTGTGATTAAGTGAAAATAAGGGGTTTGGCCAAAAATGACATTTTGCATGGTGCATGGAGCAAATGGACGTGAACAGTAACCAATGAATGATCAATTTCACTTAAAATCTTCCAATTAACACAATGGCAATGGTGATTTGTCCCCATGATGCACCAATTTCAAATTTAGCATTTTCCCTCCAAAATAAACCTGAATATGCATATGATCATAAGATGAATTTTCATGCAATGTGATGAATGCTTTGGAAATTTCATGTCATGAGAAGAATTTGGCAAAAAGGAGCACTCAATTTGGAGTTATGAGTCAAAATATATGGCCTTTTGAAGTTTCAAGCACACTTGGTAATGATTTGATCTTATCTCCTCAACCATTCGTCATAAATTCATGATCTTGGACTTTTTGGAAATGGGGGAGAAAGATCTTCAACTTTCATGTTGGACAAAATTTCATTTGAAGCATCTTTGATGATGTAAGATCAAGTTGAATTTGGTCCAAAACCTTTCCATTTTTGGAAACTTTCAATTACAGGTCACTTTCCATTTTTGGAAACTTTTGATCTGACCTCAAATTATTCAATGTGGATGTTTGTAATGACAAATGAACCTCTTTTAAGCATGAATGAGATGTTGAAACTCAATTCTCCACCTCCTAGCCCTCAGTTGACTTTCTGTTGACTCTTATGAGCCCCAGATGACTTGAACATGCTCTGATCACCTTGAGCCTCAACCACTGGAGGAAATGGCTCCAAAATGAAACCCTAGCTTATACAAGCTGAATAAAATAATATGATGATCTCCTTATCAAGAAAGACCTCATCTCCTTGAAAATCCCTGGTTGGAATAGGAGTCACTAATTAGGGTTGACCAGAGGTCAAAACCCTAATCCTAAGGAACCTGAGCATGAACAATGAACCCCTTGGTGATGATAAAACCATGATGATGGTGATATATCCTTGCCAACAAGATAATACTCAACCTCTGAAGGACCAAGAAAACCCTAATTGGAGCACAAACCCTCAGATGGCTAGTGATCAATTTATGGAGACCCTCAGGCTTGAACCTCTTAACCTCTCTATCTTCTGAGAAAGACTTAGGAGGATGACTTGTTTATTTTCACATGATATGCAATATGCAAATTCCTAATGCCCTAAAAAATGAAATGCAATATGCCAAACTAGTCCCAAGGGAGGAGGGCAAATTTTGAGGTGTTACAGCTGCCCCTATTCAATCCATTGTGAACCTGTCGATATGAACAACCTCGGCTTTCAGATGATCAGGGTTAAGAGTGATTGAATACCAAGAACAGGCGAACAATTTACGCTCCGCTGTGAAAATAATTAACAGAGCCTGTCAGAATCGGCAATGAGCAATCTCAAAAGAAAGAATCCGTCTGGTACGCAGAAATTCGGCTTGAGTACCGAGAAGAAATATTGACTCGGATACCAAAATAAATGGTAACACAGGAACCACCATGGCCTGAACGCCGCTCGTCAGTCTGAATACTGAGCATCGGAATATGAGAGTATTGATATCAGTCTGAACACCGAGAGATTGGCCTGAATGCCTGAAAAACTGGCCTGAATGCCATTTCGGTCTGAATACCGCTTCGGTCTGAATACCGGAAACTTGTTCGATCTGAAAATCGGAAATTGGCCTGAATGCCACAAGTACTTTGACCTGATCGTCGGAAACTTCTTCGATCTGAAAATCGGAAACTGGCTTCAATGCCAAAAGTACTTCGACCTGATCGTCGGAAACTTCTTCGATCTGAAAATCGGAAACTGGCCTGAATGCCACAAGTACTTCGACCTGATCTTCGGAAACTTCTTCGATCTGAAAATCGGAAACTGGCCTGAATGCCACAAGTACTTCAACCTGATCGTCGGAAACTTCTTCGATCTGAACATCAGAAACCGGCCTGAGTGCCACAACGGTCTAAATACCCAAAAACTGGCCTGAATGCCGCTTCGGTCTGAATACCCGAAAAAAATTTATCATGCCTGTCAGCATAGGCAGAACTAAGGGACAGTGACAAATGAGGCGGCACGCGTGCCAACGACCTATGCTGGGGATAACAAGCCATGAGCATGCTATCCTCTATTCAACCCTAGCAAACGAACAATTTGCGCTCAGCTGGGGGATTTTTCTTACTTTTCTTTTTGGACCCCGAAACTTCTTTGATTTTTTATTATTATTTCCATCTCCGCCCGACAGAAACTCCTCCTCCAATATCGCACTACTGGGGAATATTCTTGATCTGACATCTTGATGATAAACTCCTCAGAGTAACATCTTCACCATCTGGCGAAACCAATCCTCAAACAGTAACCACGGCTTGCGACTAGTTTATGCTTGCAATGCTTATGCATGATGATTTTTTTAGCGTAATGCTCCATAATCATGGAAATGCTACGCAATTTATTATGCAATACGCTATGCTTTCCTAAATGATGAACGCATAAAAAGTACCCCCTCAATGGACTCTACTGGGAAGCTCGAGGCACTCCGCTGATGAACTCGTTATCGCTCCAATCTCCACCCTGTTGGGGAATAGCACTGCGGCTGGGGAATAGGCAACCCTCACCAGGGATGACCTCCACTGAACCCAATCCGCTTGGGTACTTCGCTGGGGAAGAAACCACCACCACACTCTGCGGGGAAAACATCAATCTTCGACTTGCTAGGGGAAACTAACAAGCTCCGCCGCTAGGGGAAACAACTACCAATAGACACATCTACTGGGGAAATAGCAACCTTCAGGCCTGGCTGCTGAGGAGATACCAGTCTTGAACCCGCTGGGGAGATAACGATCCCGACACTGCTCGGGAAGACAAAGACCTTGAATCTGCTGGGGAGGTAACAATCCCGACATTGCTTGGGGAAGTAAAGAAAGTCTGGCACAGAACACCCGTCGACTCGTCGAACCCTGGTATTCAACATCTAAATCTAGTGTCAGCTTTCCACTTTTGAGAGCTCCCAGGCTCGTCTGGACTTTTCTGATTCATCACCTTGTATTCTCGACTTCTCCGTACTCTACGGAGATCGAACTCCCTGGATTCATACAAACTTTCCTTTGAAGAGTCTTCTTGATTAATCCTCCAGGATCGTCGCACGTTCTCTCACCGTCTTTTCAGCATTCTTCAATCATTGTCCCTAATTGGACTCCACGGGGATCTTTTGTCAAAAGCTTCACATCACAACCTGCAAGTGAGTGAAAACATCTAACAGCACCTGCAAAAGAGATCGTTAGATAAAAACGTGCCCCAGGTGTGCCAAAGTTTCAACACCTGGGTCACTCCACCTTCCGAATAAGATTTCAAGTTTTCAATCTTATGAACATGCATTGGAAGGGACCTGTATGTCTTAAAATGCCAAGATTCTTTATCAAAATAAACAGATGTTTTTGCAATCAAAGCGGTAATGAAAACAAAAAAAAAATTATTTGACTGAATATGCATTTTATTGATTGAAAAAGGTGGCTCAAGACTGAGCAATACAAAGGAAGCAATTCCTGAAAAGAGGTAATTGCGCACAAAAGGAAAAATCTATCCTAATGGCAATGTGGAACCGCAATCTCATCGAGTTCCAACTCGGTTACACCCCATATGTCCTCAAGGCTCTCCGTGCTTTCTGCCTTCTGAACAAGACGATTCCGACTGATCCCTGCCGGATATTATCCACTTGTCGTATTCGAAGCACAAACGATCATGCTGGACGCAGTTGTTCGTTTCAATCCCTCTTTTTCCTGGACCGCCCTTTCGGGTTTTCAGTCCACCGGGATACCCTTTTTTTCCCAAGCCGCCCTTGTGGGGTTTTCGACTTGCCGGGTGTACAATTTTTTCTTTTTATCCCTAATTTTGGCCCGAACCTTTTTCATTTTTTTCGGTTCGCCGGGATGCCCATTTTTGCCTGGACTATTTTACTCTTTTCGTCCAGCGGGTCTCTTTATACGAAGTATTTTTTAACTGCGTCCGCATTCACATGGGATGGAAAATCCTCGCCATCCATGGTCGTCAACAACAAGGCTCCGCCAGAGAAAACCTTCTTGACCACGAATGGACCTTCATAATTGGGTGTCCACTTGCCCCTACGATCGTTTTGAGGAGGAAGGATCCTTTTCAACACCATATCACCTACATGATACACACGAGGTCGTACCTTTCGGTCAAAAGCACGCTTCATCCGTTGCTGGTACAACTGCCCATGACAAATGGCCGCCAGCCTCTTCTCCTCAATCAGGCTTAACTCTTCATACCGAGTCCTTACCCATTCAGCCTATTGCAATTTCACATCCATCAGAACTCTCAACGACGGAATTTGAACCTCAACTGGTAGCACCGCTTCCATCCCATATACGAGTGAGAAAGGCGTTTCCCCAGTAGATGTACGCACCGAGGTTCGATACCCATGCAATGCAAACGGCAACATCTCGTGCCAATCCTTATAGGTCACGACCATCTTCTGCACAATCTTCTTAATATTCTTATTGGCTGCCTCAACCGCCCTATTCATATTTGGACGATAAGGAGAAGAATTGTGATGCCCAATCTTGAACTCCCGACACAGTTCTTCCATCATCTTGTTGTTGAGATTAGAACCATTATCAGTAATGATTCTCTCGGGAACCCCATATCTGCAAATGATGTCTCTCTTCAGAAATCTGGCAACGACCTGCTTCGTCACATTCGCATAAGAGGCTTCTTCCACCCACTTGGTGAAGTAATCGATAGCCACTAATATGAACCGGTGCCCATTCGAAGCCGTAGGCTCAATCTTCTCGATCATATCAATGCCCCACATAGCAAACGGCCATGGAGATGACATCAAGCTCAACGGATTAGGAGGCACGTGCACCTTATCAGCATAAATCTGGCATTTATGACATTTTCGCACGAAATTGAAACATTGGGCCTCCATTGTCATCAAATAATACCCAGCTCTTAACAGCTTCTTCACCATCGCATTTCCACTGGCATGGGTACCAAACGACCCCTCATGAACCTCTGTCATCAACTGGCTTGCTTCTCTGTCATCAACACATCTAAGCAAGACCCAATCAAAATTCCGCTTATACAAAACCCCATCCTTGTTCAGATAGAACACCATGGCCAACCTCCTCAGAGTCTTTCGGTCTTTCTTGGATGCTCCCTCAGGATACTCCTGGGTTTCCAGATAGCGCTTGATATCAAAATACCACAGCTTCTTATCATCAGGCACTGTGTCAACAGCAAACACATAAGCCGGTCTATCCAGACGTCCTACCTCAACACTAGGGAACTGATTCCACCACTGCACCTTAATCAAGGCGGCCAGAGTAGCCAAAGCATCTACCATAGGATTCTCTTCTCTAGGCACATGCTGTAATTCCACCTTGGTGAAAAACGTCAACAATCTCCTCGTATAATCCCGGTATGGAATTAAATGAGATTGATGCGTATACCATTTTCCGTTAACCTGATTCACAACCAAAGCTGAATCTCCATATATAACAAGGTTCTTGATTCTCAAATCAATCGCCTCTTCGATCCCCAAGATACAAGCTTCGTATTCAGCCACGTTGTTGGTGCACTCAAATGTTAGCCGGGCAGCAAAAGGAACGTGAGATCCTTTCGGCGTAACCAAAACAGCACCAACTCCGCTACCATTCACGTTAACGGCCCCATCAAACATCAGAATCCATTCGGATTCAGGGTCAGGCCCCTCCTCCGGGATCGGCTCCTCGCAATCTTTCGATTTGAGAAACATGATGTCCTCATCAGGGAATTCAAACTTCATCGGTTGATAATCCTCAATAGGTTGTTGGGCGAGGTAATCAGACAATAAACTCCCCTTGATCGCCTTCTGAGAGGTATATTGAATATCATATTCAGTCAAAATCATTTGTCATCTTGCAACCCGTCCGGTCAATGCTGGCTTCTCAAAAATGTACTTGATTGGATCCATCTTGGAAATCAACAAAGTGGTATGAACCAGCATATACTGTCTCAGTCGGCGAGCAGCCCATACCAAAGCACAACAAGTTTTCTCGAGCAGTCAATATCTTGTTTCACTGTCGGTAAACTTTTTGCTAAGGTAGTAAATCGCATGCTCTTTTCGACCAGACTCGTCATGCTGCCCCAATACACACCCCATAGACCCGTCGAGGACCGTCAAGTACAAAATTAACGGTCGTCCCTCCACAGGAGGCATCAGAATCGGAGGCTCCTGCAAATACTCTTTTATCTTTTCAAATGCCGTTTGGCAATCATTATTCCACCTGACCGTTTGATCTTTTCTTAACAATTTGAATATAGGTTCACACGTGGTTGTTAGGTGAGATATGAACCGTGAAATGTAGTTCAACCTACCTAAGAAACCACAAACTTCTTTCTCTATTTTCGGTTCAGGCATTTCTCGTATTGCTTTTACTTTAGCAGGATCAACCTCGATTCCTTTCACTCACAATAAACCCCAACAACTTACCGGACCGCACTCCGAAAGTGCACTTATTCGGATTCAACCTCAGTCTGAATTGTCTCAACCGGTCAAACAACTTGGCCAGATCTACCAAATGCCCCTCTTCTGTTTGGGACTTCGCTATCATGTCATCAACATAACATTCAATTTCATGATGAATCATATCAGGAAACAAAGTCACCATAGCCCTCTGATAAGTAGCGCCGGCGTTCTTGAGACCAAATGGCATCACCTTATAACAGAAAGTACCCCACGGTGTGATGAACGTTGTTTTCTCCATATCATCTGGCGACATTTTGATTTGATTATAGCCAGAAAAGCCATCCATGAAGGAAAACACCGAGAACTGAGTTGTATTGTCTACCAACACATCAATGTGAGGTAATGGGAAATCATCCTTCGGGCTAGCTCTGTTCATATCCCGGTAGTCCACACACATTCTCACCTTCCCATCCTTTTTCGGGACTGGCACAATATTCGCGACCCAAGGTGGATAATTAGTAACAGCTAGGAAACCAGCATCCAACTGCTTCTGAACCTCTTCTTTGATTTTCATGGCCATCTCAGGTCGAGTTCTGCGCAACTTCTGCTTCACTGGAGGACAGTCTTCTCACAACGGTAGCTTGTGCACAACGATATCGGTATCCAACCCTGGCATATCCTGATAAGACCAGGCAAAGATATCAACATACTCTTTCAACAAGGCTACCATTCTCTTCTTGACATTTTCCTCCAAAGCAGCCCCAACCTTCACTTCTTTCCTGACCTCGTCGGTACCCAAGTTCACAACCTCAACTTGCTCCTCATGCGGTTGAATCACCTTCTCCTCTTGTTTTAACAACCTGGCTAATTCCTCCGGTAGTACATAATCTTCTTCGCCTTCTTCTTCAGCATGAAAGATCAGATTGTCGAAGTCATATGAGGGTGTAACAGGATTGTTATCAATGAGATCCGGAGAAAGATCGCATCTGCATGAATGTTGATTCATGCATTGCTTTAGAACCGGAGCGAGACAAATTGAAAAAAGAAAATGAAAACATACATTGCCATTTTATTTTTGTTTTTTTAAACTGCAAAAATAAATGAAAAACAGGGAACACCGCTTTTAATGAAAAACATCCTTTTATTTATGATGCAAATATTGCAAAATGAAACATGAGGTGGCCCTTAGAATGAACCATTACGTTTCGGGCAAAACGTATGGCTTTCAAGCAGACAAAATTGAAAAACAGGAAATATTACTCTTCACGTAGAGTGATAGTGATGATCTTTTCGGCCTTCTAGTTCTGGATCTCCATCCCTGGTACGCACGGTTTTATCCATTGATCAAGCTCACAATCACTGTCGACCTCTTCACCCACCATACAGATGTGATCTGGATCCAACATTCCAGCACTGGTGAACGTGAATGTTTGGCGACGGCCCTTATTCTGCCCAGACGAGCCTCGGCCCGGCTGATAACCAACCCCAAATCTATCTTTCTTGGCGGCGATGTCCATCATCTTTCCCCAACCAGGAGCTTCTCCATTCTTCACCCCCTCACAGCCTGTTTGTACGAAGAAATGGACGGCTTCTCCTCTTTACCAAAAATAGCATTCTCCACCTTGACGGTTTCGAATGCTTGACTTGGCGTTTCCCATATTTCACCGTCCATTTCAACATACTTGAACAATGATAGGTGGCTGACGAAGATATCTTCTTCCACACAAACCGTGACGACTTGCCCGTCCCAGATGTACTTCAATTTCTGGTGCAAAGTCGAAGTCACTTCCCCAGCATCGTGTATCCATGTGCGACCCAACAGGCAACTGTATGCCGGCTGAATATCCATGACATAAAATACAGACTTAAACACCTCGGGCCCAATCTTCACCGGGAACTCCACTTCTCCAAACACAACCCGCTTTGAGCCATCAAAAGCTCTAACTATCAGGTCTGTGGGCGTCAAGATCAACCCTTCACAATCCAGCTTTGCCAAGGCCTTCTTCGGTAACACATTGAGCGATGAGCCGGTATCCACCAACACGTGCGAAAGTACTGCTCCTTTACACTCCATTGCAATGTGTAATGCCCTATTGTGATTACGCCCATCCACCGTCAGATCCAGATCAGTGAAACCCAGCCCATGGCTGGCATTGACATTTGACACCACTGTCTCCAACTGATTGATTTTTATCTCCTGAGGAACATAGGCTCTCTTCATTATTTTCAACAAATCCTCCCTATGCCCCTCGAAGCTCAGCAATAAGGACAAGATTGAGATCTTGGATGGAGTCTGTTGCAAGTGGTCAACAAGCTTATACTCTGACTTCTTGATGATTCTCAAAAATTCTTCAGCTTCATCATCAAGTTCTTTTTCCGACCCACCAGGCGCCGATGTCACCACAGGAGTACCCTCGCTCACCATTTATTTCCCTCTTGCCCTGGCTAAAGCCTCGGCCTTATCTTTCCTTTCTTTTTCTCCTTCCCCACTCCTCAAAGCGTCAGGTGCAAACAACCTTCCACTTCGAGTGAAACCACTGGGTCCGGCATTTTCCACCTTTGAAACGGTGGTTTCACCTGCAGCCTGATCCTCCTGCTTCTCCCCATTACAATAAACCTCCCCACCATAGTGCCACGACACGGCATCATCATTGTCATAAGGAATTGGCCCAGGTATCGTGATGGTAACCGGAGCCGCATCTTCCAGCGTTGACAAATCAACCGGGTCAAAGTAAATAGTTATGGTGGAAACATCTTCTTTCCCCGAATCAATCTTCTCAAATCTGAGGCTTCCCTCATCCATCATGCTCTGAACAACCTCCCTCAGCAATACACACCCATCGGGAACAACGGTGCATGCAGCACAACAATCATCACACCCCGGGAAGACCCCATTCTTCAACAGTTGCCTCTTGACCTCAGCCAAAGGAGTCTTTAACCAGTTCACATCCGTCACCCAGATTCGGCCCTTATCCTCAGAAATTGCATTCACCCCCATTTGACCATGCGTGGGCATGGGATTAGCATTAACATTTGGTGATGGTGCAAAGTTGATTGCCTTAGAATCCACCAAGTCCTGCAAAACATGCTTAAACGCTTTACAATTTTCTACATTGTGTCCAGGAGCACCAGAGTGGAATTCACATTTGGCATTCTCATCGAAACTGGCCGGCCTCTGGTCAGGTCTCAACGGAGCCAACGTCCTCAGCTGGACCAACCCCAAGTCTTTCAACTTCTTCAACAAGAAGGAATATGTCACAGGTGGCCTATCAAATTGACGATCAGTCATTCGCCCTCGCACCTGATACCCGGCCCTCTGCGGTCTCTGTTGAAACGGCTATCGTTGTTGTTGCGGTTGTTGTTGTTGTTGTTGTTGTTGTTGTTGTGCGGGTGAATTATCAGCAGTAGTTGTTACTGCAGTAGTGTGCTGGTAGTAACGATCCCTACTTTGTCCTCTTTGGGTATACACAACACTTGTATCACCCTCCTTCTTTCGCTGGTCATTACCAAAGGGTTTCTTCGATCCAGACGACGAAGCATTACCCTGTATCTTCCCCAGCTTCAACCAGCTTTCTATTCTTTCCCCAGCCACCACTATATCAGCAAAGTTGGTAATCGGTCATCCCACCATTCTTTCTGTAAACGTCCCCTGAAGGGTACCCATGAACAAATCAGACATTTCTCTATCTACCAATGGAGGTTGGACTCGGGCAGCCAACTCCTTCCACCTCTATGCATATTCTTTTAACCCCTCATTAGGCTTCTGAGACATGCCCTGGAATTGGGTACGGCTAGGAGCCATATCATCATTGAACTGGTATTGTTTAAAGAACGCATCTCCGAGATCCTCCCAGCTCTTGATATCTGAAGATTTCAACTTGGTATACCATTCCAGGGACCCCCCAGACAAGCTGTCCTGGAAGAAATACATCCATAGCTTCTGATCCATTGTATAAGCAGAAATCTTTCGGACGAAAGCCTGGAGATGAGTTTCCAGGCAATAACTCCCATTGTATTTGTCAAACGCAGGCGCTTTAAACTTCTGCGGGATCACAATCCCCTCAACTAGCCCTATGTTCGACATGTTGACAACCCCCGGAGTAGCATAACTCTCTAGAGCCCTGATTTTCTCCACCAGCACCTGAATCTCCTTGTTTGGTGGTTGACCACCCCACTGACCAAACTGTTCATTCAGCATGGAGAACTGATCCGCTTCTTTGTCTTCTTCTCTATCCTCCTCAGCCCCGAAGAAAGGAGGAAACAAACTATCCTTCAGATTGTTGTTCACCGGACCCGGTCCACCGCCTATAGCAGCACCAAAACCACCACCATTATTGATCACCACCACAGCAATAGTCTTCTTTCTGAGATCTCCTCCATCTCTTGATCCACCGAGACCATTGTTGGAAACACCCTCCTGATTATTACCGCTGTTGGCAGCCGAAGCCCGCTCGAGCTTTTCCACCTTATCAGCGAGTGCTTTCTGTCCCAATGCCAACCCTTGCATGACGTTTATCAACTCACCCATTTTCTCTTTCAACTCGAGAATATTTGCGTTGGGTAGATCCATCAGCCTGGATGTGTTGCGTCTAGTAGGGTATCTGTGCGGACGTGCTATGTGTAAGGGAATGATTCTACGTGCGCGAGCAATGATTCCTGAAACAATCAAGCACGTTAGAAACTGACACCTGCAAAACAGAAGACAAGTTATTATGATTCATGCATGAATGCAATGTCTATCCATATGAGGAACACTCTGTCTTTCGATCCTGGCTTCATCGAGACAGATAATAATTTGTTGGCAATATTCTGATATCAATCATCTGATTTTTCCATACAAAGCGGAGAATTATGATTTAGCAAAGACATCACCCAACCATGTGTGTGCTATGTGAGTGCGCACGCAGACAAGCAAATAAAGCTTGAAGATCAATCACTGAATGATAACAACCACTGTATATCAAAAGTGCACCATACGTGCGAGAAGTCATACATCAGGCTGATACAAATCAAATTACAATTCTCCAGAATCAGAAAGAAAATACAAGCAAGTGAATTCCGTCAACATGCCTGACGGTAATCCAACACAAATAAGAAAGGTCTACCCCAAAGGAGGTTCCCCAGAGGGCTCTGCATCATCGACCATCTTGGTAAACTTCACGGCAAACCTAAGCTCAATGTTCTCCTGCTGCAATCTTCTTATCTCTTTCTGGTGAATCTTCATCTGTCTGAAGTAATGATCCCTCTCAGCAAGATAGTGATCTCTCTCAACAATAATCTTCGCTTTCTCAGCTTCCCATTCCGTGGTAAGGACTTTGGCTCTAGCTTCCCTCTGATTCTTCACAAGGATTTGTCTCCTCTTCTCATCTTCAATATCCCTCAAAGCTCTAGCTAACTTCTCCTTGGTGATGTCGTGCTCCTTCGTAGATGACTCCAACGCTTGGCTGACCTTCCGATAATAAGCGGTGTCTATCTCAAAGCGCTTCACCTCCATGGCATGCCTCTTATCCTGATCTTCTATCCTCCCTTTGATTTCCTGATTAGCCATCTGAATCCTAGCAACACTCATCTCTAATTCAGTCTTCTCTGCTTGCAACTGATCTCTGGCTTTCTTCATCTCAAGGAACTCTTCCATGCTGACAAAAGAACGTGGCCCCTCAATCAAAGGACACCAAGGACCACCTCCAGGAAATGGTAAATGTGTGAGCTCAATCCTTTTCCTAAGCCAATCATCAAATGGAGGAAAAGACCTGTTATTAACCTTACCAAAAGGAACCTTGCCTTTCCTCTGAATATTGCACCATGCCCCGGACACTTGCCTCAACTGTAACAGATTACCCTCAGCCGGGAAGTAGAAAGACTCCTGAATCTCACACTCGAGAGGAGGAACCTCCATAGCAAACCCCATTTGTCTCCTAAGAATCGTCGGGTTGTAATTAATGCAACCCTGAACTCCTATAAGAGGCACATTGGGAAAGCTCCCACAACTGTAAATGAAATTTCGCCCAGCCACACCATTATGAGTCCAAGCTATGTCCTTGGCTCGCAAACCCATCAACTTGGTCGCCCAATTAACCGTAGGATCAAGAGAAACAAAAGCACCTCTGGAAGGCAAATATCCCATGAATGACTTGTGCAACAGTTGAGCACAACATCTGATCAATCCCCCTCGCCTCTTCTCGTTCCGATTATGGACCGAGTAATAAACATCCCCAACCAAGGTAGGAACAGGATTCCTCTGCATAAACACCCGGATGGCATTAATGTCCACAAAATTCTTCTGATTAGGAAACATGATGATCCCATAGATGCTCACAGCAATCAAAGCACAAGCGGCCCTCCAATTACCCACAACAGCATGCTCCTTGGCCTTAGCCTCCAAGAAACTCAAATGAAAACCGGGCAACTTTCCCTTCTCCTTCAAACCCCCCTTGGTCACCTGTAGGCTTAAATAAAGAGCACGAGAAATCTCAACAACATCAAGTTCATCCTTAATGACATAGAACGGAATCTGGTCCCTGATTGGAAGACCCAGAATACTAGCATAGTCCTTCATCAAAGGTCCCAACAAGTAGTCCGGGAACACAAAGCACCTCAAGCCCGGGTCATATATCTGGAGAAGAGTATGGATGACACTCCTATCTGTATTTGTAAGCCTGAAAACCACCTTCAGAATACCACCATGAGTCTCACGGAACATCCCCACATGGTCAGGTGTAATCAATGCTATCATATCCTTCAACACATCAATCTCTGGATTGAAGAAACTGTAGACGACGTCATCTTTCAAGCCGGGCCCCATGTCTGGAGCACAAGTGTGTCTCTCGACCAGGATCTCAATAAAGAATGTCCCCTGCATATGGATAAACATGAGTTAGATGCAGATAAATGCAAAATGTGAATGATGCTGATGTATGAATGCAATGCACTGTGCCATCCTCCAAGTCATCTGAACATCCACTGCACTGAGCTACAGTCTCTGAACTGATCACAACCATCTGAGGGAATATGTAACCAGAAATCCAACTCAGGGTTCCGAAATAAATGGAACCAAAGGATATATCACCATCATCACTAGAAACCACTGATCTGATATCAACACAATCATCTGTACCAACCCAAGGAATCCTGAAATAAACGGATCCCCACTGATAAATACCACGATTAGAACTCCGGCGTCTCAGAAATAAATCTATAAATCCGACTTATAAATAAAACTCTGATCAATAACTGAACCATTAGTCACCATCAAAGTCACCATCAGAACATGCATCTGTAAGAACCAACCCTCCCCTCACAGGTGAATTCTAATCAGGTCATCCTAAGGCGGATAATGGTCTCGACAATCGGACAAGATACTCAACGGGTTTGCCCTTTCAGGTGTGCCGCTGCAGCTCTCATAAGATCGTCTAAACCCAAGATCCGGGAAAAAACGGTCACCAAAGTCAACAGCTCAGATGAGGTAGCCTAACCAAAATGGAATACTCCACCCAGGAGAGCTCTCTCAAAAGAACCTCGTCCGGCTTGTGGTATGTCACGTCGCAACAACATGCTCATCCAACATGTGAGGAAACGTGAGACCACGCTAATCCTAGGTGTATACTCGGGCCTGGGTTTTAGCCCCACTCAGAACACCCACCCCAAATCAGAGGAACCACATGTACAAAAGACAGCACAATGATAGTATGATGCATGCAAACATCTATGAAAATGTATACAATCACAGCATAATTATCAATACAATAAATAGAGCAGTAAAACAACCACAACTATCCTACAGAGCGCTGGGAATGACTCGCTTAGGGAAGATGGACCAGCAATAGGTCAACTTCTTAGTCCCCAGCAGAGTCGCCAGCTGTCGCATCCGCGAAAAACAACCGGCGGGAAAACAAACAAACAGAGCCGCCATCGTGCGTTATTTATCCCAAAGGAGGGAAAGGAAACGCTCGAAGTAAACCTTGAAAGGAAATGGTCTTACGACCGGAGATTGTAAGGATCGGGAGTCGATTACGCAAGGGGAAGGTATTAGCACCCCTCACGTCCGTCGTACTCGACGGGATCCACGCTCAAAAGTATAGAATAAGGTTGCTGAATAACTGCTCAAAGAGTGCACACACACTGGAATAAAACACAGAGGGAAGAAGAGGGGAACGGGGCTCGCTAGGATATCGCATCCTATGCCTACGTATCTCATCTGGAATGAGAATCAGAGCTACCGTAGTTCGGCTAACGCATGCCGAAACAAAACACAACACAAAGACGCTGAGACGTCAAAAGAAACACGCAAATGGAAACAGACTGCCAATCGCTGGACTTAAGTCAGACTCCACACAAACAAACACACAACACCGGGAAACCGAATGCCAATCGCTGGACTTACATCAGACTCCAAACACACAACAAAATCAAGAAACGGAATGCCAATCGCTGGTCTTACATCCAACTCCTAACACACCACAAATAGGAAACGGAATGCCAATCGCTGGTCTTACATCCATCTCCTAACACACAACACCAAAGGGTATCAAATTGACAAGCTAACAGGGAGTCTGGAACTCGAGCCTAGTAGTTGTCAAGCAAAACACACACAAAAGAAAAGAAAAAAAAGGTTGCCCAGAGAGATCTCGCACGATCTCCTGCCTACGTACCTCATCTGGTATGAGGATCAGGGCGACGTAGTTCCCCTGAACAGGGGAGAAATTTCTATCCTAACTAGAGACTAGGAAATAACAAACTAAAAGGGAGACTGACTCGAGCCTAATAGTTGTCATGTAATCCACAATAGTCCTAGGTTGGGGTTTCTAACAAGAGTTTGACTCACACAGGCAGTGAGTCAACTCAAGTCTATCTCTACGTACATTCAACTTCCTCGAAAGTTGATCATACGACTTCTACAGAAAGGAGATGAGAAGCAAAACAGATAATCATCAAAAGCAATCAGCACACACTATACACAACCAAGGGGATCAAGCAAGGTTGGGCTTTAGTCAAGGGGTCATATCGACCTTGACAAACAAGCCAACTGGAAAGGGTGGTCAGGCTCTTAACCTCTAACATTGAGAGTTAGGGTGAGCAGATGAACTGGAGATGAGGGTCATGCCTCATGGCTCTTAACCCGGGCCTGGGTGAGCTTTAATCAAAGAAGGTGTCGGAGTCCAAAATGTGGGACTCTATTCCACATGACTGACACAACAAGATTTTGGGTTTTTATTCAAAGTGCATCAACACATGGTGTGAGCAAGATGAAAGACACAACTGAATAGCAGGGGATGGATTGCACATCCCTTCTATCTGCCAATGCCTCTTCACATAGGAGGTCTTTATATGTACAAGGCACAAAGATAAACAAGCACAAACATTGCCTCTTAAGGAGGGCTTCAGACAGGTGCCTGCCAAAATAACATGACAGGTCTTCCAGAGTACATGGAGTTAAGGAAGTTACCTAAGTGGTATGCCAAACACAAGCAAAGCAAAGCAACTCAAATAATGAGTTAAAGTGGCTAAAGTACCTGTGTAAACAACCAAACAATCAGTATAGTATTCAGACAAAACAATCAGAAAGTCCAACAGTGAGACAACCACTCATCAGACAACATCAATGGAAGGCATGAGATGCAAGCAAAATAAATTAATTCATCATCCACAAGACCTACAAAACAGCAAAGTTAGTCAACCAAAATAACTTGTATCTCAAGTGATGAGATCATATCAACCAATGTGGTTAATTGCTTACAACCTGAAACACAAAGTCCAAAGGATGAGAACAAACCACTAGCTCAAAGGCTAGGGTCAAAGGTGGGGCAAAAAGTCAAAACAGAACTTGATATTCAACCACGAAGCAACTACATTCACTCAAGAACATGTTCTAAAAAGGACCAAATCAAAATCATTAAGCAAGGTCATGTAGTAAGCAAGAGAAGGCAAAGACAATTTCAAAGCATTCAAATGATCATCAAGAATCAAAATTCCATATCAAAACAGAAATGAATCAAATAATTCTGGAAATTTTCATGTGCACACAACATGTCTAAAACATTCATCATGCCAAAAATCATAAACAGAGGAGCTCATTTGATATGGATATGAAAATGCACAAGCCAGACATCCAATAGTGTGACACAAATTGTCACACCTAAAGTACATGTGTCCCAAACAATGGAGACAATAGCAAAAAATGCCAAATAAAATCACACAAATCCATCAACATGTTAAGAATCATCATGCAAAATTTCATGGCAATTGGAGCATTATTGAGCATTTCATGATAGGAAGAATGAAGCAAGGTCACAAAAGCATACATGTTCACATAATCAGCCACAATTCAAAATCCAGAAATGGTAAAATCATAAAATCAAAACCAAAAAAATTCTAGACATTTCAAGGATCATGTAGCAAAAAACCTGGAATTAATTGGATCATTTTTCAATTTGATATGAATTTTTGAAGTTGGAAAAATATTTGAAATAAAAATGTGACATATGGTGAAATGGAGGGAAAAGTGGAAATGTGAAGAAATTTGAAATTGGCTTCAGTAGGAATCGAAGTGAGGGAGGGGCAAAACGCAGTAGTTTCACTTAATCTCGCTGGCCTCCACATCATGGTTAAATGCACAAGTGGCATGGTCAAAGGAACGGGGACCAATCGAACAGCCAACAGGCGCGCATGTGACGCTCGCGTGGACATGAAGGTGGACCAAACCCTAGCGCCAGCCAGGTCTGTACAGACGGCGGCGTGTACAATTCACATGCGGAGGAAACAACTGTCTTCTTCGTGAAGATGGTTGATGAACAGTGCTCACGAAAAAAAAAATCCAGAATTTAAAAGTGATTACATCATTGGACTCGTCTTAGCACGTAAAACTCAAATCCACTATCATTTCATCCTAATTCCTACTGTACAGTGAGAATCGAAGAAGAATATATATGAACATCAAACTTTAAATCCACATAACTTTGTCATTTCTCAACCATTTTTCATGTTCTTTATATCAGAATGATCAGGAAGCAACGATCTACAACATTAGGCACATAAAAACAAGAATTAAGAGATGCGAAAATTTGACCTCTTGAAGCTTCAACAATGGTAGTTGTAGATTCAAGGCTTGGCAAGCATCCAAATCCACTCCTGTATCACTGTTATGTAGCTTGAAGTTGAAATTTTGAGGCTTGGCACAACTTAAATCTTGCTCAAATAACCATTTCCATCTTCACCTTCATGAACTTGATATGCTTTATTTTTACACGAATCCTTCAAAACAAAGCTAGATCTACACCAAATCCATATCACAGAACAAGAATATGCAAGAAAATAGCAAGGTTATGTGGAAGAAATTTGAATTTTGGTTGAGAGAAAAAAATGGAGGGAAAATGAGATCTAGATCTAGAATGATGACTAATCACAAATTCTGTTAGGATTATGTATTTATATGATGTGTTAATCCTACTGAAAATTAATTAAGCTTTGGTTAATTGTGATTAAGTGAAAATAAGGGGTTTGGCCAAAAATGACATTTTGCATGGTGCATGGAGCAAATGGACGTGAACAGTAACCAATGAATGATCAATTTCACTTAAAATCTTCCAATTAACACAATGGCAATGGTGATTTGTTCCCATGATGCACCAATTTCAAATTTAGCATTTTCCCTCCAAAATAAACATGAATATGCATATGATCATAAGATGAATTTTCATGCAATGTGATGAATGCTTTGGAAATTTCATGTCATGAGAAGAATTTGGCAAAAAGGAGCACTCAATTTTGAGTTATGAGTCAAAAGATATGGCCTTTTGAAGTTTCAAGCACACTTGGTAATGATTTGATCATATCTCCTCAACCATTCATCATAAATTCATGATCTTGGACTTTTTGGAAATAGGGGAGAAAGATATTCAACTTTCATGTTGGACAAAATTTCATTTGAAGCTTCTTTGATGATGTAAGATCAAGTTGGATTTGGTCCAAAACCTTTCCATTTTTGGAAACTTTCAATTACAGGTCACTTTCCATTTTTGGAAACTTTTGATCTGACCTCAAATTCTTCAATGTGGATGTTTGTAATGAAAAATGAACCTCTTTTGAGCATGAATGAGAAGTTGAAACTCAATTCTCCACCTCCTAGCCTTCAATTGACTTTCTGTTGACTTTTATGAGCCCCAGATGACTTGAACATGCTCTGATCAGCTTGAGCCTCAACCACTGGAGGAAATGGCTCCAAAATGAAACCCTAGATCATACAAGCTCAATAAAATCATATGATGATCTCCTTCTCAAGAAATACATCATCTCCTTGAAAATCCCTGGTTGGAATAGGAGTCACTAATTAGGGTTGACCGGAGGTCAAAACCCTAATCCTAAGGAACCTGAGCATGAACAATGAATCCCTTGGTGATGATAAAACCATGATGATGGTGATATATCCTTGCCAACAAGATAATACTCAACCTCTGAAGGACCAAGAAAACCCTAATTGGAGCACAAACCCTCAGATGGCTAGTGATCAATTTATGGAGACCCTCAGGCTTGAACCTCTTAACCTCTCTATCTTCTGAGAAAGACTTAGGAGGATGACTTGTTTATTTTCACATGATATGCAATATGCAAATGCCTAATGCCCTAAAAAATGAAATGCAATATGCCAAACTAGTCCCAAGGGAGGAGGGCAAATTTTGAGGTGGTACACCAAGGATCTCTACATGATATATTGATCAAGTTTTCTTCAAGAGTTTGAGGGTGATTTGCCTTGGAAACCCTAGTTTGACTGGGTATCTTGAGTAACTTCTCCAACAAGCTATCTCACCAATTGATCAAATTTCTCAAGGAACACTTCAAAATTAATTATCTTATGCATGTATGATATACCATGAGCCTAGAAAGTCAAGAGAATTGAAGATTAGCAAGTTTGTTGATGGTGGTTGGCCAAATGAATTCATCTGATCAAAATTGGGTCTCCCTAGACTCTATCTCCTACAATTTTCACCATATAAAAACGATTCCAAGAGAAAACTTGCTCTAAATGACATTCCAAACAACTTTCATGTTGAGTCCTAGAGCTAGTTTTTCTTGGAAAATCATTTTCTATGTTGAAACATCATAGGTCACTTTGTCTTAACCCTAATTTGTAAGTCAACTTCCCAAGGTCATAACTTGCTCATTTTTTATGACATGAAATATTTCCAAGTTTCAAAATCAAATTCAATGTGTCTACTTCAAATTTGATGTTTGGAGTGAGAGATAATTCAACTTTTATGAGCATGTGATATGAGGTTACATTATTGGTCATTTTTGACCTATACCATTGATCAAGTGATTTTTCCAAAATTAAAAAATGCATAACTCTATCATTTCAAATCCAAATGACATGAAATTGGTTACTATTTTGAAGGTCTTTGAGAGAGCTACAACTTTTATGAAGAGACGTTTCTCATTTGAAGCTCATATAAAAAGTTAAGTAAGGTGGAACATTGAGACATATGGCTTGACACTTAGAAAATTTTTGATATGTCAAATATTTCAAAACTTCCACCACAAATTTCTTCAAGTTACAAGCTCCAAATGAAAACGTGTTGAACATGAAAGTTGTTCCTCTTGATCTCACCATTCCAAAGAGCTAAAATTAATTAATTTTAGACAAGGAATGCATAGGCTGCGCATGGCATGAAAATGGTGTCATCACTTGGCAAAGATCAAACTTCAAATCTTCACACACACTTGCCTTGCAATCCAAGTTGAATTCAGACTATCTCACACTCATTTGTGGACTTATGGCAATGATTTTATGGGCCTATGCATGCCCATGCACCCATGCATCATCAATTCCAAATTTGGAAAGTAGATTTCAAGTGTGCAAAAAGCAATGGTTTCAGCTATAAATAGAGCCTCATATGCTCAACATTTCAGACACATTCGCGCCAGCTTTGATCCCTTACCTCTAACCCTCACATTGCAAAGGATAATTCTGAAAAATTCACTTGAATTTGAGTTTGAATTTCCACTATTTTGAAATTCAAAACTCCAGGGATCCACAACCTTTTGAGCATTCAATCCTTCTTCTGCAAGCATTTAGAGTGAGATCAAGCACGAGCAAGAGCAAGATCACTTGAATCCATACCTCCATTGAAGGTATTTTCCAGAAATTTTGATCTCTTCGATTCTCTCTAATTCTTGCTCAAATATATTGATTCTTTAGTTGTCTGAATTCCTACCAATGCAGGCAAGAAGATTAAGTTGCTTTGAGGCAAAATTGAAATAACTCAGTTCATGTACCTCAAATTTCAACTCCATGTATCTCTCAATATACTTGGAGTTAGAGTAAATTGAGGCCAGATTCAAACTCAGTACAATTTTTACTTTAAAATCATGTCCTTGTTTTTAATTTTTGTGATTGTTGAAGGTGGACCAGTCCGGTGAGGTCCACCGGAGAAGAAGACCGGAGTTATAGCTTCGGTCATGTGTTGGCACGTCTCCAACCATAGGATCCATCTAATTTGTTTTAATCCTGAGCGTTCCTTTTGAATACCATGCCTGTTGCATACTGACTCAAGTGCACGGTGGAATACGTGTTTTGATCCACTTGATATGCCACCTCAATTAATGAGGGAGATCATGTTTTTTCTGATATTTTAATTTTCATTTTAATTGCTTTATTTTCGATAATTCATATTAAATTTAATATTGATCCAAAAAATATGGGACTTTCACCAAAAAAATTCAAATATTTTTCTCTTTCATATTCTGAATTAGAATTATTTTTTTGATCATTATTAATATTTTTTCATGAATTAATTGATTTTCCATTTGTTTTTAATTGTTTAAAAATATCTTTAAATGTCAAAAAATTATGAAATTTTTTCTCCATGGTCCTTTGACCTTGTTTGACTTATGATAAACCTCATGGCCATTTCTTTGGTGTTTTGATGAGATTTTAGGAATTGGACAATCCATATTTAATTTAAATGCATTATTTTAGTATTTTTAATTTGATTAATTGCCAAATAATTTTGTTGACCATTTGTGATGACTTGTTTATGTTTGAATATTGTTGTTGGGCCTTGGTCAAGGTTGATTTGACTTTGTAAAATTAATATCATTGGTTTTAGGGGATTAATGGAATGCACATTCCATCTCCCAAAATGAATGAATGATATTAATTTGGTTAAAGTCATCCTTTGACCAATTTGTGATTTCATCCATTCCCTTCCCACTTCATCTTATTCCCCTTCTTCATTCATTCATCTCCTTTGGCCTATGATATCCCAATGTCCTAATGCTAGTTGATTGAAAAATTAACAAGAGTATGGATGAGATTAGGCCACACATTTTGCATACTCTTTTTTGTGTGTGGTATGTTTCATGAGCATAGTTCATTATGCTATGTCTCTAACATGCATGAACACCAAAATTTTACTGCCCCGTCTCAAATAGTTGTGACTTCTACATAAGTCCAATTACGATTGTTTAACATAGCGCTAAATTTGTGACCTTAAAGGCATAAGCATTCTAGTTAGTGAGATTGTAAGTCTCCCCTCTTTTATGGTATTGTGTGGAAACTTCGCCTTTTTTCCTTCCTTTGGAAGATGTCTTGGTTCAAGGATCCATACTTGTGATAAGTGGGTGGAGTGTTCTCCAAAGAATGACTTCAAATTAAAAAGCAAAATCAAAACAATACTAACTTCTAACCTATTAACTACTAACTTTTATTTTCAAGCAATTTATTTTAATGTCATTTAATTCTTGTCTTTTAATTATTTGCCATTGTTCATATCATTCTAATTGTTTATGTTAATGCAATTTTAACTTTGTCCACTTGGACCATATTGTGTGATATATTTTGTTTGTGTATACTTTGTTTGTTTGTGTGGTATTTCACCATTAATGTACATAATAATAACAAACACCCTAAAAAACTTTTGTGGGGACTGTTGGCTTGATCTTGGAAAAATGGACTTAGAACCTAGGCAACATTCCAATGCTAAAGGACTTGGCCAGTGCCAACTTGTTGAGAAACCAAGTGCTTACAATTAGAAACTTCATCTGATACATCATTCAAGATCTCTCTACGTTCATTTGCAACATGATCATTGTGAAGCTGTTATTTTGAACTTATAACTTGTGGAATTCATCTGTTACATGTGCTACTTTGAAGAATATCATGGAATGGATAAGCTTGGATGTGGCCATCTTTATATGATGCCTTAATCCTCAAGATAATATAATTGTGCATTTGTATGTTGCTTGATTCTAAAAGTCCAAGGGAATTCTAGGTTTCTATTGACATTCTTGTTTATTGGATTGCTACCCACTTGGTCAGATCTTTTCAACTCTAAACTTTTAATTGTGTACATAGGATAGTCTCTTCATCTTCTCCAAATTTCTTTAATTTCAAAATCTCTCCCTCCTTTTTTTTCAAAACATTCTTTGTGTGAACTTATTTTGCTCTAAACTTTGACCTTTTGCAAAAGAAGATAGAAATTTTGCCCTTACGCCATTGTATTTTCAAACTCCTTTTCTAAATCAAACATGTAAATAGACTTAACTATACTTGACTTAAACTTTCAAAAAGCCAAAAAGAATTAACTCATTCAAACCATTCTTAGGCCTTTGTGCTTTTCAAACTTAATTTTTGTTAAAAGCAATGCATCCATTTTGAAATTTGTATCACGAACTACGAGGTTTTGATCCCTCATTTTTATGTTGGTACGTAGGCACAAGACCGAAGGTCTTGTCAATCACAAAAGTATAATTAATGAATTCTTTTCTCACCCCCCTATTCTATTTATTTGTAAACATCACTTTATACCATGTACATATGCACACAAAAAGGGTTCCCTAGGAGTACCTAGGACACTTTGGGTGCTAACACCTTTCCTCTATGTAACCAACCCCCTTACCTATAATCTCTGACATTTTATTAGTTTTGATTTGAAAACTTCTTACTTTGGGGTTTTGTTCTTACTTTTTCCCTTTTCCCTTGGAAATAATAAAAGCGCGGTGGCGACTCTTGTTATTTGATCCCTAGCTTATCCATAGCTTGATGATCCTGAATTTACCGCTACACTCAGCCACAATCATAGACATAGGTCTTTCAAAGGTGTACGACATCTTGAGCTCCAAAACTCTCTTCTTCACCCAACTAGTATAACCTCCCAAAGCTAAACAATTGCATGGACCAAGCTCGACTCATCCCTTCCTTTTAACATTGTGCCAAGCACGCACAACCCCACTCTTCAAATTTTTGGGATCTTTACCCTCTTGATAGAACAAACCTTCTAACTGAACATTATTAGGTTTATCCTTCAAGGGGAACCCAAGTTGACGACGACGCAAAACAGGGTTGTAGTTGATTCCTCCTTGTGTACCAATGAAAACCACATTAGATAATTCACCGCAACTATCAATAATCTTCAAGCCATCAAATGCAGAATTATACCAAGTAATATCATCATTCGTGAGAAACATAAGTCTTCGAGACCATCATAAACATTGCTTGTTCTCCAAGAAGACTAGTGTCTGAGCCAAGTGAGAAATAAACCACTTGTACATAAGAGGAATACAACACACAATGGTTCTACCACCTTTAGAATTCCTTAGATGTTGAGAGAAATATGTGTCACCCAACAAAGTCGGAACAGGATTCCAAAGCAAGAAGATTCTAATGGCATTAACATCAATAAAATTGTCCATGTTAGGGAAAAATGCTAAACCATAGATAAGAAACTATGAAATTAGCCCTTGGATTCCTTCTTTCTTTGTCATATTAGCATAGATCTCATATTTCTTCAAGTGAAGAGTATTATCTATGACTTGGGATTTTGGAATCTTCTCCAATCCACTGAAAGGTACCTTGTCAGATACGGGTATACCCAAGAGATAGGAATACTCCTATAACATAGGCACGAGCTGATAATTAGGAAAAATGAAACACCGATAACGAGGATTATAAAATTGAACCAAGACACTTAAGATTCGTTCAACCACATCAGTAGACAATAAAAACAAGAGCTTTCCATGACGTCCTCTAAAATCCATAGGATCAACTACAAAGCATGCTAGCTTCCTTAACTCTTTCAAGTACGGACATCTTAAACTGTACTTCTTAGTGTTCCTTCGTCCACAATCCATGGTTTGAAAATATTTGCAAATACGACCTAAGTTCCTTGAAATTTTATATTTTGCGATGAATGATATTATGCGCATGTATGCATGAATGCAACAATCACACACAAGGGGTCAAACATAAGGCAAACACAAATAAAGGTCAAGGTATGGATCAAGTCATCATCAAGATCAATCATCCATTTTGGTGGATTATGATTTTCATCCTATCAACACCCAAGTTCAATTGATATTAATGAGATTGATCTGATCAACCAAGAATCAAAGGGTTTGTTGTGAGTAACGAGCATGGAGTTAGGTTAAGAACCATCCAAAAGGAGTGTACTAAGGATAAAAACCTATAGATCATGTTCTAAAAAGTTCCGAGAGTCGTGATCTCATCTATCGGATACTATAGGTTTGGATGACTAACTCATCAACCCATAGTATTCTCAAGAGAAACTCGTCTGAGTGTAGTATCGTGTAACAATTGTTATCAAGGATACACTTGAATAGTCTCCGCACTATGTCCTAAATAGGCCAAGTTGGGTTAAATGTTCTATGTTCCCCACCTTCTCGGACCCTTAAATCAGAGAAAGTAATTCTTATCCACAACTTACTCGTGTGACATCAGTAACTCCAAAGGGATCTTCACTGAGTGGGGGATCTCATGTCAACTCTTTCAGGACTACTCCTTTAAAGCCAACATGACTATACCATCCTCCTATCTTAAATTGTACTCAAGTTCAGGTTAGAACTTATCTCACCACACAGAGATTACCAAGCACAACAGACAAAAAGTATCACACATACAATATATACAAACATCAAATATCAAATGTCAATAAATATAATACACACAAAAAGTAGGCTAAACCCACTAAGGAATACTCCCTAGCAGAGTCGCCACTTTCTTTCTATAGCGATAAATTCATGACCAGTGAGTTATTGGTTAACTCAACGTCAATAAAACCAGAGTCGCCACGACGCTTTTATTATTTTCAAAGGAAAAGGGAAAAGTATGAACAAAACCTAAAGATAAGAAGTTTTCAAATAAAAACTAATAAATTGTCAGAGATTACAAATAAGGGGGTTGGTTACCCAAAGGGAAGGTATTAACACCCAAAGTATCCTAGGTACTTCTAGGGAGCCCTTTCTGTGTGCAAGTGTTTTATTTCAAAAAGATGTTTCTCCAAAAAATAGAATAAGGGGATGAGAAAAGAACTCATTATTTACAATTTTTTGTTTGACAAGACCTTCGGTCTTATGCTTACTGTAGCGGTAAATTCATGACCATTAAGTTATGGATAAACTTAACGTCAATAAAACCAGAGTCGCCACCGCGCTTTTATTGTTTCCAAAGGAAAAGGGAAAAATACGGATAAAACCCAAAGATAAGAATTTTTCAAATCAAAACTAATAAAATGCCAAAGATTACATGTAAGGGGGTTGGTTACACAGAGGGAAGGCGTTAGCACCCAAAGTGTCATAGGTACTCCTAGGGAGCCCTTTTTTATGTGTGTATGTGTTTTTGGTATAAAATATGTTTGAGAAAAATAGAGTGTGGGGATGAGAAAAGAATTCATTGATTATATTTTGGTGTTTGGCAAGACCTTCGGCCTTGTGCCTACGTACCAACATAAAAATAGGGATCCAAACCTCGTACTTCGTGGTAACAATTTCAAAGTTGGTGAATTGCTTTTAACAAAAGTTTAGATGAAAAAGGCACAAAGGGCCAAAAACTTTGAATGAGGTTGTTAATTATTTTTGTCTTTTGAAATTTTAAGTTAATAGATTAAGTTTATTTACAATTTTAATTTAAGAAAGGGGAGTTCAAAAATTCAATGGCATAAGGCCAAAGTTTCTACTTGAAATAAGGTCTAAGTTTGAAATCACATGCAAAGGAAATTTTTGAAAAGGGGGAGAGATTTTGAAATTTATGAAGTGGGAGTAGATGAAGAGGCTATCTTAAGCACAAAATTAAAAGTTAAGAGTTGAAAAGATCTGACCAATGGGATGCAATCCAACAGACAAGAATGTTATATAGAAAACCCATTTTCCCTTTGGACTTTGAATCAAGCAATAATCGACAAGCAATTAGCAATATCCATACATCAAGAAGATCAAGGCATCAAATAAAGATAGCTACATCCAAACAAGCAATTCCATAGCTAGCAGTCTTCTTTGTCTTCTTATGTACTAGATGAAATGTTCCTTGATCAACTTAGAACAAAGCATCAGATACAAGATCAAAATAACAATTAGCACCAACATAAATTAGCAAATAATTCAAATGAGTCCCAAGACTTGCATATGATGAAGGCTTAGTTCATAACAACTTAGTCCCAAGATGTTGGCATTGGCCAACTCCTTTTTGCATAGGGAATGTTGCCTAATCCTAAGTCCAAATGTTCAGATCAAGATCAACAGTCCACCAAATGTTTTTTAGGTCTTTTTTTGTTTATTAATTATTTTAAGGTCCTAAGACCACAAACAAAATCAAAATATATGGCTCAAATGAGCAAAGTGAAAATGGCATGAACATAAACAAGTTAAATGAAATGTAAATGGAAATGAATGGTAAATGACTGAAATTCAAATTGCATAAAGTAAATGACTTGAAAATAAAGCAGTATTAATAAGAGTTAGTCAAATGTTAGTCAAAGGTTAGTTAAGTGTTTGTGATGTCTTTTAATTGATTAAGTCATTCTTTGGAGAACACTTAACCATCTATTCACAAGCATGGATCCTTAAACCTAGACATCTTCCATGGGAAGGAAAAAAGGTCAAGTTTTCACACAGTACCATGAGGGATGGGAGACTTACAATCTCACTTACTAGAATGTTATGCCTTTAGGGTCAATTTTAGCTCTATGTTAAGCCATCGTAATTTGACTTATGTAAAAGTCACAACTATCTGAGGCCGGGCAATACAAATTTAGGTGTTAATGCATGTTAGAGATTTGGTATAATGAACCAAACTCCTAAAACATACTACACACTAAAAGAAAAGATCATAAAGGAAGGACCTATCTCAGTCATACTTGTATTGGTTTATCTGACACAAGGTCATTGATGAACCAATTAGCCTTAAGACAATAGAGATTTCATTGGTCAAATGAGGGAATGGGAAAGAATAGGGATGAAGATGAAAAGGCAGGGGAGTGAGAGAAACACAAAGTGGTCATGGGAGGAATTTTATCAAATTAAAACCATCCATTCATTTTGGGAGATGAAATGTACATTTCATCAATCCCCTAAATCCAATGGTTTTAATCTAAAAAAAGTCAAATCAACCTTGACCAAGGCCCAAACAAATAGTCATACATCACAAGACCATAAAAATGGCTCAACATAATTTGTACACAATTAATCAATTAAAAATGAATTTAAAAATGAATTAAAATACATTTTAATTTGGTCAAACCCTAAAATCTTTTCAACACACCAAATAAATGGCAAAGATATTTATCCTAGGTCAAACAAGGTCAAAGCACCTTAGACAAAAAAATTTATGATTTTGAAAAAGTCAGAAGTATTTTTAAACAATTATAAATATGCAGAAAAACATTTAATTCATGAAAATATCAAAATTAATCCCCAAAATAATTTTAATTCAGAATATGGAAGAGAAATTTTTTTAAAGATTTTTGGTGAAAGTCTCATATTTTTTGGATTAAAAATGAAATTATTATGAATTAAACAAAATAAAAGAAATAAACACAAAATCAAATATAAAAATAAAAATAAAAAAAACAAGGGCCATCAGATCTCCCTCATTAATTGAAGTGGTAGATATGATGGCTAAAACGTGCACTCCATCATGTACCACAATCAACGCGTGTACATGTGTGGTAATCAGAAGCGAAGGCCAGGATTAGAACATGGGAGCAGATCATATGGTTCAGGACATTGCCAACATATCACCGGAGCTAGGGCTCTAGTCTTCTTCTTCGGTGGACCTCACCAGACTGGTCCACCACAAACCACCATGGAAATTAAATACAAGGACATGGGTTTAAAGAAAAAATGCTCAGGAGCTCGAATCTGGTCTCAATTTTCTCCAATTCTAAGTATATCAAGATATACAGGGATTTGAATTTTGAGGATCATGAACTGAGTTGCTTCGATTTGACCTCAAAGCAACTCAATCTTATTTCCTACATTATTAGGACTTCATCTAGCCAAAAATCACAAAGAATGGTGAAGAATTGAGAGAGAATCGAAGAGATGAAAATTCTAGAAAATTACCTTCGAATGAGCTTCAACCTTGCTTGATCTTGCTTCCAATTATCCTTCGCTTGGCTTCAGAAGCTTGTAGGAGATGAATAGGATCAAAGAAAAGTTTGGACTCTTGGAGTTTCAATCTCAAAACAGAATGAGATTTGAAGCTCGATTTTCAAATGAAAACCTTCAATATTATCCTTTAATGGCGAGGGTTTAGATTCCAGGTTCAAAGCTTGGGCATGAGGTTCTCAATTATGAGTCATGAGGATTGTATTTATAATCATTCCAATTCATTTCCACACACTTCCAAAATTTTCCAAATTTGGAAATTTGCTTGCATGGGCGTGTGATAGGCCCATCAAATGTTGATATCAGGTCGAAAAACACCCATGTGCAATGCTGAAATCATGTCATGTGGCCATGCATTTGAAATTGGAAAGTGAAGCTGAAATTCATCCAAATGGACCTTTGAAAAGAACCCATGCGCAAGTCGTTCATTTCTTGGGCAAATGAGACGATCTTGGACTTTTTTGAAAGGTGAGATCAAGGGGAACAACTTTCATATTGAACACTTTTCCATTTGAAGCTTGGTTCATGATGAATTTTGTGGTGAAAGTTTGGAAAATCAAACATATTTGAAATTTTTTGAAGTACTAAGTCAAATGTTCACTTCTTCCACCTTGAATAACTTTTGCTATGGGCTTCAAATGGAAAAATTTACTTCACAAAAATTATGGCTATTCAAAACCTTTTCAATTTTAAAACAAATTTGACCTTATTTGGATTAGGCATGAAGGAGTTATGCCTTTTAGAAGTTGAGGAAAATCACATGTTCAATGGTATCGCCCAAAATGACCTATAATGTTTCCTCTTGGCACATGCATTTGCAAGTTGAATTTGAACTTCTTCCAAAGATCAAAGTTGGAGAGGACAGATTGAATAGGATCATGAAGCTTTAATGGCTTTAATCTAATGAAAATTGAGAAAGTTATGGTCCTTGGAAGTTGACCTCTTAACTAGGGTTCAAACAAAATGACCTATAATAGTTCACCATAAAAAATGACTTTCCAAGAAAAACTAGCTCTTGAAATCAACATGAAAGTTGTTTGAAATGTCACATGGAGTAACTTTTATCTTGGAATCATTTTCATATGATAAATATTGTATGAGATAGGGTCTATGGAACCCTAGTTTTGACCAGTTGACTTCCTCTAGTCAACCACCATGAACCATCTTGCAAAATTGACATTCTCATGATATTTGGGACTAATGGAGGATCATATATGCATAAGATGATTTCATATGAAGTATACTTTGCAATATTTGATCAAATGGTGAAGAAACTTGTTAAAGAAGTCACACAAGATACCTAGATGAATTAGGGTTTCCAAGGCAAACAAGCTCCAAACTCTTGATGATTTCTTGATCCAAATGATATGTGAAGACCATGGGTATCCATACATGATGTCTAGAGTCAATGTGAACCATCTATTGATTAGTCTCCTTGAATTGAGGGTCTCAAACCCTAGATATGAGCTTCATGGAGCATAGGTGAACACATACACTACCTACAACAGAAATAAATTATACATTGAGATATTTTTGGTATTTTTGTTAGTAAATAATGAAAAAAAAAGTATGATACAATCAAAAAGTGCTTGGTGATCTCTCCCAATGCAAACCCAATGAATGAGGGGCAAGGAGGATGCCAAGGTGTGATCCCAATGCTAATGCACATGATGAGATAGCATGCGGGATCTTAGGGTTAAAATTGGGGTCTTACAGCTGCCCCTATTTAAGGATATTCTAACTGAGAATGTGAAGGTTAAAATTTGCCCATAAACTCCGTAGAATGGACTTAATTAACAACATATAGAAACAAATTTTGGTCCCTAAGAGACCTCATGATGCATATGATATGAATGTCAAAAATAATCTTTGTGGGGAAAATATTGCCACAAAGGAAAAGAATCTGGAGAGCCTGAAAGTCCACAGAAGCATAATGCGTTCCATATGGAACACCCACTAGGTAGACAAAAACTCTGGGGGGCAAAAGTTGTTCGTAGGCCAGGCTACGACTTAAAACTGCTGGAGACATGACGGGAATTTTCATGAAAATAAATCAATGGAGAGACTCAGTTGGGGATAAGGAAAATCTGCAGGGGAAATGGGTAAATCATAACAAAGCTGAAAATACCTGAACCAAATAGGGGATTAGCGAATTCACTAGGAAAATATGCACTCAAACTCACCTGGCGAAGAATGAACTTCAACACAAGAGTATCAGAAATATATCATCTATTACCGGTTACTGGGTAGGAAGATAACATATTCTGATAGAGGGACATTCGTTACCGATTAAGGTAAACATATCAAGGATGACTCGTTAAGGAAAATGAGGTGTATTTGTTAACAATTATCGGGTAAGAATGACCTACTGGGGAAAACAATCAAATAGGATTTACAACTACCCGTTACTGGGCAGAAGACCAAAGAGAGAATATTTGTCACCTGTTAAAGTGAACATATCAAGGATAAACTCAGAGGAAGAATATCCATCATCGGTTAGGATAAACATATCAAGGATACACTGTCGGGGAAAAATAGGAATTATATCTATAAATTACTGAATAGAATACCAAAGAGAGAATATTTGTCACCTGTTAAGATGAACATATCAAGGATAGACTCAGTAGGGGAACGCAGGATTTACAACTATTGGTTAATGGGTAGAAGGTCAAAGATAAGAAAATTTGTCATCGGTTAGGATGAACATATCAACGATAGACTGCCGGGGAAAAATAGGAATTATATCTATTAGTTACTAGATAGAATACCAAAGAGATAATATTTCTTACCTGTTAAGATGAACATATCAAGGATAAACTCAACAGGGGAACGTAGGATTTACAACTACCGGTTACTGGGCAGAAGACCGCAAAGAGAAGAAAATTTCTCATCGATTAGGATGAGCATATCAAGGATAGACTCTCTGGGAAATAATAAGCAAGGATTACGACTACCTTTTTATTGGGTAGAAAACCACAAAGGAAGAATATCCATCATCGGGTAGGATGAACATATCAAGGATAGACTCTCTGGGGAAACGTGAAAATGAATCCGCTAGGGACAACAAAGGAAGTAGATTACTTTTAACGGGTATTAGGCAAAAATAAAGTACTCAAAAATTTAGAAGAGTATTACCAGTTACTGGGTAATAGATTCTCGAAGGGACCAAAAGTATCTATCTATGTAAAAAGCTAGAAAGAAACGGTCAAACAAGGACTCAACCCAATGAGGATATAACTCAAGGGGAGTGGTTCCACCCAGGTAATCTACTGAGAAGGAAACTGAAGAAATGATCATCCACGAGGAAATGACTCAGTGAGGAAATGAGAAACGTTAAACTCTTTCTGCTTAAGGGGCTGACACTCTACTATTGAAGGAGGACAAACGTATCAAATCTGCGTACTGAAGTAGGGGATCAAATTCAATAAAATTCATAATGAAATATCTGATGCTACGCTTTATGCATGAATATGAAGGTATATGCTTGATGATTATGCTGACGAAACAACACAAAGGATACAAATATCATAGATTTGAATCATCATTGCAACACTCGGCTAATCTCAACAAGATGGAAACACCAACTGGAGAAATAATGCTGGGGATGAACATAAATCATCTGGCTCTGAAAGACTCAATCCTGGCTGGGGAAAGAGAAAAGATTTGCTAAGGATGTAAATTGTCAATACTGCAGGAAATTTTAGGTCAACACTATATCAAAATGGGAGACAACCCTATAGATGACCAAACCAAAATACTATCAGAATCCAAAACACTGCCGGGAACCATGGAATTTAAGTATTTGAAGATGGACTCCGTCGGAGAATACAAGAGATAAAACTTTGCACGGGGATCTGAATCAATTGTTAGGGATGTGACCTTACAACTTAGCTGGGAATATCTGACAAATTGTTGGGGGAAAAAATCACTGAACCAAACGCTCAGGTAAGACCAACAAGGCTTCGCATTTCAAGACTTATCTCTCCTCAGACTGCTATTGTTATTCCTTGCTGAAATCGACTTTTATTAAAGTAATTGTTTTTATATTCTTAAAACAATTTTTATTTATTATTTTATTTGAAAATTATCATCATAAAACTCACTTTTATTTAGCAGAAATAAATAGAGTAGAAACAATTGGATAAAAAGCTCAACTTTATTTAAAAGAATGGTAGTCTATAAATGACAAGACTCCATAGATCTTTACAAAAGTTGAAAAATGGTAATCTACATGGAAAAAGGCCACATTGAATACAATGATCACTACTCCTCCTACCAACTTTAATATCCGTTGTGCTCTTGGCTTTGGATGAGAATAATGAATCAGAACCAAGTGACTTGCTCAAACCTACTATAATGATCAGGACCAACCGAATGCAGTTACTTGCCATAATCCCTAATTTTACCTAGATTTCCCCAAGGTGGGGTACTTAATATACCGGGATAAATTTTTTGTTTTATGTATCTAACTTTTTCTTGGATCGCCCTTTCGGGTTCTAAATCCTCCGAGATGCTCATTTTTTCCTAAGTCGCCCTTTCGGGATTTCAACTTTGTGAGTTATTCTTTTCTTTTTTAGGCGAAGTATTTCTTGACTGCATCGGTATTCACAGGACGCATGAACTCTTCACCTTCCATAGTTTTAAGAATCAAAGCACCGCCTAAAAAGGCTCTCTTAACAACGTATGGGCCTTCATTATTAGGAGTCCATTTTCCCCTAGCATCAGGTTTGAATGATAAAATCTTCTTGAGCACAAGGTCACCTTCTCTAAACACGCGAGGCCTGACCTTCTTATCAAATGCCTTCTTCATTCTTTGTTGATATAACTTACCATGACACATGGCAGTCAATCTTTTCACTTTAATTAAATTCAACTGATCATATCTAGTCTGGCACCATTCAACTTCTGTCAACTTGGCTTCCATCAGCAAAAGCAATGATGGGATCTCAACTTCTACTGGGAGCAAAACTTCCATGCCAAAAACAAGTGAGAAAGGGGTTGCCCCTGTTGAAGTGCGAATGGATGTACGGTACCCATGCAAAGAAAACGGGAGCATCTCATGCCAATCTTTATATGTCACAACCATCTTCTGAATGATCTTCTTAATGTTCTTATTTGTAGCTTCAACATCCCCATTCATCTTGGGTCTATAGGGAGAAGAATTATGGTGTGCAATCTTGAAGTCTTTGCAAAGAGCTTCCACGATATTGTTATTCAAGTTTGATACATTATCAGTAATGATATTACTTAGCACACCATAACAGCATATAATTTGATTCTTGATAAACCTCACAACAACTTGTGGCAAGTCTGACCATGCGTCACAAAGTTGGCGCAAACTTCATCTTCATCATCATTGTCTTCGATCATAGCAGCTGAGTGTTGATCATTCTCATGAATGAACCCTCCACTACGGAAACTTGGTTGCATACCTTCAGTTATGAAATTAAATGGGCCTAGTTGGAATCTCAATCCAGTCTTATCCCTGTTCTCAGCGATCTCTATCACACGGTCCCACTGATCAATGTTGCCAACCTCAATAGCCTTTTGTGCATCTTTTAAAGAAGACATGGGTGCCCCAGTTTTCTTCTTTTTAGCAATAGGAAAGGCTTGGAACGACATTCCAACCTCCTCCTCAACTTTAACATATGAAAAAGATGACAAATGGCTTACCAATAGTGCGTTATCTCCACCAACAATGACAAGTTTTCCGTTCTTTAGAAATTTTCGCTTTTGGTGTAGAGTAGACGTCACTGCTCCAGCTTCATGAATCCATGGCCTTCCTAATAGACAACTGTAGGTCGGGTGGATATCCATTACCTAGAAAGTAATTTGGAAATCACTCGGACCTATCTTCACTTAAAGGTCCACTTCACCAATGACAGTTTTACGAGAACCATCAAACGCCTTAACAACTACGCCACTGTACCTCGTGGGGGCGCCTTGATAGGAAAGCTTTGACAAAGTAGACTTTGGAAGCAAATTCAAAGACGAACCAGTGTCAACCAACACATTGGACATAGCGTCCTCCTTGCAATTCATCGAAATATACAATGCCAGATTGTGATTTCGGCCTTCCTCAGGAAGCTCTTCATCACAAAAGCTCAAATTATTACAAGTAATATTGGCAACAATGTGGTTAAAATGATCCACATTCACATCATTCTCAACATAAGCCTGCTCAAGCACTTTCTGTAATGCCTCCCTATGTGCCTCAAAATTCATCAATAGTGACAACACGGAGATCTTTGACAGAGTTTGGAGCAATTGCTCCACAACATTGAACTCGCTTCTTTTGATCAATTTCAAAACTTAATCATCATCATTAGCCTTCAGTTTTTTGGATTCACCAGACTGACACACTGAAGTGCTAACTGGATTCGCTACTGGAATCTCTGCCTTATTGCTTGCTTCAGCATCTTCTACCTCTTTCAGAAAAACAAGACCAAACACACAACCATTACGGGTCACCTTCGCAATATCAGGAATATTCACCTTAGAGTCTGTAACTGGTAGAGGAACCTCTTGACCATTTTCAATCATTGTGGCGTTGTATTGATAAGGCATGGCTTTATCGGATGCATACGAAATAGGGCCCGCTAACAGTATAACCAACGACGATATCGATTGTAAGACCCCAATTTTGACCCTAAGATCCCCCGTGCTATCTTATCATATGCATTAGCATTTGGTCACACCTTTGACATCCTCCTCACCCCTCATTCATTGGGTTTGCATTGGGAGAGATCACTAATCACATTTGATTGCATCATACTTTGTATCACCAAAAATAGGTCAATGTATAGTCTGTTACTTTTGTAGGTAGTGTACATGCTCACATATGCTCCATCAAGCTCATATCTAGGGTTTGAGACCCTCAATGCGAGGAGCTCAATCAGGAATTGGTTTACTATGGCTCTAATTCATCTAGATATGGATCCTCATGATCTTCACATGTCATTTTGATCAAGAAATCATCAAGAGTTTAGAATTTGTTTGCCTTGGAAACCCTAATTCATCTAGATATCTTGGGTGATTTTCAAGTTTTGCCAAAAATGGAAGTGTGCAAATATCATTAACATCGGCCTATAAATCGAAGCTCTCTTGCTCATAAATAAGGACCTCATGCGCCAACTTTGATTCAGCAACCCTAAACCCTCACCATTAAAGGATAAGCTTGAATTTTTTCTTTGAAAATCGAGTTTGAAGATCCTACTATTTTTGAGATTGAAACTCCAAGTGTCCATCCCCTTCCTTGATCCATTTCTATTCCATCAAGCATCTAAAGCAAGGCCAAGCATAATTGAGAGCAAGATCGTGTAAATCTAAAGCTCCACTGAAGGTGAATTTCCAGATTTTTCCACTCTTTGATTCCCTCTTATTTCTCCACTATTCTTATTGATTTTTGGTTGTCTGAAGTCCTACCAATGTAGGCAACAAGATTGAGTTGCGTAGAGGTAAAATAGAAGCAACTCAGATCATGATCCTCAAAATTCAACTCCCTGTACCTTCCTATATACTTGGAGTTAGACAAAATTGAGGCCAGATTCGAGCTCCTGAGCATTTTTCATTTAAATCCATGTCTTGCTTTTTCATTTTGGTGATGGTTGAAGGTGGACCAATTCATTCATTTTGTTTTAATCTTAGGTGTTGGTTTTGATTACCGCATGTGCAGCGCAGTTGACTAGAGATCACATGAAATGCACGATTGGGAACATCTGATATGCCACCTCAATTAATGAGGGAGATCAGATGGTCCATATATTTTTTATTTTCTGAATTTTCATTTTAATTTCTTTATTTTCATTAATTCATCTCAATTTTAATATTGATCCAAAAAATATGGGTCTTTCACAAAAAAATTTCAATTATTTTTATCTTTCATTTTCTGAACTAAAATTATTTTTTGGATCAATATTAATATTTTTCATGATTTAATTGTTCTTGTTCATATTTTTCATTATTTAAAAATACTTTTGCATTTCCAAAAATAATGAAATTTTTTCTCCAAGGTCCTTTGACCTTGTTTGACCGATGACAAATCTCTTGGCCAACTATTTCGTGTTTTGAAGAGGTTTTAGGTTTTTGATAAAACATAATTTAATTTAATGCATTTTAATTAGATTTTTAATTGTTTAATTGTGTGAAAATTATGTTGAGCCATATTTTATTGACTTGCGACGTTTGACTATTGTGTTTGGGCCTTGGTCAAGGTTGATTTTACTTTGTTGGATTAAAATCATTGGATTTAGGGGATTGATGAAATCCTTCCCTTGTCCAATTTGTGTTTGTCTCATTTCCCCTCTCTCTTCATCTTTGATCCCCTTCTATCCCATTCATTCCATTGACCTATGATATCTCTATATTCTAAGGCTAATTGATTGATAAACTGTTAGGGACCAATTAGTACTACTTTTTATATCATTTTATTGGTCCCTTTTACCAAGTTTTGATGTTATTACACACTTTTATTCTCACTATTTTGTGTAAATGCAATTAGGTTTAATTTATTTTGTTTTGAATAGTTATTTCACATTTTTGTTAGTTTTGTAGAATTTCTGGGATAAGAAGGCTTTGGATTGCAATACCACATCTTGGAGGAAGCTTGCCAAACAAGGAAGCTGGAGAAGCAACATTTCGCGCCACGAAGGCTGCGAATCCAGCAAGCTGACTGAGGGTCAAAAGTGCTGTTCTGCAGGAAAAGTTTATTGCCATTTTGATGTCTGCATGGGAATTGCTTTTCTGCTTTAGATGACAATGACCATTTAGGGAAATATCAACTTATTTTGTTAGAAACAAATACATTATTCTAGGGATTGAAAATAGATTATTATCATTCACACATTGATATTGAGAGCTTTTTGTAAGAGAGAAAAACAGAGTTTTTCTTCTTTAACTTTCTGCTTTGAACAATGATGATGAGGAGCTAAACTCCCCTTTGTCAAGATTGGAGGTAGTAGCTATTCTCATATGTTTATGTATTCCATTTGATTTATATATATGATAAAGATTGTTGATGTATTGAATACTGTTTTTGCCCTAAGTTGAAAACCAGATTTGAGTAGTTGTCGAGAGAGATTATTTGAGTCTTGACATAAAACAGATTTTCAAGTAGTGAATAAGTTGTAGAGATAGATTTATTCATTACTCTTCTTTGGTATTAAACATTAAAGATTGCTATATTGATAGTTAGGTGGAGAGATCGTCTAAGGATCAATATAGTGATTATCACAATATCATGTAGACATAAATGACTTTGAGAGGATACTTGAACATCATCAATAATCTTAAATCTATATAGTTATCATAAGGAAGCATAAACATTTGAAATAGTGAACTCCAATCTTGCCAAGCTTTTATATTTGATTAAAACCATTTTTAACTGTTTTAGTGACATTTACTCACAAGATATTTTTCCAAACTAAACAACCCTGTTACTTTATAAACTTATAACATTCGGATTATAGAACGGCGGTAATATCAACCAATCTTTGTGGATACGATACAAAAATATTTGCCGAAGATATACTTTTCAACAAATTGGCGCCGTTGCCGGGGATTGGTGTCGATATTACAAGCATTGCAATAATTCTTTGTTTTAAGTTGTGTTACAATTGTTATTATCTCTCTTTTGTTTCACTTGGTTTGTTAGTTTTGTAGATTCTAGTGCATGCGAGGAAAAGCAACTGAGGAGCAACTTCAATTTGATCCTGAAATTGAAAGAACACTTCGGAAGCTTAATAGCAAAACATGAAGGAGAAGGAAACTAGCCGAAGAGAGGAACCGGAGAGAAGAAGCATCTACTTCCGCACTTGTTCCAATCGAAGAAGTGGTTGTAGAGGCTTGTGAAGGAAACATGGCGGATGACAATCGTACCGAAATGTCCGTCAATAGTCCAAGAAGAAATGCTCAATTTGCCCGTGGAGGAAGAAATACGGAGATGAAGACCGGAATCCTCCAACTTTTCTACGCAAATCCATTCACCGGAATGGATCACGAAGACCCGTATACCCATCTCATCAAATTTTATGAGATTGCGGGTTCTACGGGAATAGATGAAACGAGAGAAGAGGCACTATTCAAGAGGATGTTCCCACACTCCTTAGTGGGAAAGGCAAAAGAGTGGTACCTTGATCAAGCACCGAGAGTGATGACGGATTGGAATTTACTTGAGGAAAAATTCCTAGAAAGATATTTCCCGCAATCCCGATTCATGGAAGCCAAAACGGCTATTGCGGTATTCACTCAAGGAGGCAACGAGTCTCTAAATGAATCTTGGGAAAGATTCAAATCAATGTTGAGAAAATGCAAGGGACATGGTTTTGATGAGCTCACTCAAATCCATATTTTTCTAAATGGACTCCAATCAACTCACAAGACACTTCTGGACGCCACCGCGGGTGGCTCGCTTATGTCAAAAACTGCGGAAGAAGCTAAAGTCATTGTTGAACGGATGGCCCTCAATGATCATCAAGGTCAACATGATCGTAGCCCTTCACAACGTAAGCCCAGAGTTCTTGAGTTAAATACCAATGATGCCATCCTTGCTCAAAACAAGCTACTCTCTCAACAAGTGGAGCTTCTCACTCAACAAATGGCCAAGCTTCCACAGCAAATAAAAGAGATTCAAGGGTTTCAAGTTCAGCATCAAGTAGCATGTTGCGAATTATGTCAAGGGGATCACCCTACTGGTTTTTGTCCTCCACCCCAAGAAGAAATGAGTTATGTGAACAATCAAAATCAGGGCTATCAAAGACAACAGCCTAACAATCAAGGCTACCAACCACGAAACAATCAAGGCTATCAACCGTCATGGTTCAACAATCAGAATTTTCAGCAGCAAAGTCCTTACCAACATCCAAACTCTCAAGGACAGCAGTCGCAAGGAGGAAATTCCAAGCTAGAAGACACTCTTCAACAATTCATGCAAGCTTCCATGGCAAATCAGAAGAGTAACGAAGCAGCAATTAAAAATCTGGAAAATCAAGTAGGCCAACTCGCGAAGCAACTGTCGGAACAAAACGCAGGGCCGTCTTTCTCTGCTAACACTCAACCGAATCCAAAGGAGCATTGCAAAGCAATTGTCACAAGGAGTGGTAAAGAGTTGGTAAGTGAAAAAGGTGAAGAGATTGTAGAAGAGAACATCACTGATGGGATGCTGGAAGAAAAAGACATAGTTGGTGAAAGGGAAAATGCTTCTGGAAATGCTCAGTTCGCGCCGCGAACCACCTTCGTGCCGCGAAAAGAGCAGGTTTCGCCAACTGATCAGCAGACTGACTTAGAGAGGAAAAAGGATGCCGAATCAAAGAAGAAGAAGAAGAAATCTGAGAAAGGGGTGAGCGTCATTCCAACTCAACATCTACCCTATCCACATGCTCCATCAAGGAATGACAATGCTAGGCATTATGAACGGTTCATGGACATCTTCAAGCAACTCCAAATCAACATTCCATTTGCTGATGCATTAGAACAAATGCCACGGTATGCTAAGTTTATGAAGGACATTCTTACCAAGAAAAGGCGACACGTGGAAGATGAGACCATATTGCTTGATACACGGTGTAGCGCCATCATCCAAAAGACTCTCCCAAGGAAGGAGTCCGACCCGGGCCGGGTTGTTCTACCAGTGACCATTAGAAGCACATACGTTGGAAATGGTTTGATTGACTTGGGCTCTAGTATAAATTTAATCCCCCTCTCCATTGTCAAAAGATTGGGGAATGTTTAGATTAAATCGACGAGAATGACTCTACAACTAGCCGACAAGTCCACCACCTCACCATACGGAATCGCTCAAGACATGCTTGTGAAAGTGGACAAATTTTTGTTTCCGGTGGATTTTGTAATAGTAGAGATGGATGAGGACCGTGATGTACCCCTAATTCTTGGAAGACCTTTTATGAAGACAGCTCGGATGATGATCGACATAGATGATGGGCTAATGAAGGTGAGAGTGCAGGATGAAGAGGTGACTTTTAATCTTTTCGAAGCCATGAAGCATCCAACCGATAAGCATGATTCTTTCCGAATCGATGCAATTGAAGAGGAAGTAGTGGAGGTCGCGAACGAAACTCATATCTCTAATCCTCTAGAAAGATCCCTTATAGGAGCATACAACGTGTTAACCGACAATGAGGAACGAGAGATAGAAGCAATGTTGCATGAGCTAGAATCTTGTGGTGAGCTGGCCTATCAAGAAGAATTAATGGAAGATTTGGATACAAAGAAGAAAACGGAAGAGCAAAAGTTAGAGTTGAAAATGCTTCCGTCACACTTGAAGTATGTGTTTCTTGGAAACGAGTGTACTAAACCCGTGATTATAAGCAACACATTGTCCACGCAAGAGGAAGACAAGTTGATTCAAGTATTGAAAAAGAACCAAGGTGCGATAGGGTGGGTGTTATCCGACTTGAAGGGTATTAGTCCGGCCTATTGCATGCATAAAATCATGATGGAGGAAAATTTCAAACCAGTTGCGCAACCTCAGAGGCGTCTGAATCCATCAATGAAAGAGGTGGTCCGGAAAGAAGTTGTCAAACTATTAGAAGCCGGAATGATTTATCCTATATCTGATAGTGCATGGGTGAGTCCGGTACAAGTGGTCCCCAAGAAAGGCGGAATGACGGTGATCAAAAATGATAAAAATGAGTTGATTCCGACAAGAACAGTGACAGGGTGGAGAATGTGTATCGACTATAGAAGGTTGAACCAAGCCACAAGGAAAGATCATTTCCCACTACCCTTCATGGATCAAATGTTGGAGAGGCTCGCCGGCAAAAATTTCTACTGTTTCTTGGACGGATATTCGTGGTATAATCAAATCTCAGTAAACCCGGCAGATCATGAGAAGACAGCTTTTACGTGTCCTTTTGGCATCTTTGCTTACCGAAGAATGCCTTTTGGATTATGTAATGCACCGGCCACATTTCAACGGTGTTTGCAAGCTATATTTTCAAACTTGATCGAAGAATGCATTGAGGTGTTCATGGATGATTTTTCTGTTTATGGATCATCTTTTGAATTGTGCTTAAAACACCTTGATGTAGTTCTGGGGAGATGCGTGGAGACCAACCTAGTGCTCAACTGGGAAAAATGCAATTTTATGGTCAGTGAGGGTATAGTACTTGGTCACAAGATTTCTTCTGAAGGGCTAGAGGTGGACAAGGCCAAGGTGGAGGTTATTGAGAAACTGCCACCTCCAACTTACATTAAAGGGATAAGAAGCTTTCTAGGACATGTCGGTTTCTACCGGAGATTCATACAAGATTTTTCAAAGATCGCAAAGCCATTGAGAAATTTGCTCAACAAAGGTACGCCTTTTCTTTTTGATGAGTCATGTCTTAAAGCTTTCTTAGATTTGAAAGAAAAGTTGGTCACCGCACCAATAATCGTAGCACCAAACTGGAACCTTGATTTTGAACTCATGTGTGATGCTAGCGATTATGCAGTTGGTGCGGTGTTAGGACAAAGAAGCGATAAAGTTTTCCATGCCATACACTATGCTAGTAAGGTGTTGAATGACGCACAAGTTAATTATGCAACAACTGAAAAGGAATTACTAGCCATAGTATATGCATTGGAAAAATTTAGAGCTTACTTGATTGGTTCAAAAGTTGTAATCTACACTGACCACTCTGCGATAAAATATCTGCTTACCAAGCCGGATTCAAAACAAAGACTTATTCGTTGGATCCTTTTATTATAAGAGTTTGATCTAGAAATTCGGGATAAAAATGGTTCCGAGAACTTGGTGGCAGATCATTTGTCTCGTTTGATCAATGTAGAAATTACAAACAAAGAAGAAGAGGTGAGAGAAGAATTTCCAGATGAAAAACTTTATGCGATTCAAGTGAGGCCTTGGTTTGCTGATTTTGCTAATTACAAAGCAATTGGTTTAACACCGGAAGACCTCACTTGCAATCAAAGAAGGAAATTCTTGGCAGATGCAAAATATTATGTTTGGGATGATCCCTATCTGTTTAAAGTAGGAGCAGACAATATTTTGAGAAGGTGTGTAACAATTGAGGAATCAAGAGACATTCTTTGGCACTGTCACAACTCTCCGTATGGAGGTCACTATAGTGGTTTGAGAACAGCCACTAAAGTATTCCAATCGGGTTTTTATTGGCCATCTTTATTCAAAGATGCGCACGAACATGCGAAGAGTTGTGATACTTGCCAACGGAGTGGAGGAATAGGTAAACGGGATGAAATGCCTCTAACCAACATGCTAGAAGTGGAAGTTTTTGATTGTTGGGGTATTGACTTCGTTGGCCCATTCCCCTCTTCTTTCTCAAATGAGTACATACTAGTAGCTGTTGATTATGTTTCGAAGTGGGTGCACTACGCCAAAAACTGGAATAGACAGCGCCCCTTAGAGGGCGCTTTATTACAAAAGTGCACTCTAAAGTGAAGAGAAAAAATAAGGAGCATACTATTGGAATAGACAGCGCACTTTAGAGGGCGCTTTTGTAACAAAGCGTACTCTAAAGTGAAGCGAAAAAATAATGAGGAAATGGAGGGACACCAATAGAGGACGCTTTATTGAAAGCGCCCTCTAAGGGTAACCTTAGAGGGCGCTTCTAAAAAAGCGCTCTCTATGTCCATGTACATTTCCAGTTTATAAGGCGCTTTTGGAAAGCCTTAGAGAGCGCTTTTAGAAGCGCCCTCTTAGGCCCCCTTTAGAGGGCGCTTTTGTAACAAAGCGCCCTCTAAAGTGAAGCCAAAAAAAAAATGGAGGGACAACAATAGAGGGCGCTTTTGTGAAAGCGCCCTCTAAGGTTACCCTTAGAGGGCGCTTTTGAAAAAGCGCTCTCTAAGTCCATGTACATTTCCAGTTTAGAAGGCGCTTTTGGAAAGCCTTAGAGAGCGCTTTCAGAAGCGCCCTCTTAGGCCCCCTTTAGAGGACGCTTTTTTTAAAAAAGCGCCCTCTAAGGTCCCCTTTAGTAAACATTAAAATTATAACATATACTGCATGTCTCTTTATTTTCCCTCTCTATAAGCTATTTCGTTTACGTAACTGTGTTTTCTCTCAACTGCGATTACTCTCTACTGCGATTACTCTCGTCCTCCGTTCGTTCTCCCTCCCTCACCGTCATCGTCGCCGTTCGTTCTCCTTCCCTCACCGTTCACGTTCACTGGGTTAACCTCTTCCACCGTCACTGTTCACTTTCTTCTCCATCGTTACCGTCACCTTTAAGGTATTTCTCTTCTCCATCGTTACCGTTCACTTTCTTCATGTGTTTGATTAGGGCATTTTCTAAACTTAGTTTTTCATTTTGTGCATTATGTTGATTAAGGTTGTTTAGGGCAAACTGAGTTTTTTATTTCTGATTGAAAACTGATATATTTGAAGTGTGTTTGAGCTTGTGCTTGGAAGTTTGATGATTATGGATGCAAGTTTGTTCATGTTCCAAACACCATAAGTTTGCATTGGTCTTTTGCATGCAGTAGGTGTGTGTGAGTTTGTATTCAATAATGATAAAAAAAAGAGTTTAGATTGTTGTAACATGAGAGAAATGGAAGGTATATGAATGTGTTCACGTATTGAATCATTGTCTTACTTGGGTCTTATTGAATCATTTCTATATTACAGATAAAATGGCTAACCAAGACGATACCCATGCCGTGAATGAATCACGTAATAATGTTGAAAAAGAAATCAAACGAGGATTGACTGTTATGAAGTCAATCATTCGTGCAAGAGACAAGGGTGTAAAATTTGAAGTACATTGGAGTGCTGAAGACCAACTAATTGAGCCTAACGGTTCAATGTTGGCAAGTTACATTGGTTTCCTTGTTCGCCAACATATTCCGATTACACGTGATAATTGGAGAAGTCCGGACTTGAAGGTTGGCAAGGAAAAAATATGGTCGGAGATACAGGTACTTACCATATATTGTTATATGTTTTTTTTGTTGACTATTTGTTAACCATATATTGTTATAATATTACTTTATAATAACACACTCCATTTGTATGTTTTTTAGAGATCCTTTCACATCGATGAAAGCCGGCAAAAATATTGTATTCAATTGGCCGGAAAAAAGACTCCGAGGATTTCGATCCTTTTTGTGCAACAAATTTCTCAAGGATGAGGAAGGAAAATTTGTTGAAGGAGAACGACCAATGAAGTATGCCGAGATTATTTCAGCCGATGAATGGGATAACTTTGTCGCCAAACGAAGAAACGAAAAATTCCATGTAATGTCTATTAATTATGGTATTATACAATTGTTAAGTTACTTGGTTCTAATATGCCTTAAACTTTTTTATCTAGGAAGTAAGCGACATAAATAGGAAAAGGGCATCAAAACCCGCGTATCCGTACAAAAAAGGGCGTACGGGTTATGCACGGTTACAACAAAGAATTGTGAGTATATTCAAATGCTATGAGCTTATACATTGTCACAATATGTTATAATTGATGATCTTATAATCTAATTCAATGTGTAGCTAGCCGAGGAGAAAAGTGACGCAACATCTCTTCCGGAGCACGTATTATGGAAGGCTGCTCGGGTTGGGAAGGATGGGGCTGTCGTTGAAGCGGTCCAAAATGTTTATGACGAATGTGTAAGTATATGTAACATTATTTCTTTAATTATATCGAAAATTTTGTTAGACATATAATTCATTTTTAATCTCCTCTAATAATATTTCAGGAGACTTTATCCCAAACCGTACCTTCAACCGAGGTCCAGGATTGCAGGAGCGTACTTAGTCGAGTACTAAATGTTCCTGAGTATTCCGGTCGTGTGAGGGGTAAGGGTTTTGGTGTGACTCCGTCGTCATTTTATAAAAAAACCAAAACAAAAAATACTACCAACAAAGAGGTGATGGAGACCTTGGCGGAGTTAAGGGCACAAGTACTCCAACTGCAAAACGAGAATGCAAGGTATAGAGAGGAAAGGTGCGCTTCCGAGGCAAAAGATACTAGTGACCGAGCTAGTATCAATCATCAACCGAAATTTCCCGAGGTAATTATATATGTTATTATGAAATTAAAATAACACTTTTTTACTTGACACATATACAAGTTAACAATAATATTTATTATTGGTTTAGGGCATTTCACCTTGTCAGCTGTATCTATCGTCACCAACTTATCGCATGGTTGGCAAGGGAAAAGTGCACAATACTTCGGGTGAATTACTTCACCATAATCCCCTCCCGGTGGGATTTATGAAAGTTTCGGTTGACCTCGTATTAGATACGGACGCCCGTCTACCATTACCCGACGTTGTTTCAGAGACAACGTTGATGCGAGATGCAGTCGGATCCTTTGTTGGTTGGCCGTCAGATCTAATTTTCCCTGATGCCGAGGTATATATGTTCTAAATGATTATGAATATTTAGTATTCACATTTCAATTCAGCTACAATTATGATATTTAATCAATCCTTATTACATGGTACTGTTAGACTCCTACAAGACCCACCCCTAAAGCTGGTAAAGGGATTTCAAGACGCATCGAGTCGGTTGCATCTCAAAAAGAGGTACAAATATATATACCCATTGAATTATATACACAACGATTCTTTTGCATCACAAAAAGTAATGATTTATTTTATATGAATTTTTAGGTTCCCGGTCGAAAGTTGAAAAGCGATGGTAAGGATATTCCAACGAAGGATATTCCAACGAAGGATATTCCAACGAAGGATATTCCAACGAAGGATATTCCAACGAAGGATATTCCAACGAAGGATATTCCAACGACGGCCGGGACAAAATCTCAAATTATGATGCGTCTTGAGAAAATGGTGGAAGAGTCCGATATTATGGACGGGTCCATTCGTAGTATAGATTTTGATGAAGGTGTTTTCGGAAAAGCTCATTTCGAAATAATTGGAAAGGAGGACATGCAACAACTTTTTGAGCACGACGAATTGGGCATCGCTATCATTCATACATACATATGGTACTCCGATCAATCTATAATTTACTTAGTTGAACAATTTATTTACACATTTCAATGAGTAGTCTAATATTTATTATGTTTCTATTTAAGGTATATGTATGACAAATTGATGCGGGGAACTGAATTGTGTAACCGTTTCAATTTTATTGCTGCTTCCCGTGTCAACGCAACGTTAATATCGAAAAATCCAACATCCGTAAAGAATGATCTAGTCGATAGATTCATGGCGGCCGACGATAATACTACACGCAGTTTGTATTTTTTACCGTTTAATTCTGGCAACGGGTTAGATTTTCTTTCTAATAATTTCATTCTAATCTATGTATATCTTTTACGTAGAAAATTTTCATTCATCTAAATTTTTGTTTTATTTTACAGTGGTCACTGGGTGTTGGTTGCTATGGATCTTTCGAGACTAATAGTGTATTATCTCGATTCGTTATCGGGTGATTGGAGTAAATATCCGGGTTTGAAGAAGACGGTTGACACGTAAGTGAAATTCCCCTAAATATTCGTGTGTATTTCTATATTTAATTATGTCTGTCAGATTGATCTCAATATACGTTTTTATTTTGTTAGGGCAATAATAAAATTTAGATCGAAAAAGAATTACCGCATTAGGAAGGACATTACCTGGGTCAGAGTTCAGGTATATATTAAGTATCTTATTTTTGCTTATAATAGTGTTTGTTTTTTTGCTTATAATAGTGTTTGTTTTTTTGCTTATAATAGTGTTTGTAAGAAATTAACTATATATATATTGTTTGTTTTTCTGTGTAGTGTCCTCAGCAAAATAATTCGGTCGATTGCGGATTTTTGTATTGAGATTTATGAGAGATATCATTGCGTTGAATCGTATAGACATCCCAAAAATGGTATGGAATAATAACTTAGGGTTTATTTTAATATTATCGGATAACTCATCTAATTTGTTACTAAATCATGAATATGTTTTATTCTCTTAATTGTAGTACTTTGAGGAATACAAATCTTACTCAAGAGCTCATTTGGATGAAATGAAGGATGAATTGTGTCAATTCATTGTTGATCAAAGAATCATATAGCTAGGTTGTATATTGTTGTACATATATGTATGGAATGTTGTTGTTGTATGCTGTTGTTGTATATATGTTGTATATTGTTGTTGTACTTTTACTAAATCATGAATATGTTGTTGTATATTGTTGATCAAAGAATCATATATTAATGTTGTATATATGGAGGATTAATGTTGTATATAAATGGATTCATGTTGTATATATCAATGGATTAATGGTGTATAACATTGGATTAAAGGATGAAATCAATATGAATTTTACACTTTTGCAGCATGCGAACAGATTACCAATTAAATATCCACTGTTTTTCAAACAAATTTTTTTAAAATAACTAACACTTTAGAGGGCGCTTTCTGTAGGAAGCGCCCTCTAAACACTTTACATTGAGAACTTTAGAGGGCGCTTTGTCCAAAAAGCGCCCTCTAAACACTTTACATTGACAACTTTAAAGGGCGCTTTCTGCAGAAAGCGCCCTCTAAAGTGTTAGTTATTTTAAAAAAATAAGCGCCCTCTGAACACTTTACATTGACAACTTTAGAGGGCGCTTTTTCCAGAAAGCGCCCTCTAAACACTTTACATTGACAACTTTAGAGGGCGCTTTTTCCAGAAAGCGCCCTCTAAGGTGTCCCTTTATGGACCACTCCAGAGGGCGCTTTTTTCATAAAGCGCACTATAATGTGGCCCTTTAGACAGCGCTTTCTCCAGGAAAACAAAGCGTTGTCTTTACCTATGCCAGCGCCACTTTAGAGGGCGCTTAAAAGCGTTGTTATAGGCCAAAATAAGCGCCCTCTTTTCCCTTATTTGGCGTAGTGGTGGAAGCAATTGCCTCACCTAAGGCCGATGCCAAAACTGTGATTAAATTTTTAAAGAAGAACATATTTTCACATTTTGGTGTGCCCAGAGTGTTGGTAAGTGATGGAGGCTCACACTTCTGTAATACACCCTTAGAAAAAGTTCTGCAACATTATGGTGTAAAGCACAAGGTGACCACTCCCTACCACCCACAAGCGAACGGGCAAACTGAGGTTTCAAACCGGGAAGTCAAACGGATCCTTGAGAAAACAGTTTCAAATTCAAGAAAAGATTGGTCCTTAAAACTGGATGAAGCTTTGTGGGTGTATCGTACTGCCTACAAAGCACCTATTGGGCTGACTCCGTTTCAAATGGTGTATGGGAAGACTTGTCATCTTCCAGGGGAAATGGAGCATAGAGCATTATGGGCTCTTAAGTTCTTGAACTTCGACTCCACTCTAGCTGGAGAAAGAAGGAAAGGTCAACTCCATGAATTGGAGGAACTAAGGAACGATGCATACCATTCTAATAAGTTGTACAAGGAAAAGATCAAAGCTTACCATGATGGAAAGGTCCGCCATAAGGAGTTTCATGTTGGACAGATGGTACTGCTTTTTAACTCAAGGTTGAAGTTGTTTCCGGGTAAGTTGAAGTCAAAATGGTCAGGACCATTTGTTGTCAAGGAAGTACGGAATTATGGAGCCATTGTGATAGAGGATCCAAAGTCTCAAGAAAGTTGGACTGTCAATGGTCAAAGACTGAAAGTCTATCATAGCGGTGACATAAACCGTGATATGTGTGTCCTTTCCTTATCTGGATAAGGATAATCGAGGTACCGTCGAGCTCTTAACGACGTTAAACAAAGCGCTGGTTGGGAGGCAACCCAACGTTGTTAGTTTGCATTCTATGTTTCTCTGTTGTGTGATTTTTAGCTCTGTTAAAGTTTTAGCAATTTTAAGTTCTGTTTTTTGCAGTCGCGCCGCGACCCCCTGTTCGCGCTGCGAACAGAATGAAATTTTAAGTGGGTTCTGTTTTTTGCAGTTCGCGCCGCGAACTGAATGAAAATTTTTTAAGTGGTTCTGTTTTCTGTTGTTCGCGCCGCGAACACTGTTCGCCCCGCGAACCCTGCGTGACAGATTTCACTTAAATTCTGTTAGGTCATTTCTTTTTCATTTCAAACATTCCTCATTTCAAACCACTTTGCCGCGCTTTCACCCCACTCTCAAAATCCCACCAAATCTTAAAATTCTCCAGTCCCCATTTGTCAAATCCTCAATGGTTAGCAAGATTAAGTGATTCAAAAGATGTCTAAAAGAACTAAAACCATGGCACCTCCTCAAGCCCGCTCAATCAGAAGGTTCATTAGTGATGAACATGAAGCACGATTCGAGAGCCTCATTAAGAGAACAATTTTTCCTGAAAGGTTTATCCGGCGGGCTCCAATCAGGGTGTATCATAGCGTGGTTGCGGCTTTTGAACGACGAAAGTGGATGAAGTTATGCGAACCAGAAGCCGCAATCAATTACGATATTGTTCGAGAATTTTATGCGAATGCTATGCATCGCGAGGAGGGTACGGCTTTCATCTACCGGTCTAGGGTAAGGGGCAAGATCGTCTCCTTTGGAAGGGATGATATTAATGCTTATCTGGGTAATCCCTTAATTCTCGGAGAGGGTGAGTGTTGTGAGTACAGTACCATGGAGGCAGCTAACAGGTGGAATCTGGAAGCGGTCAATGCTACTCTATGTCTCAGCGGAAAATCATACGAACTGAATGATCAAGGACATCCGAAATTGTGGAAAAGAGAAAATTTTAATTTGGAAGCTAGGGCTTTTCTGGTGCTACTGTTGACTAATATCCGACCAAGAAGCCACACCACCACAATTCCTATGGACGTAGGGTGTTTATTGTACTATATCATGGTCGGGAAGTCTGTGGATGTCGCAGCCCTCATTGCAAGCGAACTAAGAAAGATAGTGTTAAGCGGAACCAATTTCGGTGGCAAAGCTGGTGTACTCGCCTATCCAGGACTTATCATGGGGTTGTGCCTTAAGGCAAATGTTCCCATCCCTGAGGAAGTACACTTCTCGATCACCAGTGTGATCAGTGACTCATATTTGAACAGGTTTCTGCAAAACCAAAATGATAAGACTGATGCACCTGGTACTTCTTCATCCAGAGCCCGAGCCAGACCCCGACCTCAACCTCAACCTCAACCTCAGACTACCCCAGGTTTCGATCAGATGGCGTTTGCCAACTACTGCTGCGAGAACTTTGAGGCCTCTAGGAGGTCTCAATCATTTCTTTTCGATGCCATGCAGCAATAGTTCCAGAACACGTTTCTGGCACCAGAGGCCCGAACTTTTCCTTCGCAAGCTGACTATGCAGCTTATGCTAATTGGCCTGAAGGCAGGCCAAATTTTATGGGGGGTGCAGGAGGTAGTGCTGACCCAAATGAGGAGATGGAAGATGTTCTCGGAAATGTAGGTGGTGATGAAGAGGAGGAGGATTGAAAATGTGGAGATTTGAGAGTTGTTGTATTGTTGAGTTTCTTTTTACTAATTCTGTTTTTTTTGTTTTTGGGAATTTTGTAATGTACTTTTGGGTGGCTCTAGTTCACCATGACTTTATCTTGGCACTTTAATTTTTTTTAGTATTTTGACAATTGCATGAATGCTAGTTGAGAATTAAGTTTGTTTTAATCGAATATTGGTTTACCAACATTTTTGTTTAATTGTTCTTACTCTTAAGTCAAGCTTTAAGCTACTGAGAAATGATCGCAAAGAAAGAAGCATCGGACACTTCGAGTGGTGATGATAAGAATTAGTGTCGGCATTTCAAGGTACACTTTATCGCTTTCTAGACTTAACATGAGTAGTTTGATGGTTTGTGCAAATTCCATTTCATAAACTCATTGAAATGTATGTCATCTTTGAATCAAAGTAGGACTTAAACATTTGTGAGGAAGCTTTCCATTGTACACTAAAAAGCGGGAAACCGAGCATTATTTTAACTCATTCTTATCATGCTAAATCATGCATCAATCTATTTTTGTGTGAAAATTTTGAAAATGATAGAGGCATTGTTTGTGAGAAAAACCACTTGACCAAAAAGATTGAATCAACTAACCTTGTGAGGAATAATCCTTAGTTAACCCCCTTTGAGCTTATTTTAGGATTCATTTGATTGATCATTGTAAAATCAATTGAAAATTGTGGAATAAATGAATCCTAATTTCTTTCGTATCAGTTGAAACCTCAAACCGAGTTGTTTGCAAAATTTTACCTTTTGCTTATTTCTAAGTAGGGAGCATTATTGAATAAATTTGGTTTTGGAATCTAAAGTTGGGGAGAGAAAAGTGAAAAGTTGATTAGAAACTTGGAAAAGTGAGTTTTTATAAAAGGGTGAAAATATGAAAAGAAACAAGAAAAAGAAATCACCCTTGAAACCATAGAGCAAAGAAAAAAAAAGAAAAAAAAAAGCAAAGAAATGCTCATGGTTGTGTGGATGTAAAAAGAAAAAGAAAAAAAATAGGGATCAAAGAAAGGGAAATTGTGTAGAGTTGAATGTTTGGAAATGCTCCCTTAGGATATGCAACTTTGTAAATTCTCTTAATCATATCCTTTCTTGTAACCTAAGCCACATTACAACCTTTGAAAGACCTCTTGATTCTCATTTTTCACATGATTTGGTATTTGTTGTGATAACCGCATGATTTGAGTTGTTGTTGATTTAATTGCTTGGATGAGTGAAAGTAACCCTTCATGTTATTCATCATTATTATGAGCTGTGTGTAAGTTTGATTCAATTTTGACATATACGGTTTTGAATTACATTGGAATGATTTTTGCACTCAACCATTTTCCTTATTCATGTTTTGTCTAGAATTGAGATAGGTGGACTGAGAAAAAATTGCCAAACACTTTTGAACCATTTGAATGTCCTTGGTAAATCCTTGTTCCAATCTTTTGTGTTATTATCTTGGTTGTGAGGGTGGAAACTTTTGTTTAGGGACAAACAAAATGCTAAGTTGGGGAGAGTTGTTAGGGACCAATTAGTACTACTTTTTATATCATTTTATTGGTCCCTTTTACCAAGTTTTGATGTTATTACACACTTTTATTCTCACTATTTTGTGTAAATGCAATTAGGTTTAATTTATTTTGTTTTGAATAGTTATTTCACATTTTTGTTAGTTTTGTAGAATTTCTGGGATAAGAAGGCTTTGGATTGCAATACCACATCTTGGAGGAAGCTTGCCAAACAAGGAAGCTGGAGAAGCAACAGTTCGCGCCGCGAACTGCCTTCGCGCCGCGAAGGCTGCGAATCCAGCAAGCTGACTGAGGGTCAAAAGTGCTGTTCTGCAGGAAAAGTTTATTGCCATTTTGATGTCTGCCTGGGAATTTCTTTTCTGCTTTAGATGACAATGACCATTTAGGGAAATATCAACTTATTTTGTTAGAAACAAATACATTATTCTAGGGATTGAAAATAGATTATTATCATTCACACATTGATATTGAGAGCTTTTTGTAAGAGAGAAAAACAGAGTTTTTCTTCTTTAACTTTCTGCTTTGAACAATGATGATGAGGAGCTAAACTCCCCTTTGTCAAGATTGGAGGTAGTAGCTATTCTCATATGTTTATGTATTCCATTTGATTTATATATATGATAAAGATTGTTGATGTATTGAATACGATACAAAAATATTTGCCGAAGATATACTTTTCAACATAAACCAATACAAGTATGGATGAGATTAGGTCCACCTTTTTGCCATTTTCTTTTGAGTGTGGTATGTTTTAGGAGTATGATTCATTATACCATATTTCTAACATGCATTAACACTAAAGTTTCTATTTCCTGACGTCAGATAGTTGTGACTTCTACATAAGTCCAATTATGATTGCTTAACATAGTGCTAAATTTTGACCCAAAAGCATAGCATTCTTGTAAGTGAGATTGCAAGTCTCCCTCCTTTCATGGTATTTCATGGAAACTTGGCCTTTTTTCCTTCCTTTGGAAGATGTCTTGGTTCAAGGATACATGCTTGTGAATAGAGGGTTCATTATACCATATCTCTAACATGCATTAACACTAAAATTTCTATTGCCCAGCCTCAGATAGTTGTGACTTCTACATAAGTCCAAATATGATTGCTTAACATAGCGCTAAATTTTGACCCAAAAGCATAGCATTCTAGTAAGTGAGATTGTAAGTCTCCCTCCTTTCATGGTATTACATGGAAACTTGGCCTTTTTCCTTCCTTTGGAAGATGTCTTGGTTCAAAGATACATGCTTGTGAATTGAGGGTTGAGTGTTCTCCAAAGAATGACTTAAACAATTGAAAAGCAAAAACAATACTAACATCTAATCAACTAAAATTTGACTAACTTTTAATGTCAAGTCATTTACCTTATTCACTTTAAATTTAAGCTCTTTTATCATTTTCCATTATATATGTCATTTAACTTGTTTATTTTAATGCCATATTTACTTTGCTCACTTGAGCCATATATTGTGATTGTATATATTTGTTTGTGTACCTTGTTTGTGTTTGTGGTCTTAGGACCTTAAAATACATAATAAACAACAAAAACCCTAAAAAATGTTTGTGTGGACTGTTGGATTTGATCTGAGACTTGGACTTAGAATTAGGCAACAGTCCCTATGCAAAAGGACTTGGTCACTGGCAACTTTTCTGAAGCCAAGCCATTGTGAATTAAACTTTCATCTGATGCAAGTATTGGAATCCACTTGAGTTCATTTGCTACATGGTCTTGATGAAAATGTGACTTTGAACCTGTGCCTAATACCTTATTCTGATGGCATTCAAAGAGTATGTCATCTGATACATGGGGAAGATTTAAAAGAAGACTATGAAGTTGCTAGCTTGGATGTGGCTATCATTATTTGATGCCTTTCTCTTCATCTTGCTTGCTTGTTGATATTGCTTGATTTTAAAGTCCAAAGGAAAAGTGGGTTTCTATATGACATTCTCGTCTATTCGATTGCATCCCATTGGTCAGATCTTTTCAACTCTTAACTTTTAAATTTTTGCTTAGGGTTAGTCTCTTCATCTCCTCCCACTTCTTAAATTTCAAAGATATCCCCCCTTTCAAAATCTTTTTTGCTTGTGATTTTTAAACTTAGACTCTTTATTGCAAATTAGAAACTTTGGCCTTATGTCATTGCATTTTTAACTTCTCTTTCTTAATCAAGCTTGTAAATGAACTTAACCATAGTTGACTTAAAATTTAAAAAGACCAAAAGAACTAACACTCACTCAAACTCTTTTAGGCCTTTTGTGCCTCTTTCTAACTTAAATTTTTGTTAAAAGCAATTCACTCAATTTTAAATTGATACCACAAACTACGAGGTTTTGATCCCTCATTTTATGTTGGTACGTAGGCACAAGTCTGAAGGTCTTGTCAAACACAAAAATATAATTAATGAATTCTTTCTCATCTCCCCACTCTATTTATTGCAAACATTTTCTTTACCAAAAACACATACACAGATAAAAAGGGCTCCCTAGGAGTACCTATGACACTTTGGGTGCTAACACCTTCCCTTTGTGTAACCAACCCCCTTACCTATAATCTCTGGCATTTTATTAGTTTTGATTTGAAAACTTCTTATCTTTAGGTTTTGTTCGTACTTTTCCCTTTTCCTTTGGAAACTATAAAAGCGCGGTGGCGACTCTGGTTTTATTGACGTTAAGTTTATCCATAGCTTAATGGTCATGAATGCACCACTACAGAAATTAAGTGGCGACTGTGTTGGGGAAGCTAGTCCTCAGTGGGTTTAGCCTACTTCTTTATGTGTATATAATTGTGTATTTGATGTTTGTATATTTGTTTTTGTGATATAATCTGCTTGTTGTGCTTGGTGATCTCATAGTGGTGAGATAATTTCTAACCCAAACGTGAGTGCAATTAAGATAGGAGGATGGTATATTCATGTTCAACTTGTGTGGAGTAGTCCTTTACAAGTTGGTTTGAAACCCATCTATTAATGTCACACGAGTTATTTGTGGTTAGACATTACTTTCTCTGATTTGGGGTTTGAGAAGCTGAGGAGTATAGAACATTTAACCCAACTTGGCCTATTTAGGATATTGACGTTATGTTTATCCATAGCTTAGTGGTCATGAATGTACCAAAGTGGCGACTCTACCGGGGAAGCTAGTCCTCAGTGGGTTTAGCCTACTTTTTAAAGTGTATATAATTGTGTATTAGACGTTTGTATATTTGTTTGTGTGATATAATCTGCTTGTTGTGCTTGGTGATCTCTGAGTGGTGAGATAAGTTCTAACCCGAACTTGAGTGCAATTAAGATAGGAGGATGGTATAGTCATGTTCGAATTGTGTAGTCATGTTCGACTTGTGTGGTGAGCTAAGTTATAACCCGAAATTGAGTGCAATTAAGATAGGAGGATGGTATAGTCATGTTCGACTTGTGTGGAGTAGTCCTTAACAAGTTGGCTTAAAACCCATCTACTCAGTGGAGACCCTTTTAGAGTTAGGAATGTCACACAAGTTATTTGTGGTTAGGCATTACTATCTCTGATTTGGGGTCCGAGAAGCTGAGGACCGTAGAACATTTTACCCATCTTGGCCTATTTAGGACGTAGTGCAGAGACTGTTCAAGTGTAGATTGATCATAATTGTTACGTGATACTACACTCAGACGAGTTTCTCTTCATAATATTATGGGTTGATGAGTCAGTCATCATAACCTGTAATATCCGATAGATGGAATTAAGACTCTGGGAACTTTTTAGAACATGATCTACAGGTTTTATCATTAGTACACTCCTTTGGGATGGTTCTTAACCTGACTCCATGCTCATGACTCACAACAAGCCCTTGGTTCTTGGTTGATCCAATCAAGTCTTGTCAATATCAATGGAACTTAGGTGTTCATAAGGTGAAAACCATAATCCACCAAAATGGATGATTGATATTGACCTTTGTTTGCGTTGTGTGTGATCCCTTATTTGTGATTGTTGCATTCATGCGCATCATAACATTCATCACATGAAAAATAACTTCAAGGAACTGAGGTTTTATTTGCAAATATTTTCAGACCATGGATTATGGACGAAGGAACACTAAGAAGTACAGTTTAAGATGTCCCAATTTGAAAGAGCTAAGGAAGTTATCATCTTTTGTATTAGATCCCTTGGATTTCAAGCAACGTCATGGGAAGCTTCTATTTGTGTTATCTGCTGATGTGGTTAAAGGACTCTTGAGTGTGTTGGTTCTGTTTTATGATCCTCTCTACCGTTGCTTCACTTTTCCCGATTATCATCTTATGCCTACATTGGAGGAGTATGCCCATCTCTTGGGGATACATATTTCTGATAAGGTGCCTTTTAATGGATTGGAAGAGATTCCCAGGTCTCATATTATAGTTGAAGCTCTTCATCTGAAGAAGTCTGAGATTGAGGCTCATTGGGTGAAGAAAGGAGGAATGTTTGGGTTGACTTCTGAGTTCCTTATTGGGAAAGTTACTGCCTTTTCTCAACTCAGTAGTGTGGATGCTTTTGAAGTTATCTTTGTGTTACTCATCTATGGTTTGGCTTTGTTCCCTAACAATGACGGTTTTGTTGATGTTAACGATATTAGAATCTTCTTAATTGGGAATCCTGTGCCTACTTTGTTGGGTGATATGTACTTCTCTCTGTATTTGAGAAATTCTAAAGGTGGTGGAACTATTGTGTGATGTGTTCCTCTTTTGCACAAGTGGTTTATTTCGCACTTACATCAGACACCTGCTTTTGTGGAGAACAAACAATGTCTACGGTTTTCTCAGAGACTTATGTCTCTCACTAATGATGATATAGTTTGGTATGATTCTTCATTGGGTATCTTGGAGATTATTGATAGGTGTGGTGAATTCTCTAATGTGCCTCTCATTGGTACATAATGAGGAATCAACTACAACCCTGCTTTGGCTCGTCGTCAACTTGGGTTCCCCTTGAGAGACAAACCTAATAACACTCAATTAGAAGGTCTTTTCTATCAAGACGGTAAAGATCCTCAACATTTGAAGCAGAAGATTGTGCCTGCTTGGCATAATATGCATAGGAAAGGAAGATTCGAGCTTGGTCCATGCAACTGTGTAGCTTTGGAAGCTTACACTCTTTGGGTGAAGAATAGAGCTTTGGAATTGAAGATGCCTTATGCTTGTGAGAAACCTATGTCTATGGTTGTGGTTGACCCATAAACTCTCCCTTACCAAGATGTAGAGGAGTTGGAAAATGTACTCGCCAAGATGAAGCAAGAGAAGGATATGTGGGAAGAGTGGTTCCATGCTTTGAGCAGAGAGCGTGAGGAGTTGCAGCTTGAGTCTAAGGATAAAGACGCACTTATTTAACTTCTTGAAGACCGAGAAATAAAGAGACAGAGAGAACCAGAGGATCCATCTTCCTCTAGTATGCCTCAGCCTTCTGGTGCTTGGAAGAAGATTGTTGATCAGCTTGTCCTCGAGAAGGCTGAGATGAAGACTTCTTTTGAGTATGAGATTCAACGCATTCGAAGGAAGTATGCACCTGCAGCCAAGTCATTTGACATTGTTGTTAGGGGATCCTTAGGATGATTAGTTTCCTTTTATCTTATATTAGTATTTTGGTTTCTGAAATTGTACTCAGTGTAATCCTTCCAAAATTATATGAATAAAAGAGATTTTTAAGGTTAATCAAATTGTTACAATTGTTATTATTATATATCTACAAATAAAATAGTATGTTCCTTGAAAATAAAAACAATCAAAGCATTGCATTTCATGCATCATTTTCATAAACAGGTTTTTCTTCCGCCAGATGTCTTATTGGTTATTCTTTTGTGCTTCAGCCAAGATGACTCATCGATACAATACTCACGCCAATCATCCGAGAACCATGGAACCCTTGGAACAAGAGAACCGAGAGTTGAAGGGCGATATTTCCCGCTTGACTGCCATGATGGAGTCTGTTCTAGCTGCTCAGAGTCAATCTTCTATAGCGCCTATAACTCCTCCTCCTCAGAGGACTATCATTTCAGAGGTTGCGACTTTAACCATGTCTGCCACTCAGTTTGCGCCTACTATGCCTGTCAGATTCCCGTGGGGAATGCCGCCAAACTCTGTGCTCGAAGGGTTTGCGCCTACTTTTGCTTCCATGCCTGCATCTAGCCCGGTCATGTCTCCTCCGCCTCCAGTTGTTCACACTATGCCTCGTGTTGAGGACACCATCTACCATGCTAAGTCGTCTGAGGGTCCGAAAGTTTATGAGAATATGGATGAGATGAAAGACCAATTCCTTGAGCTGCGAAAGGAGTTGAAGACCTTAAGGGGAAAAGATTTGTTTGGTAAGAGTGCTGCTGAGCTCTGCCTAGTGCCGAATTTCAAGAACCCGATGAAGTTCAAAGTCCCTGACTTTGAAAAGTATAAGGGAAATACCTGTCCACCAAGCCATCTCGTCATGTATTCCAGGAAAATATCGACGCAAACTGATAATGATTAGTTATTGATTCACTACTTTCAGGACAATCTTACTGGTGCCGCTCTGAGGTGGTACATGGGATTGGGTAGTGCAAGTGTTTTCACATTTAATGATTTGGGTGAAGCCTTTGTGAAACAGTACAAATACAACGTGGATATGGCGCCCGATAGAGACCAGCCGAGGTCGATGACTCAGAAAGACAAAGAAATGTTCAAAGAGTATGCCCAGAGGTGGAGAGAACTTGCTGCTCGGAGTTAACCCTCCGTTGGAAGAAAAAAGATGACCAAGATCTTCCACAAGACCTTGAGTTCGTTTTTTACAAACGAATGGTTGCTAGTGCCCTCGGTGATTTTACCGAAATGGTAAATGTGGGGATGAGATTGGAAGAGGGTGTCCATGAGGGACGTTTTTCTAAGGAAGAGGTATCTTCAAGCAAGAAGTATGTTAACAGCTTCGCTAGGAAGAAGGAAGGTGAAACCAATGCGGTGTCAGCAGGGAGATAGAGGAGGCCTCATGTCAAAAGAAATTCGTAACCACGTCAACATCATCATCAAGTATCATCCATTTCCAGTATTTTCCAATAATCAATCAGTACTAGTTCAACAACAACGTCAACAACAGCCACAACAAAGAACAAACAACTACAACAACAACACCAACAATAATCAACAACAACAACAGAACTTTGAGAGGAAGAAGGTCTCTTTTGACCCTATTCCTATGTCATATGCTGAGTTATATCCGTCTTTGGTTCTCAAGAACCTTCTCCAACCAAGAAATTCGTCGCAAATTCCAAAACCACTTCCATGGTGGTATAAGCCCGAACTCCGTTGTGCCTTTCATCAAGGGGCTCCTGGCCATGATATCGAGAATTGCTACCCGTTGAAATAAGAGGTCTAGAAGCTAGTAAAGAGTGGGATGGTGTCCTTCGAGGACCGTGGGCCGAATGTGAAAGAAAATCCATTGCTTGCTCGTGGTAATCCCTCTGTTAATATGGTAGATGGTTGTCCAGGAATTTTTCGAGTATTTCATGTGAGACGTATCCGAAGATCTCTGCTGGAAATGCACAAGACCCTGTGTACAATTAGTGATTGTGAACACGACCAGACAGTTGTGCAATTTGCAGTGTGAACCCTCGTGGGTGTGTGGTTGTCAAAAGAGATACCCAGAAGTTAATGGATGAGAATGTAATCCAGATTCAACAGTCAAGGGATATAGATGATGCCAACGTGATAGTCCCAGTAATTAAGACCCCTGAGCGGGTGGTAATTCAGTTTGATAGCAGCAGCAGTAACAGCGTCAACAAATTGGTATCGCCGTTAGTGATACGGTTAGCAGGCCCAGTCCCGTATGCATTCGGTAGACTTGTTCCGTACCAGTAGAATACAACAATGTTGGAGAATGGTCAAGAGGTTTCGTTGCCTACGACTAATTTTGTTATGAATATTGTCGATATAGAAAAAGTGACCCGTAGCAATTGTGTTTTTGGTCCCGTTTTCTCGAAGGACATAGAGGATGTTGGTAAGAAGGTTGAAGTGCCAGTAGAAAATCCCATTAGTGCTCCAAAGTATCATTCTGGTGAATCCAGAAGTTTGAAGCCTAATGATGATGATGAGGTGCTTCGTTTGATAAAAAAGAGTGAATCCAATATGGTGGAGCAGTTGCTCCAGACTCCTTCCAAGATTTCACTGATGTCTCTGCTCATGAATTCTGAAGCACACAGAGATTTGCAAAAGGTATTGGAGCAAGCTTATGTGGAACATGATGTGACAGTGGATCAATTTGACCAGATTGTGGCTAACATCACTTCCTGCAATAATCTGAGCTTCTGTGATGAAGAACTCCCCGAGGAGGGTAGGAATCACAACCTAGAAATGCACATATCAATAAATTGTAAGGAGGATGCATTGTCCAATGTATTTGTTGATACCGGCTCTTCTTTGAATGTACTCCCCAAGTCAACTTTGTCCAGATTATCCTACCAAGGAGCTCATATGAGGTATAGTGGAGTGATCGTCAAAGAATTCGATGGTTCTCGCAAGACTGTTATTAGTGAGGTGGACCTTTTAGTGAAAATAGGTCCGAGTGATTTCCAAATTACTTTCCAGGTAATGGATATCCACCCGGCCTATAGCTGCTTGTTAGGAAGGCCATGGATACATGAGGCCGGAGCTATGACGTCCACTCTGCATCAGAAATTGAAATTTGTGAAGAATGGTAAGCTCGTCATTGTGGGCGGGGAGAAGGTGCTGTTAGTGAGTCATCTGTCGTATTTCTCGTATTTTGAAGCTGAGGATGAGATTGGAACTTTGTTCCAAGCTCTATCTATTGCTGAAGAGAAGAAAGTTAGGGCACCTATGTCCTATTTTAAAGACGCTTAGAAGATTGTTGAAGATGGTAGTTCTGATCAGTGGGGTCGGATGGTAGAGGTCGGTGAGAACAAGAATCGTGTTGGTTTGGGATTTCACTAAGGGTCGTCTGCAATTAAAGTTGAAGATGTGCAACCTATTTTCCATAGCGGAGGGTTCATTCATGGTAATGAACAACACTCAGCTGCAGTGATCGAGGATGATGAAGATGAAGACTGCACCAATTTTGTGACGTGTGGAAGAGCTTGCAACAATTGGATCGCTGTCGATGTTCCTGTTGTTGTTCATCACTCTAATTAATTGTAAGACCCTAATTTTGACTCTAATATCCCTCATGCTATCTCATCATATGCATTGGCATTGGGATCACACCTTGCCATTCTCCTTCCCCCCTCATCCATTGGGTTTGTATTGGGAGAGATCACCAAGCACCATGTGATTGTATCATACTTTGTATTTCATCACTTCCTAACCAAAATCCAAAAATATGTCTTTGCATTTGCCTAACTCCGTTGTAGGTAGGGCACTTGATCACCTTTGACCTATCAAGTTCACATCAAGGGTTTAAGACCCTTATTGCTAAGAGCTCAACCAAGGAATGATCCATAAAGGTTCTAAAAATCATATATGAGTCCCCATGATTCTACATGTTATTTTAATAAAAAATTCTTCAATAGTTTGGAATTGGTTTGCCTTGGAAACCCTAGTTCATCTGGGTATCTTGTGTAACTTCTTCAACAATTGATCAAATATTTCAAGGGACACTTCAAATTTCATCATCTTATGCATATATGAACTCCCATGAGTTGAAAAGGTTAAGAGAATTGCAAGTTAGCAAGGTGGTTGATGGTGGTTGACTAGAGGAATTCATCTTATCAAAACTAGGGTCCCCTAGACCCTATCTCCTACAATTTTCATCATATGTAAATGATTAAAAGAGCAAAGTTACTCTAAATGACATTCCAAACAACTTTCATGTTGAGGTCTAGAGCTAGTTTTGTCTAAAGATTATAGGTCATTTTGTCTAAACCCTAATTTGGAGGTCAACTTCCCAAGGCCATAACTTTCTCAATGTTTATGAGATGAAAGATTTCCAAGTTTCACAATCATATTCAAGGTGTCTACTTCAACTTTTATGGTTTAAGGAAGAGCTAATTCAACTTTTATGATCATGTGATATGAGGATACATTATAGGTCATTTTGGACCAATACCATTGAACAAGTGATTTTCCTCAACTTCAAAAATAAATAACTCATTCATCCCAAATCCAAATGAGGTCAAATAGGTGACCATTTTGAATGTTTTTGAAATAGCTACAACTTTGATGAAGACACTTTTCTCATTTGAAGCGCACATAAATAGTCAGCCAAGGTGGAATAATTGAACATATGGCTTGACATAAGAGTAGTTCCCCTTGATTTAATCTTTCCAAAGAGTCCAATTTCAACCATTTTAGACAAGGTTTGAGGGGTCTACGCATGGTATGAACATGGCTACATCATTTGGCAAGGATCAATCTTCAAGCAGCTACACACTTTTGCCTTGCACTTCAATTCACATTCAGACTCAATTTCATGTAATTGTGGACTTAATTGAGTAGCTTCATGGGCCTGTACACGCCCATGCAAGCATGCATCATGCAATTGCCAAAATTGGAAACATTTTGAAAGGTGCACATAACACTTGCTTGAGCTATAAATATGAGGCCCTTGCATCTGATTTGAGGACCCTTATGCGCTAGCTTTGCCTCCCACACTTGAAACCCTCACATTTGAAAGGAAAATCTGAGAATTTGCATTTGAAAATTGAGTTTGAATCTCACTGATTGGAGATTCAAAAACTCCAAGATCCAAAGCTTTGTACCAATCCTAATCCGCTTCTGCAAGCTTCCTAAGCAAGATCAAACACGAATTGAAGCAAGAGAGATCAAGTTCTGCACAGCATTGAAGGTATTTTCCAGTTTTTTTCTTCTCTCCGACTCTCTCTCATTTCTAATCAATTCTCTTGGATCCTTGGTTGTCTGAAGTCCTACAAATGTAGGCAAGAAGATTGAGTTACTTTGAGGTCAAATCGAAGCAACTCAGTTCATGTACCTCAAAATTCAACTCCAAGTATCTCTCAATATACTTGGAGTTAGATTGAATTGAGGCCAGATTCGTGATCAGTGCCATTTTTTATTTAAGATCATGTCCTTCTTTTTCATTTTTATGATGGTGATGAGAGAACTAGTCTGGCCAAGGTCACCTGAGAAGATGACCGTTGGTTTGCTCCGACGGTGAGCTGGACACGTTTTGAGCCACATGATCAGGCATTTGCGTTTTAATCTTGAGCGTTCCTTTTGAATACCATTAGTGTGGTGCGTTAGCTCGTGTGTTTAGTGGAAAGCGTATTTTAGACCACTTGATCTGCCACCTCAATTAATGAGGCAGAACAAGTGGTCCACGTTTTTTCTGATTAATTGATTTTCATTTTATTTGTTTTATTTTCATTAATTCATATTAAATTTAATATTGATCCAAAAAATATGAAAGTTTCACCAAAAGAATTTAAATAAAATCCTCTTTCATTTTCTGAATAAAAATTATTTTTTGGATCATTATTAATATTTTTCATGATTTAATTGATTTTGGGAATAATTTTAATTGACTAGAAATACTTTTAAGTTTCCAAAAATTCTGAAATTTTTTCTCCAAGGTTCTTTGACCTTGTTTGACCTATGATATATCTCATGGCCATAGTTTTGGTGTTTTGATGAGGTTTTTGGAAATTGACCAACCATAATTTAATTTAACGCTTATTTTTATTATTTTTAATTGATTAAATGTCAAATAAATTGTGTAGAGTCATTTTAATTGACTTTGTGATTTTGATTTGTGTTGTTGGGCCTTGGTCAAGATTGATTTGACTTTGCTAGGTTAAGATCATTGGATTTAGGGGATTGATGGAATGTACAATCCATATCCCAAAATGAATGAATGATCTTAATTTGGTAAAAATCCTCCTTTGACCACTTTGTGTTTGATCCATTTCCCCTCCTTCTTCATCTCATTCCCCCTCTTTATTCATTCATGTCATGGACCTATAATATCTCTATATCCTAAGGCTAGTTGATTGCAAAATCAACATAAGTATGGATGAGATTCGGTCCCCCACTTTGCATATTCTTTTTGTGTGTGGTATGTTTCATGAGCATAATCCATTATACTATGTCTCTAACATGCATTAACACCAAAGTTCTATTGGCCGGCCTCAAATAGGTATGACTTCTGCATAAGTCCAATTACGATTGCTTAACATAACGCTAAAGTTTGACACAAAAGGCATAGCATTCTAGTCAGTGTGATTGTAAGTCTCCCATCTTTCATGGTATTGCCTGGAAACTTGGCCTTTTTTCCTTCCTTTGGAAGATGTCTTGGTTCAAGGATCCATGATTGTGATAAGTGGGTCGAGTGTTCTCCAAAGAATGACTTAAATAAAAACAAAGCAAAAGCAATACTAACTTCTAATCAACTAGCAACTAACCTTTAATTTCAAGTCATTTACTTTTATGTACTTTAATTTTTAAGCTTTTATTCATTTGCCATTATTCATACCATTCAAGTTGTTTACTTTAATGTCATTTTCCCTTTGTCCACTTGGACCATACTTTGTGATATATTATATTTGTATATATTTCTTTGCTTCTGTGGTCTTTTGACCTGAATGTATATAATAAGAACAAAAACCCTAAAAAAACATCTTGTGTGGACTGTTGGTTTGATATGAGACTATTGGACTTAGAATTTAGGCAACACTCCCTATGCAAAGGACTTGGCCAATGCCAACTTTCATGAAACCAAATGCTTGTCAAGTGAACTTTCATCTAATACAGAAAAGGAAGATCCATTTGAGTTCATCTGCAACATGATTATAGTGAAGCTGTTATTTTGAACTTGTGCCTAATGCCATCTTTGAAGTCATCTGATACATGGGAAATCTTGAAGAAGATCCTGGGGTTACTAAGCTTGGATGTGGCTATCTTTATTTGATGCCTTTCTCTTCAACTTGCTATTTCTATATTGATTGTTGCTTGACTCTAAAGTCCAAGGGATTTTGGGTTTCTATATGACATTCTTGTCTATTGGATTGCAGCCCATTGGTCAGATCTTTTCAACTCTTCACTTGTAAATTTATGCTTAGGATTAATCTCTTCATCTCCTCCCCATTTCTTTAATTTCAAAATATCTCCTTCTTTTAAATATCTTCTTTGCTTGTATCTCTTTTCTACACTTTGACCATATTGCAAATTAGACACCTTGGCCTTATGCCATTGCATTTTCAAACTTTTTTCTTAAACAAACTTCTAAATAAACTTAACTGTAATTGACTTAAAATTTCAAAAAGCCAAAAGAACTAACACTCATTCAAACCATTTTTAGGCCCTTGTGCCTTTGTAAAACTTCAAATTTTATTAAAAGCAGTGCACTCACTTTGAAATTGATACCACGAACTATGAGGTTTTGATCCCTCATTTTTATGTTGGTACATAGGCACAAGTCCAAAGGTCTTGTAAACCACAAAAATATAATTAATGAAATCTTTTCTCATCCCTCCACTCTATTTATTGCAATATATTTTATACAAAAATACATATGCACACAAAAAAGGGCTCCCTCAGAGTATCTAGGACACTTTGGGTGCTAACACCTTCCCTTTGTGTAACCAACCCCCTTACCTGCAATCTCTGGCATTTTATTAGTTTTGATTTGAAAACTTCTTATCTTTTTGGTTTTTGTTCGTACTTTTCCCTTTCCCCTTGGAAACAATAAAAGCGTGGTGGCGATTCTGGTTTTATTGATGTCTAGCTTATCCGTATCTTGATGGTCATGAATTTACTGTTATAGAATTTAAGTGGCGACTCTGCTGGGGAGTAGTCTCCAGTGGGTTTAGCCTGATTTTTCGTGTGTATATAACTGTTTATTTGATGCATGTATATTTGTTTGTATGATATAATTTGCTTGTTATGGTTAGTGATCTCTTAATGGTGAGATAAGTTATAACCCGAACTTGAGTGCAACTAAGATAGGAGGATGGTATAGTCATGTTCGAATTGTGTGGAGTAGTCCTAAACAAGTTGGCTTGAGACCCATCTACTCAGTGGAGACCCTTTTGGAGTTAGGAATGTCACATAAGTTATTTGTGGTTAGGCATTACTATCTCTTATTTGGGGTCCGAGAAGCTGAGGACCGTAGAACATTTAACCTATCTTGGCCTATTTAGGACGTAGTGAAGAGACTGTTCAACCGAGTTTCTCTTGAGAATATTATGGGTTGATGAGTCAGTCATCCTAACCTATAATATCCGATAGATGGAACTAAGACTCTGGGAACTTTTTAGACCATGATCTACAGGTTTTTATCCTTAGTTCACTCCTTTGGGATGGTTCTTGCCCGGACTCCATGCTTGTGACTCACAACTAACCCTTGATTCTTGGTTGATCCAATCAAATCTTGCCAATATCAATGGAACTTGGGTGTTGATGAGGTGTAAACCATAATCCACCAAAATGGATGATTGATTTTGACAATGACTTGATTCATCCCTTGACCTTTGTTTGTTTGCCTTGTTTGTGATCCCTTATTTGTGATTGTTGCATTCATGCATTCATGCGCATCATAACATTCATCACACAAAAATTTCAAGGAATTGAGGATTGTTTGCAAATATTTTCAGACCATGGATTATGGACGAAGGAACACTAAGAAGTACATGGGAAGATTTGAAAATGTTAAGGAAGCTAACATCTTTTGTATTAGATCCCTTGGACTTCAAGCAACGTCATGGGAAGATTCTATATATTTTGTCTGTTGATGTGGTTGAAGGACTCTTGAGTGTGCTGGTTCAGTTTTATGACCCTTTCTACCGTTGCTTCACTTTTCCTTATTATCAGCTTGTGCCTCCGTTGGAGGGGTGTGCCCATCTCTTGGGAATACCTGTTTCTAACAAAGTGCCATTTAGTGGATTAGAAGGGATTCCCATATATCATATTATAGCTGAAGCTCTTCATATGAAGAAGTCTGAGATTCAGGCTCATTGGGTGAATAAAGGAGGATTATTTTAAATAACTTCTGAGTTCCTCATCAAGGAAGCTACTGCCTTTGCTCAAGCTGGTAGTGTGGATGCTTTTGAAGCCATCTTTGTGTTGCTCATGTATGGTTTAGCTTTGTTCCCTAACATTGATGGTTTTGTTGATGTTAACGCCATTAGAATCTTCTTGATTAGGAATCTTGTGCCTACTCTGTTATGAGATATGTACTTCTCTTTCCATCTAAGGAATTCTAAGGATGGTGGAACTATTGTCTGTTGTGTTCCTCTTCTATACAAGTGGTTTATTTCGCACTTGCCTCAGACGCCTACTTTTGTGGGGAACAAACAATGTCTACGGTGGTCTCAGAGACTTATGTCTCTCACTAATGATGATATAGTTTGGTAGGATTATTCATTAAGTAGTTTGGAGATTATTGATTATTGTGGTGAATTCTCTAATGTACCTCTCATTGGTACATAAAGAGGAATTAACTACAACCCTGCTTTGGGTCGCCGTCAATTTGGGTTCCCCTTGAGAGACAAACCTAATAACACTTTTTTAAAAGGTCTCTTCTATCAAGAGGGTAAAGATCCCCAAAATTTGAAGAAGAAGATTATGCATGCTTGGTATAATGTACATAGGAAGGGATGATCCGAGCATGGTCCACACAATTGTGTAGCTTTGGAAGTTTACATTCTTTGGGTGAAGAAGAGAGCTTTGGAATTGAAGATGCCTTATGCTTGTGAGATACATATCTCTATGGTTATGTTTGAGCCATTAACTCTCCCTAACCAAGATATAGAGGAGTTGGAAGGTGCGCTCGCCAAGATTAAGCAAGAAAAGGATATGTGGGAAGAGCGTTTCAATGCTTTGAGCAGAAAGCATGAGGAGTTACAGCTTGAGTCTAAGGACAAAGATGAACTTATTGAGCTACTTGAAGACCGAGTAACGAAGAGACAGATAGAACGAGAGGTTTCATCTTCCTCTAGTATGCCTCAGCCTTCCGTCGCTTGGAAGAAGATTGTTGACCAGCTTGTCCTCGAGAAGACTCAGATGAAGGCTTCTTTTGAGATCGAGATTCGACGCATTCGAAGGAAGTATGCGCCTGCAACCAGATCTTCTGATGTTGTTGTTAGGGATCCTTAGCATGACTAGTCTCCTTTTCTCTTGTATTTTTCATTTGGTTTATGAAATTGTACTTAGTGTAATCCTTCTAATTATATAAATAAAACAGATTTTTATGGTCATATCAAATTGTTGCAATATATATATATATTTGCAAATAAAATAGTATGTTCCTTGAAAATAAAAACAATCAAGCATTGCATTTCATGCATCATTTACATAAGTAGGTTTCTCTTACTCCAGATGTCTTATTGGTGTTTCTTCTGTGCTTCAGCCAAGTTGACTCATTGATACAATACCCGTGCCAATCACTCAAAGATTATGGAGCATCTAGAGCAAGAGAATAGAGACTTTAAGGATAAGATTTCCCGTCTAAATGCCATGTTGGAGTCAGTGTTAGCCGCCCAAAGCCAGTCTTCTCCAACGCCTGCAACTCCTCCTCCTCAGAGGACTGTCATTTCCGAGGTTGCTACCTCTACGATTCCTGCAACTACTGCTCACTTCGCACCCGACATGCCTGTCGGATTCCCGTGGGGAATGCCGCCTAATTTTGTGCCTGAAAGTTTTGCACCGACATTTGCTTCCATGCTGGCATCTAGTCCGATCATGTCTGTGCCATCCCCTGTTGTGCATACTCTGCCCCGTGTAGAAGATACCATCTATCATTCTGAACCGTTTGAGGGCCCTGATATGTATGAGAAGATGGACGAGATGAAGGATCAATTCCTTGAGCTGCGTATGGAGTTGAAAACTTTGAGGGGTAAAGATCTGTTTGGGAAGAGTGATGTGGAACTTTGTTTGGTTCCAAATGTGAAGTTCCCGGTAAAATTCGTAGTGCCTAACTTTGAAAAGTACAAGGGGAATACTTATCCACTCAATCATTTGGTGATGTACGCCAAAAAGATGTTTACTCAAACCGATAATGATCAGTTGTTGATCCATTATTTTTAAGACAACTTGACCGGTGCCTCTTTGAGGTGGTACATGGGATTGGATAGTGCGAGCATCCACACGTTCAATGACTTAGGCGAAGCATTCGTGAAGCAGTACAAATATAATGTTGATATGGATCCAGATAGGGACCAGTTGAGGTCGTTGTCTCAGAAAGACAAAGAGACGTTCAAGGAATATGTGCAAAGATGGAGAGAGCTTGTTGCTCAGATTACCACCCCCCCCCCTTTGGAAGAGAAGGAGATGACTAAGATTTTTCTCAAGACCCTGAGCTCATTTTATTATGAGCGGATGATTGCCAGTACCCCCTAGTGATTTTACCGAGATGGTAAACATGGGGATGAGGCTATAAGAAGGTGTCCGAGAGGGACGGTTATCTAAGGAGGAGGCGTCATCCAACAAAAGATATGGCAATAGTTTTGGTAAGAAGAAGGAAGCAGAGACTAATGCAGTGTCTGTTGGGACGCAAAGGAGGCCTCATGTAAGAATAAGTCAACCACCCCATCAACACCATCATCAAGTATCATCTGTAATCCCAGTATTTTCAAACAATTAGTTAACACCAATTCTACAACAATAACGTCAACCACAGAAATCGCCGCAACAAACAAACACCTACAACAACAACAATACCAGCAATCATCTTCAACAACAATCAAATTTTGAGAGGAAGAAGGTCTCTTTTGACCCAATTCCTATGACGTACCCAGAATTTTATCCCTCGTTGGTTCTCAAGAACCTGTTACAACCAAGAAAATCCCCTCAAATCCCTGAACCAATCCCATAGTGGTACAAATCAGAACTCGTTGTGCTTTTTATCAAGGAGCTCCCGGTCATGATATCGAGAATTGCTACCCCCTCAAGTAAGATGTCCAGAAGCTGGTCAAGAGTGGAATGGTGTCCTTTGAGGACCTTGCTCTCAATGTCAAAGTTGACCCACTGCCTGCCCATGGAAATTCATTTGTTAATATGGTGGACGGCTGTCCTGGAGAGTTCAAGGTATTTGAGTACACTTCATTAGAAGGTCCTTGGTAAGGATGCACAAGGATATTTGCTTTGTTAGAGATTGTGAGCATGACCATGATGGTTGTGCTATCTGCAGTGTCAATCCAAAAGGTTGTATGATTGTGAAGAGAGACATCCAGAGGTTGACGGATTAAGGTTTGATTCAGATTGTTTAGTCCCGTCATGTAGATGACGATGTTAATGTTATAGTCCCGATTTTCAAAACTCTTGAGAAAGTAGTGATTCAGTATGACAACAGGAGCAGTAACAGGGTCAATAATAGATCAGTATTGTCGTTGGTTATACGGTTAGCAGGTCCAGTCCCGTATGCATCTGATAAGGCGGTTCTGTATTAGTATAATGCTATCATGCTAAAGAATGGTCAACAAGTTCCTTTACCTACGATCATTTCTTTGTAAGAAGAGCTGATGTTACTAAGGTGACCCGAAGTGGTCGTGTTTTTGGGTCGGTGTTCCCAAAGAATGTGGAAGATTTGTCTGTTAGCAAGAAGGTTGATGTACTAGTGGCAGAGTTTGTTAGCGCTCTAAGGTGTCAGTCTGGTGAATCCAGAAGCTTGAAGCCTAACGAGACGACGAGGTGCTTAGATTGATAAAGAAGAGATATTTCAATGTGGTGGAGCAACTTCTCCAAATTCCCTCCAAGATTTCTGTATTGTCACTATTAATGAATTCAGAAGTGTACAGAGAAGCACTGCAGAAAGTCCTAGAGCAAGCTTTTGTGGAACATGTTGTTACGGTGGATCAGTTTGATCATATTGTAGCTAACATCACTTCTTGCAACAATCTCAATTTCTGTGATGAAGAACTCCCTGAGGAGGGTAAAAATCATAACTTGGCTCTACATATCTTAATGAATTGTAAAGATGACGCTCTGCCCAATGTATTGGTAGACACCGGGTCTTCATTTAATGTGCTTTTGAAGTTAACTCTGTCAAGGTTATCATACCAAGGAGCTCCTATGAGATATAGTGGTGTGATCGTCAAGGCTTTTGATGGTTCTCGCAAAACTATAATTGGCGAAGTGGACCTTCCAGTGAAGATAGGTCCGAGTGACTTCCAAATTACTTTTTAAGTAATGGATATCCACCTGACCTATAGATGTTTGTTGGGAAGGCCATGGATTCATGAGGCAGGATTCGTTACTTCAACATTGCACCAGAAGTTGAAATTTGTCAAGAATGGTAAGCTAGTTATTGTTAGTGGGGAGAAGGCGTTGTTGGTCAGCCGCCTATCATCTTTCTCTTACGTAGAAGCTAAGGATGAGGTTGGAACTTCGTTCCAAGCCTTATCTATTGTTGAGGATAAGAGAGTTGGGGCACCCATGTCCTTATTCAAAGATGCGCTGAAGATTGTTGAAGATGGTCAGTCTGATCAGTGGGGCCAGATGGTAGAGGTCTCCGATAACAAGAGCAGAGTTGGCTTGGGTTTCCAACAAGGTTCATTTATGGTTAGAGCTGAAGATGTGAAACCCAATTTACGTAGCGGAGGGTTCATTCATTGTAATGAACAACACTTAGTTGTTGAGCTAGAGGGTGATGAAGATGAAGACTGCACCAATTTTGTGACACATATAAAGGCTTGCAACAATTGGAATGCCGTTGATATTCCTGTTATTATGCATCGATCTAAGTAATTGCTCTTATTTGTTTTTGAAAAACCTTCTCCTATGCCTAAGGGAGAAGTGAACATTGTTTAGAATTTTCAAATTTTGATCACCAAAATTCCTATGCTAAAGGACTTGACCAATGCCAACTTGTTAAGGAATCAAGTGCTTGCAATTTAAAACTTCATCTGATACATCATTCAAGATCTCTCTAAGTTCATCCGCAACATGATCATTGTGAAGCTGCTATTTTAAACCTATGACTTGTCGAACTCATCTGTTACATGGGCTAATTTGAAGAAGATCACGGAATGGAAAAGCTTGGATGGGGCCATCTTTATTTGATGCTTTGCTCTTCAAGATAATATAATTGTGCATTTGTGTGTTTCTTGATTCTAAAAGTCCAAGGGAATTTTGGGTTTCTATTGACACTCTTGTCTATTAGATTGCTAACCACTTGGTCAGATCTTTTCAACTCTAAACTTTTAATCTTGTACATAGGATAGTCTCTTCATCTTCTCCCCATTTCTTTAATTTCAAAATCTCTCCCTCCTTTTTCAAAACCTTCTTTGATTGAACTTATTTTGTTCTAAACTTTGACCATTTTGCAAAAAGATAGAAATTTTAGCCTTATTCCATCACATTTTCTGGAAAATACCTTCAATGTAGGTCTGGATTCAACTGTTCTTCCCTTGGCTCGTGCTTGATCTCACTCAGAATGCTTGCAGAAGTAGAATGAAATGCACAAAAGGTCTTGGATCCCTGGAGTTTTGAATCTCAAAATAGTGAGATTCAAACTCAATTTCAAGATGAAATTCTCAGGATTATCCTCTCAAATGGAAGGGTTAGGGGTTTAGGGTCAAAGTTGGCACGAATGTGTCTTGAATTCTGATGCTAGAGGGCTCTATTTATAGCTGCAACTCATGATATTTGCACCTTCAAATTCACTTTCCAAAATTGGCAATTGATGATGCATGGGTGCATGGGCGTGTGCATGCGCATGAGATAATTGCTTAAGGTCCACAAATGAGTGTGAGCGGGTATGAAATCAACTTGGATTGCAAGGCAAGTGTGTGTGAAGATTTGAACTTTGAACTTTGCCAAATGAAGATGCCATGTTCATGCCATGCGTAGTCCTAGGAATTCTTGTCCAAAATGGCTTAACTTAGACTTTTTGGAAAGGTTAGATTAAGAGGAACAACTTTCATGTTCAACAGTTTTCCATTTGAAGCTTGTATCATGATGAATTTTGAGGTGGAAGTTCGGAAATTTCAACATGTTGAAACTTTTTCTAAGTGTTAAGCCATATATCTCAATATTCCACCTTATTTAACTTTTTATGTGAGCTTCAATTGAGAAAAGTGTCTTCATCAATGTTTTATCTCTCTCAATGACCTTCAAAATGGTCACCAATTTTGCAACACCCCGATAAAAATAAGATAATTATTTAAATTAAGTTAATATTATATTTATTAATTTAATTAAATAATTGGATTATTATTGGGATTATTATTATTGGATTATTATTATTATTATTATTATTATTGGAATAAAAGTTGGAATTAGAAAAGGTCCCATTTGGTAAAAAGAGGTTTTCACGTGAAAACAGAAAAACGACTCAAAAGTGGAAAAGGAAAAAGGGCAAAGAGCCAGAGAACAAGGGTTGAAGAGAGGAAGAGCTCGAAGCTAAAGGATTGCCGGATTAACTCAGGTAAGGGGGGTTTATCATCGTTTAATGGGTATTATGGGATAACATGTAATGGGTAGTGATAAACCATTGATTTGACTCTGATTAGAATGATGTATGCTGAAATTTGTGAAGTATTGGATGAACGAAAATTGGATTATGGTTGAAGGAAAATTCGTAAGGATTAGATGGAATAATGTTAGAATTTGTGAAATTGAATAGGGTATGATTTGTGTTAGATGATATGAACGAATACTGTAAAAAAATTGGACTGTGGAAGGTTAGATCTGAGAAAATTCGTAGCAGAGAAAACCATAGCAGATCTGGAAATTCTGGTTTCTGGTCATACGCGTATGGCACTAGGCAATACGCGTATGAGATGGTCTGGTACGCGTATGGCACTAGGCAATACGCGTATGGATGAGGAAGATGATGTTTTGAACGTGGTTTGGTCTCTGTTGGTACGCGTATGGGGAAGTGGTACGCGTAGCATACGCGTATGAGATGGTGTTACGCGTATGGGATTTGGTCAGGAGATGGGCCATACGCGTATGGGACTATGCAATACGCGTATGGGCAGATTTGTGATTTTTCTGGGTTGTTGTTATGCAGTTTTTGGTTGTTCAGCTGAGTAATGTAATTTGGCTGATGTATGATATAGTAGGGATCATTTCCCGTTGTTTTGAGCAGTATAGGTATTAGTAGAGTGTGCTAATACTTTGATTATTAATTGGCATGACATGATATGATTTTGTGATAATATGCTGATGATGTATGATTGTATGCATAATGCTGTGAATGTATGTATTATGTGGAATGGACTGTTTTATGGCTTAGAGTGTGAGCGTATGTCCATTTTGGATTGTTGTTGATGTTGCATGACTAAGTGATTTAGCTTGCATATTGTGGCCTTTATGGTGGTAGCTAATTCCCATGGTGAGGAATTAGTGAGTGAATTATTTTAGATTGTTGTTGATGTTTGCATGCTAGGTGATTAGCGTGCATAGCATAGCCCTTGGGGTGGTAGCTAATTCCCATGGTGAGGAATTAGTGAGTGAGTCACTAGGTCTCAAATGAGTGGGACTAGTGAGCTTGGTAGCCGTATCTGGATTTGATCGGTGAGGTTGAACTATATGTTCACGAATAGTCGGTACCGCATGCATGGAGTCTCATTGCATAATGTATGTATGGCGTATAATATGAATGGATGTATTCCAATATTATACGTGTGTTTTGTGGTTGTGTTGAGTTGAGTATGATGATGATGATGATTATGAGTTGATATTGCCGTTGCTGAATATGTGTTATGATTAGGGTGATGAAATGTGTTAATTTACTTAACATTACATGATATTTTATAATGCTTATTATATCGATTGAGGAACTCACCCTTACAACTATTTTTCAGGTAACGAGCAGTGATTGAGTAGAAGCTAGTACTTGGAGTCTAGTGTAGTTCCTTAGTGGGTCATGCTCTGGTAGATGTAACATCGGGACGGGATGTTTTTACCTTATTTTCATTGTTGGTTGTTGAATGATCTTACATGTAATGTGTTACATGGTTTGCATGATTGATAGATCTCTATCCGCTGCGTATTATGCAATGTTTTATTTTGATAAACAAATGAGTATGACCAGATATTTTGGAACATGGTGTGAAGTGTCAAGTGTGACACCCTTAATTGCATACTTACTCTGATTTATATTTTGTTGATTTAATTAATTATTGGGGTATTTTAGAAGGGTGTTACAAATTTCATGTCATTTGGATTTGAAATGGTAGAGTTATGCATTTTTGAAGTTTGGAAAAATCACTTGTTCAATGGTATAGGTCAAAAGTGACCTATAATGTAGCCTCATATCGCATGCTCATAAAAGTTGAATTAGCTCTCACTCCAAACATCAAAGTTTAAGTAGACATCTTGAATTTGATTTTGCAACTTGTAAATATTTCATATCATAAAAATTGAGCAAGTTATGGCCTTGGGAAGTTGACTTTCAAATTAGGGTTTAGACAAAATGACCTATAATGTTTCAACATAGAAAATGATTTTCCAAGCAAAACTAGCTCTAGTTATTAACATGAAAGTTGTTTGGAATGTCATTTATAGTATGTTTTCTCTTGGAATCATTTTCATATGATGAAAATTGTAGGAGATAGGGTCTAGGGAGACCCAGTTTTGATCAGATGAATTCATCTGGCCAACCACCATCAACCAACTTGCTAACCTTCAATTCTATTGACTTTATAGGCTCATGGTAGATCATATATGCATAAGATGATGAATTTTGAAGTCTCCCTTGAGAAATTTGATCAATTGGTGAGATAGCTTGTTGGAGAAGTTACTCAAGATACCCAGTCAAACTAGGGTTTCCAAGGAAAATCACCCTCAAACTCTTGAAGAAAACTTGATCTATATAACATGTAGAAATAAATGGAACTTGTATATGATGCCCATAACCATTCATGTATCAATCCATGGTTGTTCTCTTTTTCATGAGGGTCTTAAACCCTAGATATTAACTTGTTAGATCAATGGAGATCATGCCCTACCTAAAAGAGTTAGGCAAATGCAAAGACATATTTTTGGTATTTGGTTAGTAAAATGATAAAAAACAAGTATGATACAATCACAAAGTGCTTGCTGATCTCTCCCGACAACAAACCCAACGAAAGAGGGGTAGGGAGGATGCCAAGGTATGATCCTAATGTTAATGCTTATAATGAAATTGCATGAGGGATCTTATGGTCAAAATTGGGTCTTACAATAAGAAGGTCAGACCTCGTGTTTTTAGAGAAGGTGACCTTGTGCTCAAGATGATTTTATCTTTCAAACTAGATTCTAGGGGCAAGTGGACTCCTAATTATAAAGGCCCAGATGTTGTTAAGAGAGCCTTTTCAGGCGGTACTTTGATTCTTATAATTATGGATGGTGAAGGGTTCACTCATTATGTGAACGCAGATGCTGTCATGAAATACTTTGCCTAAAAAAAGAAAAGAATAGCTTGCTAAGTTGAAAACCCGAAAGGGCGACTTAGGAAAAAATGAGTGTCTCGGTGGATTGAAAACCCAAAAGGGCGGTCCAGGCAAAAGTTAGAGACAAAAAACAGAAAGAATTATCCCGATAAATTATGTACCCCACCTTGGGGAAATTTATGCAAAAATTAGGGATTATGGCAAGTAACTGCATCCTGCTGATCTTCAGTTTCGAAGACTTTCTTGAGCAAGTCGGTCAGTTCTGGTTCATCATCTCCAGTCGTCGCCAAGAGCATAGTGGATATCAAGAGATGGTAGAAGGATTAGTGATCATTGTATTTAATGTAGCCCTTTTCCATGTAAATTACCATTTTCAATCTTTGTTAAGATCTATGGAGTCTTGTCATTTATAGACTACCATTCTATTAAATAAAGTTGAGCTTTTATCCATTTGTTTCTACTCTTATTTAATTCAGCCAAATAGTTTTAAATTTTATTGTTATCATTTTGAAAATTAAAATTTTAATCAAAGCATGTTTTCTTAAACATATAAAAGCATTAATCAATCGATTTCATTAAAAGGGAATATCAATAGTAGTTTGAAAGCAGTAAGCCCTAAATGTGCAGCATTATTGGTTCTCCCCAAAGCAGTAGGTGTAATTCCTCTTTCACCCTCGGCAGCATGCTTAACACCTGGTGTTTGTTGTTTTCCCTAGACGATTAATTCGCCGTTATCCCCATCAGAGTTTATGATTGTTCCCCAATTGAGTGCGAACATTCTTTGCAGCAATTCGCATGATTTCGGAAGAGCTTTAGTTTCCCCACCAATCACCATCATATTCGCTCCCAGTCAAATTTCTCTCCTAGTTTCTGAGCATCTATTTGTATTTGATCCCCCTGCAGTGTTGTCTCCCATTTGATATGGTGTTGACCTAAAATTCCCCGCCGAGTTAGTAGAAGTTTCCTCGATAAATCTCATATCTTCTCCCCCAGGTAGGGTCGAGCCTTTGAGATGTTTAGTCTTTTCTCCATCAGTTGTTTCCCTCTTTTATGGATTGGCCGAGACTTGTATCGATGATTCAAATTTGCGACATTTTTGTATCCTTTGTGATTGTTTTGTCAGCATAATCATCATATATACATATACATATACATATACACTCATATAATTTCATTATCGCATCATTACACTTTGAGATTCTTGTAATTCTATTCTATGCCATGGTGGTACTTTATCCCCATGCAAGTTTGGTGTGTCTGTCCTCTTTCAACTGTAGAGTGTCAACCTCTTAAGCAGAAAGACTTTAACATTTCTCCTTTCCCCACCGAGTTTATTTCCTCGTGGATGGTTATTATTTCAGTTTCCACCCCAGTTGATTATCTGGATGAAATCACTCCCCTTGAGTTATATCCTCATTGCGCTGAGTCTTGATTGACCTTTTCTTTCTAGATCTTACCTAGATAGATATTTTTGGCCCCCTAAGCGTCTATTGCCCAGTAACTGGTAGTATTCTTCTTAGTTTGCAGTTTGTTACTTCTCGCCCAGTACTCGGCAAAAGTAACCTTATTCTCCCCAGTGGATTCGTTTTCACATTTCCCCAAGAAGTATATCCTCGATATGTTCATCCTAATCGATGACGGATATTTTCCTCCCCTACTTCGAGTTTATCCTTGATATGTTCATCCTAACCGATGATGGATATTCTCATCTGTGGTATTCTACCTAGTAAAAAGGTAGTTGTAATCCCTATTTTTTTCCTAGAGAGTTAATCCTCGATATGTTTATCCTAACCGATGACGGGTTTCCTTCTCTTTGCGGTCTTCTGCCTAGTAACCGATAGTTGTAAATCCTTCTTTTCTCCCCTTTGCAGAGTTTATCCTTGATACAGTCATCCTAATCGGTGACGGATATCCTCTTTGCGGTATTCTATCCAATAACTGATAGATGTAATCCCTATTCTTCCCCTCGGAGTCTACCCTTGATATGTTCAACTTAATCGGTAACATATATTCTCATTGAAGGTATTATATCGAGCATTCAATAGATGTAATTCCTATTCTTTTTGTTCAGGTGGTTTATCCTTGATATGTTCATCCTAACCGATGACGGGTATCCTCCTTAACATCCCTAGGCAAGTTTATCCTTGATATGTTCATCTTAGCCGGTGACGGATTTTCTTTCCTTTGAGTTTATCCTTGATATGTTCACTTTAACCAGTGATGGATATTCTCTCCCTTTGGTGTTCTGCCCAGTAACTGGTAGTTGTAAATCTTATTTTCAGCTATTCCCCAACAAGTCTATTCTTACCCAGTAACCGGTAATGAATTCACCTCCTGGAAACCCTCAATGAGTCATCCTTGATATGTTTACCCTAACTGGTAACGGACGTCCTCTCTGTCAGATTTTTATTATCTCCTTACCCAGTAACTAGTAGTGGATAATATATTTCTACTCCTCCTATGTTGAAGAATGTCTATTCCCCAGTTAAGTTAAGTGTGTATTTCCTTAGTCAAATCGATGTTCCTGCTTGGTTCAAATATTTCAGTTTTATTCTGATTTACCTGTTCCCTTGCAGACATTCCCTTTGTCTCCCTAGGTGAGTCTTTCCATTTTTCATGGAATTCCTCTAGTTCCCCCCCCCCCCCCAGCAATCTTTAAGTTGTAGCTTGGCCTACGCATAACCCTTTATTCCCAAGAGTCTTTGTCTCCCTAGTGAGTTTTCCTTGCGGAATGCAATATGCTCCTACGGACTTGAAGTCTCTTTGAATTCATTTCCTTTGTGGCAACATTTCCCAATACAGAGTTTATTTTACATTCATATCATATGCATCAAGAGGTCTCTTAGTGTCGCATTACGCGAAAAACCGGCGGGAAAAAGAAACAGAGCCGTCACCGTGCGTTATTTATCCCAAAGGCGGGAAAGGAAACGCTCAAAGTAAACTTGGAAAGGAAATGGTCTTGTGACCAGAGATTGATAGGATCGGGAGTCGGTTATGCGAAGGGAAGGTATTAGCACCCCTACGCATCTGTCGTACTCGACGGGATCCACGCTAAAAAAGAATAGAAGAAAGGTTGCTAAAGAAATTGCTCAAAACTGCACACACGCTGAAATCAAACACAGGAAAGACGGAGGAAGCGGACTCGGCACGATATCGCATCCTGGGCCTACGTAGTTTGTCAGACACAAACATCAGAGTCGACGTAGTTCGGAGACAGGGGAAACGTGCTCGCTAGGATGTCGCATCCTATGCATACGTATCTTCTCTAACCAGAGGAAGAATCAGAGCACTCGTAGCTCGGCTAACGCACGCCAAACAAAACACAAACAGGAAACCGACTGCCAATCGCTGGACTTACGTCAGACTCCGAAGAAACAACCACACATAGGAAACCGACTGCCAATCGCTGGACTTACGTCAGACTCCGAACAAAAGAACACAGACAGGAAACCGAATGCTAATCGCTGGACTTACATCAGACTCCAAACAAAAGAACACAGACAGGAAACCGAATGCCAATCGATGGACTTACATCAGACTCCAAACACACACCCAACACGGGAAACCGACTGCCAATCGTTGGACTTACGTCAGACTCCACACACACAAGAGGGTTGAAAAAGAAAAAGGGCGCCTGGAGAGATCAGCTCATCTCCTGCCTACGTACCTCATCTGGTATGAGGATCAGGGCGACGTAGTTCCCCTTAACAGGGAAAGAACTTCTATCCTAACCAGAGACTAGGGAGATAACAAGCTACTAGGGAGACTACGACTCGAGCCTAGAAGTTGTCATGCATACGATCCCTATGTTGAGGTCTCTATCCTAACTTGCACAGAAAGCAAGCTAGCCTAAACAGCACATCATCAAACACAAGCACAAGAGAGCAAGCACACACACTATATGCAAACAAGTGGCTCACACAAGGCTAGGCTTTAGTCAAGGGGTCACATCAACCTCGACAAACAAGCCAACTCGAAAAGGGTGTTGTTAGCTCTTAACCCTAACATTGAGAGTTAGGGTGAAGCAGATGAAATGGGAAGTGAGGGTAAGACTTCACAGCTCTTATCCCTGGCCTGGGAGAGCTTGAATCAAATAGAAAGTGTGGGAGTTCAGAATGTAGGAACTCTTCTCCACAAATGACTGACACAACAAGATTTTGGGTTTTTATTCAAAGTGCATCAACACATGGTGTGATCAGGATGAATGACTCAACTGAATAGTAGGGGATTGATTGCACATCCCTTTTGTCTGCCAATTGCCTCTTAAGAGGCCTTTACCTGCTTGGCACAAAATTAAACAAACACAAACATTGCCTCTTAAGGAGGGCTTCAGACAGGTGCCTGCCAAAGTAACATGACAGGTCTTCCAGACTACATGAAGATCAAGGAATTATACCTAAGTAGTATGCCAACCACAAGCACAGCAAAGCAAAGTTCAAATGAACTTAAAGCAACTTAGGTACCTGTGTAAACAACTAAACAAATCAGTACAGTGTTCAAACCATCAAACAACAGTCAACCAACAAACAGACAATCCAATATGCATAATGAGTAAGCCACAAGGCAAACACTTAAGTGAACTATCATTAAAGCCTACAAAACAAACAAGTGTTAGCCAACAATAACAAATGACCAAGCTCAAATGAAGGAGCAACATCAATCATGGAGATGCACACTTGAACCTAAAATTCACAACTCAAATGTCAGTCCAAACCACTAGGTCAAAGCCTAGGGTCAAAAGTGGATAAAAAAGCCAAAACAGAACTTGAAATTCAACATGAATCATATTTAATCAATCAAGAACAAGTCCTAAAAAGGACCAAACCAAAATCAATAAGCAAGTCCAATTCATGTGCAAGAGAAGTCAAATACCAATTCAAGGCATACATTTGATCATTATGAATGAAAATTCCCAATCAAAACAGAAATGATTCAAATAATTCTGGAAAAAGTTCATGAGTATTCAACACATCCAATACCATCATCATACAAAAAATCAGAACCAACAAAGATCAATTGGCATGGAAATTAAATTGCACAAGTTGAACAACCAAATGTGTGACACAAATTGTCACACCATGCAAAGATGTACATAAAACATAATTGGCAAATGAGAAAAATGCACAATCAAGCCTCAAAGGTCCAGCAACATGTCAAGAACACTCATGCAAAATTTCAAGCAATTTGGATCAATATCAAGCATTTCATGATAGAAAGAACAAGGCAAGGTCACAAAAGCACATACGTTCAATTATTATAGCAGAAATCAAAAACCAGCCATGCACAACTTCAAAATTCATCATCATAAAAAACTAGACAAACAGAGGATCATTTTGCAAAAAACTGGGAGTGATTTGAGTTATTTTTCAATTTGTTATGGATTTTTGAAGTTGATGAAAAAAATAAAAAATGAAATGATCAAAGCATGGCAAAAGAGAGGGAAAAGCATAAAGTGAAGAAATGATTTGAAATAATGTCACACGCCAGAATCGAACACGGTACATTTTCAAATTTGAGCGCGCGCCAGGCCAATACGCTGTCGTTTCACCTGAAAACCCTAACCAACCCAGAACGGACGCAAAACCGTCACTAGTCCGACGCTAGTATGAAGATCTTCATCTTCTTCATGAAGATGAAGATGAACAGCATGAATGTTCATGAACGAATTTCCAGATTTTCCAGAAATCTTCTGAATTTCACAAAACTTATACCAAATCAAAGCTTATGCAATGGAGAACACAGATAGATCAACATCTAATCCTAATTCATCCAGATCAAAGAGAATCGATGCAAAACATTTTTGAATGCAAAACTTCAAACACACATAATTCACTCAATAATGCATCATTTCATGTGATTTTTAGCTCAGAATCATCAGTGAGAAGAGATCTACACAAATATGTACATGGATTTGCAAATAATGAAGGTCGAAAAACTCACCTCTTGAAGAACAGGTTATGGATTCGCACGATTCAGCACTTGTAATGGTCCAATTCAGCTTCAGAATACTTGTAGTGATGATTGATGAAGAATTTGAGGCTTAGAAACGTGTAGATCCAGCTTAATTTGAAATTGCCATCAACACCTTCAAGCTTCAAGCATGCACGAATTTGGCACGAATTAGACAAAGTAGCACTTGATTCCTGCTCTAAACTTCACTAGGACCAACAATTTACCAAGAGAAATGGTGTTTATGCGTGGAATTTAGAAGTTCTTTGTGAGAGAAATTTTGGATCAAAACTCAAAAACTAGATCTAAAACTGTGTGTAATGAGCAATGCAGTTACAATTAAGCTTATATATGCCCTGCTAATTAATCTGAAATCATGATTAGGCCAAAGCTAAATGAGATTAGAAGGATATAAGGTGTATGCACCAATTTGCATTTTCACTTCATGCATGGGATGGCCACGTGAACAGTACACACCAAGGGCCCAAATTCACTCAAAATCAGCCCATGCACACATTAGAAATGGAATTACATGCATGTGATCAACCAATTTTGATTTTGGCAATTTTCCTTCAAAAACTTCATGAATAAACAAATGATCATATGTTCAAATTTCATGCAATGTGATGAGGTATTTGGAAAATATGAGTCAAAAGGAGAACAATGCAAGAAGAGCCACTCAATTTGGAGTTTTGGTTCAAAAGATATGGCCATTTGAAGTTTCAAGCACACTTTGCAATGATTTGATCATAACTCCTTAACCATTCATCAGATGCTCATGATCTTGGACTTTTTGGAAATGGGAGAGAAATATATTCAACTTTCGTGTTGGACAAAATCTCATTTGAACCTTCTTTGATGTTGGAAAGTCAAGTTGAAGTTGGTCCAAAAACTTGCCATTTTTGGAAACTTGAACTTATAGGTCACTTTCCATTTTTGGAAACTTTTGATCTGACCTCAAAATCTTCAGGGTAGATGTTTGACATGTTAAATAAACCTCTTTTGGACATGAATGAAGTATCTCAAACCATTTCCGCACCTCCTAGCCCTCAGTTGACTTTTATGGGCCCCAGATGACCTGAAACTGCACTGTGGACTTTGAGCCTTCAACACTTGGCCAAATTGCATCAAAATGAACCTTGGTCATGTAGGCTCTCTAGAACAACCATAGGGCCTTTATCTCATGGAAAAACCCTTGCTCTCTTACACAGATGAATTCTCCTAACCAGTTTTGACTAATGAAATGCAATGTACTATGCCATGTTAATGACCTAAAAATGAAACGAATGTACAAATGGGGGGTGAAAATTTGAGGTGCTACAGCTGCCCCGTAGAAATTTGCACTCTGCGGGGATCTAAGAAAAGACTGTTCACCAATGGCAGCTTCCACTGGGTATTTGGATTTTTATCACTCGGCCAGACAAGACGTTTATCGACGACTCCACTGGGGATTTTGATTTTTATCAGAAAAAGGACCCACGACCCGACATTGACCGATGACTGGGGAAACAAGATATACAACCAGACGTCAATGGACAAATGGGAAAAACTCGACGTTTACCGATACCAACGGAGAGTTGACCAGACATCAACGGATGACTGGGAAGACTCAACCAGACATCAACGGATGAATGGGAGAAACTCGACGTTTACCGACACCAATGGAGAGGTGACCATACATCAACAAATGAATGGGAAGACTCAACCAGACATCGACGGATGAATGGGAGAAACTCGACGTTTACCGACACCAACGGAGGGGTGACCAGACATCAACGGATGAATGGAAAAAGATACAACCAGACGTCAACGGACGAATGGGAAAAACTCGACGTTTACCGACACCAACGGAGAGGTGACCAGACATCAACGAATGAATGGAAAAAGATACAACCATACGTCAAGGGACGAATGGGAAAAACTCGACGTTTACCGACACCAACGGAGAGGTGACCAGACATCAACGGATAACTGGGAAGACTCAACCAAACATCAACGGATGAATGGGAGAAACTCGACGTTTATCGACACCAACGGAAAGGTGACCAGACATCAACGGATGAATGGGAAGACTCAACCATACGTCAACGGACTAATAGGAGAAACTCGACGTTTACCGACACCAACGGAGAGGTGACCAGACATCAATGGATTAATGGGAAAAGATACAACCAGACGTCAACGGACGAATGGGAAAAACTCGACGTTTACCGATACCAACGGAGAGGTGACCAGACATCAACGGATGACTGGGAAGACTCAACCAAACATCAAAGGATGAATGGGAGAAACTCGATGTTTATCGACACCAACGGAAAGGCTACCAGACATCAATGGATGAATGGGAAGACTCAACCATACGTCAACGGACGAATGGGAGAAACTCGACGTTTATCGACACCAACGGAGAGGTGACCAGACATCAACAGATGAATGGGATGACTCACCCATACGTCAACGGACGAATGGGAGAAATTCGACGTTTACCGACACCAACGGAGAGGTGACCAGACATCAACGGATGACTGGGAAGAGATACAACCAGACGTCAACGGACGAATAGGAAAAACTCGACGTTTACCGACACCAACGGAGAGGTGACCAGACATCAACGGATGACTGGGAAGACTCAACCAAACGTCAAGGAACGAATGGGAGAAACTCGACGTTTACCGACACCAACGGAGAGGTGACCAGACATCAACGGATGAATGGGAAAAGATACAACCAGACGTCAACAAACGAATGGGAAAAACTCGACGTTTACCGACACCAACGGAGAGGTGACCAGACAACAACGGATGACTGGGAAGAGATACAACCAGACGTCAACTGACGAATGGGAAAAACTCGACGTTTACCGACACCAACGGAGAGGTGACCAGACATCAACGGATGACTGGGAAGAGATACAACCAGACGTCAATGGACGAATAGGAAAAACTCGACGTTTACCGACACCAACGGAGAGGTGACCAGACATCAACGGATGTCTGGGAAGACTCAACCATACGTCAAGGAACGAATGGGAGAAACTCGACGTTTACCGACACCAACGGAGAGGTGACCAGACATCAACGGATGAATGGGAAAAGATACAACCAGACGTGAACGAACGAATGGGAAAAACTCGACGTTTACCGACACCAACGGAGAGGTGACCAGACAACAACGGATGACTGGGAAGAGATACAACCAGACGTCAACTGACGAATGGGAAAAACTCGACGTTTACCGACACCAACGTGAGGTGACCAGACATCAACGGATGACTGGGAAGAGATACAACCAGACGTCAACGGACGAATGGGAAAAACTCGACGTTTACCGACACCAACGGAGAGGTGACCAGACATCAACGGATGACTGGGAAAACTCAACCATACGTCAACGGACGAATGGGAGAAACTCGACGTTTACCGACACCAACAGAGAGGTGACCAGACATCAACGGATGAATGGGAAAAGATACAACCAGACGTCAACGGACGAATGGGAAAAACTCGACGTTTATCGACACCAACGGAGAGGTGACCAGACAACAACGGATGACTGGGAAGAGATACAACCAGACGTCAACGGACGAATGGGAAAAACTCGACGTTTACCGACACCAACGGAGAGGTGACAAGACATCAACGGATGACTTGGAAGACTCAACCATACGTCAATGGACGAATGGGAAAAACTCGACGTTTACCGACACCAACGGAGAGGTGACCAGACATCAACGGATGACTGGGAAGAGATACAACCAGACGTCAACGGACGAATAGGAAAAACTCGACGTTTACCGACACCAACGGAGAGGTGACCAGACATCAACGGATGACTGGGAAGACTCAACCATACGTCAAGGAACGAATGGGAGAAACTCGACGTTTACCGACACCAACGGAGAGGTGACCAGACATCAACGGATGAATGGGAAAAGATACAACCAGACGTCAACGAACGAATGGGAAAAACTCGACGTTTACCGACACCAACGGAGAGGTGACCAGACAACAACGGATGACTAGGAAGAGATACAACCAGACGTCAACTGACGAATGGGAAAAACTCGACGTTTACCGACACCAACGGAGAGGTGACCAGACATCAACGGATGACTGGGAAGAGATACAACCAGACGTCAACGGACGAATGGGAAAAACTCGACGTTTATCGACACCAACGGAGAGGTGACCAGACATCAACGGATGACTGGGAAAACTCAACCATACGTCAACGGACAAATGGGAGAAACTCGACGTTTACCGACACCAACAGAGAGGTGACCAGACATCAACGGATGAATGGGAAAAGATACAACTAGACGTCAACGGACGAATGGGAAAAACTCGACGTTTACCGACACCAACGGAGAGGTGACCAGACAACAACGGATGACTGGGAAGAGATACAACCAGACGTCAACGGACGAATGGGAAAAACTCGACGTTTACCGACACCAACGGAGAGGTGACAAGACATCAACGGATGACTTGGAAGACTCAACCATACGTCAACGGACGAATGGGAAAAACTCGACGTTTACCGACACCAACGGAGAGGTGACCAGACATCAACGGATGACTGGGAAAACTCAACCATACGTCAACGGACGAATGGGAGAAACTCGACGTTTACCGACACCAACAGAGAGGTGACCAGACATCAACGGATGAATGGGACAAGATACAACCAGACGTCAACGGACGAATGGGAAAAACTCGACGTTTATCGACACCAACGGAGAGGTGACCAGACAACAACGGATGACTGGGAAGAGATACAACCAGACGTCAACGGACGAATGGGAAAAACTCGACGTTTACCGACACCAACGGAGAGGTGACAAGACATCAACGGATGACTTAGAAGACTCAACCATACGTCAATGGACGAATGGGAAAAACACGACGTTTACCGACACCAACGGAGAGGTGACCAGACATCAACGGATGGCTGGGAAGAGATACAACCAGACGTCAACGGACGAATAGGAAAAACTCGACGTTTACCGACACCAACGGAGAGGTGACCAGACATCAACGGATGACTGGGAAGACTCAACCATACGTCAAGGAACGAATGGGAGAAACTCGACGTTTACCGACACCAACGGAGAGGTGACCAGACATCAACGGATGAATGGGAAAAGATACAACCAGACGTCAACGAACGAATGGGAAAAACTCGACGTTTACCGACACCAACGGAGAGGTGACCAGACAACAACGGATGACTGGGAAGAGATACAACCAGACGTCAACTGACGAATGGGAAAAACTCGACGTTTACCGACACCAACGGAGAGGTGACCAGACATCAACGGATGACTGGGAAGAGATACAACCAGACGTCAACGGACGAATGGGAAAAACTCGACGTTTATCGACACCAACGGAGAGGTGACCAGACATCAACGGATGACTGGGAAAACTCAACCATACGTCAACGGACAAATGGGAGAAACTCGACGTTTACCGACACCAACAGAGAGGTGACCAGACATCAACGGATGAATGGGAAAAGATAAAACCAGACGTCAACGGACGAATGGGAAAAACTCGACGTTTACCGACACCAACGGAGAGGTGACCAGACAACAACGGATGACTGGGAAGAGATACAACCAGACGTCAACGGACGAATGGGAAAAACTCGACGTTTACCGACACCAACGGAGAGGTGACAAGACATCAACGGATGACTTGGAAGACTTAACCATACGTCAATGGACGAATGGGAAAAACTCGACGTTTACCGACACCAACGGAGAGGTGACCAGACATCAACAGATGATTGGGAAGACTCAACCATACGTCAACGGACGAATGGGAGAAACTCGACGTTTACCGACACCAACGGAGAGGTGACCAGACATTAACGGATGAATGGGAAGAGATACAACCAGACGTCAACGGACGAATGGGAAACACTCGATGTTTACCGACACCAACGGAGAGGTGACCAGACATCAACGGATGAATGGTAAAAGATACAACCAGACGTCATCGGACGAATGGGAAAAACTCGACGTTTACCGACACCAACGAAGAGGTGACCAGACAACAACGGATGACTAGGAAGAGATACAACCAGACGTCAACGGACGAATGGGAAAAACTCGACGTTTACCGACACCAACGGAGAGGTGACCAGACATCAACGGATGAATGGGAAAAGATACAACCAGACGTCAACGAACGAATGGGAAAAACTCGACGTTTACCGACACCAACGGAGAGGTGACCAGACAACAACGGATGACTGGGAAGAGATACAACCAGACGTCAACTGACGAATGGGAAAAACTCGACGTTTACCGACACCAACGGAGAGGTGACCAGACATCAACGGATGACTGGGAAAACTCAACCATACGTCAACGGACGAATGGGAGAAACTCGACGTTTACCGACACCAACGGAGAGGTGACCAGACATCAACGGATGAATGGGAAAAGATACAACCAGACGTCAACGAACGAATGGGAAAAACTCGACGTTTACCGACACAAACGGAGAGGTGACCAGACAACAACGGATGACTGGGAAGAGATACAACCAGACGTCAACTGACGAATGGGAAAAACTCGACGTTTACCGACACCAACGGAGAGGTGACCAGACATCAACGGATGATTGGGAAGAGATACAACCAGACGTCAATGGACGAATGGGAAAAACTCGACGTTTACCGACACCAACGGAGAGGTGACCAGACATCAACGGATGATTGGGAAAACTCAACCATACGTCAATGGACGAATGGGAGAAACTCGACGTTTACCGACACCAACGGAGAGGTGACCAGACATCAACGGATGAATGGAAAAGATACAACCAGACGTCAACGGACGAATGGGAAAAACTCGACGTTTACCGACACCAACGGAGAGGTGACCAGACAACAACGGATGACTGGGAAGAGGTACAACCAGACGTCAACTGACGAATGGGAAAAACTCGATGTTTACCGACACCAACGGAGAGGTGACCAGACATCAACGGATGACTGGGAAGAGATACAACCAGACGTCAACGAACGAATGGGAAAAACTCGACGTTTACCGACACCAACGGAGAGGTGACCAGACAACAACGGATGACTAGGAAGAGATACAACCAGACGTCAACGGACGAATGGGAAAAACTCGACGTTTACCGACACCAACGGAGAGGTGACCAGACATCAACGGATGAATGGGAAAAGATACAACCAGACGTCAACGAACGAATGGGAAAAACTCGACGTTTACCGACACCAACGGAGAGGTGACCAGACAACAACGGATGACTGGGAAGAGATACAACCAGACGTCAACTGACGAATGGGAAAAACTCGACGTTTACCGACACCAACGGAGAGGTGACCAGACATCAACGGATGACTGGGAAGACTCAACCATACGTCAAGGAACGAATGGGAGAAACTCGACGCTTACCGACACCAACGGAGAGGTGACCAGACATCAACGGATGAATGGGAAAAGATACAACCAGACGTCAACGAACGAATGGGAAAAACTCGACGTTTACCGACACCAACGGAGAGGTGACCAGACAACAACGGATGACTGGGAAGAGATACAACCAGACGTCAACTGACGAATGGGAAAAACTCGACGTTTACCGACACCAACGGAGAGGTGACCAGACATCAACGGATGACTGGGAAGAGATACAACCAGACGTCAACGGACGAATGGGAAAAACTCGACGTTTATCGACACCAACGGAGAGGTGACCAGACATCAACGGATGACTGGGAAAACTCAACCATACGTCAACGAACAAATGGGAGAAACTCGACGTTTACCGACACCAACAGAGAGGTGACCAGACATCAACGGATGAATGGGAAAAGATACAACCAGACGTCAACGGACGAATGGGAAAAACTCGACGTTTACCGACACCAACGGAGAGGTGACCAGACAACAACGGATGACTGGGAAGAGATACAACCAGACGTCAACGGACGAATGGGAAAAACTCGACGTTTACCGACACCAACGGAGAGGTGACAAGACATCAACGGATGACTTGGAAGACTCAACCATACGTCAATGGACGAATGGGAAAAACTCGACGTTTACCGCCACCAACGGAGAGGTGACCAGACATCAACGGATGATTGGGAAGACTCAACCATACGTCAACGGACGAATGGGAGAAACTCGACGTTTACCGACACCAACGGAGAGGTGACCAGACATTAACGGATGAATGGGAAGAGATACAACCAGACGTCAACGGACGAATGGGAAACACTCGATGTTTACCGACACCAACGGAGAGGTGACCAGACATCAACGGATGAATGGTAAAAGATACAACCAGACGTCATCGGACGAATGGGAAAAACTCGACGTTTACCGACACCAACGAAGAGGTGACCAGACAACAACGGATGACTAGGAAGAGATACAACCAGACGTCAACGGACGAATGGGAAAAACTCGACGTTTACCGACACCAACGGAGAGGTGACCAGACATCAACGGATGAATGGGAAAAGATACAACCAGACGTCAACGAACGAATGGGAAAAACTCGACGTTTACCGACACCAACGGAGAGGTGACCAGACAACAACGGATGACTGGGAAGAGATACAACCAGACGTCAACTGACGAATGGGAAAAACTCGACGTTTACCGACACCAACGGAGAGGTGACCAGACATCAACGGATGACTGGGAAAACTCAACCATACGTCAACGGACGAATGGGAGAAACTCGACGTTTACCGACACCAACGGAGAGGTGACCAGACATCAACGGATGAATGGGAAAAGATACAACCAGACGTCAACGAACGAATGGGAAAAACTCGACGTTTACCGACACCAACGGAGAGGTGACCAGACAACAACGGATGACTGGGAAGAGATACAACCAGACGTCAACTGACGAATGGGAAAAACTCGACGTTTACCGACACCAACGGAGAGGTGACCAGACATCAACGGATGATTGGGAAGAGATACAACCAGACGTCAATGGACGAATGGGAAAAACTCGACGTTTACCGACACCAACGGAGAGGTGACCAGACATCAACGGATGACTGGGAAAACTCAACCATACGTCAACGGACGAATGGGAGAAACTCGACGTTTACCGACACCAACGGAGAGGTGACCAGACATCAACGGATGAATGGGAAAAGATACAACCAGACGTCAACGGACGAATGGGAAAAACTCGACGTTTACCGACACCAACGGAGAGGTGACCAGACAACAACGGATGACTGGGAAGAGGTACAACCTGACGTCAACTGACGAATGGGAAAAACTCGACGTTTACCGACACCAACGGAGAGGTGACCAGACATCAACGGATGACTGGGAAGAGATACAACCAGACGTCAACGAACGAATGGGAAAAACTCGACGTTTACCGACACCAACGGAGAGGTGACCAGACAACAACGGATGACTAGGAAGAGATACAACCAGACGTCAACGGACGAATGGGAAAAACTCGACGTTTACCGACACCAACGGAGAGGTGACCAGACATCAACGGATGAATGGGAAAAGATACAACCAGACGTCAACGAACGAATGGGAAAAACTCGACGTTTACCGACACCAACGGAGAGGTGACCAGACAACAACGGATGACTGGGAAGAGATACAACCAGACGTCAACTGACGAATGGGAAAAACTCGACGTTTACCGACACCAACGGAGAGGTGACCAGACATCAACGGATGAATGGGAAAAGATACAACCAGACGTCAACGGACGAATGGGAAAAACTCGACGTTTACCGACACCAACGGAGAGGTGACCAGACATTAACGGATGAATGGGAAGAGATACAACCAGACGTCAACGGACGAATGGGAAAAACTCGACGTTTACCGACACCAACGGAGAGGTGACCAGACAACAACGGATGACTGGGAAGAGATACAACCAGACGTCAACTGACGAATGGGAAAAACTCGACGTTTACCGACACCAACGGAGAGGTGACCAGACATCAACGGATGACTGGGAAGAGATACAACCAGACGTCAACGGACGAATGGGAAAAACTCGACGTTTATCGACACCAACGGAGAGGTGACCAGACATCAACGGATGACTGGGAAAACTCAACCATACGTCAACGGACAAATGGGAGAAACTCGACGTTTACCGACACCAACAGAGAGGTGACCAGACATCAACGGATGAATGGGAAAAGATACAACCAGACGTCAACGGACGAATGGGAAAAACTCGACGTTTACCGACACCAACGGAGAGGTGACCAGACAACAACGGATGACTGGGAAGAGATACAACCAGACGTCAACGGACGAATGGGAAAAACTCGACGTTTACCGACACCAACGGAGAGGTGACAAGACATCAACGGATGACTTGGAAGACTCAACCATACGTCAATGGACGAATGGGAAAAACTCGACGTTTACCGACACCAACGGAGAGGTGACCAGACATCAACGGATGATTGGGAAGACTCAACCATACGTCAACGGACGAATGGGAGAAACTCGACGTTTACCGACACCAACGGAGAGGTGACCAGACATTAACGGATGAATGGGAAGAGATACAACCAGACGTCAACGGACGAATGGGAAACACTCGATGTTTACCGACACCAACGGAGAGGTGACCAGACATCAACGGATGAATGGTAAAAGATACAACCAGACGTCATCGGACGAATGGGAAAAACTCGACGTTTACCGACACCAACGAAGAGGTGACCAGACAACAACGGATGACTAGGAAGAGATACAACCAGACGTCAACGGACGAATGGGAAAAACTCGACGTTTACCGACACCAACGGAGAGGTGACCAGACATCAACGGATGAATGGGAAAAGATACAACCAGACGTCAACGAACGAATGGGAAAAACTCGACGTTTACCGACACCAACGGAGAGGTGACCAGACAACAACGGATGACTGGGAAGAGATACAACCAGACGTCAACTGACGAATGGGAAAAACTCGACGTTTACCGACACCAACGGAGAGGTGACCAGACATCAACGGATGACTGGGAAAACTCAACCATACGTCAACGGACGAATGGGAGAAACTCGACGTTTACCGACACCAACGGAGAGGTGACCAGACATCAACGGATGAATGGGAAAAGATACAACCAGACGTCAGCGGACGAATGGGAAAAACTCGACGTTTACCGACACCAACGGAGAGGTGACAAGACAACAACGGATGACTGGGAAGAGATACAACCAGACGTCAACTGACGAATGGGAAAAACTCGACGTTTACCGACATCAACGGATGACTGGGAAGAGATACAACCAGACGTCAATGGACGAATGGGAAAAACTCGACGTTTACCGACACCAACGGAGAGGTGACCAGCAATCAACGGATGACTGGGAAAACTCAACCATACGTCAACGGACGAATGGGAGATACTCGACGTTTACCGACACCAACGGAGAGGTGACCAGACATCAACGGATGAATGGGAAAAGATACAACCAGACGTCAACGGACGAATGGTAAAAACTCGACGTTTACCGACACCAACGGAGAGGTGACCAGACAACAACGGATGACTGGGAAGAGATACAACCAGACGTCAACGGACGAATGGGAAAAACTCGACGTTTACCGACACCAACGGAGAGGTGACAAGACATCAACGGATGACTGGGAAGACTCAACCATACGTCAATGGACGAATGGGAAAAACTCGACGTTTACCGACACCAACGGAGAGGTGACCAGACATCAACGGATGATTGGGAAGACTCAACCATACGTCAATGGACGAATGGGAGAAACTCGACGTTTACCGACACCAACGGAGAGGTGACCAGACATTAACGGATGAATGGGAAGAGATACAACCAGACGTCAACGGACGAATGGGAAAAACTCGACGTTTACCGACACCAACGGAGAGGTGACCAGACAACAACGGATGATTGGGAAGAGATACAACCAGACGTCATGTGACGAATGGGAAAAACTCGACGTTTACCGACACCAACGGAGAGGTGACCAGACATCAACGGATGACTGGGAAGAGATACAACCAGACGTCAAAGAACGAATGGGAAAAACTCGACGTTTACCGACACCAACGGAGAGGTGACCAGACAACAACGGATGACTAGGAAGAGATACAACCAGACGTCAACGGACGAATGGGAAAAACTCGACGTTTACCGACACCAACGGAGAGGTGACCAGACATCAACGGATGAATGGGAAAAGATACAACCAGACGTCAACGAACGAATGGGAAAAACTCGACGTTTACCGACACCAACGGAGAGGTGAGCAGACAACAACGGATGACTGGGAAGAGATACAACCAGACGTCAACTGACGAATGGGAAAAACTCGACGTTTACCGACAACAACGGAGAGGTGACCAGACATCAACGGATGACTGGGAAGAGATACAACCAGACGTCAACGGACGAATGGGAAAAACTCGACGTTTACCGACACCAACGGAGAGGTGACCAGACATCAACGGATGACTGGGAAAACTCAACCATACGTCAACGGACGAATGGGAGAAACTCGACGTTTACCGACACCAACGGAGAGGTGACCAGACAACAACGGATGACTGGGAAGAGATACAACCAGACGTCAACGGACGAATGGGAAAAACTCGACGTTTACCGACACCAACGGAGAGGTGACAAGACATCAACGGATGACTGGGAAGACTCAACCATACATCAATGGACGAATGGGAAAAACTCGACGTTTACCGACACCAACGGAGAGGTGACCAGACATCAACGGATGATTGGGAAGACTCAACCATACGTCAACGGACGAATAGGAGAAACTCGACGTTTACCGACACCAACGGAGAGGTGACCAGACATTAACGGATGAATGGGAAGAGATACAACCAGACATCAACGGACGAAGGGGAAACACTCGACGTTTACCGACACCAACGGAGAGGTGACCAGACATCAACGGATGAATGGTAAAAGATACAACCAGACGTCATCGGACGAATGGGAAAAACTCGACGTTTACCGACACCAACAGAGAGGTGACCAGACAACAACGGATGACTAGGAAGAGATACAACCAGACGTCAACGGACGAATGGGAAAAACTCGACGTTTACCGACACCAACGGAGAGGTGACCAGACATCAACGGATGAATGGGAAAAGATACAACCAGACGTCAACGAACGAATGGGAAAAACTCGACGTTTACCGACACCAACGGAGAGGTGACCAGACAACAACGGATGACTGGGAAGAGATACAACCAGACGTCAACTGACGAATGGGAAAAACTCGACGTTTACCGACATCAACGGATGACTGGGAAGAGATACAACCAGACGTCAATGGACGAATGGGAAAAACTCGATGTTTACCGACACCAACGGAGAGGTGACCAGACATCAACGGATGACTGGGAAAACTCAACCATACGTCAACAGACGAATGGGAGAAACTGGACGTTTACCGACACCAACGGAGAGGTGACCAGACATCAACGGATGAATGGGAAAAGATACAACCAGACGTCAACGGACGAATGGGAAAAACTCGACGTTTACCGACACCAACGGAGAGGTGACCAGACAGCAACGGATGACTGGGAAGAGATACAACCAGACGTCAACGGACGAATGGGAAAAACTCGACGTTTACCGACACCAACGGAGAGGTGACAAGACATTAACGGATGACTGGGAAGACTCAACCATACGTCAATGGACGAATGGGAAAAACTCGAATTTACCGACACCAACGGAGAGGTGACCAGACATCAACGGATGATTGGGAAGACTCAACCATACGTCAACGGACGAATGGGAGAAACTCGACGTTTACCGACACCAACGGAGAGGTGACCAGACAACAACGGATGACTGGGAAGAGATACAACCAGACGTCATGTGACGAATGGGAAAAACTCGACGTTTACCGACACCAACGGAGAGGTGACCAGACATCAACGGATGACTGGGAAGAGATACAACCAGACGTCAACGAACGAATGGGAAAAACTCGACGTTTACCGACACCAACGGAGAGGTGACCAGACAACAACGGATGACTAGGAAGAGATACAACCAGACGTCAACGGACGAATGGGAAAAACTCGACGTTTACCGACACCAACGGAGAGGTGACCAGACATCAACGGATGAATGGGAAAAGATACAACAAGACGTCAACGAACGAATGGGAAAAACTCGACGTTTACCGACACCAACGGAGAGGTGAGCAGACAACAACGGATGACTGGGAAGAGATACAACCAGACGTCAACTGACGAATGGGAAAAACTCGACGTTTACCGACAACAACGGAGAGGTGACCAGACATCAACGGATGACTGGGAAGAGATACAACCAGACGTCAACGGACGAATGGGAAAAACTCGACGTTTACCGACACCAACGGAGAGGTGACCAGACATCAACGGATGACTGGGAAAACTGAACCATACGTCAACGGACGAATGGGAGAAACTCGACGTTTACCGACACCAACGGAGAGGTGACCAGACATCAACGGATGAATGGGAAAGATACAACCAGACGTCAACGGACGAATGGGAAAAATTCGACGTTTACCGACACCAACGGAGAGGTGACCAGACAACAACGGATGACTGGGAAGAGATACAACCAGACGTCAACGGACGAATGGGAAAAACTCGATGTTTACCGACACCAACGGAGAGGTGACAAGACATCAACGGATGACTGGGAAGACTCAACCATACGTCAATGGACGAATGGGAAAAACTCGACGTTTACCGACACCAACGGAGAGGTGACCAGACATCAACGGATGATGGGAAGACTCAACCATACGTCAACGGACGAATGGGAGAAACTCGACGTTTACCGACACCAACGGAGAGGTGACCAGACATTAACGGATGAATGGGAAGAGATACAACCAGACGTCAACGGACGAATGGGAAAAACTCGACGTTTACCGACACCAACGGAGAGGTGACCAGACATCAACGGATGAATGGTAAAAGATACAACCAGACGTCATCGGACGAATGGGAAAAACTCGACGTTTACCGACACCAACGGAGAGGTGACCAGACAACAACGGATGACTAGGAAGAGATACAACCAGACGTCAACGGACGAATGGGAAAAACTCAACGTTTACCGATACCAACGGAGAGGTGACCAGACATCAACGGATAACTGGGAAGACTCAACCAAACATCAACGGATGAATGGGAGACACTCGACGTTTATCGACACCAACGGAAAGGCTACGAGACATCAATTGATGAATGGGAAGACTCAACCATACGTCAACGGACGAATGGGAGAAACTCGACGTTTATCGACACCAACGGAGAGGTGACCAGACATCAACGGATGAATGGGAAGACTCAACCATACGTCAATGGACGAATGGGAGAAACTCGACGTTTACCGACACCAACGGAGAGGTGACCAGACATCAACGGATGAATGGGAAAAGATACAACCATACGTCAAAGGACGAATGGGAAAAACTCGACGTTTACCAACACCAACGGAGAGGTGACCAGACATCAACGAATGACTGGGAAGAGATACAACAAGACGTCAACGGGCGAATGGGAAAAACACGACGTTTACCGACACCAACAGAGAGGTGACCAGACATCAACGGATGACTGGGAAGACTCAACCATACGTCAACGGACGAATGGGAGAAACTCGACGTTTACCGACACCAACGGAGAGGTGACCAGACATCAACGGATGAATGGGAAGAGATACAACCAGACGTCAACGGACGAATGGGAGAAACTCGACGTTTACCGACACCAACGGAGAGGTGACCAGACATCAACGGATGATTGGGAAGACTCAACCATACGTCAACGGAAGAATGGGAGAAACTCGACGTTTACCGACACCAACGGAGAGGTGACCAGACATTAACGGATGAATGGGAAGAGATACAACCAGACGTCAACGGACGAATGGGAAAAACTCGACGTTTACCGACACCAACGGAGAGGTGACCAGACGACAACGGATGACTGGGAAGAGATACAACCAGACGTCAACTGACGAATGGGAAAAACTCGACGTTTACCGACACCAACGGAGAGGTGACCAGACAACAACGGATGACTAGGAAGAGATACAACCAGACGTCAACGGACGAATGGGAAAAACTCGACGTTTACCGACACCAACGGAGAGGTGACCAGACATCAACGGATGAATGGGAAAAGATACAACCAGACGTCAACGGACGAATGGGAAAAACTCGACGTTTACCGACACCAACGGAGAGGTGACCAGACAACAACGGATGACTAGGAAGAGATACAACCAGACGTCAACGGACGAATGGGAAAAACTCGACGTTTACCGACACCAACGGAGAGGTGACCAGACATCAACGGATGAATGGGAAAAGATACAACCAGACGTCAACGAACGAATGGGAAAAACTCGACGTTTACCGACACCAACGGAGAGGTGACCAGACAACAACGGATGACTGGGAAGAGATACAACCAGACGTCAACTGACGAATGGGAAAAACTCGACGTTTACCGACATCAACGGATGACTGGGAAGAGATACAACCAGACGTCAATGGACGAATGGGAAAAACTCGACGTTTACCGACACCAACGGAGAGGTGACCAGACATCAACGGATGACTGGGAAAACTAAACCATACGTCAACAGACGAATGGGAGAAACTCGACGTTTACCGACACCAACGGAGAGGTGACCAGACATCAACGGATGAATGGGAAAAGATACAACCAGACGTCAACGGACGAATGGGAAAAACTCGACGTTTACCGACACCAACGGAGAGGTGACCAGACAACAACGGATGACTGGGAAGAGATACAACCAGACGTCAACGGACGAATGGGAAAAACTCGACGTTTACCGACACCAACGGAGAGGTGACAAGACATCAACGGATGACTGGGAAGACTCAACCATACGTCAATGGACGAATGGGAAAAACTCGACGTTTACCGACACCAACGGAGAGGTGACCAGACATCAACGGATGATTGGGAAGACTCAACCATACGTCAACGGACGAATGGGGAAAACTCGACGTTTACCGACACCAACGGAGAGGTGACCAGACATTAACGGATGAATGGGAAGAGATACAACCAGACGTCAACGGACGAATGGGAAAAACTCGACGTTTACCGACACCAACGGAGAGGTGACCAGACAACAACGGATGACTGGGAAGAGATACAACCAGACGTCATGTGACGAATGGGAAAAACTCGACGTTTACCGACACCAACGGAGAGGTGACCAGACATCAACGGATGACTGGGAAGAGATACAACCAGACGTCAACGAACGAATGGGAAAAACTCGACGTTTACCGACACCAACGGAGAGGTGACCAGACAACAACGGATGACTAGGAAGAGATGCAACCAGACGTCAACGGACGAATGGGAAAAACTCGACGTTTACCGACACCAACGGAGAGGTGACCAGACATCAACGGATGAATGGGAAAAGATACAACCAGACGTCAACGAACGAATGGGAAAAACTCGACGTTTACTGACACCAACGGAGAGGTGAGCAGACAACAACGGATGACTGGGAAGAGATACAACCAGACGTCAACTGACGAATGGGAAAAACTCGACGTTTACCGACAACAACGGAGAGGTGACCAGACATCAACAGATGACTGGGAAGAGATACAACCAGACGTCAACGGACGAATGGGAAAAACTCGACGTTTACCGACACCAACGGAGAGGTGACCAGACATCAACGGATGACTGGGAAAACTCAACCATACGTCAACGGACGAATGGGAGAAACTCGACGTTTACCGACACCAACGGAGAGGTGACCAGACATCAACGGATGAATGGGAAAAGATACAACCAGACGTCAACGGACGAATGGGAAAAATTCGACGTTTACCGACACCAACGGAGAGGTGGCCAGACAACAACGGATGACTGGGAAGAGATACAACCAGACGTCAACGGACGAATGGGAAAAACTCGACGTTTACCGACACCAACGGAGAGGTGACAAGACATCAACGGATGACTGGGAAGACTCAACCATACGTCAATGGACGAATGGGAAAAACTCGACGTTTACCGACACCAACGGAGAGGTGACCAGACATCAACGGATGATTGGGAAGACTCAACCATACGTCAACGGACGAATGGGAGAAACTCGACGTTTACCGACACCAACGGAGAGGTGACCAGACATTAACGGATGAATGGGAAGAGATACAACCAGACGTCAACGGACGAATGGGAAAAACTCGACGTTTACCGACACCAACGGAGAGGTGACCAGACATCAACGGATGAATGGTAAAAGATACAACCAGACGTCATCGGACGAATGGGAAAAACTCGACGTTTACCGACACCAACGGAGAGGTGACCAGACAACAACGGATGACTAGAAGAGATACAACCAGACGTCAACGGACGAATGGGAAAAACTCGACGTTTACCGACACCAACGGAGAGGTGACCAGACATCAACGGATGAATGGGAAAAGATACAACCAGACGTCAACGAACGAATGGGAAAAACTCGACGTTTACCGACACCAACGGAGAGGTGACCAGACAACAACGGATGACTGGGAAGAGATACAACCAGACGTCAACTGACGAATGGGAAAAACTCGACGTTTACCGACATCAACGGATGACTGGGAAGAGATACAACCAGACGTCAACGGACGAATGGGAAAAACTCGACGTTTACCGACACCAACGGAGAGGTGACCAGACATCAACGGATGACTGGGAAAACTCAACCATACGTCAACGGACGAATGGAGAAAACTCGACGTTTACCGACACCAACGGAGAGGTGACCAGACATCAACGGATGAATGGGAAAGATACAACCAGACGTCAACGGACGAATGGGAAAAACTCGACGTTTACCGACACCAACGGAGAGGTGACCAGACAACAACGGATGACTGGGAAGAGATACAACCAGACGTCAACGGACGAATGGGAAAAACTCGACGTTTACCGACACCAACGGAGAGGTGACCAGACATCAACGGATGACTGGGAAGACTCAACCATACGTCAATGGACGAATGGGAAAAACTCGACGTTTACCGACACCAACGGAGAGGTGACCAGACATCAACGGATGATTGGGAAGACTCAACCATACGTCAACGGACGAATGGGAGAAACTCGACGTTTACCGACACCAACGGAGAGGTGACCAGACATTAACGGATGAATGGGAAGAGATACAACCAGACGTCAACGGACGAATGGGAAAAACTCGACGTTTACCGACACCAACGGAGAGGTGACCAGACATCAACGGATGAATGGTAAAAGATACAACCAGACGTCAACGGACGAATGGGAAAAACTCGACGTTTACCGACACCAACGGAGAGGTGACCAGACAACAACGGATGACTAGGAAGAGATACAACCAGACGTCAACGGACGAATGGGAAAAACTCGACGTTTACCGACACCAACGGAGAGGTGACCAGACATCAACGGATGAATGGGAAAAGATACAACCAGACGTCAACGAACGAATGGGAAAAACTCGACGTTTACCGACACCAACGGAGAGGTGACCAGACAACAACGGATGACTGGGAAGAGATACAACCAGACGTCAACTGACGAATGGGAAAAACTCGACGTTTACCGACATCAACGGATGACTGGGAAGAGATACAACCAGACGTCAATGGACGAATGGGAAAAACTCGACGTTTACCGACACCAACGGAGAGGTGACCAGACATCAACGGATGACTGGGAAAACTCAACCATACGTCAACAGACGAATGGGAGAAACTCGACGTTTACCGACACCAACGGAGAGGTGACCAGACATCAACGGATGAATGGGAAAAGATACAACCAGACGTCAACGGACGAATGGGAAAAACTCGACGTTTACCGACACCAACGGAGAGGTGACCAGACAACAACGGATGACTGGGAAGAGATACAACCAGACGTCAACGGACGAATGGGAAAAACTCGACGTTTACCGACACCAACGGAGAGGTGACAAGACATCAACGGATGACTGGGAAGACTCAACCATACGTCAATGGACGAATGGGAAAAACTCGACGTTTACCGACACCAACGGAGAGGTGACCAGACATCAACGGATGATTGGGAAGACTCAACCATACGTCAACGGACGAATGGGAGAAACTCGACGTTTACCGACACCAACGGAGAGGTGACCAGACATTAACGGATGAATGGGAAGAGATACAACCAGACGTCAACGGACGAATGGGAAAAACTCGACGTTTACCGACACCAACGGAGAGGTGACCAGACAACAACGGATGACTGGGAAGAGATACAACCAGACGTCATGTGACGAATGGGAAAAACTCGACGTTTACCGACACCAACGGAGAGGTGACCAGACATCAACGGATGACTGGGAAGAGATACAACCAGACGTCAACGAACGAATGGGAAAAACTCGACGTTTACCGACACCAACGGAGAGGTGACCAGACAACAACGGATGACTAGGAAGAGATACAACCAGACGTCAACGGACGAATGGGAAAAACTCGACGTTTACCGACACCAACGGAGAGGTGACCAGACATCAACGGATGAATGGGAAAAGATACAACCAGACGTCAACGAACGAATGGGGAAAACTCGACGTTTACCGACACCAACGGAGAGGTGAGCAGACAACAACGGATGACTGGGAAGAGATACAACCAGACGTCAACTGACGAATGGGAAAAACTCGACGTTTACCGACAACAACGGAGAGGTGACCAGACATCAACGGATGACTGGGAAGAGATACAACCAGACGTCAACGGACGAATGGGAAAAACTCGACGTTTACCGACACCAACGGAGAGGTGACCAGACATCAACGGATGACTGGGAAAACTCAACCATACGTCAACGGACGAATGGGAGAAACTCGACGTTTACCGACACCAACGGAGAGGTGACCAGACATCAACGGATGAATGGGAAAGATACAACCAGACGTCAACGGACGAATGGGAAAAACTCGACGTTTACCGACACCAACGGAGAGGTGACCAGACAACAACGGATGACTGGGAAGAGATACAACCAGACGTCAACGGACGAATGGGAAAAACTCGACGTTTACCGACACCAACGGAGAGGTGACAAGACATCAACGGATGACTGGGAAGACTCAACCATACGTCAATGGACGAATGGGAAAAACTCGACGTTTACCGACACCAACGGAGAGGTGACCAGACATCAACGGATGATTGGGAAGACTCAACCATACGTCAACGGACGAATGGGAGAAACTCGACGTTTACCGACACCAACGGAGAGGTGACCAGACATTAACGGATGAATGGGAAGAGATACAACCAGACGTCAACGGACGAATGGGAAAAACTCGACGTTTACCGACACCAACGGAGAGGTGACCAGACATCAACGGATGAATGGTAAAAGATACAACCAGACGTCATCGGACGAATGGGAAAAACTCGACGTTTACCGACACCAACGGAGAGGTGACCAGACAACAACGGATGACTAGGAAGAGATACAACCAGACGTCAACGGACGAATGGGAAAAACTCAACGTTTACCGATACCAACGGAGAGGTGACCAGACATCAACGGATGACTGGGAAGACTCAACCAAACATCAACGGATGAATGGGAGACACTCGACGTTTATCGACACCAACGGAAAGGGTACGAGACATCAATTGATGAATGGGAAGACTCAACCATACGTCAACGGACGAATGGGAGAAACTCGACGTTTATCGACACCAACGGAGAGGTGACCAGACATCAACGGATGAATGGGAAGACTCAACCATACGTCAATGGACGAATGGGAGAAACTCGACGTTTACCGACACCAACGGAGAGGTGACCAGACATCAACGGATGAATGGGAAAAGATACAACCATACGTCAAAGGACGAATGGGAAAAACTCGACGTTTACCAACACCAACGGAGAGGTGACCAGACATCAACGAATGACTGGGAAGAGATACAACAAGACGTCAACGGACGAATGGGAAAAACTCGACGTTTACCGACACCAACAGAGAGGTGACCAGACATCAACGGATGACTGGGAAGACTCAACCATACGTCAACGGACGAATGGGAGAAACTCGACGTTTACCGACACCAACGGAGAGGTGACCAGACATCAACGGATGAATGGGAAGAGATACAACCAGACGTCAACGGACGAATGGGAGAAAACTCGACGTTTACCGACACCAACGGAGAGGTGACCAGACATCAACGGATGATTGGGAAGACTCAACCATACGTCAACGGAAGAATGGGAGAAACTCGACGTTTACCGACACCAACGGAGAGGTGACCAGACATTAACGGATGAATGGGAAGAGATACAACCAGACGTCAACGGACGAATGGGAAAAACTCGACGTTTACCGACACCAACGGAGAGGTGACCAGACGACAACGGATGACTGGGAAGAGATACAACCAGACGTCAACTGACGAATGGGAAAAACTCGACGTTTACCGACACCAACGGAGAGGTGACCAGACAACAACGGATGACTAGGAAGAGATACAACCAGACGTCAACGGACGAATGGGAAAAACTCGACGTTTACCGACACCAACGGAGAGGTGACGAGACATCAACGGATGAACGGGAAAAGATACAACCAGACGTCAACGGACGAATGGGAAAAACTCGACGTTTACCGACACCAACGGAGAGGTGACCAGACAACAACGGATGACTGGGAAGAGATACAACCAGACGTCAACTGACGAATGGGAAAAACTCGACCTTTACCGACACCAACGGAGAGGTGACCAGACATCAACGGATGACAGGGAAGAGATACAACCAGACGTCAACGGACGAATGGGAAAAACTCGACGTTTACCGACACCAACGGAGAGGTGACCAGACATCAACGGATGACTGGGAAAACTCAACCATACGTCAACGGACGAATGGGAGAAACTCGACGTTTACCGACATCAACGGAGAGGTGACCAAACATCAACGGATGAATGGGAAAAGATACAACCAGACGTCAACGGACGAATGGGAAAAACTCGACGTTTACCGACACAAACGGAGAGGTGACCAGACAACAACGGATGACTGGGAAGAGATACAACCAGACGTCAACGGACGAATGGGAAAAACTCGACGTTTACCGACACCAACGGAGAGGTGACAAGACATCAACGGATGACTGGGAAGACTCAACCATACGTCAATGGACGAATGGGAAAAACTCGACGTTTACCGACACCAACGGAGAGGTGACCAGACATCAACGGATGATTGGGAAGACTCAACCATACGTCAACGGACGAATAGGAGAAAGTCGACGTTTACCGACACCAACGGAGAGGTGACCAGACATTAACGGATGAATGGGAAGAGATACAACCAGACGTCAACGGACGAATGGGAAACACTCGACGTTTACCGACACCAACGGAGAGGTGACCAGACATCAACGGATGAATGGTAAAAGATACAACCAGACGTCATCGGACGAATGGGAAAAACTCGACGTTTACCGACACCAACGGAGAGGTGACCAGACAACAACAGATGACTAGGAAGAGATACAACTAGACGTCAACGGACGAATGGGAAAAACTCGACGTTTACCGACACCAACGGAGAGGTGACCAGACATCAACGGATGAATGGGAAAAGATACAACCAGACGTCAACGAACGAATGGGAAAAACTCGACGTTTACCGACACCAACGGAGAGGTGACCAGACAACAACGGATGACTGGGAAGAGATACAACCAGACGTCAACTGAAGAATGGGAAAAACTCGACGTTTACCGACATCAATGGATGACTGGGAAGAGATACAACCAGACGTCAATGGACGAATGGGAAAAACTCGACGTTTACCGACACCAACGGAGAGGTGAACAGACATCAACGGATGACTGGGAAAACTCAACCATACGTCAACGGACGAATGGGAGAAATCGACGTTTACCGACACCAACGGAGAGGTGACCAGACATCAACGGATGAATGGGAAAAGATACAACCAGACGTCAACGGACGAATGGGAAAAACTCGACGTTTACCGACACCAACAGAGAGGTGACCAGACAACAACGGATGACTGGGAAGAGATACAACCAGACGTCAACGGACGAATGGGAAAAACTCGACGTTTACCGACACCAACGGAGAGGTGACAAGACATCAACGGATGACTGGGAAGACTCAACCATACGTCAATGGACGAATGGGAAAAACTCGACGTTTACCGACACCAACGGAGAGGTGACCAGACATTAACGGATGAATGGGAAGAGATACAACCAGACGTCAACGGACGAATGGGAAAAACTCGACGTTTACCGACACCAACGGAGAGGTGACCAGACAACAACGGATGACTGGGAAGAGATACAACCAGACGTCAACGGACGAATGGGAAAAACTCGACGTTTACCGACACCAACGGAGAGGTGACCAGACATCAACGGATGACTGGGAAGAGATACAACCAGACGTCAACGAACGAATGGGAAAAACTCGACGTTACCGACACCAACGGAGAGGTGACCAGACAACAACGGATGACTAGGAAGAGATACAACCAGACGTCAACGGACGAATGGGAAAAACTCGACGTTTACCGACACCAACGGAGAGGTGACCAGACATCAACGGATGAATGGGAAAAGATACAACCAGACGTCAACCAACGAATGGGAAAAACTCGACGTTTACCGACACCAACGGAGAGGTGACCAGACAACAACGGATGACTGGGAAGAGATACAACCAGACGTCAACTGACGAATGGGAAAAACTCGACGTTTACCGACACCAACGGAGAGGTGACCAGACATCAACGGATGACTGGGAAGAGATACAACCAGACGTCAACGGACGAATGGGAAAAACTCGACGTTTACCGACACCAACGGAGAGGTGACCAGACATCAACGGATGAATGGGAAAAGATACAACCAGACGTCAACGGACGAATGGGAAAAACTCGACGTTTACCGACACCAACGGAGAGGTGACCAGACATTAACGGATGAATGGGAAGAGATACAACCAGACGTCAACGGACGAATGGGAAAAACTCGACGTTTACCGACACCAACGGAGAGGTGACCAGACATCAACGGATGAATGGTAAAAGATACAACCAGACGTCATCGGACGAATGGGAAAAACTCGACGTTTACCGACACCAACGGAGAGGTGACCAGACAACAACGGATGACTAGGAAGAGATACAACTAGACGTCAACGGACGAATGGGAAAAACTCGACGTTTACCGACACCAACGGAGAGGTGACCAGACATCAACGGATGAATGGGAAAAGATACAACCAGACGTCAACGAACGAATGGGAAAAACTCGACGTTTACCGACACCAACAGAGAGGTGACCAGACAACAACGGATGACTGGGAAGAGATACAACCAGACGTCAACTGAAGAATGGGAAAAACTCGACGTTTACCGACATCAATGGATGACTGGGAAGAGATACAACCAGACGTCAATGGACGAATGGGAAAAACTCGACGTTTACCGACACCAACGGAGAGGTGAACAGACATCAACGGATGACTGGGAAAACTCAACCATACGTCAACGGACGAATGGGAGAAATCGACGTTTACCGACACCAACGGAGAGGTGACCAGACATCAACGGATGAATGGGAAAAGATACAACCAGACGTCAACGGACGAATGGGAAAAACTCGACGTTTACCGACACCAACGGAGAGGTGACCAGACAACAACGGATGACTGGGAAGAGATACAACCAGACGTCAACGGACGAATGGGAAAAACTCGACGTTTACCGACACCAACGGAGAGGTGACAAGACATCAACGGATGACTGGGAAGACTCAACCATACGTCAATGGACGAATGGGAAAAACTCGACGTTTACCGACACCAACGGAGAGGTGACCAGACATCAACGGATGAATGGGAAGAGATACAACCAGACGTCAACGGACGAATGGGAAAAACTCGACGTTTACCGACACCAACGGAGAGGTGACCAGACAACAACGGATGACTGGGAAGAGATACAACCAGACGTCAACGGACGAATGGGAAAAACTCGACGTTTACCGACACCAACGGAGAGGTGACCAGACATCAACGGATGACTGGGAAGAGATACAACCAGACGTCAACGGACGAATGGGAAAACTCGACGTTAACCGACACCAACGGAGAGGTGACCAGACAACAACGGATGACTAGGAAGAGATACAACCAGACGTCAACGGACGAATGGGAAAAACTCGACGTTTACCGACACCAACGGAGAGGTGACCAGACATCAACGGATGAATGGGAAAAGATACAACCAGACGTCAACGAACGAATGGGAAAAACTCGACGTTTACCGACACCAACGGAGAGGTGACCAGACAACAACGGATGACTGGGAAGAGATACAACCAGACGTCAACTGACGAATGGGAAAAACTCGACGTTTACCGACACCAACGGAGAGGTGACCAGACATCAACGGATGACTGGGAAGAGATACAACCAGACGTCAACGGACGAATGGGAAAAACTCGACGTTTACCGACACCAACGGAGAGGTGACCAGACATCAACGGATGAATGGGAAAAGATACAACCAGACGTCAACGGACGAATGGGAAAAACTCGACGTTTACCGACACCAACGGAGAGGTGACCAGACAACAACGGATGACTGGGAAGAGATACAACCAGACGTCAACTGACGAATGGGAAAAACTCGACGTTTACCGACATCAATGGATGACTGGGAAGAGATACAACCAGACGTCAATGGACGAATGGGAAAAACTCGACGTTTACCGACACCAACGGAGAGGTGAACAGACATCAACGGATGACTGGGAAAACTCAACCATACGTCAACGGACGAATGGGAGAAATCGACGTTTACCGACACCAACGGAGAGGTGACCAGACATCAACGGATGAATGGGAAAAGATACAACCAGACGTCAACGGACGAATGGGAAAAACTCGACGTTTACCGGCACCAACGGAGAGGTGACCAGACAACAACGGATGACTGGGAAGAGATACAACCAGACGTCAACGGACGAATGGGAAAAACTCGACGTTTACCGACACCAACGGAGAGGTGACAAGACATCAACGGATGACTGGGAAGACTCAACCATACGTCAATGGACGAATGGGAAAAACTCGACGTTTACCGACACCAACGGAGAGGTGACCAGACATTAACGGATGAATGGGAAGAGATACAACCAGACGTCAACGGACGAATGGGAAAAACTCGACGTTTACCGACACCAACGGAGAGGTGACCAGACAACAACGGATGACTGGGAAGAGATACAACCAGACGTCAACGGACGAATGGGAAAAACTCGACGTTTACCGACACCAACGGAGAGGTGACCAGACATCAACGGATGAATGGGAAAGATACAACCAGACGTCAACGAACGAATGGGAAAAACTCGACGTTTACCGACACCAACGGAGAGGTGACCAGACAACAACGGATGACTGGGAAGAGATACAACCAGACGTCAACTGACGAATGGGAAAAACTCGACGTTTACCGACACCAACGGAGAGGTGACCAGACATCAACGGATGACTGGGAAGAGATACAACCAGACGTCAACGGACGAATGGGAAAAACTCGACGTTTACCGACACCAACGGAGAGGTGACCAGACATCAACGGATGAATGGGAAAAGATACAACCAGACGTCAACGGACGAATGGGAAAAACTCGACGTTTACCGACACCAACGGAGAGGTGACCAGACAACAACGGATGACTGGGAAGAGATACAACCAGACGTCAACTGAAGAATGGGAAAAACTCGACGTTTACCGACATCAATGGATGACTGGGAAGAGATACAACCACACGTCAATGGACGAATGGGAAAAACTCGACGTTTACCGACACCAACGGAGAGGTGAACAGACATCAACGGATGACTGGGAAAACTCAACCATACGTCAACGGACGAATGGGAGAAATCGACGTTTACCGACACCAACGGAGAGGTGACCAGACATCAACGGATGAATGGGAAAAGATACAACCAGACGTCAACGGACGAATGGGAAAAACTCGACGTTTACCGGCACCAACGGAGAGGTGACCAGACAACAACGGATGACTGGGAAGAGATACAACCAGACGTCAACGGACGAATGGGAAAAACTCGACGTTTACCGACACCAACGGAGAGGTGACCAAGACATCAACGGATGACTGGGAAGACTCAACCATACGTCAATGGACGAATGGGAAAAACTCGACGTTTACCGACACCAACGGAGAGGTGACCAGACATTAACGGATGAATGGGAAGAGATACAACCAGACGTCAACGGACGAATGGGAAAAACTCGACGTTTACCGACACCAACGGAGAGGTGACCAGACAACAACGGATGACTGGGAAGAGATACAACCAGACGTCAACGGACGAATGGGAAAAACTCGACGTTTACCGACACCAACGGAGAGGTGACCAGACATCAACGGATGACTGGGAAGAGATACAACCAGACGTCAACGAACGAATGGGAAAAACTCGACGTTAACCGACACCAACGGAGAGGTGACCAGACAACAACGGATGACTAGGAAGAGATACAACCAGACGTCAACGGACGAATGGGAAAAACTCGACGTTTACCGACACCAACGGAGAGGTGAACAGACATCAACGGATGAATGGAAAAGATACAACCAGACGTCAACGACGAATGGGAAAAACTCGACGTTTACCGACACCAACGGAGAGGTGACCAGACAACAACGGATGACTGGGAAGAGATACAACCAGACGTCAACTGACGAATGGGAAAAACTCGACGTTTACCGACACCAACGGAGAGGTGACCAGACATCAACGGATGACTGGGAAGAGATACAACCAGACGTCAACGGACGAATGGGAAAAACTCGACGTTTACCGACACCAACGGAGAGGTGACCAGACATCAACGGATGAATGGGAAAAGATACAACCAGACGTAAACGGACGAATGGGAAAAACTCGACGTTTACCGACACCAACGGAGAGGTGACCAGACAACAACGGATGACTGGGAAGAGATACAACCAGACGTCAACGGACGAATGGGAAAAACTCGACGTTTACCGAGACCAACGGAGAGGTGACAAGACATCAACGGATGACTGGGAAGACTGAACCATACGTCAATGGACGAATGGGAAAAACTCGACGGTTACCGACACCAACGGAGAGGTGACCAGACATCAATGGATGATTGGGAAGACTCAACCATACGTCAACGGACGAATGGGAGAAACTCGACGTTTACCGACACCAACGGAGAGGTGACCAGACATTAACGGATGAATGGGAAGAGATACAACCAGACGTCAACGGACGAATGGGAAAAACTCGACGTTTACCGACACCAACGGAGAGGTGACCAGACATCAACGGATGAATGGTAAAAGATACAACCAGACGTCATCGGACGAATGGGAAAAACTCGACGTTTACCGACACCAACGGAGAGGTGACCAGACAACAACGGATGACTAGGAAGAGATACAACCAGACGTCAACGGACGAATGGGAAAAACTCAACGTTTACCGACACCAACGGAGAGGTGACCAGACATCAACGGATGACTGGGAAGACTCAACCAACATCAACGGATGAATGGGAGACACTCGACGTTTATCGACACCAACGGAAAGGGTACGAGACATCAATTGATGAATGGGAAGACTCAACCATACGTCAACGGACGAATGGGAAGAAACTCGACGTTTATCGACACCAACGGAGAGGTGACCAGACATCAACGGATGAATGGGAAGACTCAACCATACGTCAATGGACGAATGGAGAAAACTCGACGTTTGCCGACACCAACGGAGAGGTGACCAGACATCAACGGATGAATGGGAAAAGATACAACCATACGTCAAAGGACGAATGGGAAAAACTCGACGTTTACCAACACCAACGGAGAGGTGACCAGACATCAACGGATGACTGGGAAGAGATACAACCAGACGTCAACGGACGAATGGGAAAAACTCGACGTTTACCGACACCAACAGATAGGTGACCAGACATCAACGGATGACTGGGAAGACTCAACCATACGTCAACGGACGAATGGGAGAAACTCGACGTTTACCGACACCAACGGAGAGGTGACCAGACATCAACGGATGAATGGGAAGAGATACAACCAGACATCAACGGACGAATGGGAAAAACACGACGTTTACCGACACCAACGGAGAGGTGACAAGACATCAACGGATGACTGGGAAGACTCAACCAGACGTCAATGGACGAATGGGAAAAACTCGACGTTTACCGACACCAACGGAGAGGTGACCAGACATCAACGGATGATTGGGAAGACTCAACCATACGTCAACGGACGAATGGGAGAAACTCGACGTTTACCGACACCAACGGAGAGGTGACCAGACATTAACGGATGAATGGGAAGAGATACAACCAGACGTCAACGGACGAATGGGAAAAACTCGACGTTTACCGACACCAACGGAGAGGTGACCAGACACAACGGATGACTGGGAAGAGATACAACCAGACGTCAACGGACGAATGGGAAAAACTCGACGTTTACCGACACCAACGGAGAGGTGACCAGACATCAACGGATGACTGGGAAGAGATACAACCAGACGTCAACGAACGAATGGGAAAAACTCGACGTTTACCGACACCAACGGAGAGGTGACCAGACAACAACGGATGACTGGGAAGAGATACAACCAGACGTCAACGGACGAATGGGAAAAACTCGACGTTTACCGACACCAACGGAGAGGTGACCAGACATCAACGGATGAATGGGAAAAGATACAACCAGACGTCAACGGACGAATGGGAAAACTCGACGTTTACCGACACCAACGGAGAGGTGACCAGACAACAACGGATGACTGGGAAGAGATACAACCAGACGTCAACGGACGAATGGGAAAAACTCGACGTTTACCGACACCAACGGAGAGGTGACCAGACATCAACGGATGACTGGGAAGAGATACAACCAGACGTCAACGGACGAATGGGAAAAACTCGACGTTTACCGACACCAACGGAGAGGTGACCAGACATCAACGGATGACTGGGAAGAGATACAACCAGACGTCAACGGACGAATGGGAAAAACTCGACGTTTACCGACACCAACGGAGAGGTGACCAGACATCAACGGATGATGGGAAGACTCAACCATACGTCAACGGACGAATGGGAGAAACTCGACGTTTACCGACACCAACGGAGAGGTGACCAGACATCAACGGATGAATGGGAAGAGATACAACCAGACGTCAACGGACGAATGGGAAAAACTCGACGTTTACCGACACCAACGGAGAGGTGACCAGACATCAACGGATGAATGGAAAGATACAACCAGACGTCAACGGACGAATGGGAAAAACTCGACGTTTACCGACACCAACGGAGAGGTGACCAGACAACAACGGATGACTGGGAAGAGATACAACCAGACGTCAACGGACGAATGGGAAAAACTCGACGTTTACCGACACCAACGGAGAGGTGACCAGACATCAACGGATGACTGGGAAGACTCAACCAGACGTCAACGGACGAATGGGAAAACTCGACGTTTACCGACACCAACGGAGAGGTGACCAGACATCAACGGATGAATGGGAAGACTCAACCATACGTCAACGGACGAATGGGAAAAACTCGACGTTTACCGACACCAACGGAGAGGTGACCAGACATCAACGGATGAATGGGAAAGACTCAACCAGACGTCAACGGACGAATGGGAAAAACTCGACGTTTACCGACACCAACGGAGAGGTGACCAGACATCAACGGATGAATGGGAAAAGATACAACCAGACGTCAAAGGACGAATGGGAAAAACTCGACGTTTACCGACACCAACGGAGAGGTGACCAGACATCAACGGATGACTGGGAAGAGATACAACCAGACGTCAACGGACGAATGGGAAAAACTCGACGTTTACCGACACCAACAGAGAGGTGACCAGACATCAACGGATGACTGGGAAGACTCAACCATACGTCAACGGACGAATGGGAAAAACTCGACGTTTACCGACACCAACGGAGAGGTGACCAGACATCAACGGATGAATGGGAAGAGATACAACCAGACGTCAACGGACGAATGGGAAAAACTCGACGTTTACCGACACCAACGGAGAGGTGACAGACATCAACGGATGACTGGGAAGACTCAACCATACGTCAATGGACGAATGGGAAAAACTCGACGTTTACCGACACCAACGGAGAGGTGACCAGACATCAACGGATGACTGGGAAGACTCAACCATACGTCAACGGACGAATGGGAAAACTCGACGTTTACCGACACCAACGGAGAGGTGACCAGACATCAACGGATGAATGGGAAGAGATACAACCAGACGTCAACGGACGAATGGGAAAAACTCGACGTTTACCGACACCAACGGAGAGGTGACCAGACACAACGGATGACTGGGAAGAGATACAACCAGACGTCAACTGACGAATGGGAAAAACTCGACGTTTACCGACACCAACGGAGAGGTGACCAGACATCAACGGATGACTGGGAAGAGATACAACCAGACGTCAACGACGAATGGGAAAAACTCGACGTTTACCGACACCAACGGAGAGGTGACCAGACAACAACGGATGACTGGGAAGAGATACAACCAGACGTCAACGGACGAATGGGAAAACTCGACGTTTACCGACACCAACGGAGAGGTGACCAGACATCAACGGATGAATGGGAAAAGATACAACCAGACGTCAACGAACGAATGGGAAAAACTCGACGTTTACCGACACCAACGGAGAGGTGACCAGACAACAACGGATGACTGGGAAGAGATACAACCAGACGTCAACGGACGAATGGGAAAAACTCGACGTTTACCGACACCAACGGAGAGGTGACCAGACATCAACGGATGACTGGGAAGAGATACAACCAGACGTCAACGGACGAATGGGAAAAACTCGACGTTTACCGACACCAACGGAGAGGTGACCAGACATCAACGGATGACTGGGAAAAGATCAACCAGACGTCAACGGACGAATGGGAAAAACTCGACGTTTACCGACACCAACGGAGAGGTGACCAGACATCAACGGATGAATGGGAAGAGATACAACCAGACGTCAACGGACGAATGGAAAAAACTCGACGTTTACCGACACCAACGGAGAGGTGACCAGACATCAACGGATGAATGGAAAAGATACAACCAGACGTCAACGGACGAATGGGAAAAACTCGACGTTTACCGACACCAACGGAGAGGTGACCAGACAACAACGGATGACTAGGAAGAGATACAACCAGACGTCAACGGACGAATGGAAAAACTCGACGTTTACCGACACCAACGGAGAGGTGACCAGACATCAACGGATGAATGGGAAAAGATACAACCAGACGTCAACGGAACGAATGGGAAAAACTCGACGTTTACCGACACCAACGGAGAGGTGACCAGACAACAACGGATGACTGGGAAGAGATACAACCAGACGTCAACGGACGAATGGGAAAAACTCGACGTTTACCGACAACAATGGATGACTGGGAAAGAGATACAACCAGACGTCAATGGACGAATGGGAAAAACTCGACGTTTACCGACACCAACGGAGAGGTGACCAGACATCAACGGATGAATGGGAAAAGATACAACCAGACGTCAACGGACGAATGGGAAAAACTCGACGTTTACCGACACCAACGGAGAGGTGACCAGACAACAACGGATGACTGGGAAGAGATACAACCAGACGTCAACGGACGAATGGGAAAAACTCGACGTTTACCGACACCAACGGAGAGTGACAAGACATCAACGGATGACTGGGAAGACTCAACCATACGTCAATGGACGAATGGGAAAAACTCGACGTTTACCGACACCAACGGAGAGGTGACCAGACATCAACGGATGATTGGGAAGACTCAACCATACGTCAACGGACGAATGGGAGAAACTCGACGTTTACCGACACCAACGGAGAGGTGACCAGACATTAACGGATGAATGGGAAGAGATACAACCAGACGTCAACGGACGAATGGGAAAACTCGACGTTTACCGACACCAACGGAGAGGTGACCAGACAACAACGGATGACTGGAAGAGATACAACCAGACGTCAACGGACGAATGGGAAAAACTCGACGTTTACCGACACCAACGGAGAGGTGACCAGACATCAACGGATGACTGGGAAGAGATACAACCAGACGTCAACGGACGAATGGGAAAAACTCGACGTTTACCGACACCAACGGAGAGGTGACCAGACAACAACGGATGACTGGGAAGAGATACAACCAGACGTCAACTGAACGAATGGGAAAAACTCGACGTTTACCGACATCAATGGATGACTGGGAAGAGATACAACCAGACGTCAATGGACGAATGGGAAAAACTCGACGTTTACCGACACCAACGGAGAGGTGAACAGACATCAACGGATGACTGGGAAAACTCAACCATACGTCAACGGACGAATGGGAGAAACTCGACGTTTACCGACACCAACGGAGAGGTGACCAGACATCAACGGATGAATGGGAAAAGATACAACCAGACGTCAACGGACGAATGGGAAAAACTCGACGTTTACCGACACCAACGGAGAGGTGACCAGACAACAACGGATGACTGGGGAAGAGATACAACCAGACGTCAACGGACGAATGGGAAAAACTCGACGTTTACCGACACCAACGGAGAGGTGACAAGACATCAACGGATGACTGGGAAGACTCAACCATACGTCAATGGACGAATGGGAAAAAACTCGACGTTTACCGACACCAACGGAGAGGTGACCAGACATCAACGGATGATTGGGAAGACTCAACCATACGTCAACGGACGAATGGGAAAAACTCGACGTTTACCGACACCAACGGAGAGGTGACCAGACATTAACGGATGAATGGGAAGAGATACAACCAGACGTCAACGGACGAATGGGAAAAACTCGACGTTTACCGACACCAACGGAGAGGTGACCAGACAACAACGGATGACTGGGAAGAGATACAACCAGACGTCAACGGACGAATGGGAAAAACTCGACGTTTACCGACACCAACGGAGAGGTGACCAGACATCAACGGATGACTGGGAAGAGATACAACCAGACGTCAACGAACGAATGGGAAAAACTCGACGTTAACCGACACCAACGGAGAGGTGACCAGACAACAACGGATGACTGGGAAGAGATACAACCAGACGTCAACGGACGAATGGGAAAAACTCGACGTTTACCGACACCAACGGAGAGGTGACCAGACATCAACGGATGAATGGGAAAAGATACAACCAGACGTCAACGAACGAATGGGAAAAACTCGACGTTTACCGACACCAACGGAGAGGTGACCAGACAACAACGGATGACTGGGAAGAGATACAACCAGACGTCAACTGACGAATGGGAAAAACTCGACGTTTACCGACACCAACGGAGAGGTGACCAGACATCAACGGATGACTGGGAAGAGATACAACCAGACGTCAACGGACGAATGGGAAAAACTCGACGTTTACCGACACCAACGGAGAGGTGACCAAACATCAACGGATGAATGGGAAAAGATACAACCAGACGTCAACGGACGAATGGGAAAAACTCGACGTTTACCGACACCAACGGAGAGGTGACCAGACAACAACGGATGACTGGGAAGAGATACAACCAGACGTCAACGGACGAATGGGAAAAACTCGACGTTTACCGACACCAACGGAGAGGTGACCAGACATCAACGGATGACTGGGAAGACTCAACCATACGTCAACGGACGAATGGGAAAAACTCGACGTTTACCGACACCAACGGAGAGGTGACCAGACATCAACGGATGATTGGGAAGACTCAACCATACGTCAACGGACGAATGGGAGAAACTCGACGTTTACCGACACCAACGGAGAGGTGACCAGACATTAACGGATGAATGGGAAGAGATACAACCAGACGTCAACGGACGAATGGGAAAAACTCGACGTTTACCGACACCAACGGAGAGGTGACCAGACATCAACGGATGACTGGTAAAAGATACAACCAGACGTCAACGGACGAATGGGAAAAACTCGACGTTTACCGACACCAACGGAAAGGTGACCAAACATCAACGGATGACTGGGAAAACTCAACCATACGTCAACGGACGAATAGGAGAAAGTCGACGTTTACCGACACCAACGGAGAGGTGACCAGACATTAACGGATGAATGGGAAGAGATACAACCAGACGTCAACGGACGAATGGGAAACACTCGACGTTTACCGACACCAACGGAGAGGTGACCAGACTTCAACGGATGAATGGTAAAAGATACAACCAGACGTCATCGGACGAATGGGAAAAACTCGACGTTTACCGACACCAACGGAGAGGTGACCAGACAACAACGGATGACTAGGAAGAGATACAGACGTCAACGGACGAATGGGAAAAACTCGACGTTTACCGACACCAACGGAGAGGTGACCAGACATCAACGGATGAAGGGAAAAGATACAACCAGACGTCAACGAACAAATGGGAAAAACTCGACGTTTACCGACACCAACGGAGAGGTGACCAGACAACAACGGATGACTGGGAAGAGATACAACCAGACGTCAACTGAAGAATGGGAAAAACTCGACGTTTACCGACATCAAGGATGACTGGGAAGAGATACAACCAGACGTCAATGGACGAATGGGAAAAACTCGACGTTTACCGACACCAACGGAGAGGTGAACAGACATCAACGGATGACTGGGAAAACTCAACCATACGTCAACGGACGAATGGGAGAAATCGACGTTTACCGACACCAACGGAGAGGTGACCAGACATCAACGGATGAATGGGAAAAGATACAACCAGACGTCAACGGACGAATGGGAAAAACTCGACGTTTACCGACACCAACGGAGAGGTGACCAGACAACAACGGATGACTGGGAAGAGATACAACCAGACGTCAACGGACGAATGGGAAAAACTCGACGTTTACCGACACCAACGGAGAGGTGACAAGACATCAACGGATGACTGGGAAGACTCAACCATACGTCAATGGACGAATGGGAAAAACTCGACGTTTACCGACACCAACGGAGAGGTGACCAGACATCAACGGATGATGGGAAGACTCAACCATACGTCAACGGACGAATGGGAGAAAACTCGACGTTTACCGACACCAACGGAGAGGTGACCAGACATTAACGGATGATGGGAAGAGATACAACCAGACGTCAACGGACGAATGGGAAAAACTCGACGTTTACCGACACCAACGGAGAGGTGACCAGACAACAACGGATGACTGGGAAGAGATACAACCAGACGTCAACGGACGAATGGGAAAAACTCGACGTTTACCGACACCAACGGAGAGGTGACCAGACATCAACGGATGACGGGAAGAGATACAACCAGACGTCAACGAACGAATGGGAAAAACTCGACGTTACCGACACCAACGGAGAGGTGACCAGACAACAACGGATGACTAGGAAGAGATACAACCAGACGTCAACGGACGAATGGGAAAAACTCGACGTTTACCGACACCAACGGAGAGGTGACCAGACATCAACGGATGAATGGGAAAAGATACAACCAGACGTCAACGAACGAATGGGAAAAACTCGACGTTTACCGACACCAACGGAGAGGTGACCAGACAACAACGGATGACTGGGAAGAGATACAACCAGACGTCAACGACGAATGGGAAAAACTCGACGTTTACCGACACCAACGGAGAGGTGACCAGACATCAACGGATGACTGGGAAGAGATACACCAGACGTCAACGGACGAATGGGAAAAACTCGACGTTTACCGACACCAACGGAGAGAGAGGTGACCAAACATCAACGGATGAATGGAAGAAAAGATACAACCAGACGTCAACGGACGAATGGGAAAAACTCGACGTTTACCGACACCAACGGAGAGGTGACCAGACAACAACGGATGACTGGGAAGAGATACAACCAGACGTCAACGGACGAATGGGAAAAACTCGACGTTTACCGAGACCAACGGAGAGGTGACAAGACATCAACGGATGACTGGGAAGACTCAACCATACGTCAATGGACGAATGGGAAAAACTCGACGTTTACCGACACCAACGGAGAGGTGACCAGACATCAATGGATGATTGGGAAGACTCAACCATACGTCAACGGACGAATGGGAGAAACTCGACGTTTACCGACACCAACGGAGAGGTGACCAGACATTAACGGATGAATGGGAAGAGATACAACCAGACGTCAACGGACGAATGGGAAAAACTCGACGTTTACCGACACCAACGGAGAGGTGACCAGACATCAACGGATGAATGGTAAAAGATACAACCAGACGTCATCGGACGAATGGGAAAAACTCGACGTTTACCGACACCAACGGAGAGGTGACCAGACAACAACGGATGACTAGGAAGAGATACAACCAGACGTCAACGGACGAATGGGAAAAACTCAACGTTTACCGATACCAACGGAGAGGTGACCAGACATCAACGGATGACTGGGAAGACTCAACCAAACATCAACGGATGAATGGGAGACACTCGACGTTTATCGACACCAACGGAAAGGGTACGAGACATCAATTGATGAATGGGAAGACTCAACCATACGTCAACGGACGAATGGGAGAAACTCGACGTTTATCGACACCAACGGAGAGGTGACCAGACATCAACGGATGAATGGGAAGACTCAACCATACGTCAATGGACGAATGGGAGAAACTCGACGTTTGCCGACACCAACGGAGAGGTGACCAGACATCAACGGATGAATGGGAAAAGATACAACCATACGTCAAAGGACGAATGGGAAAAACTCGACGTTTACCAACACCAACGGAGAGGTGACCAGACATCAACGGATGACTGGGAAGAGATACAACCAGACGTCAACGGACGAATGGGAAAAACTCGACGTTTACCGACACCAACAGATAGGTGACCAGACATCAACGGATGACTGGGAAGACTCAACCATACGTCAACGGACGAATGGGAGAAACTCGACGTTTACCGACACCAACGGAGAGGTGACCAGACATCAACGGATGAATGGGAAGAGATACAACCAGACATCAACGGACGAATGGAAAAAACACGACGTTTACCGATACCAACGGAGAGGTGACAAGACATCAACGGATGACTGGGAAGACTCAACCATACGTCAATGGACGAATGGGAAAAACTCGACGTTTACCGACACCAACGGAGAGGTGACCAGACATCAACGGATGATTGGGAAGACTCAACCATACGTCAACGGACGAATGGGAGAAACTCGACGTTTACCGACACCAACGGAGAGGTGACCAGACATTAACGGATGAATGGGAAGAGATACAACCAGACGTCAACGGACGAATGGGAAAAACTCGACGTTTACCGACACCAACGGAGAGGTGACCAGACGACAACGGATGACTGGGAAGAGATACAACCAGACGTCAACGGACGAATGGGAAAAACTCGACGTTTACCGACACCAACGGAGAGGTGACCAGACATCAACGGATGACAGGGAAGAGATACAACCAGACGTCAACGAACGAATGGGAAAAACTCGACGTTTACCGACACCAACGGAGAGGTGACCTGACAACAACGGATGACTAGGAAGAGATACAACCAGACGTCAACGGACGAATGGGAAAAACTCGACGTTTACCGGCACCAACGGAGAGGTGACCAGACATCAACGGATGAATGGGAAAAGATACAACCAGACGTCAACGAACGAATGGGAAAAACTCGACGTTTACCGACACCAACGGAGAGGTGACCAGACAACAACGGATGACTGGGAAGAGATACAACCAGACGTCAACTGACGAATGGGAAAAACTCGACGTTTACCGACACCAACGGAGAGGTGACCAGACATCAACGGATGACTGGGAAGAGATACAACCAGACGTCAACGGACGAATGGGAAAAACTCGACGTTTACCGACACCAACGGAAAGGTGACCAAACATCAACGGATGACTGGGAAAACTCAACCATACGTCAACGGACGAATGGGAGAAACTCGACGTTTACCGACACCAACGGAGAGGTGACCAGACATCAACGGATGAATGGGAAAAGATACAACCAGACGTCAACGGACGAATGGGAAAAACTCGACGTTTACCGACACCAACGGAGAGGTGACCAGACAACAACGGATGACTGGGAAGAGATACAACCAGACGTCAACGGACGAATGGGAAAAACTCGACGTTTACCGACACCAACGGAGAGGTGACAAGACATCAACGGATGACTGGGAAGACTCAACCATACGTCAATGGACGAATGGGAAAAACTCGACGTTTACCGACACCAACGGAGAGGTGACCAGACATCAACGGATGATGGGAAGACTCAACCATACGTCAACGGACGAATGGGAGAAACTCGACGTTTACCGACACCAACGGAGAGGTGACCAGACATTAACGGATGAATGGGAAGAGATACAACCAGACGTCAACGGACGAATGGGAAAAACTCGACGTTTACCGACACCAACGGAGAGGTGACCAGACATCAACGGATGAATGGGAAAAGATACAACCAGACGTCATCGGACGAATGGGAAAAACTCGACGTTTACCGACACCAACGGAGAGGTGACCAGACAACAACGGATGACTAGGAAGAGATACAACCAGACGTCAACGGACGAATGGGAAAAACTCGACGTTTACCGATACCAACGGAGAGGTGACCAGACATCAACGGATGACTGGGAAGACTCAACCAAACATCAACGGATGAATGGGAGACACTCGACGTTTATCGACACCAACGGAAAGGCTACGAGACATCAATTGATGAATGGGAAGACTCAACCATACGTCAACGGACGAATGGGAGAAAACTCGACGTTTATCGACACCAACGGAGAGGTGACCAGACATCAACGGATGAATGGGAAGACTCAACCATACGTCAATGGACGAATGGGAAAACTCGACGTTTACCGACACCAACGGAGAGGTGACCAGACATCAACGGATGAATGGGAAAAATACAACCATACGTCAAAGGACGAATGGGAAAAACTCGACGTTTACCAACACCAACGGAGAGGTGACCAGACATCAACGGATGACTGGGAAGAGATACAACCAGACGTCAACGGACGAATGGGAAAAACACGACGTTTACCGACACCAACAGAGAGGTGACCAGACATCAACGGATGACTGGGAAGACTCAACCATACGTCAACGGACGAATGGGAGAAACTCGACGTTTACCGACACCAACGGAGAGGTGACCAGACATCAACGGATGAATGGGAAAAGATACAACCAGACGTCAACGGACGAATGGGAAAAACTCGACGTTTACCGACACCAACGGAGAGGTGACCAGACATCAACGGATGACTGGGAAGACTCAACCAAACATCAACGGATGAATGGGAGACACTCGACGTTTATCGACACCAACGGAAAGGCTACGAGACATCAACTGATGAATGGGAAGACTCAACCATACGTCAACGGACGAATGGGAGAAACTCGACGTTTATCGACACCAACGGAGAGGTGACCAGACATCAACGGATGATTGGGAAGACTCAACCATACGTCAATGGACGAATGGGAGAAACTCGACGTTTACCGACACCAACGGAGAGGTGACCACACATCAACGGATGAATGGGAAAAGATACAACCAGACGTCAACGGACGAATGGGAAAAACTCGACGTTTACCGACACCAACGGAGAGGTGACCAGACATCAACGGATGACTGGGAAGAGATACAACCAGACGTCAACGGACGAATGGGAAAAACACGACGTTTACCGACACCAACAGAGAGGTGACCAGACATCAACGGATGACTGGGAAGACTCAACCATACGTCAACGGACGAATGGGAGAAACTCGACGTTTACCGACACCAACGGAGAGGTGACCAGACATCAACGGATGAATGGGAAAAGATACAACCAGACGTCAACGGACGAATGGGAAAAACTCGACGTTTATCGACACCAACGGAGAGGTGACCAGACAACAACGGATGACTGGGAAGAGATACAACCAGACGTCAACGTACGAATGGGAAAAACTCGACGTTTACCGACACCAACGGAGAGGTGACCAGACATCAACGGATGACTGGGAAGACTCAACCATACGTCAACGGCCGAATGGGAAAAACTCGACACTTACCGACACCAACAGAGAGGTGACCAGACATCAACGGATGACTGGGAAGACTCAACCATACGTCAACGGATGAATGGGAGAAACTCGACGTTTATCGACACCAACGGAGAGGTGACCAGACATCAACGGATGAATGGTAAAACATACAACCAGACGTCATCGGACGAATGGGAAAAACTCGACGTTTATCGACACCAACGGAGAGGTGACCAGACAACAACGGATGACTGGGAAGAGATACAACCAGACGTCAACGTACGAATGGGAAAAACTCGACGTTTACCGACACCAACGGAGAGGTGACCAGACATCAACGGATGACTGGGAAGACTCAACCATACGTCAACGGCCGAATGGGAAAAACTCGACGCTTACCGACACCAACAGAGAGGTGACCAGACATCAACGGATGATTGGGAAGACTCAACCATACGTCAACGGACGAATGGGAGAAACTCGACGTTTACCGACACCAACGGAGAGGTGACCAGACATCAACGGATGAATGGGAAAAGATACAACCAGACGTCAACGGACGAATGGGAAAAACTCGACGTTTATCGACACCAACGGAGAGGTGACCAGACAACAACGGATGACTGGGAAGAGATACAACCAGACGTCAACGTACGAATGGGAAAAACTCGACGTTTACCGACACCAACGGAGAGGTGACCAGACATCAACGGATGACTGGGAAGACTCAACCATACGTCAACGGCCGAATGGGAAAAACTCGACGCTTACCGACACCAACAGAGAGGTGACCAGACATCAACGGATGACTGGGAAGACTCAACCATACGTCAACGGATGAATGGGAGAAACTCGACGTTTATCGACACCAACGGAGAGGTGACCAGACATCAACGGATGAATGGTAAAAGATACAACAAGACGTCATCGGACGAATGGGAAAAACTCGACGTTTACCGACACCAACGGAGAGGTGACCAGACAACAACGGATGACTAGGAAGAGATACAACCAGACATCAACGGACGAATGGGAAAAACTCGACGTTTACCGATACCAACGGAGAGGTGACCAGACATCAACGGATGACTGGGAAGACTCAACCAAACATCAACGGATGAATGGGAGAAACTCGACGTTTATCTACACCAACGGAAAGGCTACGAGACATCAATTGATGAATGGGAAGACTCAACCATACGTCAACGGACGAATGGGAGAAACTCGACGTTTACCGACACCAACGGAGAGGTGACAAGACATCAACGAATGACTGGGAAGACTCAACCAGACGTCAACGGACGAATGGGAAAAACTCGACGTTTACCGATACCAATGGAGAGGTGACCAGACATCAACGGATGACTGGGAAGACTCAACCAAACATCAACGGATGAATGGGAGACACTCGACGTTTATCGACACCAACGGAAAGGCTACGAGACATCAATTGATGAATGGGAAGACTCAACCATACGTCAACGGACGAATGGGAGAAACTCGACGTTTATCGACACCAACGGAGAGGTGACCAGCCATCAACGGATGAATGGGAAGACTCAACCATACGTCAATGGACGAATGGGAGAAACTCGACGTTTACCGACACCAACGGAGAGGTGACCAGACATCAACGGATGAATGGGAAAAGATACAACCATACGTCAAAGGACGAATGGGAAAAACTCGACATTTACCAACACCAACGGAGAGGTGACCAGACATCAACGGATGACTGGGAAGAGATACAACCAGACGTCAACGGACGAATGGGAAAAACTCGACGTTTACCGACACCAACAGAGAGGTGACCAGACATCAACGGATGACTGGGAAGACTCAACCATACGTCAACGGACGAATGGGAGAAACTCGACGTTTACCGACACCAACGTAGAGGTGACCAGACAACAACAGATGACTGGGAAGAGATACAACCAGACGTCAATGTACGAATGGGAAAAACTCGACGTTTACCGACACCAACTAAGAGGTGACCAGACATCAACGGATGACTGGGAAGACTCAACCATACGTCAACGGCCGAATGGGAAAAACTCGACGTTTACCGACACCAACAGAGAGGTGACCAGACATCAACGGTTGACTGGGAAGACTCAACCATACGTCAACGGACGAATGGGAGAAACTCGACGTTTATCAACACCAACGGAGAGGTGACCAGACATCAACGGATGAATGGTAAAAGATACACCCAGACGTCATCGGACGAATGGGAAAAACTCGACGTTTACCGACACCAACGGAGAGGTGACCAGACAACAACGAATGACTAGGAAGAGATACAACCAGACGTCAACGGACGAATGGGATAAACTCGACGTTTACCGATACCAACGGAGAGGTGACCAAACTTCAACGGATGAATGGGAAAAGATACAACCAGACGTCAAAGGACGAATGGGAAAAACTCGATGTTTACCGACACCAACGGAGAGGTGACCAGACATCAACGGATGACTGGGAAGAGATACAACCAGACGTCAACGGACGAATGGGAAAAACTCGACGTTTACCGACACCAACGGAGAGGTGACCAGACATCAACGGATGACTGGGAAGAGATACAACCAGACGTCAACGGACGAATGGGAAAAACTCGACGTTTACCGACACCAACAGAGAGGTGACCAGACATCAACGGATGACTGGGAAGACTCAACCATACGTCAACGGACGAATGGGAGAAACTCGACGTTTACCGACACCAACGGAGAGGTGACGAGACATCAACGAATGAATGGGAAAAGATACAACCAGACGTCAACGGACGAATGGGGAAAAATCGACGTTTATCGACACCAACGGAGAGGTGACCAGACAACAACGGATGACTGGGAAGAGATACAACCAGACGTCAACGTACGAATGGGAAAAACTCGACGTTTACCGACACCAACGAGAGGGTGACCAGACATCAACGGATGACTGGAAGACTCAACCATACGTCAACGGCCGAATGGGAAAAACTCGACGTTTACCGACACCAACAAAGAGGTGACCAGACATCAACGGATGACTGGGAAGACTCAACCATACGTCAATGGACGAATGGGAGAAACTCGACGTTTATCGACACCAACGGAGAGGTGACCAGACATCAACGGATGAATGGTAAAAGATACAACCAGACGTCATCGGACGAATGGGAAAAACTCGACGTTTACCGACACCAACGGAGAGGTGACCAGACAACAACGGATGACTGGGAAGAGATACAACCAGACGTCAACGGACGAATGGGAAAAAGTCGACGTTTACCGATACCAACGGAGAGGTGACCAGACATCAACGGATGACTGGGAAGACTCAACCAAACATCAACGGATGAATGGGAGAAACTCGACGTTTATCTACACCAACGGAAAGGCTACGAGACATCAATTGATGAATGGGAAGACTCAACCATACGTCAACGGATGAATGGGAGAAACTCGACGTTTATCGACACCAACGGAGAGGTGACCAGACATCAACGGATGAATGGTAAAAGATACAACCAGACGTCATCGGACGAATGGGAAAAACTCGACGTTTACCGACACCAACGGAGAGGTGACCAGACAACAACGGATGACTAGGAAGAGATACAACCAGACATCAACGGACGAATGGGAAAAACTCGACGTTTACCGATACCAACGGAGAGGTGACCAGACATCAACGGATGACTGGGAAGACTCAACCAAACATCAACGGATGAATGGGAGAAACTCGACGTTTATCTACACCAACGGAAAGGCTACGAGACATCAATTGATGAATGGGAAGACTCAACCATACGTCAACGGACGAATGGGAGAAACTCGACGTTTACCGACACCAACGGAGAGGTGACCAGACATCAACGAATGACTGGGAAGACTCAACCAGACGTCAACGGACGAATGGGAAAAACTCGACGTTTACCGATACCAATGGAGAGGTGACCAGACATCAACGGATGACTGGGAAGACTCAACCAAACATCAACGGATGAATGGGAGACACTCGATGTTTATCGACACCAACGGAAAGGCTACGAGACATCAATTGATGAATGGGAAGACTCAACCATACGTCAACGGACGAATGGGAGAAACTCGACGTTTATCGACACCAACGAAGAGGTGACCAGCCATCAACGGATGAATGGGAAGACTCAACCATACGTCAATGGACGAATGGGAGAAACTAGACGTTTACCGACACCAACGGAGAGGTGACCAGACATCAACGGATGAATGGGAAAAGATACAACCATACGTCAAAGGACGAATGGGAAAAACTCGACGTTTACCAACACCAACGGAGAGGTGACCAGACATCAACGGATGACTGGGAAGAGATACAACCAGACGTCAACGGACGAATGGGAAAAACTCGACGTTTACCGACACCAACAGAGAGGTGACCAGACATCAACGGATGACTGGGAAGACTCAACCATACGTCAACGGACGAATGGGAGAAACTCGACGTTTACCGACACCAACGTAGAGGTGACCAGACAACAACAGATGACTGGGAAGAGATACAACCAGACGTCAACGTACGAATGGGAAAAACTCGACGTTTACCGACACCAACTGAGAGGTGACCAGACATCAACGGATGACTGGGAAGACTCAACCATACGTCAACGGCTGAATGGGAAAAACTCGACGTTTACCGACACCAACAGAGAGGTGACCAGACATCAACGGTTGACTGGGAAGACTCAACCATACGTCAACGGACGAATGGGAGAAACTCGACGTTTATCAACACCAACGGAGAGGTGACCAGACATCAACGGATGAATGGTAAAAGATACACCCAGACGTCATCGGACGAATGGGAAAAACTCGACGTTTACCGACACCAACGGAGAGGTGACCAGACAACAACGGATGACTAGGAAGAGATACAACCAGACGTCAACGGACGAATGGGAAAAACTCGACGTTTACCGATACCAACGGAGAGGTGACCAGACATCAACGGATGAATGAGAAAAGATACAACCAGACGTCAAAGGACGAATGGGAAAAACTCGACGTTTACCGACACCAACGGAGAGGTGACCAGACATTAACGGATGACTAGGAAGAGATACAACCAGACGTCAACGGACGAATGGGAAAAACTCGACGTTTACCGACACCAACGGAGAGGTGACCAGACATCAACGGATGACTGGGAAGAGATACAACCAGACGTCAACGGACGAATGGGAAAAACTCGACGTTTACCGACACCAACAGAGAGGTGACCAGACATCAACGGATGACTGGGAAGACTCAACCATACGTCAACGGACGAATGGGAGAAACTCGACGTTTACCGACACCAACGGAGAGGTGACCAGACATCAACGAATGAATGGGAAAAGATACAACCAGACGTCAACGGACGAATGGGGAAAACTCGACGTTTATCGACACCAACGGAGAGGTGACCAGACGACAACGGATGACTGGGAAGAGATACAACCAGACGTCAACGTACGAATGGGAAAAACTCGACGTTTACCGACACCAACGGAGAGGTGACCAGACATCAACGGATGACTGGGAAGACTCAACCATACGTCAACGGCCGAATGGGAAAAACTCGACGTTTACCGACACCAACAAAGAGGTGACCAGACATCAACGGATGACTGGGAAGACTCAACCATACGTCAATGGACGAATGGGAGAAACTCGACGTTTATCGACACCAACGGAGAGGTGACCAGACATCAACGGATGAATGGTAAAAGATACAACCAGACGTCATCGGACGAATGGGAAAAACTCGACGTTTACCGACACCAACGGAGAGGTGACCAGACAACAACGGATGACTGGGAAGAGATACAACCAGACGTCCACGGACGAATGGGAAAAACTCGACTTTTACCGATACCAACGGAGAGGTGACCAGACATCAACGGATGACTGGGAAGACTCAACCAAACATCAACGGATGAATGGGAGAAACTCGACGTTTATCTACACCAACGGAAAGGCTACGAGACATCAATTGATGAATGGGAAGACTCAACCATACGTCAATGGACGAATGGGAGAAACTCGACGTTTACCGACACCAACGGAGAGGTGACCAGACATCAACGAATGACTGGGAAGACTCAACCATACGTCAACGGACGAATGGGACAAACTCGACGTTTACCCACACCAACAGAGAGGTGACCAGACATCAACGGATGAATGGGAAAAGATATAACCAAACGTCAACGGACGAATGGGAAAAACTCGACGTTTACCGACACCAACGGAGAGGTGACCAGACATCAACGGATAACTGGGAAGACTCAACCAAGCATCAACGGATGAATGGGAGAAACTTGACGTTTATCGACACCAACGGAAAGGTGACCACACATCAACGGATGAATGGGAAGACTCAACCATACGTCAACGGAGGAATGGGAGAAACTCGACGTTTACCGACACAAACGGAGAGGTGACCAGACATTAACGGATGAATGGGAAGAGATACAACCAGACGTCAACGGACGAATGGGAAAAACTCGACGTTTACCGACACCAACGGAGAGGTGACCAGACATCAACGGATGACAGGGAAGACTCAACCATACGTTAACGGACGAATGGGAGAAACTCGACGTTTATCGACACCAACGGAAAGGTGACCAGACATCAACGGATGAATGGGAAGACTCAACCAAACATCAACGGATGAATGGGAGAAACTTGACGTTTATCGGCACCAACGGAAAGGTGACCAGACATCAGCGGATGAATGGGAAGACTCAACCATACGTCAACGAACGAATGGGAGAAACTCGACGTTTACCGACACCAACGGAGAGGTGACCAGACATCAATGGATGAATGGGAAGACTCAACCATACGTCAACGGACGAATGGGAGAAACTCGACGTTTATCGACACCAACGGAGAGGTGACCAGACATCAACGGATGAATGGGAAGACTCAACCATATGTCAAAGGACGAATGGGAAAAACTCGACGTTTACCGACACCAACGGAGAGGTGACCAGACATCAACGGATGACTTGGAAGAGATACAACCAGACGTCAACGGACGAATGGGAAAAACTCGACGTTTACCGACACCAACGGAGAGGTGACCAGACATCAACGGATGACTGGGAAGACTCAACCATACGTCAACGGACAAATGGGAGAAACTCAACGTTTACCGACACCAACGGAGAGGTGACCAGACATTAATGGATGAATGGGAAAAGATACAACCAGACGTCAACGAACGAATGGGAAAAACTCGACGTTTACCGACACCAACGGAGAGGTGACCAGACAACAACGGATGACTGGGAAGATATACAACCACACGTCAACAGACGAATGGGAAAAACTCGACGTTTATCGACACCAACGGAGAGGTGACCAGACATCAACGGATGATTGGGAAGACTCAACCATACATCAACGGACGAATGGGAAAAACTCGACGTTTACCGACACCAACAGAGAGGTGACCAGACATCAACGGATGACTGGGAAGACTCAACCATACATCAACGGACGAATGGGAGAAACTCGACGTTTACCGACACCAACAGAGAGGTGACCAGACATCAACGGATGACTGGGAAGAGATACAACCAGACGTCAACGGACGAATGGGAAAAACTCAATGTTTACCGACACCAACGGAGAGGTGACCAGACATCAACGGATGACTGGGAAGACTCAACCATACGTCAACGGACGAATGGGAAAAACTCGACGTTTACCGACACCAACAGAGTGGTGACTAGACCTCAACGGATGACTGGGAAGACTCAACCATACATCAACGTACGAATGGGAAAAACTCGACGTTTACCGACACCAACGGAGAGGTGACCAGACATCAACGGATGAATGGGAAAAGATACAACCAGACGTCAACGGACGAATGGGAAAAACTCGACGTTTACCGACACCAACGGAGAGGTGACCAGACATCAACGGATGATTGGGAAGACTCAACCAGACATCAACGGATGAATGGGAGAAAGAAAGAATGCTACGAACATCGAAAGATGATGTCCACAGACACCAAAAGGACCCACACAGGGATCAAAACGAAACCTACTGGTATCACAAGGATGACATCTACATATGTCAAGACAAGGCCAATCACTTGCCGGGGACTACTCCGGGGAGTCAAGCTTTCCTTTCACTGACGGGTGAGGAAATAAACCTCTCTGGGGTTTGTTGATTCTGAACACTGTCAAGAGCAACTGCAGCAACTGTGCCATACAGATGTTGCAAAGCGGTCCACCTCTGCTGGGGAATTGATCCAAGCTTGCAAGATGCTACCAATTTTGTGGGGAGTAGCATTGCTGGGGATAATCACTCGACTAAGAAGTCACTTGTTGGGGAAACACCAACCTTTCAACCAGGCTGGGGAAACCCATTCTGAAATCGATCCAATGACCCAATCGTTGCGATGCTAAACCTTTCTAAATAACATATACACCTACCACTTGATCCCATTCTCGGATGGTCACCATGGCTTAGAGCTAGTCTATGCTTGCAATGCTGATGCATGGTTTTTTCAGCGCAATGCTCCCTAATCATGGAAATGCTACGCACTAATGATGCAATATGTCATGCTTATCTAAATGATGAATGCATAAAAACATGTCCCCTCCAGGGACACCACCGGGGAGCTCGAGGAACTCTGCTGAGGAATTCAATATCATCCCAATCTCCACCCTGTTGGGGAAAGGGTGATCCTTGCTGGGATAATCTCCACCGAACCCGATCCGCTTGGAGACTCCGCTAGGGGAAGCAAACAATGCTTATCTCTACTAGGGATAATTTTCACCGTACCTAATCCGCTTGGGGACCTCGCTGGGGGAAAACTATCAACACAACCTCCGCTGGGAAGACTGCCCACTTCAGCCTTGGAAAACAAACACAACCCTGCTGGGGAAAGGCGCTCAGAACCTGCTGGGGATCACGGTACTTCAAACCCGACTGCTGAGAAACCAACCACCCACAGACAACTCCGCTGGTGACATAGCAAACTTTCAAGCTCAGTGGGGAACTAACAGTCTTCAGACCTGCTGGGGAAAAGGCCACCTGCAGACCTGGCTGAAAAACATCTTCAACCCTGCTGAGGAAAGGCATTTCGACCCTGATTGCTGAGGAACAATCTACCCACAGACACGTCCGCTGGGGATATGACAACCTTCAGGCTTGCCGAGGAGACACCGATCTCGAATCTGTCGTGGAGATAACACTCCTAAATCCATTAGGGCAGATACGACCTATTTGACACAAGACACCCGTCGATTCGTTGAACACCGGCATTCATCATCCAACCGCAGTGTCAACTTTCCACTTTTGAGAGCTCCTAGGCACATCCGGTCTCTTTGATTCATCACCTTGTATTCTCGTCTTTTCTCTATTTCGAGACGATCGATCTCCTCAAATTCGGGCCAACTCTCTATTGTTCAGACTTTGAAGAGTCTTCTTGATTACCCTCTAGGATCGTCGTCACAATTCTTTCACCGTCTTTTCACCGTTCTTCTATCCCTTGCCCCTGATTGGACTCGGCGGGGATCTTTTGTCAAAAGGCTTCATATCACAACCTGCAAGTGAATGAAGATATCTAACAGCACCTGCACAAGAGATCGTTAGATAAAAGCGTGCCCCAGGCGTGCCAACATTTCAACACCTAGGTCAATCAAACTTCCGAATAAGATTTCCAGATTTCAATCTTATAAGCATGCATCGGAAGGGACCTCTATGTTTCAAAATGAAAATATTCTTATCAAAAATAAACGGATGTTTTTGCAATCAAAGCGGTAATGAAGACAAAACAAAATTATTTGACTGAACATGCATTTATTGACAGAAAAAAAAGGTGGCTCAGAACCGAGCAACACACAGGAAGCAATCCCTGAAAAGAGGTGATTGCGCACAAAAGGAAAATATATCCTAATGGCAATGTGAAACCGTGATCTCATCGGGTTCCAACTCGGTTACACCTCATATGTCCTCAAGACTTTCCGCACTTTCTGCTTTCTGAACAAGACGCCTCCGATCGATCTCTGTCGGGGATTATCCATGATGTCTTATCCAAAGTACAAACGATCCTGCTGGACGCAGTTGTTCGTTTCAATCCCTCTTTTGCTTGGACTGCCCTTTCGGGTTTTCAGTCCACTGGGATACCCTTTTTTGCCCAAGCCGCCCTTGTGGGGTTTTCGACTTGCCGGGTGTACAGTTTTTTCTTTTATCCCTAATTTTTGCCCAAACCTTTCATTCTTTTTTTTTGGTTCGCCGGGATGCCCATTTTTGCCTGGACTCTTTTATTCTTTTCGTCCAGCGGGTCTCTTTTACGAAGTATCTTTTAACTGCATCCGCATTCACAAGGGATGGAGAATCCTCGTCATCCGTGGTCATTGACAACAAAGCTCTGCCAGAGAAAACCTTCTTGACCATGAATGGACATTCATAATTGTATATCCACTTGCCCCACAATCGTCTTGAGGAGGAAGGATCCTTTTCAATACCATCTCTCTCACGTGGTACGCACGAGGTCGCACTTTTCAGTCAATAACACGCTTCATTCACTAGGTACAACTGCCCCATGACAAGTAACTGCCAGCCTCTTCAATCAGGCTCAACTCTTCGGACCGCGTCCTTATCCACTCAGCCTCTTCTAATTTCTCATCCATCAGGACTCTCCATGATGGGATCTAGACCTCAGCAAGTAGCACCACTTTTATCCCGAACACGAGCGAGGAAGGCGTTGCCCCAGTAGACGTACGCACCGAAGTTAATACCCAGGATACAAGCTTCATACTCAGCCACCATTATTGGTACATTCAAATGCTAACCAGGCAACAAAAGGAACGTGGGATCCCTTTGGCTTAACCAAAGCAGTACCAACCCCACTACCATTCATATTGACAGCCCCATCAGACATCAGAATCCGTTCAGATTCAGGGTCAGGCCCCTCCTCCGGGATTGGTTCCTCACAATCTTTTGATTTGAGAACCTCGATGTCCTCATCAGGGAATTCAAACTTCATCGGCTGATAATCCTCAAGGGGTTGTTGGGCGAGGTAATCGGACAATACACTCCCCTTGATCGCCCTCTGAGAGGTATTATGTATATCAACATCAGTTGAAATTATTTACCATCTCGCAACCCGTCTGATCAATGCTGGCTCTTCACTTGTTTACTTGATCAGATCCATCTTGGAAATCCACAAAGTGGTATGAACCAGCATATACTGTCTCAGTCGGCGAGCAGCCTATGCCAAGGTACAGCAAGTCTTCTCGAGCAGTGAATATATTGTTTCACAGTCGGTAAACTTTTTGCTAAGGCAAATTGCATGCTTTTTTCGACCAGACTCGTTATGCTGACCCAGCACACCTCATAGACTTCTCGAGGGTTGTCCAGTACATAATTAACGACCGTCTCTCCACGGGAGACATCAGAATCAGAGGTTCCTGCAACTTATTCTTTTATCTTTCAAACGCCCCTTGGCAATCATTATTCACCTGACCGTTTGCTCTTTTTTTAAATGGGTTCCCACGTGGCTGTCAGATGAGATATGAACCGTGAAATGCATTTCAATCTATCTAAGAAACCACTAACCTTCTTTTCTGTTCTCGGTTCAGGCATTTCTTTGTATTGCTTTTTTTTTTGCAGGATCGACCTCGATTCCTCTTTCGTTCACAATAAGCCTCGGCAACTTACCGGACAGCACTCCACAAGTGCACTGATTCGGACTCAACCTCAGTCTGAGTTGTCTCAACCGGTCAAACAAATTGGCCAGATCCACCAGATGCCCCACTTCTGCTCGGGACTTTGCTATCATGTCATCAACATAGCATTTGATTCCACGATGAATCATATCATAAAACAAAGTCACCATGGCTCTTTGATACATGGCCCCGGCGCTCTTGAGACTGAACGGCATCACCTTATAACACAAAGTGCCCCATGGTATGATGGACGTTGTTTTCTCCACATCATCTGGCGACATTTTGATCTGACTACAGCCAGCAAAGCCAATCATGAAGGAAAACACCGAGAACTGAGCTGTATTATCTACCCACACATCGATGTAATGGGAAATCACCATTCAGACTGGCTCTGTTCAATCTCGGTAGTCAACACTCACCTTCTCATCTTTTTTTAGCACCGGCTTCCGCTTCACTGGAGGACAGTCTTCTCTTAATGGTAGCTTGTGTACTGCGATATCGGTATCCGACCCTGGCATATCCTGATACAACCAGACGAAGATATCAACATGCTCTTTCAACAGTGCTACCATTCTGCTCTTGACCTTTGCCTCTGAAGCGGCCCCACCTTTTACTTCTTTTCTGCCCTCGGCGGTGCCTGGAATAACAATTTTGAATCGCCCCTCGTGCGGTTGAATCACCTCCTCCTCTTGTTTCACCGACCTGGCTACTCTTCCAGCAGATCACAATCTTCTTCGCCTTCTTCTTTGGCATGATAGATCGGATTGTCGAAGTCATACAGAGGTGTAACCGAATTGTTATCAATGAGATCCGGAGAATTATTTTTTTGAAGTCGGAACGAGACAAATCAAAAGGAAAGAAAATGAAAATAAACATTGCCATTTTTATTACTTTTTAAACTGCAAAAATAAATGAAAAACAGGGAACACCGCTTTTAATCACAAAAACATCCATTTATTACTGATGCAAAATGTTGCAAAATGAAACACACAAGATGGCCCTTACAATGGACCATTACGCTTCGGGCAAAACGTATGGCTTTCATGCAAACAAAATTGAAAAACAGAAATACTACTCTTCATGATGAGTGACAGTGATGATCTTTGAGGCCTTCCAGTTTCCTGGTACGCACGATCTTATCCACGAATCAAGCTCGCAGTCAATATCAATCTCTTCACCCACTGTGCAGGCGTGACCCGGATCCAGCATTCTGGCACTGACGAATGTGAACGGTTGACGACGTCCTCTGTTTTGTCTAGACGAATCTTGATCTGGCTGATAGCCAACCCCGAACATATCCGCTTTCACCATAATGTCTATGATCTTTCCCCAGCCTAGGGATTCTCCGTTCTTCACCACTTCCATGGCCTGTTTGTAAGAAGAAATGGACAGCTTCTTCTCTTTCTCAGCAAGAATGGCGTTCTCACCCTTGACGGTTTCAACTGCCGTACTTGGTGTTTCACATTTTTCACCGTCCATTTCTACTTCCATCATTCTCTGGATCGTTTCCCCCATCACTACACACCCATTTGTGGCGACCGCCGCACAACAGTTATCAACACTAGGGAATACTCCACTCTTCATCAGATGTTTTGGGACCATAGACATTGGAGTTTTTAACTGATCCCCCTCAGTCACCTCTATTCCTCTCTTGTCCTTTGACATCACCTTCACCCCCATAGGACCATGCATCGGTACGGGGTTAGCATTAACATTCAGTGTTGGCGCCAAACTAATGGCCTTAGAATCCACCATGTCTTAGACGACATGCTTAAAAGCTCTACAACCCTCAATGTTATGTCCTGGTGCCCCAGAATGGAACTCACACCTGGCATTCTCATCGTAGTTTGCAGGCCTCCGATGCAGTTCTACAGGAACCAATATGCTCGGCCGAACTAACCCAAGATCCCTCAACCTCTTGAACCGAAGGGTATAAGTCACGGGTGGCTTATCAAACTGACGGTCCGTCGTCCCCTTCTTCACTTGGCCCTTAGCTCTCTGTGCTTTCTGTTGAGGTGGCGGTTGTTGCTGTTGTACAGGTGGATTACCAACAGGAGTGGTTACAGTGGCAGCATAAGGGTGGTAACGATCCTTACCGCGTTCTTTTTTTGCCTGCACACCACCTATTTCAACCTCCTTCTTGAGCTGACCATTGCCAGAGGGCTTTTTTACTACAGCGCTAGAGGGTTTTTTTACTACGGATGACGGAGCCTTTCCCTGAACTTTCTCCGTAACCAGCCATTTCTCAATCTTCTCCACCCTCTCAACAATTGCTTTCTGCCCCAAGGCGAGCCCTTGCATGACTTTGAACAACTCTCTCATCATCTCTTTCAATTCGAGAATGTCGGCGTTGGGTGGATCCATTAGCTTGGTTTGTTGGGCCTGGCAGGATATCTGAACGGAAGAGCTATGCGCACCGTTTAGATACTGACACCTACAAAACAGAAAACAGGTTAATATGACTCACACATGCAATGTCTATCCGTATGAGGAATATTCTGTCCTTTGATTCTGGCTTCATCGAGACAGATAATATTTCATCAATGACATTCTGACATCAGGATGTCTCTCGACCAGAATCTTAATCAAAAATGGACCCTGAGTACGGATAGACATGGGTTAAATGCATATGAATGCGAAATGGGGATGATGCAAATGCATGAATGCAAGTCACTGTGCCATCTTCCAAGTCATCTGAGGATCAACTGTACTGGACCGGTCTCTGAACTGATTACAATCATCTAAGGGCCCGAGTAACCATAAATCCAACTTGGGAAGTTCCGAAATAAACGGAACCGGGGATATATCACTATCATCACAAGAGATCCACTGAACGGATGACAACCAGATCCTCTGAACAAGTATCCTCAAATTCAACCCGGGGATCCGAAATAAACGGAACCCGTTGATAGATATCACGGACATAATTCCGGCGTGTCAGAGATAGATATCCATAGGTCCATCTGAACCATAGTCACCATCAGTACCTGCAAATGATTCAATCCTGCCCCACTCACGGGTGTCATCTAGGCCAGGGTAAGGATAAGAGAAACGCAGGATAAACAACCCTTTCAAGAATATCATCATGTACACACCAGATGTATGCAACGATAATACCCCATCAGGATCTGAACTGCTCGTGATATCATGTTCCGCTAAGTGGCGCCATACCACCCGCTTCCCATGAATCACTCTATTCCTAGGTGTCCTAAAGTTCACTCATAGCCTGGGTATTGGGCTTTTTACCTCTTGTGATTCCCACCCCACAGAGAAGCAGATACACAGCCAGCACAATGATAATTGATGCATGCAAACATATATGCAAGTATATACAATCACAACATGATCATAAAGGCAATAAATAAAGCAGTAAAAGCAACCGCAACTATCCTAAAGAGCACTAGGATTGAATTGCTTAGGGAAGATGGACCAGCAATAGGTCAACTTCTCTATGTCCCCGGCAGAGTCGCCAGCTGTCGCATTACGCGAAAAACCGGCGGGAAAAAGAAACAGAGCCGCCACCGTGCGTTATTTATCCCAAAGGCGGGAAAGGAAATGCTCGAAGTAAACCTGGAAAGGAAATGGTCTTGCGACCAGAGATTGATAGGATCAGGAGTCGGTTATGCGAAGGGAAGGTATTAGCACCCTTACGCATCCGTCGTACTCGACGGGATCCACGCTAAAAAAGAATAGAAGAAAGGTTGCTAAAGAAATTGCTCAAAACTGCACGCACGCTGAAATCAAACACAGGAAAGACGGAGGAAGCAGACTCGGCAGGATATCGCATCCTGGGCCTATGTAGTTTGTCAGACACAAACATCAGAGTCGACGTAGTTCGGAGACAGGGGAAACGTGCTCGCTAGGATGTCGCATCCTATGCATACGTATCTTCTCTAACCAGAGGAAGAATCAGAGCACTCGTAGCTCGACTAACGCACGCCAAAAAAAACACAAACAAGAAACCGACTGCCAATCACTAGACTTACGTCAGACTCCGAACAAACAACCACACACAGGAAACCGACTGCCAATTGCTGGACTTACGTCAGACTCCGAACAAAAGAACACAGACAGGAAACCGAATGCCAATCGCTGGACTTACATCAGACTCCAAACAAAAGAACACAGACAGGAAAACGAATGCCAATCGCTGGACTTACATCAGACTCCAAACACACACCCAACACGGGAAACCGACTGCCAATCGCTGGACTTACGTCAGACTCCACACACACAAGAGGGTTGAAAAAGAAAAAGGGCGCCCGGAGAGATCATCTCATCTCCTGCCTACGTACCTCATCTGGTATGAGGATCAGGGCGACGTAGTTCCCCTTAACAGGGAAAGAACTTCTATCCTAACCAGAGACTAGGGAGATAACAAGCTACTGGGGAGACTACGACTCGAGCCTAGAAGTTGTCATGCATATGATCCCTATGTTAAGGTCTCTATCCTAACTTGTACAGGAAGCAAGTTAGCCTAAACAACACATCATCAAACACAAGCACAAGAGAGCAAGCACACACACTATATGCAAACAAATAGCTCACAAAAGGCTAGGCTTTAGTCAAGGGGTCACATCAACCTCGACAAACAAGCCAACTGGAAAAGGGTGTTGTTAGCTCTTAACCCTAACATTGAGAGTTAGGGTGAAGCAGATGAAATGGGAAGTGAGGGTAAGACTTCACAGCTCTTATCCCTGGCCTTGGAGAGCTTGAATCAAATAGAAAGTGTGGGAGTTCAGAATGTAGGAACTCTTCTCCACAAATGACTGACACAACAAGATTTTGGGTTTTTATTCAAAGTGCATCAACACATGGTGTGAGTAGGATGAATGACTCAACTGAATAGCAGGAGATGGATTGCACATCCTTTTTTTCTGCCAATTGCCTCTTAAGAGGGCTTTACCTGCTTGGCACAAAATTAAACAAACACAAACATTGCCTCTTAAGGAGGGCTTCAGACAGGTGTCTGCCAAAGTAACATGACAGGTCTTCCAGACTACATGAATATCAAGGAATTATACCTAAGTGGTATGCCAACCACAAGCACAGCAAAGAAAAGTTCAAATGAACTTAAAGCAAATTAGGTACCTGTGTAAACAACTAAACAAATCAGTACAGTGTTCAAACCATCAAACAACAGTCAACCAACAAACAGACAATCCAATATGCACAATGAGTAAGCCACAAGGCAAACACTTAAGTGAACTATCATCAAAGCCTACAAAACAAACAAGTGTTAGCCAACAATAACAAGTGACCAAGCTCAAATGAAGGAGCAACATCAATCATGGAGATGCACACTTTAACCTGAAATTCACAACTCAAATGTCAGTCCAAACCACTAGGTCAAAGCCTAGGGTCAAAAGTGGATCAAAAAGCCAAAACAAAACTTGAAATTCAACATGAATCATATTTAATCAATCAAGAACAAGTACTAAAAAGGACCAAACCAAAATCAATAAGCAAGTCCAATTCATGTGCAAGAGAAGTCAAAGACCAATTCAAGGCATACATTTGATCATTATGAATGAAAATTCCCAATCAAAACAGAAATGATTCAAATAATTCTGGAAAAGATTCATGAGTATCCAACACATCCAATACCATCATCATACAAAATATCAGAACCAACAAAGATCAATTGGCATGGAAATTAAATTGCACAAGTTGAACAACCAAATGTGTGACACAAATTGTCACACCATGCAAACATGTACATAAAACAGAATTGGCAAATGAGAAAAATGCACAATCAATCCTCAAAGGTCCAGCAACATGTCAAGAACACTCATGCAAAATTTCAAGCAATTTGGATCAATATCAAGCATTTCATGATAGAAAGAACAAGGCAAGGTCACAAAAGCACATATGTTCAATCATTCTAACACAAATCAAAAACCAGCCATGCACAACTTCAAAATTCATCATCATAAAAAACTAGACAAACAGAGGATCATTTTGCAAAAAATTGGGAGTGATTTGAGTTATTTTTCAATTTGTTATGGATTTTTGAAGTTGATGAAAAAAATAAAAAATGAAATGATCAAAGCACGGCAAAAGAGAGGGAAAAGCATAAAGTGAAGAAATGATTTGAAATAATGTCACACGCCAGAATCGAACACGGTACATTTTCAAATGTGAGCGCGTGCCAGGCCAATACGTTGTCATTTCACCTGAAAACCCTAACCAACCCAAAACGGACGCAAAACCGTCACTAGTTCGACGCTAGTATGAAGATCTTCATCTTCTTCATGAAGATGAAGATGAACAACATGAATGTTCATGAACGAATTTCCAGATTTTCCAGAAATCTCCAGAATTCCACAAAACTTATACCAAATCAAAGCTTATGCAATGGAGAACACAGATCAATCAACATCTAATCCTAATTCATCCAGATCAAAGAGAATCGATGCAAAACATTTTTGAATGCAAAACTTCAAACACACATAATTCACTCAATAATGCATCATTTCATGTGATTTTTAGCTCAGAATCATCAGTGAGAAGAGATCTACACAAATATGTACATGGATTTGCAAATAATGAAAGTCGAAAAACTCACCTCTTGAAGAACAGGTTATGGATTCGCACGATTCAGCACTTGTAATGGTCCAATTCAGCTTCAGAATACTTGTAGTGATGACTGATGAAGAATTTGAGGCTTAGAAACGTGTAGATCCAGCTTAATTTGAAATTGCCATCAACACCTTCAAGCTTCAAGCATGCACGAATTTGGCAGGAATTGGACAAAGTAGCACTTGATTCTTGCTCTAAACCTCACCAGGACCAACAATTTACCAAGAGAAATGGTGTTTATGCGTGGAATTTTGAAGTTCTTTGTGAGAGAAATTTTGGATCAAAACTCAAAAACTAGATCTGAAACTGTGTGTAATGAGCAATGCAGTTACAATTAAGCTTATATATGCCCTGCTAATTAATCTGAAATCATGATTAGGCCAAAGCTAAATGAGATTAGAAGGATATAAGGTGTATGCACCAATTTTCATTTTCACTTCATGCATGGGATGGCCACGTGAACTGTACACACCAAGGGCCCAAATTCACTCAAAATCAACCCATGCACACATTAGAAATGGAATTACATGCATGTGATCAACCAATTTTGATTTTGGCAATTTTCCTTCAAAAACTTCATGAATAAACAAATGATCAAATGTTCAAATTTCATGCAATGTGATGAGGTATTTGGAAAATATGAGTCAAAAGGAGAACAATGCAAGAAGAGCCACTCAATTTGGAGTTTTGGTTCAAAAGATATGGCCATTTGAAGTTTCAAGCACACTTTGCAATGATTTGATCATAACTCCTTAACCATTCATCAGATGCTCATGATCTTGGACTTTTTGGAAATGGGAGAGAAAGATCTTCAACTTTCATGTTGGATAAAATCTCATTTGAAGCTTCTTTGATGTTGGAAAGTCAAGTTGAAGTTGGTCTAAAAACTTGCCATTTTTGGAAACTTGAACTTACAGGTCACTTTCCATTTTTGGAAACTTTTGATCTGACTTCAAAATCTTCAGGGTAGATGTTTGACATGTTGAATAAACCTGTTTTGGACATGAATGAAGTGTCTCAAACCATTTCCTCACCTCCTATCCCTTAGTTGACTTGCAGTTGACTTTTGTGGGCCCCAAATGACCTGAAACTGCACTGTGGACTTTGAGCCTTACACACTTAGCCAAATTGCATCAAAATGAACCTTGGGTCATGTAGGATCTCTAGAACAACCATAGGGCCTTTATCTCATGGAAAAACCCTTGCTCTCTTACACAGATGAATTCTCCTAACCAGTTTTGACTGATGAAATGCAATGTACTATGCCATGTTAATGACCTAAAAATGAAATGAATGTACAAATGGGGGTGCAAATTTGAGGTGCTACACTTAGGGACCAATTTTTTTTTCTATATGTTGTTATTTAAGCCCATTCTACCGAGTCGATACGAAGATATTAACCTTCTCCTCCTCAATTAGAATGTCCTTAAATAGGGGCAGTTATAAGACCCCAATTTTGACCCTAAGATCCCTCATGCTATCTCATCATATGCATTGGCATTAGGATCACACCTTCGCATTCTCCTTCCCCCCTCATCTATTAGGTTTTTATTAGGAGAGATCACCTCGCACCATGTGATTGTATCATACTTTGTATTTTATCATTTCCTAACCAAAATACCAAAAATATGTCTTTGCATTTGCCTAACTCTTTTGTAGGTAGGGCACTTGATCACCTTTGATCTATCAAGTTCACATCAAGGGTTTAAGAGCCTTATTGTTAAGAGCTCAACCAAGGAATGATCCACAAAGGATCTAAGCATCATATATGAGTCCCCATGATTTCTACATGTTATTTTTATCAAAAATTCTTCAAGAGTTTGGAATTGGTTTGCCTTGGAAACCCTAGTTCATCTGGTTATCTTGTGTAACTTCTTCACCAAGCTTCTTCAACATTTGATCAAATATTTCAAGGGACACTTCACATCTCATCATCTTATGCTTATATGATCTCCCATAAGTCCAAAAGGTTAATATAATGGCAAGTTAGCAAGGTGGTTGATGGTGGTTGACTAGAGGAATTCATGTGCTCAAAATTGTGGTCCCTTAGACCCTATCTCCTACATTGTTCATCATATGAAAATAATTATAAGATAAAAGTTACTCTAAATTACATTCCAAACAACTTTCATGTTTAGGTCTAGAGCTAGTTTTGCTTGGAAAGTCATTTTTTATGTTGAAAGATTATAGTTCATTTTGTCTAAACCTTAATTTGGAGGTCAACTTCCCAAGGCCATAACTTTCTCAATGTTTATGAGATGAAATATTTCCAAGTTGCACAATCAAATTCAAGGTGTCTACTTAAATGTTAATTTTTGGAGGAAGAGATGATTCAACTTTTATGAGCATGTGATATGAGGATACATTATAGGTCATTTTGGACCATTACCATTGAACAAGTGATTTTCCTCAAATTTAAAAATGCATAACTCATTAATCCCAAATCCAAATGAGGTAAAATTTGTGACCATTTTGAACATTTTTGACAGATATACAACTTTTCTTAATACACTTTTCTCATTTGAAGCACACATAAAAAGTCAGCCAAGGTGGAATAATTGAACATATGTTGAAATTTCCAAACTTCCACCTCAAACTTCATCATGATACAAGTTTTAACTGGAAAAGTATTCAACATAAGAGTTTTCCATTTGATTTAACCTTTACAAAGAGGTCAATTTCATCCATTTTGGACAAGGTTTAAGGGGTTTGCGCATGGTCTGAACATGGCTGCATCATTTGGCAAGGATCAATATTCAAGCAGTTACACACTTTTGGCTTGCACTTCAATTCACATTCAGACTGAATTTCATGTAATTGTGGACTTAATTGAGTAGCTTCATGGGATTGTACACGCCCATGCAAGCATCCATCATGCAATTTCCAAAATTGGAAACATTTTGAAAGGTGCAAATAACACTTGCTTGAGCTATAAATAAGAGGCCCTTGCATCAGATTTGAGGACCCTTGCGCGCCAGTTTTGCCTCCCACACTTGAAACCCTCACATTTGAAAGGAAAACTTGAGAATTTTCATTTGAAATTTGAGTTTTAATCTCATTGTTTGGAGATTCAAAAACTCCAAGATCCAAAGCTTTGTATCAATCCTAAGCCGCTTCTGCAAGCTTCCTAAGCAAAATCAAACACGATTTGAAGCAAGAGAGATCAAGTTCAGCATAACATTGAAGGTATTTTCCAGTTTTTTTCTTTTTGATTCTCTCTCATTTCTCATCAATTCTTTTGGATCCTTGGTTGTCTTAAGTCCTACCAATGTAGGCAAGAAGATTGAGTTGCTTTGAGGTCAAATCGAAGCAACTCAGTTCATGTACCTCAAATTTCAACTCCATGTATCTCTCAATATACTTGGAGTTAGGTTGAATTAAGGTCAGATTCGTGATCAGTGCCATTTTTTCTTTAAGATCATGTCCTTCTTTTTCATTTTTGTGATGATGATGAGAGAACTAGTCCGGCCAAGGTCACCTGAGAAGATGACTGGTGGTTTGCTCCGACGCTGAGCTGGAAACGTCCTGAGTCACATGATCAAGCCATTGCATTTTAATCTTGAGCATTGCTTTTGAATACCATTGGTGTGGCGCGCTGACTCATGTGTTTGTTGGAACGCACGTTTTAGACCACTTGATTTTCCTCCTCAATTAATGAGGGAGATCAAGTGGTCCACGTTTTTTCTGATTATTTGATTTTCATTTTATTTTTTTTATTTTCATTAATTCATATTAAATTTAATATTGATCCAAAAAATATGAGAGTTTCACAAAAAAAAATTAAACAAAATCCTCTTTCATTTTCTGAATTAAAATTACTTTTTGGATCATTATTAATATTTTTCATGATTTAATTGATTTTATGAATAATTTTAATTGATTAGAAATACTTTTAAGTTTCCAAAAATTCTGACATTTTTTCTCCAAGGTCCTTTGACCTTGTTTGACCTATGATAAATCTCATGGCCCATTTTTTTGGTGTTTTGATGAGGTTTTAGGAAATTGACCAACCATAATTTAATTTAATGCTTATTTTTATTATTTTTAATTGATTAAATTTCAAATAAATTGTGTAGAGCCATTTTAATTGACTTTGTGATTTTGATTTGTGTTGTTGAGCCTTTGTCAAGATTGATTTGACTTTTCTAAGTTAAGATCATTGGATTTAGGGGATTGATGGAATGTACATTGCATCTCCCAAAATGAATGAATGATCTTAATTTGGTAAAAGTCCTCCTTTGACCAATTTGTGTTTGATCCATTTCCCCTCCATCTTCATCTCATTCCCCTTCTTTATTCATTCATGTCATAGACCTATAATATCTCTATATCCTAAGGCTAGTTGATTGTAAAATCAACATTAGTATAGATGAGATTAGGTCCCCCACATTGCATATTCTTTTTGTGTGTGGTATGTTTCATGAGCATAGTTCATTATACTATGTCTCTAACATGCATTAACACCAAAATTCTATTGCCCGACCTCAAATAGTTGTGACTTCTACATAAGTCCAATTACGATTGCTTAACATAGCACTAAATTTTGACACAAAAGGCATAGCATTCTAGTTAGTGAGATTGTAAGTCTCCCCTCTTTCATTGTATTGTGTGGAAACTTTACCTCTTTTCCTTCCTTTGGAAGATGTCTTGGTTCAATGATCCATGCTTGTGATAAGTGAGTGTTCTCCAAAGAATGACTTAAAGAAACACAAAGCAAGAGCAATACTAACTTTTAATCAACTAGCAACTAACATTTAATTTTAAGTCATTTACTTTTATGCACTTTAATTTTTAAGCTTTTATTCATTTGCCATTATTCATACCATTCAAGTTGTTTACTTTAATGTCATTTTCCTTTTGTCCACTTGGACCATATTTTGTGATAAATTGTATTTGTATATATTTGTTTCCTTGTGTGGTCTTTTGACCTGAATGTATATAATAAGAACAAAAACCCTAAAAAATATCTTGTGTGGACTGTTGGTTTGATCTGAGACTATTAGACTTAGAATATAGGCAACACTCGTTATCCAAAGGACTTGGCCAATGCCAAATTTCATGAAACCAAATGCTTGGTGTAAGACCCCAATGTTGACCCTAAGATCCCTCATGGCATCATAACATTCCATTTGCATTGCCTCAAGGATCTTTAGCATCTTGGTTCCCTTTGCCTTTGGGTGGGACTCCTTGTGATTGGTTTGAGATCACCAAGCATGCTTGAATTATACATCATTGTTTCTATTACTTTTGTTTACTAACCAAAAGCATAAAAATGTGTCACTAACATCTTTTGTTTGAAGCTTGAGTATCATCCAAGACACTTTGTGGGTTCTATTTAGATGATCAGTCAACACAAGGGAATGGCTTGAGATACTTCCAACAGGTTCAAATGGGGTCTATTCGTCAGTCAAAACGTTAATCTTGAAGGAGCAAAAGTTTGTTCATGAGCTGTCATGCTCGCTAGGCGAGCAGAATGGATCGCCTAGCGAGTCCCAAGAAAAGCCACCAGAATCACCTACGCTCAGAGGAATTTCTTGAACTGTCATGCTCGCTAGGCGAAGCCCACGTGTTTAAAAAAAAATTAATAATAATAATAAATAAATAAATAAAATATAATAGAAAATTTTTGGATTCGGCCCTCTCTCATTTGAGCCCACAGGTCCACAAAAATCAGGTTATAAATTCAGAGTTTCAGTGAAACAAAAGGCAATTCTATTCCTATTACCCTGGCAGGGAAAAAGATAGTGAGAGAAGAGCTAACAGAGTTCAGAGCAACCTCCAGAGACTGAAGGGAACTCATCGACAAAGAACCAATTCCCTCTCATATAAACCCTCAGATTGCTTTGCAAACCCAACCGGGCAATTCAATTTCATTCGATCTCTCCAGTCAGGTTTGCCTTATTCCCATTACTTTATACTTTTAATTTGAATGCTCTGAATGTATGAGGTATTATGGGTGAATTTGATACCCTCTTGATGCATGTGTTTGACAAGAGGTTTAGGCCTCCTACCCTTGGTTGCTTTTTGTGAGCTTTTTGTAAATTTTAATGGCATGATTCATGTGGCTACATTTTGATTTGGGGGAAACTCTTGATTACCCTATCTTGTTTCTCTAACCTGTTTGTTGAGTTTTGTTTTGTGAGGGCTCACATACTCTTGTAGGGATAACTTGCTTGGTGTTCCACTTTATTTGTGGGGTACCACCTGGAGGTCTATTCCGATTACCTGTACTGACTCACTTTCTTTTATGGTGTTTAGCTTAGGAATCTCTGGTTTTCTTACCTCGTAAATTGCTGTTGCTTCGGATCTTTATCCGCGTGGTACTTTAATTTTCCCATATTTTACCGCTTTCTTAGGTTTCGCATAGCCTCTCGTGGCATGTCAATTAAGGTTGCGCGGTTCCTTCATCTAGGACTGCCTTTTTGCATGATCATCCCTAAACACCCCAAACTCATTGATTTTTCTTCTCCTAAGAACACATTATCTCCTTCTACTACAGGCGAGTAAGTCTCCAAAGGTCGAGCATCCGGTACATTGCGTAGTAACGTTGTTCACCCCAAAACACAACCCTTACCCCGTAGTTGGTCGAACTACGTTTTGCTCTGATTGTCATCCCAGATGAGATACGTAGGCATAAGACGCGATGTCTTAACGAGCACACTTCCCCTTAACCCATAGGTAGCCGAGCTACGAAGACTCTGATTCTCAGATTCAGATGAGATACATATGCAGTGGATGCGACGTCCGTGCGAGTCATTTTCTTTTGACCCTTCTTTTAGTAAGTAGTACATTAGATAAACATACACGCTTTTCTCATCCCTTCAATCATGTTTGCAGAAATAAATTTTCAAAAAAAAAACAACAACCTTTGCAACAAATGTGAAAAGGGCTCCCTAGGAGTACCTAGGTTGCTTTGGGTGCCTAATACCTTCCCATTGCATAACCAACCCCCTTACCCAGATCTCTGACATTTTTACTAGTTTTTGATTCGATAAAACTTTTAGGTTTTTGTTCGCTTTCTAACCATTCCTTTGGATAAATAGAAGTGCGGTGGCGACTCGACTTATATGATTTACCTTGGATTTAGCCAATATCTCTAATGGTAACGAATACCCCGCTACAGAAAAGTGGCGACTCTGCTGGGGACGTGTATTTGCCTAGTGGGTTTTGCCGACTTTTCATGCTTGTTGTATTGTATTTGTTTTGTTACATATTTTTGTGCAATTTGGGATTACTGTATTGTATGTAATGATTGAATTGCTTGATATTAATTCCTTGTATGCTTGGTGATATTTGTGAGATGAGTTCTATACACGGACTCGAGTGCACTTAGGATAGGAGAATGGCGTAGTCTTGTTGACTTGTGTGGAGTTATTCCTTCGCAAGTTGACTAGCAAGTCCATTCACTTGGTGGAGGTCATCTTGGGATCAATAATGTCACACAAGTAGTTGTGGTTAGACATTACTCTTTCCAATATAGACCTTAGAAGCCAAGGACCTTAGTTTACCAAGCCCATCTTGGCCTATTCTTAGGATGTAGTGCAAAAGTCATTCAAGTGTAAGATTTGATACGATTGTTACGCGATACAACACTCATAAGAGTCTCTCTTGAGAATATTTTCGGAATACGAGTAGTCGTTTCTCCAATAATATCCGAAAGATGGGATGATGAGTATGGGAACCTCTTGTAGAACATGTTTGGCAGGTTTAAACCCTAGTACACTCCCTTTTGGGTGGTTCTTAACCTAACTCCATGCTCGTGACTTACAACAAACCCTTGATTCATGGTTGATCCGTTCATGAATCCTTAATATCAATGGAACTTGGGTGTTGATAAGGTGTAAACCATAATCCACCAAAATGGATGATTGATATTAAGGATAACATGATCCATCCCATGACCTTTGTTTGGTGTGCTTTGCTTGATCCTTGAGTGTGATTGTTGCATTCATGCATTCATGCACCCATTTGCATCCATGTCATCAATAAATAAGAAAATTTTCAAGGAACTTAAGGGGTTTATTTGCAAAAATTTCAGACATGGAAAGACAAAGAAGTACAGCTTCAGGCAACCAGATTTGAAAGAGTTAAGGAATTTGACATCTTATGTATTAGATCCCTTGGGTTTCAAGGCTCGTTTCGGGAAGCTTCTTCCTCTTCTGACTACTCAGGTGGATGAAGGATTGATGAGTGTATTGGTACAGTTTTACGATCCTTTGTACCGTTGCTTCACATTTCTGGATTTTCAGCTTTTGCCTACACTTGAGGAGTATGCTTATCTTGTGGGTATACCTGTTCTGGATTAGTTGTCGTTCAGTGGCTTGGAAAGGGTACCCACTTCTTAAGAGATAGCAGACATGTTACACATAGATGAATCTATGGTTGATGCTCATATAACTACCAAAGGGGGAATTCAAGGTCTCCCTTCTGAGTTCCTCATTGCTCAAGCTACTATGTATGGGAAGGCCATGAGTGAGGACGCCTTTAAGGCCATGTTTGTACTTCTCATCTATAGGCTAGTGTTATTCCCCAACATCGACAAGTTTGTGGATGTGAACGTTATTAGGATTTTCTCTACTCTTAATCCCGTTCTGACTCTGTTGGGTGATACCTACTTCTGTTTGCATATGAGGAATGCAAAGGGTGGTGGCGCCATTGTGTGTTGTTTGCCTCTATTGTATAAGTGGTTTATTTCTCACTTACCTCAGATGTTCGCTTTCAAGGAGAACAAGGAATGTCTACGGTGGTCCACGAGACTTATGTCTCTCACTAATGATGATATCTCTTAGTATAACCATGTGTATGATGGTGTGCGGATTATTGACTCTTGTGGCGAATTCTCCAATGTACCTCTTCTTGGTACATGTGGTGGGATTAACTACAATCCTGTTTTGGCACGTCGGCAGCTTGGGTTCCCCTTAAAGGATAAACCCAATAACATTCTGTTAGAGGGTATATTCTTTCAGGATGGTAAAGATCCCCAAGGCTTGAAAGCTAGGATGGTCCGCGCTTGGTGTAAGATTCATAGGAAAGGAAGGAAAGAGTTGGGTCCTAAGAATTGCATCGCTTTGGAGCCTTACACTGTTTGGGTTAGGAAGAGGGCGTTTGAGTATCTCATGCCTTACGAGTATCCAAGACCTACACCTATGATTATGACTGGGCCTTCAACCCTCCCTAATCAAATAGGAGAGGATTTGAGAGACGAAGACCGTTCACGTGCCTGGATCCGTGAACGTGAAGAGTTGCTTCAGCAGATTAAGGAGAAGGTTGTGTTGATTGAGTTTCTTGAGCATCAGGTTATTGACGACCTTGATAATGTATGGACTTCTCTATTTCCTCAGTCTTCTAAGTTCTGGAACAGGAGGTATGATCGACTCGCCAAAGAGAAGGCCGATATGGAGGCGGCCTACGAGAGGGAGGTGAAGAGGCTTCGCTCATCTTATCTTCCTGTGTCCCGAGCTTTAGATGATTGTTTCTAGGGATTCATAGGACGATTATTGTCCTTTTCTCTTGTATATGATTGACGATACTGAACTTCTTTTCCCTGATATTATTTGATGAGATATTTCCATATGTGATAAAATGCTTAATATTTCCAGAATTTGCAAATAAAACTCTAAAGTTCCTTTTAAATAAATAAAAAATAAATCATATGCACAAGCATTGCATGCATCATATGCATAAACAGGTTTTATTTCCGGTCCCTTGCCCTGTGGTCTAACTCTGTGTCCTTCATTTATTTTGAAGGCAAGCTGATTCACCGGTACTACACTAGAGCCAACATTTCAAGACTGATAGATCACCTAGAACAAGAGAACCGTGAGCTGAAAGAGGAAGTGGCCAGATTGACTGCCCTAATGGAGTCACTCATGGTTGCCCAGAGCCAGTCTTCTCCGACACCTTCAACTCCTCCCCAGAGGACAGTTATCTCCGAGATTGTCTCATCTACTGTGCCCGCTGCCAGTGCACACTTTGTTCCAACAGCCATGCCAACCGGGTTCCCATGGGGGATGCCTCCTAATTTCATGCCTGAGGGTCCTGTTCCTACCTTTGCTTCTCTGCCGGCATCTAGCCCGGTCCTTGTCGTTCCTCCTCCTGTCGTGCATACTTTTCCCAAGGTAGACGACACCATCTATCATTCTGAGCCGTCTGAGGGTCCAGATGTTTATAAGAAGATGGATGCTATGAACGATCAATTTCTTGAGCTTCTCAAGGAATTGAAAACTCTCAGAGGGAAGGATCTTTTCGGCAAGTCTGCTGCCGAACTCTGCTTGGTTCCAAATGTGAAGATCCCTGTGAAATTCAAGGTCCCTGATTTTGAAAAGTACAAAGGAAATACTTGTCCTCTCAGCCACCTGGTCATGTACGCCAGGAAGATGTCGACTCAAACCGATAATGACCAACTACTCATCCACTACTTTCAGGACAGTCTGTCCGGTGCCGCTTTGTGTTGGTACATGGGTTTAGAGAGCGTGAACATCTGATCCTTCAATGATCTCGGCGAAGCCTTCGTCAAGCAGTACAAGTACAACGTGGATATGGCTCCCGATAGAGATGAATTGAGAGCCATGTCCCAGAAGGATAAAGAAACATTTAAGGAGTACGCCCAGAGGTGGCGAGAGGTGGCAGCACAGATCGTGCCTCCGCTAGAAGAGAAAGATATGACTAAGATCTTTTTGAAGACTTTAAGTTCTTTTTATTATGAGCGGATGATTGCTAGCGCTCCTTCTGACTTCACCGAGATGGTGAATATGGGGATGCATCTAGAAGAAGGGGTCCGTGAAAGACGGTTAACTAGAGAAGAAGGCTCTTCTGCCAAACGTTATAGGGCATTTGCAAAGAAGAAAGATGGAGAGGCACATGTTGTGATCTCCCATGAGAAACCAAGAAGACCCTTTGTGTGGAGGAAGACTGTGCGTCCCGCCAGTAACCAGCACTAGGTCACTCATATAGCACCTGTTTTCAGAGACAATCAACAATATCAGCAACATAGTAACAATCAGCAACCACATCCGCAATATCAGCAACAACAGCACCGACCGCAGCAGCAGGCCTACCAGCCTCGAAATAGTAATCAAACCAGCACGAGTTACGAGAGGAAAAGGGTCACCTTCGATCCTATTCCGATGACGTACGCAGAGTTATATCCCTCTTTGATAGAAAGGAAGCTGATTACTCTGAGAGACCCACCGGCTATACCTGCTAACCCCTAGTGGTGGTATAAGCATGAGTTACATTGTGTTTACCATTCTGGTGCTCCCGGCCACGACGTGGAGAATTATTACCCTTTGAAGACCAAGGTTCAAGACCTTGTGAGGTGTGGTATTCTATGTTTTGAGGACGTAGGCCCTAATGTGAAGAAGAACCCATTGCCCGAACATGGGAAATCTGTCAACATGGTCCAGGGTTGCCCTGGAAAATACAAGGTCAAGTATGTCAGTCATATTCGACAGTCTCTGGTCCAGAAGCATCGTTTGTTGTGTGACTACATTCATTATGAGCATGTCCATGATAGATGTCGAGTCTGCTCTGTTATCCGATTGGGTTGTTGCCAGGTGCGCAAGGATGTTCAAGAAATGCTGGACGAAGGAGTCATTGAGATCCTTCAAAACAGGAATGTTGATGAAAATGAGCCTGAGGTCAATGTGATCTCCCCAGTGTTCCGGATACCCGAGCCTGTTATCATCAAGTACAATGGTAGCAAGCAGAAGGCTTCTCCCGCTCTGATCATTAAGCCTGCTGGTCCTGTGCCTTACTCCTCTGAAAAGGCAGTTCCTTATCGCTACAACGACGTAGCAGTAGAGAATGGGAAAGAGGTGTCCTTTCCCTTTTCTTCTGTTGTGAATATTGCCGATGTTAGCGGTTTGACCCGTAGTGGTCGTACATTCTCAGCATCGCCGAAGCCTCAACTTAATGCTGATTTTGTTAAACGCCCGATTGGGAACGTTGTGAATTCTCCAAATCCGGCACTTGCTGTTAAGCCCTCCTCCGTACTGAAAACTCCTACTTCTGTTGGCCCGAGTGGCAATGAGAAAGAAGATTGTGATGAGATGCTGAGACTCATCAAGAAAAGCGAGTACAATGTTGTAGACCAACTTCTACAAACGCCATCCAAAATATATGTGTTATCCTTACTCTTAAATACAGAACCACACCGAGAGGCTCTGCAGAAGGTGTTGGATGTGGCATATGTGGATCACGATCTCACCTTGGAGCAATTCGATAGCATTGTTGCAAACATTACTGCTTGCAACAACCTGAGCTTTTGTGACTCTGATCTCTCTGAGGAGGGAAGAGACCACAACTTGGCTTTACACATATCTATGAATTGCAAAGACGATGCCATCTCCAATGTGCTGGTGGACACCGGGTCATCATTGAACGTATTTCCAAAGTCCACTCTCTCAAAACTATCATATCAAGGGCCTCCCATGAGGCAGAGTGGAGTAGTTGTGAAGGCTTTCGATGGGTCTCGCAAAACTGGGATTGGGGAAGTTGATCTCCCAATCAAGATCGGACCAAGTGATTTTCGGATTACCTTCCAGGTTATGGACATTCACCCATCGTATAGTTGTCTCTTAGGCAGACCATGGATTCACGAGGCAGGCGCCGTGACATCCACCCTACACCAGAAATTGAAATTCGTGAAAAACAAGAAGCTGGTGGTGGTAGGGGGAGAAAGGGCTCTCCTGGTTAGCCATTTGTCTTCCTTCTCTTATATAGATGTTGAGGTTGAAATCGGAACTCCTTTCCAAGCTTTATCTATAGCTAAGCCTATTGAGAAGAGAACTCCTTCATTTGCTTCCTACAAAGATGAAAAGTTGGCCATTGAGCGTGGTGCACCACTGGTTTAGGAAAAATGATTGAGTTAGAAGACAACGAGTCCCGGGTTGGCATAGGTTTTTCTTCTGGTACTTTCCACAAGCAAGGGTTATTCAAGAGTGGAGGTTTTATCCACACAGGTCAGAATGAAGAAGTTGTTGCTGTCTTGGAAGAAGATACAAAGGATTCTGGCAACTTCATCATCCCTGGTGGGGTTTGCAACAATTGGGTCGCTGTGGATATTCCAACAGTTGTCCATAAGTCAACGTAATAATCACTTTGCTTAAAAACCCTTCTCCTAGGCCAAAAGGAGGAGTGATGACATTGTTGGCGCATAAGTACAATGATATTTTCATTCAATAAATTCATGTTAAATGTTTGTTTTTCCCATTTATTTTCCCTTTTTGTTTTTGCATGAAATTGGTGATCACATAAAACCCTAAAAAATTGAATAAAATCAATTTTTTTCATCTGCATAATTATTTGCCTTGTTTGATTTCTAAAAGCTTTTCATATCCAAAATCATTATGCAGGTTGATCAAACCCATTGAACATAATGACCCAACACCATCTCCCAATTTTGAATCCCCTGTATTTGAGGCAAAGGAAGATGATGTTGAAGAGATTCCTGATGAGATCACCCGGTTACTTGAGCATGAAGAGAAGATCATCCAGCCGTATCTTGAGAATCTGGAAATAGTCAACTTGGGGTCTGAAGATTGTGTGCGAGAGGTAAAGATTGGGGCACTTCTGGAAGAATCTGTTAAGAAGGGGTTGATTGAATTGCTACGAGAATATGTTGACGTCTTTTCCTGGTCATATGAAGACATGCCTGGTCTAGATACTGATATTGTGCAACATTTCCTACCTTTAAAGCCTGAGTGCGTGCCTGTGAAGTAGAAGCTCAGAAGAACTCATCCTGATATGGCAGTGAAGATCAAAGAGGAAGTTCAGAAGCAAATTGATGCGGAGTTCCTGGTGACTTCTATATATCCTCAATGGGTGGCCAATATTGTGCCCGTGCCTAAGAAAGATGGAAAAGTCCGGATGTGTGTGGACTATAGAGACTTGAATAAAGCTAGTCCGAAAGATGATTTCCCTCTACCACATATGGATATGTTGGTAGATAGTACAGCTAAATTCAAAGTCTTCTCGTTTATGGTTGGATTTTCCGGATATAATCAGATTAAAATGGCACCCGAGGATATGGAGAAGACAACATTGATCACACCTTGGGGAACATTCTGTTATCGAGTGATGCCCTTCGGTTTGAAGAACGCCGGAGCCACGTATCAACGAGCTATGACTACCTTGTTTCATGATATGATGCACAAGGAGATTGAGGTATATGTTGACGATATGATTGCTAAGTCAAGAACGGAAGTTGAACATGTAGAGCATTTGTTGAAGCTTTTCCAGCGTTTGAGGAAATATAAGCTTCGTCTGAATCCCAACAAGTGTACATTTGAAGTTCGTTCTGGCAAGTTATTGGGCTTCATTGTTAGTGAAAGAGGTATTGAGGTTGATCCTGCAAAGGTCAAAGCAATAAAAGAGATGCCTGCGCCCAAAACTGAGAAGCAAGTCCGAGGTTTTCTTGGCCGCTTGAATTATATCTCCAGATTCATATCCCACATGACTGCCACATGTGCGCCTATATTCAAGCTCCTCCAGAAAGATCAGTCCCATGATTGGACCGAGGATTGCCAGAAAGCTTTCGACAGTATTAAAGAATATCTGTCTGAGCCTCCGATTCTGTCTCCGCCTGTAGAAGGAAGACCTTTGATCATGTTTCTGACTGTTCTTGAAGACTCGATGGGTTGTGTCCTTGGTCAGCAAGACGAATCAGGGAAGAAGGAGTATGCTATTTACTACCTGAGTAAGAAGTTCACTGATTGTGAGTCTCGATACTCATTGCTTGAAAAGACATGTTGTGCTTTGGCTTGGGCTGCTAAGCGCTTACGCCAGTATATGATAAATCATACGACTTGGTTGATATCCAGAATGGATCCAATCAAGTACATCTTCGAGAAGCCTGCTTTAACAGGGAGAATTGCCCGTTGGCAGATGTTGTTATCTGAGTATGATATTGAGTATCGATCTCAGAAGGCTATTAAAGGTAGTATCTTGGCTGACCATTTGGCACGTCAGCCTATTGAATATTATCAGTCAGTTCAGTATGACTTCCCGGATGAGGAAATTCTGTATTTGAAAGTGAAAGATTGCGATGAGCCAACACTTGATGAAGGGCCAGAGCCTGGTTCCAAATGGAGTATGGTGTTTGATGGCGCTGTAAATCAGTATGGAAATGGTATTGGGGCCGTGATTATTACTCCTCAGGGCGCGCATATTCCTTTTACAGCAAGGCTAACTTTCAAATGCACGAATAATATGGCTGAGTATGAGGCCTGTATTATGGGATTGGAGGAATGTATTGATCTAAGGATCAAGCATCTTGATGTATATGGTGATTCGGCCCTCGTTGTTAATCAGATTAAGGGTGAATGGGAAACGAATCAGCCTGGCCTCATTCCATACAGAGATTATGCGAGGAGGATTTCAACGTTCTTTACTGAGGTTGACTTCCATCATATTTCTCGAGATGAGAATCGGATGGCAGATGCTCTTGCTACACTTGCTTCCATGATTGTGGTGAAGTTGTGGAATGAAGTTCCCAATATTACCAAGATGCGCTTGGGTAGGCCAGCTCATGTGTTTGTGGTAGAGGAAGTAAAAGATGATAAACCATGGTATTATGATATCAAGTGTTTCCTTCAGAGCCATATTTACCCGCTTGGGGCATCAGTGAAAGATAGGAAGACTTTGAGGAGATTGTCAGGCAGTTTCTACCTCAATGGCGATGTGCTCTATAAAAGAAATTTTGACATGGTTTTGCTCAGATGCGTGGATAGACACGAAGCAGACCTGTTAATGACTGAGGTCCATGAGGGTTCATTTGGTACTCATTCCAATGGACATGCCATGGCTAGAAAGATGTTAAGAGCAGGCTACTATTGGCTGACAATGGAGTCTGACTGCTGCAAATATGTGAAGAAATGCCATAAGTGTCAGATTTATGCTGATAAGATTCATATTCCCCCGACACTTTTGAATGTGATTTCATCACCATGGCCTTTCTCCATGTGGGGAATTGACATGATTGGCATGATAGAGCCGAAAGCGTCCAATGGACACAGATTTATTCTCGTAGCAATTGATTACTTCACCAAGTGGGTTGAAGCGGCGTCGTATGCAAATGTGACCAGGCAGGTGGTCGTCAAGTTTATCAAGAATCAACTCATATGCCGATATGGTGTGCCAGATAAGATCATTACTGATAATGGATCTAACTTGAATAACAAAATGATGAAAGAGCTGTGTAGTGAATTCAAGATTGCACATCATAATTCTTCTCCGTACAGACCCAAGATGAATGGGGCGGTTGAAGCTGCTAATAAGAACATTAAGAAAATTATCCAGAAGATGGTTGTTACGTACAGAGATTGGCATGAGATGTTGCCATTCGCTTTGCATGGCTATCGTACATCTGTCCGCACTTCAACAGGGGCGACCCCTTTCTCTCTTATTTATGGCATGGAGGTTGTACTCCCAGTAGAGGTGGAGATCCGATCAATGAGAGTCTTGATGGAGGCCAAGTTGACTGATGCTGAATGGGTTCATAGTCGTTATGACCAGCTAAACTTGATTGAAGAGAAGAGATTGACTGCCATGTGCCACGGTCAGTTATATCAGCAAAGGATGAAGAAAGCTTTTGATAAGAAGGTCAAGCCACGTGTGTTCCGAGAAGGTGACCTTGTGCTTAAGAAAGTCTTATCTTTCGCACCTGATTCCAGGGGCAAGTGGACTCCAAACTATGAAGGTCCATATGTTATTAAGAGAGCCTTTTCAGGCGGTGCTTTGATACTTACAACTATGGATGGGGAGGATTTCACTCGTCCTGTGAATTCAGATGAAGTCAAGAAATGCTTCGCCTAAAAATAAGAACAGAATAGCTCGCTAAGTTGAAAACCCGAAAGGGCGGCTTAGGCAAAAATGAGCGTCTCGGTGGATTGAAAACCCGAAAGGGCGGTCCAGGCAAAAGTTAGAGACATGAAAAATGAATAATGGTATCCCGCTAGATTGAGTACCTCATCCTAGGGTAATCTAGGCAAAAATTAGGGATTTGGCAAGTAACTGCATCCTGACAAGACTTTGTTCTACAACTGTCGTCCATCAGAGATCCTTGCTCATTATCAGCCAAAGCTTCAAATACATCGGATTCATAATTGGTGGAGAAATGGTCATTATGTTCAATGTAGCCCTTTTCCAATATATATCACCAATTTCAAATTTGTAAAGATCTATGGAGTCTTGCCATTCACAGAATACCATTCTATCAAATAAACTTGAGCCTTTTATCCAATTATTGGCACTCTTATCTGTTTCTATTCAACAAATGTTTTGCATGTTTTGATTAAGAAAATATAATTGTTTTAAACGATCAAATTTTTTATAATTTGTTTTTAAACAAAGTGAACATTCACAATGACGAAAGGATACTTAGGAGATCCTCAGTGCTCTCCCAAGGGTGGTACGATCCCCAACAGGGTAAGATTTTTGTCCATATTCCTGGCATGATTGTATCTCATCCTTCCGGAACCCCTTGTGGTTTATCCTACCAAGTGGATTGCTTGTTCAGAATCACCTCTCTTCCCTTCAGCAGAGTAGCAATCTTTCTTCCTCAGCAGCTTGGATCTCTTTGGGCAAGAGCGGTATTTGGTGGTTGATCCCGATAAATCCTTTATCTCCTCGGATAGATTCCACAGTAGAGTTGTTGGTGTGGTGGACCTTGTCTGTGATAACTCTCGTCCCCAACTGGAATGAATGATGATTCATCCCCTGCAGAGTTCTTTGCTTCCTGGTATCTCTGATCCCCAGCAGATTGCATACTTCCCGGTGAACTTGGCTTTTTCTCTTGAGATGTAGTACCGGGTGGTTGATTCCTGGACCTGGTTGTGTTAGATATGCCTGTCTGTCAGCATACATCATACATAAACCACGCATATTCATGCATAATTATAACATTCAAATATTCATGTTGCATTCTTTGCCATATATCGTTGTTTGTTGTCTCCTTCTATTTGGTGATATATTTCCCCAAGCAGATGTGTGTGTCTGATCTCTCCATATAGAGTCAGCTCCATAAGCAGAAAGCGTCTATCCTTTCTTCCATATTCCCCACCGGGTTATATCCTCGTGGATGTTGATTGTTTTTGTTCCTTCCCAACACATATACTGGGATGGTTTTCCCCATTGAGTTATATCCTCACCGGGACAAGTCTTGATTTGGTGTGCCTATCTAGTTTGATCCTAGATCGGTCTCTTGAGACTCTTTTTCTGTTTCCCCGTGCTAAATGAATAATTGCTCAATAAGTAGTAATTATTATCCTCGGCGGAGTCTGTGGTTCTCTACCCTCATACCGGTAGTTGTAAACCCTATTTCTTCCCTTTTTGTAGAGTAACTATTTTTTCACATCTTTAATTGGTGACAGTTATCTTCATCCAATATTCGGTGATGATATCCCCTCATCTGCTTGGATAATTGCCCTGATTACGCAATTTATCCCCAGCGGGTCATCTCTCGTCTACCCTGTTGTTGTTTGTGACGTTTGTTCCTCTCCTAAATTGGTCATCATTATATACCCAGTTCGGTATCCCGATGCCTTTTCTTTTCGGTCGATTTATCCTTTATTAACCCAGTAACCGGTTGTGGATAATCGTCCATGCGAGTATATTATCTACGTTCTGACGGTAATAGATAGTATATCTCATGCACTCTCGGGTCTGAAGCCTTTTATTCTTCCCCAGTTGAGTAAGATTCGTATCCCCTTGGTGGAGTCGAATATCCATCCTGTAATCGAGTTTGCTTTTAGCCCTCTTTTGGATGATGAGTGTTTTGGGAATATTCCCCAATTCACGCCTTGGTTGGTCACCTATTATATGCCCAGTAATCGGTATCCCTGGTGTTCCTTCCTCTCTGCTCCCTATTATGACTTTTTGTCCCTTGTGGAGTCAGAATCCCTGAGTTGAAATATACCTTTTAGGTCTTCCTCAGATGATTTGGTTGATTGACATCTCTCACCCTTATACCGGTCTTGGATATTCATCTCTTCCTGAGCATGTTGTATCTCTCACCCTCATACCTGGCGTTCAGATCACATGTCTCTTTGAGCTTATTACCCAGTAACCGGTAATACCTCATCTCGCTGCTTCCCCAGGAGAGTCTCTTTAGACATCCCCAGCAAAGTCCCTTCGTGGATTGTTTTCATCCGGATTTTATCCGAAGTATCCGTTGTGGATAGTTTTTGTTGTATTGGCATATTCCCCAATACATGCATCTTCGAGTCAGCTTGAGTCTTTCCATTGGATCTTTTCCCTTTGGAATTTTGTTCCCCACGCTTTGAGTCGTGACCTGCTCGCATATTTTTATCCCTTTTCTATCCCCAAGAGAGTCCCCAGGGTCTTGGTCCCATGGAGTGAATTGCTCATATGGATTATCAGTGGCTTCTGATTTCTTTGCATTTGTGGACTTGATACCTACATTTGCATCATGAGGTCTCTTAGGGACCAAAATTCATCTCTTTGTTATTATTTAAGCCCATTCTACCCTGTCAAGACGAAGATTTTAACCTTCACTTCTCCGGCTAGAATGACCTTAAATAGGGGCATTTGTAAGACCCCATTTTTGACCCTAAGATCCCTCATGGCATCATAACATTTCATTTGCATTGCCTCAAGGATCTTTAGCATCTTGGTTCCCTTTTCCTTTGGGTGGGACTCCTTGTGATTGGTTTGAGATCACCAAGCATGCTTGAATTATACATCATTGTTTCTCTTACTTTTGTTTACTAACCAAAAGCACAAAAATGTGTCACTAACATCTTTTGTTTGAAGCTTGAGTATCATCCAAGACACTTTGTGGGTTCTATTTAGATTATCAGTCAATACAAGGGAATGGCTTGAGATACTTCCAACAGGTTCAAATGGGGTCTATTCGTCAGTCAAAACGTTAATCTTGAAGGAGCAAAAGTTTGTTCATGAGCTGTCATGCTCGCTAGGCGTGCAGAATGGGTCACCTAGCGAGTCCCAAGAAAAGCCACCAGAATCACCTACGCTCAGAGGAATTTCTTGAACTGTCATGCTCGCTAGGCGAAGCCCACGTGTTTAAAAATAATAATAATAATAATAATAATAATAATAATAATAATAATAAATAAATAAATAAATAAAATATAACAGAAAAATTTTAGACTTGGGCCTCTCTCATTTGAGCCCACAGGTCCACAAAAATCAGGTTATAAATTCAGAGTTTCAGTGAAACAAAAGGAAATTCTAATCCTATTACCCTGGCAGGGAAAAAGATAGTGAGAGAAGAGCTAACAGAGTTCAGAGCAACCTCCAGAGACTGAAGGGAACTCATCAGCAAAGAACCAATTCCCTCTCATATAAACCCTCAGATTGCTTTGCAAACCCAACCGGGAAATTCAATTTCATTCGATCTCTCCAGTCAGGTTTGCCTTATTCCCATTACTTTATGCTTTTAATTTGAATGCTCTGAATGTATGAGGTATTATGGGTGAATTTGATACCCTCTTGATGCATGTGTTTGACAAGAGGTTTAGGCCTCCTACCCTTGGTTGCTTTTTGTGAGCTTTTTGTGAATTTTAATGGCATGATTCATGTGGTTACGTTTTGATTTGGGGGCAACTCTTGATTACCCTATCTTGTTTCTCTAACCTGTTTGTTGAGTTTTCTTTTGTGAGGTCTCACATACTCTTGCAGGGATAGCTTGCTTGGTGTTCCAATTTATTTGTGGGGTACCACCTGGAGGTCTATTCCGATTACCTGTACTGACTCACTTTCTTTGATGGTGTTTAGCTTGGGAATATCAGGTTTTCTTACCTCGTAAATTGCTGTTGCTTCGGATCTTTATCCGCGTGGTAATTTATTTTTCTCGCATTTTACCGCTTTCTTAGGTTTCGCGGTTCCTTCATCTAGGACTGCCTTTTTGCATGAGCATCCCTAAACACCCCAAACTCATTGATTTTTCTTCTCCTAAGAATACGTTATCTCCTTCTACTACAGGCGAGTAAGTCTCCAAAGGTCGAGCATCCGGTAGATTGCGTAGTAATGTCGTTCACCCCAAAACACAACCCTTACCCCGTAGTTGGTCGAACTACGTTTTGCTCTGATTTTCATCCCAGATGAGATACGTAGGCATAAGACGCGATATCTTAGCGAGCACACTTCCCCTTAACCCATAGGTAGCCGAGCTACGAAGACTCTGATTCTCAGATTCAGATGAGATACGTATGTAGTGGATGCGACGTCCGTACGAGTCATTTTGTTTTGACCCTTCTTTTAGTAAGTAGTACATTAGATAAACATACACGCTTTTCTCATCCCTTCAATCATGTTTGCACAAAAATTCTTTTTAAAAAAAACAACAACCTTTGCAACAAATGTGAAAAGGGCTCCCTAGGAGTACCTAGGATGCTTTGGGTGCCTAATACCTTCCCATTGCATAACCAACCCCCTTACCCAGATCTCTGACATTTTTACTAGTTTTTGATTCGATAAAACTTTTAGGTTTTTGTTCGCTTTCTAACCATTCCTTTGGATAAATAGAAGTGCGGTGGCGACTCGACTTGTATGATTTACCTTGGATTTAGCCAATATCTCTAATGGTAACGAATACCCCGCTACACTTGGGAAGTGAACTCTCATCTGATACAGAAATGGAAGATCCATTTGAGTTCATCTGCAACATGATTATAGTGAAGACGTTATTTTGAACCTTTGCCTAATGCCATCTTTGAAGTCATTTGATACATGGGAAATCTTGAAAAAGATCATGGGGTTACTAAGCTTGGATGTGGCTATCTTTATTTGATGCCTCCCTCTTCAAATTTCTATTTATATATTGATTGTTGCTTGACTCTAAAGTCCAAGGGAAATTTGGGTTTCTATATGACATTCTTGTCTATTGGATTGCAGCCCATTGGTCAGATCTTTTAAAATATTAACTTTTAAATTTATGCTTAGGATTAATCTCTTCATCTCCTCCCCACTTCTTTAATTTCAAAATATCTCCCTATTTTAAAAATCTTCTTTGCTTGTATCTATTTTCTAAACTTTGATAATATTGCAAATTTGAAACCTTGGCCTTATGCCATTGCATTTTCAAACTTTTTTCTTAAGTCATCCTAATATGGCAGTGAAGATCAAAGAAGAAGTGCAAAAGTAGGTTGATGTCGGTTTCCTTGTTACTGCTGAGTATTCGCAGTTGGTGGCCAATATTGTGCCTGTTCCGAAGAAGGATGGAAAAGTCCGTATGTGCGTGGATTATAGAGATTTGAATAAAGACAATCCAAAACATGATTTTCTTCTACCACACATTGATATGTTGGTAGAAAATACATCTAAGTTCAAAGTCTTTTCGTTTATGGATGGATTTTCTGGATATAATCAGATCAAGATGGCACCCGAAGATATGGAGAAGACCATATTCATTACACCCTGGGGAACATTCTGTTATAGAGTGATGCCTTTTGGTCTAAAGAATGCTAGTGCAACTTACCAGAGAGCAATGACCACTCTTTTCCATGATATGATGCATAAAGAGATCGAAGTCTATGTTGATGACATGATTGCTAAATCTATGATGAAGAAGAGCATATTGAGCATTTGTTGAAACTATTCCAACGTTTGAGGAAGTACAAACTCCACTTGAATCCCAATAAATGTACTTTTGGAGTTCGTGCTAGTAAGTTGTTGGGCTTTATTGTCACCGAGAAAGATATTGAAGTCGATCATGCCAAGGTCAAAGCAATACAAGAGATGCTTATGCCTAAAACTAAGAAGCAAGTCAGAGGTTTTCTCGGCCGATTGAACTATATCTCAAGATTCATTTCACATATGACTGCCACATATGCGCCTATATTCAAGCTTCTTTGAAAAGATCAGTCATGCAATTGGATCGAAGACTTCCAGAAACCTTTTGACAGTATCAAAGAGTATCTGCTTGAGCCACCGATTCTGTCACCACCCGTTGAAGGAAGACCATTGATAATGTATTTGATTGTGCTTGATGAAAGTATGTGTTATGTTCTTGGTCAACAAGAAGAAACTGGAAAGAAAGAATATTTTATTTACTACCTGACTAAGAAGTTCACCGACTCTGAGACTTGGTATTCTATACTTGAAAAAACTTGTTGCGCATTGGCTTTGGCTGCTAAGCGTCTGCGTCAGTATATGTTGAATCATACCACTTGGTTGATATCCAAAATGGATCCAATCAAGTATATTTTTGAGAAACCTTCTTTAATTGGGAGGATTTCCCATTGGCAGATGTTGTTATCAGTGTATGATATTTAATACCGATCTCAAAAAGCAATTAAAGGTAGTGTCTTGGCTGACCATTTGGCACACCAACCTATTGAAGATTATCAGTCAGTGCATTATGATTTTCCTGGTTAAGATATTTTGTACCTAAAGATGAAAGGTTGTGATGAACCATTGCTTGAAGAAGGGCCAAAACCTGGTTCTCGTTGGGGCATGGTATTTGATGGAGTTGTTAATCAGTATGGTAATGGCATTGGGGCAGTGATTATTACTCCTCAAGGCACTCATTTACCATTTACAGCTAGATTGACTTTCAAGTGTACAAATAATATGGCTGAGTATGAAGCTTGCATTATGGGGCTTGAAGAGGCCATTGATCTCAGAATCAAGTATTTGGATGTCTATGGAGATTCAACTTTGGTTATGAATCAAATCAAAGATGAATAGGGCTGAATTTGACCAGCTGACAGAAGCTGAATGGTATCAGACCAAGTATGACCAGCTGAATTTGATCAAAGAGAAGAGGTTAACTGCCATATGTCATGGTCAGTTATTTCAGCAGATAATGAAGAAAGCTTTTGATAAGAAGGTCAGTTCTCGTGTATTCAAAGAAGGTGACCTTGTGCTCAAGAAGATTCTATCTTTCAAACCAGATTCTAGGGGAAAATGGACTCCTAATCATGAAGGCACATATATTGTTAAGAGAGCCTTTTCATGTGGTGGTTTGATTCTTACAATTATGGATGGTGAAGAGTTCACGTGTCTTATGAATAATCATGCAGTCAAGAAATACTTCACCTAAAAAGAAAAGAAGAGCTCGCTAAGTTGAAAACTCAAAAGGGCGGCTTAGGCAAAAATTAGTGTCTCGGTGGATTGAAAACCCGAAAGGGCGATCCAGGCAAAAGTTAGAGACACAAAACAGAAAAAATCATCCTGATAAATTGAATACCTTGGGGAAATTTATGCAAAAATTAGGGATTATGGCAAGTAACAGCAAGTTGTTGATCTCTAGTCTTGAAGACTTTCTTGAGCACAATGTTCGTTTCTGATTCATCTTCAGCCAAAGCCAAGAGCATAGTGGATATTGAAGGCGGTAGAAGGATTAGTGATCATTGTATTCAATGTAGCCATTTTCCATGTAAATGACCATTTTTCAACTTTTGTAAAGATCTATGGAGTCTTGTCATTTACAGACTACCATCCTATTAAATAAAGTTGGGCTTTTTATCCAATTGTTTCTACTCTTATTTATTCAGCTAAATAGAATTAAATTTTATTGTGATCATTTTGAAATTAAAGTTTTAAAATAAAAATCATGTTTTCTTAAATAATAAAAGCAATTACTTTTTAAGGATCAATCGATTTCATTTAAGGAATATCCACAGCAGTTCGAGAACAAGTAAGCCCTAAAAATGCGAAACATTGTTGGTTTACCCCAAGCAGTTGGTGTGATCTTTGTTTCTTCCCCAACAGCTTTGCAATCTCCAACCGAGTTTTGATGGATTCCCCAACTGAGTTCGTAATTGCCTCCCTCGAGTTGTAGGCGCATTACCGCAGCAGGTTGCATAGATTCAACAAATTTTGTTTCCCCTCAAGTCGCCAACGGAGTTATCTCTGACCCCTGTTAGCCCTAATTCTTAAGCAGTATTTTCAGTCCTCTGCAAGGTTGTCTCCCATTTGATATGGTATTGACCTAAAATTCCCCGCAGAGTCGATGGTGCAGATTTTTGGTAAACCTTTTCCTTTTCCCCAACCAGGGTTGAGCCTTCGAGATAGATGATTCATGTTCTTTTCTTTGCAATCCTTTCTCTCCAATAGATGCTTCCCTCCTGTGAGGATTGGATGAGTATTATATTGGTGATGCAGACCAGTGACATTTGTATCCTTTGTGATCGTTTTGTCAGCATAATCATCATATATACATATACACACATACATTCATAGATTTCATCATTGCATTAATAATGCACTTTGTGATTCATTGATCCTCTACTACGGTGGTATCTTTTCCCCCCCACACAGATTTGGTGTGTCTGTCCTCTTTCAATTGTAGAGTGTCAGCCCCTTAAGCAGAAAGAATTTAACCTTTCTCATCCCCCACTAAGTTATTTCCTCGTGGATGATCATTATTTTAGCTTCCTCCCCAGTTGATTATCTGGATGGAATCACTCCCCCTGAGTTATATCCTCATTTAGATGAGTCTTTGATTGACCGTTTCTTTCTAGATCTTACCTAGATGGATGCTTTTGGTCCCCTGAAAGTCTATTACCCAGTAACTGGTAATATTCTTCTCAATTTGCAAGTATTTCACTTCTGCCCCAGTATCCAGAAAAAGTGACCTTTTTCTCCCTAGCAGATCCGTTTTCACGTCTCCCATGAAGTTTATCCTTGATATGTTCATCTTAACCGATGACGGATATTCTTTCCGTTCTGGGTTTATCCTTGATATGTGCATCTTAACCGATGATGGATATTCTCATTTTGGTATTCTACCCAGTAAAAAGGTAGTTGTAATCCCTATTTTATTTCCCAAAAGGTTAATCCTTGATATGTTCATCCTAACTGGTGACAGATTTCCTCTTCTTTGCGGTCTTCTGCCCAAGAACCGGTATTTATAAATCATGCTTCCCTTTTGCAGAGTCTATCCTCGATATGTTCATCTTAACCGATGACGAACATTCTCTTTTAGGTATTCTATCCAGTAACTGATAGATGTAATTCCTATTTCTCCCCTTGGAGCTTATCCTTGATATGTTCATCTTAACCGATGACGAATATTTTCTCTCTGGTATTCTATCCAGTAGCCGATAGATATAATTCCTACTTTTTCCAGGCAGTTTATCCTTGATATGTTTACCCTAACCGGTAACGGATATTCTCCCTAATGTCCCCAAGTGAGTTTATCCTTGATATGTTCATCTTGATCGATGATGGATATTCTTCCCTTTGAGTCTATCCTTGATATGTTCACCTTAGGCGGTGACGGATATTCTCTTTCTTTGTAGTCTTCTGTCCAGTGATCGGTAGTTGTAAATCCTATTTGATTTCGTTCTTTCCTCAGTGAGTCATCCTTGATGTGTTTACCCTAACCGGTAACGGATGTCCTCTCTAACAGATTTTGTTATCTTCTTACCTAGTAACCGGTAGTGGATAATATGTTTCTGTTACTCCTGTGTTGAAGATCATTTCTTCCCCAGTTGAGTCTGAGTGCATCTTTCCTCAGTGAGATTGACATTCCCTGTTTGGTTCGAGTATTTCAGCTTTAATCTGATCTACCCGTCTCCCCTACAGATGTTCCTTTTATTCCCCGGCTGAGTCTTTCCATCGATTTACTTTCGTGGAATCCCTCGAGTTCCCCGGTTGTTTTAAAGTCGTAGTCTGGCATACGCATAACCTTTTATCCCCCAGAGTCTCTGTTTCCCCAGTGAGTTTTCCTCACATAACGCATTATACTCCCTTGGACTTTCGTTCTCTCTGGATTCTTTTCCTTTGTGGCAACATTTTCCCCATAGAGATTATTTTAACATTCATATCATATGCCTCATGAGGTCTCTTAGGGACCAAATTTTTTTTCTATATGTTGTTATTTAAGTCCATTCTACTGAGTCGATGCGAAGATTTTAACCTTCATCTCCTCAGATAGAACGTCCTTAAATAGGGGCAGATGTAAGACCCCAATTTTGACCCTAAGATCCCTCATGCTATCTCATCATATGCATTATCATTGGGATCACACCTTTGACATCCTCGTTACCCCTCATTCATTGGGTTTGCATTGGGAGAGATCGTAAGACCCCAATTTTATCTCTAAGATCCCTCATGGCATCATAGCATTGCATTGCATAGCCTCAAGGATCATTGAGCATCTTGGCTTCCTTTACCTTTGGGTGGGACCTCCTTGTGAGTGGTTTGAGATCACCAGGCATGCTTGTATTGTATATCATTGCTTTTATCATTTTGTTCACTAACCAAAAGCACAAAAATATGTCATTAACCTTTTTGTTTTGTAGCATCAAGCAAGCACAGGTCAAGCACTTCAAGAGCATCCTTTGTGAAAGAGCTGAGATAATTTCCTTGATATAAGGACCACATGATCATTATATTGAGCTTATATGAGCTAGGGTTTCATTTTGGAGCCATTTCATCAAGTGGTAAAGGCCCAAATTCAGTCATAAATTTCATGATCATCTGAAGACCAAGAAACCAACTGTGCAGTCAACTGAGGACTTTGAGGTTGGGGAGATGAATTTAAACACCTCATTCATGTTCAAATGAAGTATATTTGTCATTTCAAACATCTATCTTGAAGATTTTGAAGTCATGGCAAAAGTTTCCAAAAATGGAAAGTGACATGTAATTTCAAGTTTCCAAAAATGGCAAGTTTCTGGTCCATATTCAACTGGACTTTTCAACATCAAAGATGCTTCAAATGGATTTTTGGTGAACATGAAAGTTGTAGATATTTGTCTTCAATTTCCAAAAAGTCCTATTTCATGTTCATATGATGATTCGTTGAGAAGTTATGGCCAAATGATCACAAGGTGTGCATGGAAGTTCAAAGTGACATAACTTTTGATTCAAAACTCCAATTTGGTCCATTCTTTTTGCAAAATACTCCTCATGACCAATACTTCTCAAAACAAGCCTTGCCATACATGTGTCCATTTTGGAGGGAAATTGTATAATTCAAAATTGGCTTATGATGCAAGCAAAACAACCATTCCATGTTGATTATTGGTTGATTTTAAGTGGATTTGAAGCTCAGCATGGAAAAGATCACGTGTTCCATGGACATGTTGGTGCATTTGGCAATTTTGCAATTCACCTCACATTTCACTAATGATGATTAACCAAGGCCTAATTTGATTAGCATTGTGATTAGTGAACCATATAAATACCAAACCCTAATCTCATTTGCCAGAAGAACAGAATTTCATATCCAAATTTTCATTTTCCCTCCATTTTTCTCTCACTTCGAATTTCATTTTTCTTCACACAACTCTTCAAGATTCTTGTAGATTATTGATCCTAGTGCAATCCTGAGCAAGAATCAACCATTGGTTTGGACAATTGAGTTGGAATTCAAGTAGATCAAGAGCTTGAACATGGCGATGGAAGCTTGAAATTGAAGCAGATCCAGGTGTTTTCATCCAATTATTTTTGCACAAAGCTTCAAGGCAAGAGCATAGGATTGAATCTGGAGCTCTAGAGCACTTGAGATCATGAATTCATAAGACCTTCATCTCAAGTAAGTTGAAAATCGATCCTTTCATTTTGCTGTTTTAAGGCCATAGATTTGTAGATCTCACTTAGCTGAGCATGCTGATATGATTAGTTTTAAAAATGGATGAATATTGAACATGTGTGATGAAATTCAAGTTTAGATCTAGGAAATGTTTTTGCTCGATCTGGAAAATTCATGATGATTTAGGATGATTGAGTGTGATATTTGGATTCCTTGTTGAATGCTGGTTCGAATGATATACAATTTGTGAAATTCTGGAAAATTTGGTTGAATCTCCGCAGTGTGTGTGGCCGGAGAAGACGATTGGAGAATAGCTCTGCCGTCTGTAACTTTTTAGGGTTTGTGCCACCTGTTCTCCATGTAGGAGTTTGCGTAGCAGTTTGGTTGGCTGAGCTTCCATTGACCGTGCCATATGTGTGTTTGACTCGTTGATGTGTGCGTGCCAACACATTAATGAAACAATGCGTTTCATTTTGCCTTGCTGGATGCTGATTGTGTTGCTTGCGTGTGTTATTGATTGGCTCTTGTTTGTTTGACTCGCTTGCATGGGCATTTGACTGCTGAGTGTGATGTTGATTGTATTAGTGATGTTGTGCGTTTTAACATATGAATGTGGACCGCTGATTGCTTTTTCCGTGCTAAATCATGTGGCTGAGATTATTCTGAGTTTAATTCAAATATTTGTTTTCCCTCCATTTATTTTGTTTATCTCATTTCATTTGCTTGTTTTCAGAAAAATCATTAAAAATTGAAAAATGATCCAAATTAAGTCCATTTTTTTTTCATAGTCTTGTTTTAATGTCTAATTTTTTTTAATATTATTTTCATGAATTGTTGTGTGCTGGATTTTTATTTGTGATTTTTTGATTGGACATTGTTGTAAATTGATATGTTGTGTTCCATGCTTTGTGAAATGCTATGTGTTGATCCAACTGATCTGACTTTTTGCATGCTTGATCTTCACCTGTGATATGAATTTTTGAGCACTGGTTTGAATTTTTTCTCATATGCTATCATTGTCCTCTCTAACAGATTTTGTTATCTTCTTACCTAGTAACCGGTAGTGGATAATATGTTTCTGTTACTCCTGTATTGAAGATCATTTCTTCCCCAGTTGAGTCTGAGTGCATCTTTCCTCAGTGAGATTGACATTCCCTGTTTGGTTCGAGTATTTCAGCTTTAGTTTGATCTAACCGTTTCCCCTATAGATGTTCCTTTTATTCCCCGGCTGAGTCTTTCCATCGATTTATTTTCGTGGAATCCCTCGAGTTCCCCAGTTGTTTTAAAGTCGTAGTCTGGCATACGCATAACCTTTTATCCCCCAGAGTCTTTGTTTCCCCAGTGAGTTTTCCTCACATAACGCATTATACTCCCTTGGACTTTCGGTCTCTCCGGATTCTTTTCCTTTATGGAAACATTTTCCCCACAGAGATTATTTTAACATTCATATCATATGCCTCATGAGGTCTCTTAGGGACCAAAGTTTGTTTCTATATGTTGTTATTTAAGTCCATTCTACTGAGTCGATGCGAATATTTTAACATTCATCTCCTCAGATAGAACGTCCTGAAATAGGGGCAGATGTAAGACCCTAATTTTGACCCTAAGATCCCTCATGCTATCTCATCATATGCATTATCATTGGGATCACACCTTTGACATCCTCGTTACCCCTCATTCATTGGGTTTGCATTGGGAGAGATTGTAAGACCCCAATTTTGTCTCTAAGATCCCTCATGGCATCATAGCATTGCATTGCATAGCCTCAAGGATCATTGAGCATTTTGGCTTCCTTTACCTTTGGGTGGGACCTCCTTTTGAGTGGTTTGAGATAACCAGGCATGCTTGTATTGTATATCATTGCTTTTATCATTTTGTTCACTAACCAAAAGCACAAAAATATGTCATTAACCTTTTTGTTTTGTAGCATCAAGCAAGCACAGGTCAAGCACTTCAAGAGCATCCTTTGTGAAAGAGCTGAGATATTTTCCTTGATATAAGGACCACGTGATCATTATATTGAGCTTATATGATCTAGGGTTTCATTTTGGAGCCATTTCATCAAGTGGTAAAGGACCAAATTGAGTCATACATTTCATGATCATCTGAAGACCAAGAAACCAACTATGCAGTCAACTGAGGACTTTGAGGTTGGGGAGATGAATTTAAACACCTCATTCATGTTCAAATGAAGTATATTTGTCATTTCAAACATCTATCTTGAAGATTTTGAAGTCATGGCAAAAGTTTCCAAAAATGGAAAGTGACATGTAATTTCAAGTTTCCAAAAATGGCAAGTTTCTGGTCCATATTCAACTGGACTTTTCAACATCAAAGATGCTTCAAATGGATTTTTGGTGAACATGAAAGTTGTAGATCTTTGTCTCCAATTTCCAAAAAGTCCTATTTCATGTTCATATGATGATTGGTTGAGAAGTTATGGCCAAATGATCACAAGGTGTGCATGGAAGTTCAAAGTGACATAACTTTTGATTCAAAACTCCAATTTGGTCCATTCTTTCTGCAAAATACTCCTCATGACCAATACTTCTCAAAAAAAGCCTTGCCATGCATGAGAGAGGCTTGTATGCCCATTATTTCACATGTGTCCATTTTGGAGGGAAATTCAATAATTCAAAATTGGCTTATGATGCAAGCAAAACAACCATTCCATGTTGATTATTGGTTGATTTTAAGTGGATTTGAAGCTCAGCATGGAAAAGATCACGTGTTCCATGGACATGTTGGTGCATTTGGCAATTTTGCAATTCACCTCACATTTCACTAATGATGATTAACCAAGGCCTAATTTGATTAGCATTGCGATTAGTGAACCATATAAATACCAAACCCTAATCTCATTTGCCAGAAGAACAGAATTTCATATCCAAATTTTCATTTTCCCTCCATTTTTCTCTCACTTCGAATTTCATTTTTCTTCACACAACTCTTCAAGATTCTTGTAGATTATTGATCCTAGTGCAATCCTGAGCAGGAATGAACCATTGGTTTGGACAATTGAGCTGGAATTCAAGCAGATCAAGAGCTTGAACATGGCGATGGAAGCTTGAAATTGAAGCAGATCCAGGTGTTTTCATCTAATTATTTTCGCACAAAGCTTCAAGGCAAGAGCATAGGATTGGATCTGGAGCTCTAGAGCACTTGACATCATGAATTCATAAGACCTTCATCTCAAGTAAGTTGAAAATCGATCCTCTCATTTTGCTGTTTTAAGGCCATAGATTTGTAGATCTCACTTAGCTGAGCATGCTGATATGATTAGTTTTCAAAATGGATGAATATTGAACATGTGTGATGAAATTCATGTTTAGATCTAGGAAATGTTTTTGCTCGATCTGGAAAATTCATGATGATTTAGGATGATTGAGTGTGATATTTGGATTCCTTGTTGAATACTGGTTTGAATAATATACAATTTGTGGAATTCTGGAAAATTTGGTTGAATCTCCGTCGTGTGTGTGGCCGGAGAAGACGATTGGAGAATAGCTCCGCCGTCTGTAACTTTTTAGGGTTTGTGCCACCAGTTCTCCATGTAGGAGCCTGCGTAGCAGTTTGGTTGGCTGAGCTTCCATTGATCGTGCCATATGTGTGTTTGACTCGCTGATGTGTGCGTGCCAACACATTAATGAAACGATGCGTTTCATTTTGCCTTGCTGGATGCTGATTGTGTTGCTTGCGTGTGTTATTGATTGGCTCTTGTTCATTTGACTCGCTTGCATGGGCATTTGACTGCTGAGTGTGTTGTTGATTGTATTAGTGATGTTGTGCGTTTTAACATTTGAATGTGGACCGCTGATTGCTTTTTCCGTGCTAAATCATGTGGCTGAGATTATTCTGAGTTTAATTCAAATATTTGTTTTCCCTCCATTTATTTTGTTTATCTCATTTCATTTGCTTGTTTTTAGAAAAATCATTAAAAATTGAAAAATGATCCAAATTAAGTCCATTTTTTTTTCATAGTCTTGTTTTAATGTCTAATTTTTTTTTATATTATTTTCATGAATTATTGTGTGCTGGATTTTTATTTGTGATTTTATGAGTGGACATTTTGTTAAATTGATATGTTGTGTTCCACGCTTTGTGAAATGCTATGTGTTTATCCAACTGATCTGAATTTTTGCATGCTTGATCTTCACCTGTGATATGTATTTTTGAGCACTGGTTTGAATTTTTTCTCATATGCTATCATTGTCCTCTCTAACAGATTTTGTTATCTTCTTACCTAGTAACCGGTAATGGATAATATGTTTCTGTTACTCCTGTATTGAAGATCATTTCTTCCCCAGTTGAGTCTGAGTGCATATTTCCTCAGTGAGATTGACATTCCCTGTTTGGTTCGAGTATTTCAGCTTTAATCTGATCTACCCGTTTCCCCTACAGATGTTCCTTTTATTCCCCGGCTGAGTCTTTCCATCGATTTATTTTCGTGGAATCCCTCGAGTTCCCCAGTTGTTTTAAAGTTGTAGTCTGGAATACGCATAACCTTTTATCCCCCAGAGTCTCTGTTTCCTCAATGAGTTTTCCTCACATAACACATTATACTCCCTTGGACTTTCGGTCTCTCCGGATTCTTTTCCTTTGTGGCAACATTTTACCATAGAGATTATTTTAACATTCATATCATATGCCTCATGAGGTCTCTTAGGGACCAAAGTTTGTTTCTATATGTTGTTATTTAAGTCCATTCTACTGAGTCGATGCGAAGATTTTAACATTCATCTCCACAGATAGAACGTCCTGAAATAGGGGCAGATGTAAGACCCTAATTTTGACCCTAAGATCCCTCATGCTATCTCATCATATGCATTATCATTGGGATCACACATTTGACATCCTCGTTACCCCTCATTCATTGGGTTTGCATTGGGAGAGATTGTAAGACCCCAATTTTGTCTCTAAGATCCCTCATGGCATCATAGCATTGCATTGCATTGCCTCAAGGATCATTGAGCATTTTGGCTTCCTTTACCTTTGGGTGGGACCTCCTTGTGAGTGGTTTGAGATCACCAGGCATGCTTGTATTGTATATCATTGCTTTTATCATTTTGTTCACTAACCAAAAGCACAAAAATATGTCATTAACCTTTTTGTTTTGTAGCATCAAGCAAGCACAAGTCAAGCACTTCAAGAGCATCCTTTGTGAAAGAGCTGAGATATTTTCCTTGATATAAGGACCACATGATCATTATATTTAGCTTACATGAGCTAGGGTTTCATTTTGGAGCCATTTCATCAAGTGGTAAAGGCCCAAATTCAGTCATACATTTCATGATCATCTGAAGACCAAGAAACCAACTGTGCAGTCAACTGAGGACTTTGAGGTTGGGGAGATGAATTTAAACACCTCATTCATGTTCAAATGAAGTATATTTGTCATTTCAAACATCTATCTTGAAGATTTAGAAGTCATGGCAAAAGTTTCCAAAAATGGAAAGTGACATGTAATTTCAAGTTTCCAAAAATGGCAAGTTTCTGGTCCATATTCAACTTGACTTTTCAACATCAAAGATGCTTCAAATGGATTTTTGGTGAACATGAAAGTTGTAGATCTTTGTATCCAATTTCCAAAAAGTCCTATTTCATGTTCATATTATGATTGGTTGAGAAGTTATGGCCAAATGATCACAAGGTGTGCATGGAAGTTCAAAGTGACATAACTTTTGATTCAAAACTCCAATTTGGTCCATTCTTTTTGCAAAATACTCCTAATGACCAATACTTCTCAAAACAATCCTTGCCATGCATGAGAGAGGCTTGTATGCCCATTATTTCACATGTGTCCATTTTGGAGGGAAATTCTATAATTCAAAATTGGCTTATGATGCAAACAAAACCACCATTCCATGTTGATTATTGGTTGATTTTAAGTGGATTTGAAGCTCAGCATGGAAAAGATCACGTGTTCCATGGACATGTTGGTGCATTTGGCAATTTTGCAATTCACCTCACATTTCACTAATGATGATTAACCAAGGCCTAATTTGATTAGCATTGTGATTAGTGAACCATATAAATACCAAACCCTAATCTCATTTGCCAGAAGAACAGAATTTCATATCCAAATTTTCATTTTCCCTCCATTTTTCTCTCACTTCGAATTTCATTTTTCTTCACACAACTCTTCAAGATTCTTGTAGATTATTGATCCTAGTGCAATCCTGAGCAAGAATGAACCATTGGTTTGGACAATTGAGCTGGAATTCAAGCAGATCAAGAGCTTGAACATGGCGATGGAAGCTTGAAATTGAAGCAGATCCAGGTGTTTTCATCCAATTATTTTCGCACAAAGCTTCAAGGCAAGAGCATAGGATTGGATCTGGAGCTCTAGAGCACTTGAGATCATGAATTCATAAGACCTTCATCTCAAGTAAGTTGAAAATCGATCCTCTCATTTTGCTGTTTTAAGGCCATAGATTTGTAGATCTCACTTAGCTGAGCATGCTGATATGATTAGTTTAAAAATGGATGAATATTGAACATGTGTGATGAAATTCAAGTTTAGATCTAGGAAATGTTTTTGCTCGATCTGGAAAATTCATGATGATTTAGGATGATTCAGTGTGATATTTGGATTCCTTGTTGAATGCTGGTTCGAATGATATACAATTTGTGGAATTCTAGAAAATTTGGTTGAATCTCCGCCGTGTGTGTGGCCGGAGAAGACGATTGGAGAATAGCTCTGCCGTCTGTAACTTTTTAGGGTTTGTGCCACCTGTTCTCCATGTAGGAGCCTGCGTAGCAGTTTGGTTGGCTGAGCTTCCATTGATCGTGCCATATGTGTGTTTGACTCGCTGATGTGTGCGTGCCAACACATTAATGAAACGATGCGTTTCATTTTGCCTTGCTGGATGCTGATTGTGTTGCTTGCGTGTGTTATTGATTGGCTCTTGTTCGTTTGACTCGCTTGCATGGGCATTTGACTGCTGAGTGTGTTGTTGATTGTATTAGTGATGTTGTGCGTTTTAACATTTGAATGTGGACCGCTGATTGCTTTTTCCGTGCTAAATCATGTGGCTGAGATTATTCTGAGTTTAATTCAAATATTTGTTTTCCCTCCATTTATTTTGTTTATCTCATTTCATTTGCTTGTTTTTAGAAAAATCATTAAAAATTGAAAAATGATCCAAATTAAGTCCATTTTTTTTTCATAGTCTTGTTTTAATGTCTAATTTTTTTTTATATTATTTTCATGAATTGTTGTGTGCTGGATTTTTATTTGTGATTTTTTGATTGGACATTGTGTTAAATTGATATGTTGTGTTCCATGCTTTGTGAAATGCTATGTGTTTATCCAACTGATCTGAATTTTTGCATGCTTGATCTTCACCTGTGATATGAATTTTTGAGCACTGGTTTGAATTTTTTCTCATATGCTATCATTGTCCTCTCTAACAGATTTTGTTACCTTCTTACCTAGTAACTGGTAGTGGATAATATGTTTCTGTTACTCCTGTATTGAAGATCATTTCTTCCCCAGTTGAGTCTGAGTGCATCTTTCCTCAGTGAGATTGACATTCCCTGTTTGGTTCGAGTATTTCAGCTTTAATCTGATCTACCCGTTTCCCCTACAGATGTTCCTTTTATCCCCGGCTGAGTCTTTCCATCGATTTATTTTCGTGGAATCCCTCGAGTTCCCCAGTTGTTTTAAAGTCGTAGTCTGGCATACGCATAACCTTTTATCCCCCAGAGTCTCTGTTTCCCCAATGAGTTTTCCTCACATAACGCATTATACTCCCTTGGACTTTCGGTCTCTCCGGATTCTTTTCCTTTGTGGCAACATTTTCCCCACAAAGATTATTTTAACATTCATATCATATGCCTCATGAGGTCTCTTAGGGACCAAAGTTTGTTTCTATATGTTGTTATTTAAGTCCATTCTACTGAGTCGATGCGAAGATTTTAACATTCATCTCCTCAGATAGAACGTCCTGAAATAGGGGCAGATGTAAGACCCTAATTTTGACCCTAAGATCCCTCATGCTATCTCATCATATGCATTATCATTGGGATCACACCTTTGACATCCTCGTTACCCCTCATTCATTGGGTTTGCATTGGGAGAGATTGTAAGACCCCAATTTTGTCTCTAAGATCCCTCATGGCATCATAGCATTGCATTGCATAGCCTCAAGGATCATTGAGCATTTTGGCTTCCTTTACCTTTGGGTGGGACCTCCTTGTGAGTGGTTTGAGATCACCAGGCATGCTTGTATTGTATATCATTGCTTTTATCATTTTGTTCACTAACCAAAAGCACAAAAATATGTCATTAACCTTTTTGTTTTGTAGCATCAAGCAAGCACAGGTCAAGCACTTCAAGAGCATCCTTTGTGAAAGAGCTGAGATATTTTCCTTGATATAAGGACCACATGATCATTATATTGAGCTTACATGAGCTAGGGTTTCATTTTGGAGCCATTTCATCAAGTGGTAAAGGCCCAAATTCAGTCATACATTTCATGATCATCTGAAGACCAAGAAACCAACTGTGCAGTCAACTGAGGACTTTGAGGTTGGGGAGATGAATTTAAACACCTCATTCATGTTCAAATGAAGTATATTTGTCATTTCAAACATCTATCTTGAAGATTTTGAAGTCATGGCAAAAGTTTCCAAAAATGGAAAGTGACATGTAATTTCAAGTTTCCAAAAATGGCAAGTTTCTGGTCCATATTCAACTTGACTTTTCAACATCAAAGATGCTTCAAATGAATTTTTTGTGAACATGAAAGTTGTAGATCTTTGTCTCCAATTTCCAAAAAGTCCTATTTCATGTTCATATGATGATTGGTTGAGAAGTTATGGCCAAATGATCACAAGGTGTGCATGGAAGTTCAAAGTGACATAACTTTTGATTCAAAACTCCAATTTGGTCCATTCTTTTTGCAAAATACTCCTAATGACCAATACTTCTCAAAACAATCCTTGCCATGCATGAGAGAGGCTTGTATGCCCATTATTTCACATGTGTCCATTTTGGAGGGAAATTCTATAATTCAAAATTGGCTTATGATGCAAACAAAACCACCATTCCATGTTGATTATTGGTTGATTTTAAGTGGATTTGAAGCTCAGCATGGAAAAGATCACGTGTTCCATGGACATGTTGGTGCATTTGGCAATTTTGCAATTCACCTCACATTTCACTAATGATGATTAACCAAGGCCTAATTTGATTAGCATTGTGATTAGTGAACCATATAAATACCAAACCCTAATCTCATTTGCCAGAAGAACAGAATTTCATATCCAAATTTTCATTTTCCCTCCATTTTTCTCTCACTTCGAATTTCATTTTTCTTCACACAACTCTTCAAGATTCTTGTAGATTATTGATCCTAGTGCAATCCTGAGCAAGAATGAACCATTGGTTTGGACAATTGAGCTGGAATTCAAGCAGATCAAGAGCTTGAACATGGCGATGGAAGCTTGAAATTGAAGCAGATCCAGGTGTTTTCATCCAATTATTTTCGCACAAAGCTTCAAGGCAAGAGCATAGGATTGGATCTGGAGCTCTAGAGCACTTGAGATCATGAATTCATAAGACCTTCATCTCAAGTAAGTTGAAAATCGATCCTCTCATTTTGCTGTTTTAAGGCCATAGATTTGTAGATCTCACTTAGCTGAGCATGCTGATATGATTAGTTTTAAAAATGGATGAATATTGAACATGTGTGATGAAATTCATGTTTAGATCTAGGAAATGTTTTTGCTCGATCTGGAAAATTCATGATGATTTAGGATGATTCAGTGTGATATTTGGATTCCTTGTTGAATGCTGGTTCGAATGATATACAATTTGTGGAATTCTAGAAAATTTGGTTGAATCTCCGCCGTGTGTGTGGCCGGAGAAGACGATTGGAGAATAGCTCTGCCGTCTGTAACTTTTTAGGGTTTGTGCCACCTGTTCTCCATGTAGGAGCCTGCGTAGCAGTTTGGTTGGCTGAGCTTCCATTGATCGTGCCATATGTGTGTTTGACTCGCTGATGTGTGCGTGCCAACACATTAATGAAACGATGCGTTTCATTTTGCCTTGCTGGATGCTGATTGTGTTGCTTGCGTGTGTTATTGATTGGCTCTTGTTCGTTTGACTCGCTTGCATGGGCATTTGACTGCTGAGTGTGTTGTTGATTGTATTAGTGATGTTGTGCGTTTTAACATTTGAATGTGGACCGCTGATTGCTTTTTCCGTGCTAAATCATGTGGCTGAGATTATTCTGAGTTTAATTCAAATATTTGTTTTCCCTCCATTTATTTTGTTTATCTCATTTCATTTGCTTGTTTTTAGAAAAATCATTAAAAATTGAAAAATGATCCAAATTAAGTCCATTTTTTTTTCATAGTCTTGTTTTAATGTCTAATTTTTTTTATATTATTTTCATGAATTGTTGTGTGCTGGATTTTTATTTGTGATTTTTTGATTGAACATTGTGTTAAATTGATATGTTGTGTTCCATGCTTTGTGAAATGCTATGTGTTGATCCAACTGATCTGAATTTTTGCATGCTTGATCTTCACCTGTGATATGAATTTTTGAGCACTGGTTTGAATTTTTTCTCATATGCTATCATTGTCCTCTCTAACAGATTTTGTTATCTTCTTACCTAGTAACCGGTAGTGGATAATATGTTTCTGTTACTCCTGTATTGAAGATCATTTCTTCCCCAGTTGAGTCTGAGTGCATCTTTCCTCAGTGAGATTGACATTCCCTGTTTGGTTCGAGTATTTCAGCTTTAATCTGATCTACCCGTTTCCCCTACAGATGTTCCTTTTATTCCCCGGCTGAGTCTTTCCATCGATTTATTTTCATGGAATCCCTCGAGTTCCCCAATTGTTTTAAAGTCGTAGTCTGGCATACGCATAACCTTTTATCCCCCAGAGTCTCTGTTTCCCCAATGAGTTTTCCTCACATAACGCATTATACTCCCTTGGACTTTCGGTCTCTCCGGATTCTTTTCCTTTGTGGCAACATTTTCCCCACAGAGATTATTTTAACATTCATATCATATGCCTCATGAGGTCTCTTAGGGACCAAAGTTTGTTTCTATATGTTGTTATTTAAGTCCATTCTACTGAGTCGATGCGAAGATTTTAACATTCATCTCCTCAGATAGAACGTCCTGAAATAGGGGCAGATGTAAGACCCTAATTTTGACCCTAAGATCCCTCATGCTATCTCATCATATGCATTATCATTGGGATCACACCTTTGACATCCTCGTTACCCCTCATTCATTGGGTTTGCATTGGGAGAGATTGTAAGACCCCAATTTTGTCTCTAAGATCCCTCATGGCATCATAGCATTGCATTGCATAGCCTCAAGGATCATTGAGAATTTTGGCTTCCTTTACCTTTGGGTGGGACCTCCTTGTGAGTGGTTTGAGATCACCAGGCATGCTTGTATTGTATATCATTGCTTTTATCATTTTGTTCACTAACCAAAAGCACAAAAATATGTCATTAACCTTTTTGTTTTGTAGCATCAAGCAAGCACAGGTCAAGCACTTCAAGAGCATCCTTTGTGAAAGAGCTGAGATATTTTCCTTGATATAAGGACCACATGATCATTATATTGAGCTTACATGAGCTAGGGTTTCATTTTGGAGCCATTTCATCAAGTGGTAAAGGCCCAAATTCAGTCATACATTTCATGATCATCTGAAGACCAAGAAACCAACTGTGCAGTCAACTGAGGACTTTGAGGTTGGGGAGATGAATTTAAACACCTCATTCATGTTCAAATGAAGTATATTTGTCATTTCAAACATCTATCTTGAAGATTTTGAAGTCATGGCAAAAGTTTCCAAAAATGGAAAGTGACATGTAATTTCAAGTTTCCAAAAATGGCAAGTTTCAGGTCCATATTCAACTTGACTTTTCAACATCAAAGATGCTTCAAATGAATTTTTTGTGAACATGAAAGTTGTAGATCTTTGTCTCCAATTTCCAAAAAGTCCTATTTCATGTTCATATGATGATTGGTTGAGAAGTTATGGCCAAATGATCACAAGGTGTGCATGGAAGTTCAAAGTGACATAACTTTTGATTCAAAACTCCAATTTGGTCCATTCTTTTTGCAAAATACTCCTAATGACCAATACTTCTCAAAACAATCCTTGCCATGCATGAGAGAGGCTTGTATGCCCATTATTTCACATGTGTCCATTTTGGAGGGAAATTCTATAATTCAAAATTGGCTTATGATGCAAACAAAACAACCATTCCATGTTGATTATTGGTTGATTTTAAGTGGATTTGAAGCTCAGCATGGAAAAGATCACGTGTTCCATGGACATGTTGGTGCATTTGGCAATTTTGCAATTCACCTCACATTTCACTAATGATGATTAACCAAGGCCTAATTTGATTAGCATTGTGATTAGTGAACCATATAAATACCAAACCCTAATCTCATTTGCCAGAAGAACAGAATTTCATATCCAAATTTTCATTTTCCCTCCATTTTTCTCTCACTTCGAATTTCATTTTTCTTCACACAACTCTTCAAGATTCTTGTAGATTATTGATCCTAGTGCAATCCTGAGCAAGAATGAACCATTGGTTTGGACAATTGAGCTGGAATTCAAGCAGATCAAGAGCTTGAACATGGCGATGGAAGCTTGAAATTGAAGCAGATCCAGGTGTTTTCATCCAATTATTTTCGCACAAAGCTTCAAGGCAAGAGCATAGGATTGGATCTGGAGCTCTAGAGCACTTGAGATCATGAATTCATAAGACCTTCATCTCAAGTAAGTTGAAAATCGATCCTCTCATTTTGCTGTTTTAAGGCCATAGATTTGTAGATCTCACTTAGCTGAGCATGCTGATATGATTAGTTTTAAAAATGGATGAATATTGAACATGTGTGATGAAATTCAAGTTTAGATCTAGGAAATGTTTTTGCTCGATCTGGAAAATTCATGATGATTTAGGATGATTGAGTGTGATATTTGGATTCCTTGTTGAATGCTGGTTCGAATGATATACAATTTGTGGAATTCTGGAAAATTTGGTTGAATCTCCGCCGTGTGTGTGGCCGGAGAAGACGATTGGAGAATAGCTCTGCCGTCTGTAACTTTTTAGGGTTTGTGCCACCTGTTCTCCATGTAGGAGCCTGCGTAGCAGTTTGGTTGGCTGAGCTTCCATTGACCGTGCCATATGTGTGTTTGACTCGCTGATGTGTGCGTGCCAACACATTAATGAAACGATGCGTTTCATTTTGCCTTGCTGGATGCTGATTGTGTTGCTTGCGTGTGTTATTGATTGGCTCTTGTTCGTTTGACTCGCTTGCATGGGCATTTGACTGCTGAGTGTTTGTTGATTGTATTAGTGATGTTGTGCGTTTTAACATTTGAATGTGGACCGCTGATTGCTTTTTCCGTGCTAAATCATGTGGCTGAGATTATTCTGAGTTTAATTCAAATATTTGTTTTCCCTCCATTTATTTTGTTTATCTCATTTCATTTGCTTGTTTTTAGAAAAATCATTAAAAATTGAAAAATGATCCAAATTAAGTCCATTTTTTTTCATAGTCTTGTTTTAATGTCTAATTTTTTTTTATATTATTTTCATGAATTGTTGTGTGCTGGATTTTTATTTGTGATTTTTTGATTGGACATTGTGTTAAATTGATATGTTGTGTTCCATGCTTTGTGAAATGCTATGTGTTGATCCAACTGATCTGAATTTTTGCATGCTTGATCTTCACCTGTGATATGAATTTTTGAGCACTGGTTTGAATTTTTTCTCATATGCTATCATTGTCCTCTCTAACAGATTTTGTTATCTTCTTACCTAGTAACCGGTAGTGGATAATATGTTTCTGTTACTCCTGTATTGAAGATCATTTCTTCCCCAGTTGAGTCTGAGTGCATCTTTCCTCAGTGAGATTGACATTCCCTGTTTGGTTCGAGTATTTCAGCTTTAATCTGATCTACCCGTTTCCCCTACAGATGTTCCTTTTATTCCCCGGCTGAGTCTTTCCATCGATTTATTTTCGTGGAATCCCTTGAGTTCCCCAGTTGTTTTAAAGTCGTAGTCTGGCATACGCATAACCTTTTATCCCCCAGAGTCTCTGTTTCCCCAATGAGTTTTCCTCACATAACGCATTATACTCCCTTGGACTTTCGGTCTCTCCGGATTCTTTTCCTTTGTGGCAACATTTTCCCCACAGAGATTATTTTAACATTCATATCATATGCCTCATGAGGTCTCTTAGGGACCAAAGTTTGTTTCTATATGTTGTTATTTAAGTCCATTCTACTGAGTCGATGCGAAGATTTTAACATTCATCTCCTCAGATAGAACGTCCTGAAATAGGGGCAGATGTAAGACCCTAATTTTGACCCTAAGATCCCTCATGCTATCTCATCATATGCATTATCATTGGGATCACACCTTTGACATCCTCGTTACCCCTCATTCATTGGGTTTGCATTGGGAGAGATTGTAAGACCCCAATTTTGTCTCTAAGATCCCTCATGGCATCATAGCATTGCATTGCATAGCCTCAAGGATCATTGAGAATTTTGGCTTCCTTTACCTTTGGGTGGGACCTCCTTGTGAGTGGTTTGAGATCACCAGGCATGCTTGTATTGTATATCATTGCTTTTATCATTTTGTTCACTAACCAAAAGCACAAAAATATGTCATTAACCTTTTTGTTTTGTAGCATCAAGCAAGCACAGGTCAAGCACTTCAAGAGCATCCTTTGTGAAAGAGCTGAGATATTTTCCTTGATATAAGGACCACATGATCATTATATTGAGCTTACATGAGCTAGGGTTTCATTTTGGAGCCATTTCATCAAGTGGTAAAGGCCCAAATTCAGTCATACATTTCATGATCATCTGAAGACCAAGAAACCAACTGTGCAGTCAACTGAGGACTTTGAGGTTGGGGAGATGAATTTAAACACCTCATTCATGTTCAAATGAAGTATATTTGTCATTTCAAACATCTATCTTGAAGATTTTGAAGTCATGGCAAAAGTTTCCAAAAATGGAAAGTGACATGTAATTTCAAGTTTCCAAAAATGGCAAGTTTCTGGTCCATATTCAACTTGACTTTTCAACATCAAAGATGCTTCAAATGGATTTTTGGTGAACATGAAAGTTGTAGATCTTTGTCTCCAATTTCCAAAAAGTCCTATTTCATGTTCATATGATGATTGGTTGAGAAGTTATGGCCAAATGATCACAAGGTGTGCATGGAAGTTCAAAGTGACATAACTTTTGATTCAAAACTCCAATTTGGTCCATTCTTTTTGCAAAATACTCCTCATGACCAATACTTCTCAAAACAAGCCTTGCCATGCATGAGAGAGGCTTGTATGCCCATTATTTCACATGTGTCCATTTTGGAGGGAAATTCTATAATTCAAAATTGGCTTATGATGCAAGCAAAACAACCATTCCATGTTGATTATTGGTTGATTTTAAGTGGATTTGAAGCTCAGCATGGAAAAGATCACGTGTTCCATGGACATGTTGGTGCATTTGGCAATTTTGCAATTCACCTCACATTTCACTAATGATGATTAACCAAGGCCTAATTTGATTAGCATTGTGATTAGTGAACCATATAAATACCAAACCCTAATCTCATTTGCCAGAAGAACAGAATTTCATATCCAAATTTTCATTTTCCCTCCATTTTTCTCTCACTTCGAATTTCATTTTTCTTCACACAACTCTTCAAGATTCTTGTAGATTATTGATCCTAGTGCAATCCTGAGCAAGAATGAACCATTGGTTTGGACAATTGAGCTGGAATTCAAGCAGATCAAGAGCTTGAACATGGCGATGGAAGCTTGAAATTGAAGCAGATCCAGGTGTTTTCATCCAATTATTTTCGCACAAAGCTTCAAGGCAAGAGCATAGGATTGGATCTGGAGCTCTAGAGCACTTGAGATCATGAATTCATAAGACCTTCATCTCAAGTAAGTTGAAAATCGATCCTCTCATTTTGCTGTTTTAAGGCCATAGATTTGTAGATCTCACTTAGCTGAGCATGCTGATATGATTAGTTTTAAATATGGATGAATATTGAACATGTGTGATGAAATTCAAGTTTAGATCTAGGAAATGTTTTTGCTCGATTTGGAAAATTCATGATGATTTAGGATGATTGAGTGTGATATTTGGATTCCTTGTTGAATGCTGGTTCGAATGATATACAATTTGTGGAATTCTGGAAAATTTGGTTGAATCTCCGCCGTGTGTGTGGCCGGAGAAGACGATTGGAGAATAGCTCCGCCGTCTGTAACTTTTTAGGGTTTGTGCCACCTGTTCTCCATGTAGGAGCCTGCGTAGCAGTTTGGTTGGCTGAGCTTCCATTGACCGTGCCATATGTGTGTTTGACTCGCTGATGTGTGCGTGCCAACACATTAATGAAACGATGCGTTTCATTTTGCCTTGCTGGATGTTGATTGTGTTGCTTGCTTGTGTTATTGATTGGCTCTTGTTCGTTTGACTCGCTTGCGTGGGCATTTGACTGCTGAGTGTTTTGTTGATTGTATTAGTGATGTTGTGCGTTTTAACATTTGAATGTGGACCGCTGATTGCTCTTTCCGTGCTAAATCATGTGGCTGAGATTAATCTGAGTTTAATTCAAATATTTGCTTTCCCTCCATTTATTTTGTTTATCTCATTTCATTTGCTTGTTTTTAGAAAAATCATTAAAAATTGAAAAATGATCCAAATTAAGTCCATTTTTTTTCATAGTCTTGTTTTAATGTCTAATTTTTTTTTATATTATTTTCATCAATTGTTGTGTGTAGGATTTTTATTTGTGATTTTTTGATTGGACATTGTGTTAAATTGATATGTTGTGTTCCATGCTTTGTGAAATGCTATGTGTTGATCCAACTGATCTGAATTTTTGCATGCTTGATCTTCACCTGTGATATGAATTTTTGAGCACTGGTTTGAATTTTTTCTCATATGCTATCATTGTCCTCTCTAACAGATTTTGTTATCTTCTTACCTAGTAACCGGTAGTGGATAATATGTTTCTGTTACTCCTGTATTGAAGATCATTTCTTCCCCAGTTGAGTCTGAGTGCATCTTTCCTCAGTGAGATTGACATTCCCTGTTTGGTTCGAGTATTTCAGCTTTAATCTGATCTACCCGTTTCCCCTACAGATGTTCCTTTTATTCCCCGGCTGAGTCTTTCCATCGATTTATTTTCGTGGAATCCCTTGAGTTCCCCAGTTGTTTTAAAGTCGTAGTCTGGCATACGCATAACCTTTTATCCCCCAGAGTCTCTGTTTCCCCAATGAGTTTTCCTCACATAACGCATTATACTCCCTTGGACTTTCGGTCTCTCCGGATTCTTTTCCTTTGTGGCAACATTTTCCCCACAGAGATTATTTTAACATTCATATCATATGCCTCATGAGGTCTCTTAGGGACCAAAGTTTGTTTCTATATGTTGTTATTTAAGTCCATTCTACTGAGTCGATGCGAAGATTTTAACATTCATCTCCTCAGATAGAACGTCCTGAAATAGGGGCAGATGTAAGACCCTAATTTTGACCCTAAGATCCCTCATGCTATCTCATCATATGCATTATCATTGGGATCACACCTTTGACATCCTCGTTACCCCTCATTCATTGGGTTTGCATTGGGAGAGATTGTAAGACCCCAATTTTGTCTCTAAGATCCCTCATGGCATCATAGCATTGCATTGCATAGCCTCAAGGATCATTGAGAATTTTGGCTTCCTTTACCTTTGGGTGGGACCTCCTTGTGAGTGGTTTGAGATCACCAGGCATGCTTGTATTGTATATCATTGCTTTTATCATTTTGTTCACTAACCAAAAGCACAAAAATATGTCATTAACCTTTTGTTTTGTAGCATCAAGCAAGCACAGGTCAAGCACTTCAAGAGCATCCTTTGTGAAAGAGCTGAGATATTTTCCTTGATATAAGGACCACATGATCATTATATTGAGCTTACATGAGCTAGGGTTTCATTTTGGAGCCATTTCATCAAGTGGTAAAGGCCCAAATTCAGTCATACATTTCATGATCATCTGAAGACCAAGAAACCAACTGTGCAGTCAACTGAGGACTTTGAGGTTGGGGAGATGAATTTAAACACCTCATTCATGTTCAAATGAAGTATATTTGTCATTTCAAACATCTATCTTGAAGATTTTGAAGTCATGGCAAAAGTTTCCAAAAATGGAAAGTGACATGTAATTTCAAGTTTCCAAAAATGGCAAGTTTCTGGTCCATATTCAACTTGACTTTTCAACATCAAAGATGCTTCAAATGGATTTTTGGTGAACATGAAAGTTGTAGATCTTTGTCTCCAATTTCCAAAAAGTCCTATTTCATGTTCATATGATGATTGGTTGAGAAGTTATGGCCAAATGATCACAAGGTGTGCATGGAAGTTCAAAGTGACATAACTTTTGATTCAAAACTCCAATTTGGTCCATTCTTTTTGCAAAATACTCCTCATGACCAATACTTCTCAAAACAAGCCTTGCCATGCATGAGAGAGGCTTGTATGCCCATTATTTCACATGTGTCCATTTTGGAGGGAAATTCTATAATTCAAAATTGGCTTATGATGCAAGCAAAACAACCATTCCATGTTGATTATTGGTTGATTTTAAGTGGATTTGAAGCTCAGCATGGAAAAGATCACGTGTTCCATGGACATGTTGGTGCATTTGGCAATTTTGCAATTCACCTCACATTTCACTAATGATGATTAACCAAGGCCTAATTTGATTAGCATTGTGATTAGTGAACCATATAAATACCAAACCCTAATCTCATTTGCCAGAAGAACAGAATTTCATATCCAAATTTTCATTTTCCCTCCATTTTTCTCTCACTTCGAATTTCATTTTTCTTCACACAACTCTTCAAGATTCTTGTAGATTATTGATCCTAGTGCAATCCTGAGCAAGAATGAACCATTGGTTTGGACAATTGAGCTGGAATTCAAGCAGATCAAGAGCTTGAACATGGCGATGGAAGCTTGAAATTGAAGCAGATCCAGGTGTTTTCATCCAATTATTTTCGCACAAAGCTTCAAGGCAAGAGCATAGGATTGGATCTGGAGCTCTAGAGCACTTGAGATCATGAATTCATAAGACCTTCATCTCAAGTAAGTTGAAAATCGATCCTCTCATTTTGCTGTTTTAAGGCCATAGATTTGTAAATCTCACTTAGCTGAGCATGCTGATATGATTAGTTTTAAATATGGATAAATATTGAACATGTGTGATGAAATTCAAGTTTAGATCTAGGAAATGTTTTTGCTCGATTTGGAAAATTCATGATGATTTAGGATGATTGAGTGTGATATTTGGATTCCTTGTTGAATGCTGGTTCGAATGATATACAATTTGTGGAATTCTGGAAAATTTGGTTGAATCTCCGCCGTGTGTGTGGCCGGAGAAGACGATTGGAGAATAGCTCTGCCGTCTGTAACTTTTTAGGGTTTGTGCCACCTGTTCTCCATGTAGGAGCCTGCGTAGCAGTTTGGTTGGCTGAGCTTCCATTGACCGTGCCATATGTGTGTTTGACTCGCTGATGTGTGTGTGCCAACACATTAATGAAACGATGCGTTTCATTTTGCCTTGCTGGATGTTGATTGTGTTGCTTGCTTGTGTTATTGATTGGCTCTTGTTCGTTTGACTCGCTTGCGTGGGCATTTGACTGCTGAGTGTTCTGTTAATTGTATTAGTGATGTTGTGCGTTTTAACATTTGAATGTGGACCGCTGATTGCTTTTTCCGTGCTAAATCATGTGGCTGAGATTATTCTGAGTTTAATTCAAATATTTGTTTTCCCTCCATTTATTTTGTTTATCTCATTTCATTTGCTTGTTTTTAGAAAAATCATTAAAAATTGAAAAATGATCCAAATTAAGTCCATTGTTTTTTCATAGTCTTGTTTTAATGTCTAATTTTTTTTTATATTATTTTCATGAATTGTTTTGTGCTGGATTTTTATTTGTGATTTTTTGATTGGACATTGTGTTAAATTGATATGTTGTGTTCCATGCTTTGTGAAATGCTATGTGTTGATCCAACTGATCTGAATTTTTGCATGCTTGATCTTCACCTGTGATATGAATTTTTGAGCACTGGTTTGAATTTTTTCTCATATGCTATCATTGTCCTCTCTAACAGATTTTGTTATCTTCTTACCTAGTAACCGGTAGTGGATAATATGTTTCTGTTACTCCTGTATTGAAGATCATTTCTTCCCTAGTTGAGTCTGAGTGCATCTTTCTTCAGTGAGATTGACATTCCCTGTTTGGTTCGAGTATTTCAGCTTTAATCTGATCTACCCGTTTCCCCTACAGATGTTCCTTTTATTCCCCGGCTGAGTCTTTCCATCGATTTATTTTCGTGGAATCCCTTGAGTTCCCCAGTTGTTTTAAAGTCGTAGTCTGGCATACGCATAACCTTTTATCCCCCAGAGTCTCTGTTTCCCCAATGAGTTTTCCTCACATAACGCATTATACTCCCTTGGACTTTCGGTCTCTCCGGATTCTTTTCCTTTGTGGCAACATTTTCCCCACAGAGATTATTTTAACATTCATATCATATGCCTTATGAGGTCTCTTAGGGACCAAAGTTTGTTTCTATATGTTGTTATTTAAGTCCATTCTACTGAGTCGATGCGAAGATTTTAACATTCATCTCCTCAGATAGAACGTCCTGAAATAGGGGCAGATGTAAGACCCTAATTTTGACCCTAAGATCCCTCATGCTATCTCATCATATGCATTATCATTGGGATCACACCTTTGACATCCTCGTTACCCCTCATTCATTGGGTTTGCATTGGGAGAGATTGTAAGACCCCAATTTTGTCTCTAAGATCCCTCATGGCATCATAGCATTGCATTGCATAGCCTCAAGGATCATTGAGAATTTTGGCTTCCTTTACCTTTGGGTGGGACCTCCTTGTGAGTGGTTTGAGATCACCAGGCATGCTTGTATTGTATATCATTTCTTTTATCATTTTGTTCACTAACCAAAAGCATAAAAATATGTCATTAACCTTTTTGTTTTGTAGCATCAAGCAAGCACAGGTCAAGCACTTCAAGAGCATCCTTTGTGAAAGAGCTGAGATATTTTCCTTGATATAAGGACCACATGATCATTATATTGAGCTTACATGAGCTAGGGTTTCATTTTGGAGCCATTTCATCAAGTGGTAAAGGCCCAAATTCAGTCATACATTTCATGATCATCTGAAGACCAAGAAACCAATTGTGCAGTCAACTGAGGACTTTGAGGTTGGAGAGATGAATTTAAACACCTCATTCATGTTCAAATGAAGTATATTTGTCATTTCAAACATCTATCTTGAAGATTTTGAAGTCATGGCAAAAGTTTCCAAAAATGGAAAGTGACATGTAATTTCAAGTTTCCAAAAATGGCAAGTTTCTGGTCCATATTCAACTTGACTTTTCAACATCAAAGATGCTTCAAATGGATTTTTGGTGAACATGAAAGTTGTAGATCTTTGTCTCCAATTTCCAAAAAGTCCTATTTCATGTTCATATGATGAATGGTTGAGAAGTTATGGCCAAATGATCACAAGGTGTGCATGGAAGTTCAAAGTGACATAACTTTTGATTCAAAACTCCAATTTGGTCCATTCTTTTTGCAAAATACTCCTCATGGCCAATACTTCTCAAAACAAGCCTTGCCATGCATGAGAGAGGCTTGTATGCCCATTATTTCACATGTGTCCATTTTGGAGGGAAATTCTATAATTCAAAATTGGCTTATGATGCAAGCAAAACAACCATTCCATGTTGATTATTGGTTAATTTTAAGTGGATTTGAAGCTCGGCATGGAAAAGATCACGTGTTCAATGGACATGTTGGTGCATTTGGCAATTTTGCAATTCACCTCACATTTCACTAATGATGATTAACCAAGGCCTAATTTGATTAGCATTGTGATTAGTGAACCATATAAATACCAAACCCTAATCTCATTTGCCAGAAGAACAGAATTTCATATCCAAATTTTCATTTTCCCTCCATTTTTCTCTCACTTCGAATTTCATTTTTCTTCACACAACTCTTCAAGATTCTTGTAGATTATTGATCCTAGTGCAATCCTGAGCAAGAATGAACCATTGGTTTGGACAATTGAGCTGGAATTCAAGCAGATCAAGAGCTTGAACATGGCGATGGAAGCTTGAAATTGAAGCAGATCCAGGTGTTTTCATCCAATTATTTTCGCACAAAGCTTCAAGGCAAGAGCATAGGATTGGATCTGGAGCTCTAGAGCACTTGAGATCATGAATTCATAAGACCTTCATCACAAGTAAGTTGAAAATCGATCCTCTCATTTTGCTGTTTTAAGGCCATAGATTTGTAGATCTCACTTAGCTGAGCATGCTGATATGATTAGTTTTTAAAATGGATGAATATTGAACATGTTTGATGAAATTCAAGTTTAGATCTAGGAAATGTTTTTGCTCGATCTGGAAAATTCATGATTATTTAGGATGATTGAGTGTGATATTTGGATTCCTTGTTGAATGCTAGTTCGAATGATATACAATTTGTGGAATTCTGGAAAATTTGGTTGAATCTCCGCCGTGTGTGTGGCCAGAGAAGACGATTGGAGAATAGCTCCGCCGTCTGTAACTTTTTAGGGTTTGTGCCACCTGTTCTCCATGTAAGAGCCTGCGTAGCAGTTTGGTTGGCTGAGCTTCCATTGACCGTGCCATATGTGTGTTTGACTCGCTGATGTGTGCGTGCCAACACATTAATGAAACGATGCGTTTCATTTTGCCTTGCTGGATGCTGATTGTGTTGCTTGCGTGTGTTATTGATTGGCTCTTGTTCGTTTGACTCGCTTGCATGGGCATTTGACTGTTGTGTGTGCTGTTGATTGTATTAGTGATGTTATGCGTTTTAACATTTGAATGTGGACCGCTGATTGCTTTTTGCGCGCTAAATCATGTGGCTGAGATTATTCTGAATTTTAATTCAAATATTTGTTTTCCCTCCATTTATTTTGTTTATCTCATTTCATTTGCTTGTTTTTAGAAAAATCATTAAAAATTTAAAAATGATCCAAATTAAGTGCATTTTTTTTTAATAGTCTTGTTTTAATGTCTAATTTTTTTTTATATTATTTTCATGAATTGTTGTGTGCTGGATTTTTATTTGTGATTTTTTGATTGGACATTGTGTTAAATTGATATGTTGTGTTCCATGCTTTGTGAAATGCTATGTGTTGATCCAACTGATCTGAATTTTTGCATGCTTGATCTTCACCTGTGATATGAATTTTTGAGCACTGGTTTGAATTTTTTCTCATATGCTATCATTGTCCTCTCTAACAGATTTTGTTATCTTCTTACCTAGTAACCGGTAGTGGATAATATGTTTCTGTTACTCCTGTATTGAAGATAATTTCTTCCCCAGATGAGTCTGAGTGCATCTTTCCTTAGTGAGATTGACATTCCCTGTTTATTTCGAGTATTTCAGCTTTAATCTGATCTACCCGTTTCCCCTACAGATGTTCCTTTTATTCCCCGGCTGAGTCTTTCCATCGATTTATTTTCGAGGAATCCCTCGAGTTCCCCAGTTGTTTTAAAGTCGTAGTCTGGCATACGCATAACCTTTTATCCCCCAGAGTCTCTGTTTCCCCAATGAGTTTTCCTCACATAACGTATTATACTCCCTTGGACTTTCGCTCTCTCCGGATTCTTTTCCTTTGTGGCAACATTTTCCCCACAGAGATTATTTTAACATTCATATCATATGCCTCATGAGGTCTCTTAGGGACCAAAGTTTGTTTCTATATGTTGTTATTTAAGTCCATTCTACTGAGTCGATGCGAAGATTTTAACATTCATCTCCTCAGATAGAACGTCCTGAAATAGGGGTAGATGTAAGACCCTAATTTTGACCCTAAGATCCCTCATGCTATCTCATCATATGCATTATCATTGGGATCACACCTTTGACATCCTCGTTACCCCTCATTCATTGGGTTTGCATTGGGAGAGATTGTAAGACCCCAATTTTGTCTCTAAGATCCCTCATGGCATCATAGCATTGCATTGCATAGCCTCAAGGATCATTGAGCATCTTGGCTTCCTTTACCTTTGGGTGGGACCTCCTTGTGAGTGGTTTGAGATCACCAGGCATGCTTGTATTGTATATCATTGCTTTTATCATTTTGTTCACTAACCAAAAGCACAAAAATATGTCATTAACCTTTTTGTTTTGTAGCATCAAGCAAGCACAGGTCAAGCACTTCAAGAGCATCCTTTGTGAAAGAGCTGAGATATTTTCCTTGATATAAGGACCACATGATCATTATATTGAGCTTACATGAGCTAGGGTTTTATTTTGGAGCCATTTCATCAAGTGGTAAAGGCCCAAATTCAGTCATACATTTCATGATCATCTGAAGACCAAGAAACCAACTGTGCAGTCAACTGAGGACTTTGAGGTTGGGGAGATGAATTTAAACACCTCATTCATGTTCAAATGAAGTATATTTGTCATTTCAAACATCTATCTTGAAGATTTTGAAGTCATGGCAAAAGTTTCCAAAAATGGAAAGTGACATGTAATTTCAAGTTTCCAAAAATGGCAAGTTTCTGGTCCATATTCAACTTGACTTTTCAATATCAAAGATGCTTCAAATGGATTTTTGGTGAACATGAAAGTTGTAGACCTTTGTCTCCAATTTCCAAAAAGTCCTATTTCATGTTCATATGATGATTGGTTGAGAAGTTATGGCCAAATGATCACAAGATGTGCATGGAAGTTCAAAGTGACATAACTTTTGATTCAAAACTCCAATTTGGTCCATTCTTTTTGCAAAATACTCCTCATGACCAATACTTCTCAAAACAAGCCTTGCCATGCATGAGAGAGGCTTGTATGCCCATTATTTCACATGTGTCCATTTTGGAGGGAAATTCTATAATTCAAAATTGGCTTATGATGCAAGCAAAACAACCATTCCATGTTGATTATTGTTTGATTTTAAGTGGATTTGAAGCTCAGCATGGAAAAGATCACGTGTTCCATGGACATGTTGGTGCATTTGGCAATTTTGCAATTCACCTCAGGTTTCACTAATGATGATTAACCAAGGCCTAATTCGATTAGCATTGTGATTAGTGAACCATATAAATACCAAACCCTAATCTCATTTGCCAGAAGAACAGAATTTCATATCCAAATTTTCATTTTCCCTCCATTTTTCTCTCACTTCGAATTTCATTTTTCTTCATACAACTCTTCAAGATTCTTGTAGATTATTGATCCTAGTGCAATCCTGAGCAAGAATCAACCATTGGTTTGGACAATTGAGCTGGAATTCAAGCAGATCAAGAGCTTGAACATGGCGATGGAAGCTTGAAATTGAAGCAGATCCAGGTGTTTTCATCCAATTATTTTCGCACAAAGCTTCAAGGCAAGAGCATAGGATTGGATCTGGAGCTCTAGAGCACTTGAGATCATGAATTCATAAGACCTTCATCTCAAGTAAGTTGAAAATCGATCCTCTCATTTTGCTGTTTTAAGGCCATAGATTTGTAGATCTCACTTAGCTGAGCATGCTGATATGATTAGTTTTAAAAATGGATGAATATTGAACATGTGTGATGAAATTCAAGTTTAGATCTAGGAAATGTTTTTGCTCGATCTGGAAAATTCATGATGATTTAGGATGATTGAGTGTGATATTTGGATTCCTTGTTGAATGTTGGTTCGAATGATATACAATTTGTGGAATTCTGGAAAATTTGGTTGAATCTCCGCCGTGTGTGTGGCCGGAGAAGACGATTAGAGAATAGCTCCGCCGTCTGTAACTTTTTAGGGTTTGTGCCACCTGTTCTCCATGTAGGAGCCTGCGTAGCAGTTTGGTTGGCTGAGCTTCCATTGACCGTGCCATATGTGTGTTTGACTCGCTGATGTGTGCGTGCCAACACATTAATGAAACGATGCGTTTCATTTTGCCTTGCTGGATGCTGATTGTGTTGCTTGCGTGTGTTATTGATTGGCTCTTGTTCGTTTGACTCGCTTGCGTGGGCATTTGACTGCTGAGTGTGATGTTGATTGTATTAGTGATGTTATGCGTTTTAACATTTGAATGTGGACCGCTGATTGCTTTTTGCGCGCTAAATCATGTGGCTGAGATTATTTTGAGTTTAATTAAAATATTTGTTTTCCCTCCATTTATTTTGTTTATCTCATTTCATTTGCTTGTTTTTAGAAAAATCATTAAAAATTGAAAAATGATCCAAATTAAGTGCGTTTTTTTTTTCATAGTCTTGTTTTAATGTCTAATTTTTTTTGATATTATTTTCATGAATTGTTGTGTGCTAGATTTTTATTTGTGATTTTTTGATTGGACATTGTGTTAAATTGATATGTTGTGTTCCATGCTTTGTGAAATGCTATGTGTTGATCCAACTGATCTGAATTTTTGCATGCTTGATCTTCACCTGTGATATGAATTTTTGAGCACTAGTTTGAATTTTTTCTCATATGCTATCGTTGTCCTCTCTAACAGATTTTGTTATCTTCTTACCTAGTAACCGGTAGTGGATAATATGTTTCTGTTACTCCTGTATTGAAGATCATTTCTTCCCCAGATGAGTCTGAGTGCATCTTTCCTTAGTGAGATTGACATTCCCTATTTATTTCGAGTATTTCAGCTTTAATCCGATCTACCCGTTTCCCCTACAGATGTTCCTTTTATTCCCCGGCTGAGTCTTTCCATCGATTTATTTTCGTGGAATCCCTCGAGTTCTCCAGTTGTTTTAAAGTCGTAGTCTGGCATACGCATAACCTTTTATCCCCCAGAGTCTTTGTTTCCCCAATGAGTTTTCCTCACATAACGCATTATACTCCCTTGGACTTTCGGTCTCTCCGGATTCTTTTCCTTTGTGGCAACATTTTCCCCACAGAGATTATTTTAACATTCATATCATATGCCTCATGAGGTCTCTTAGGGACCAAAGTTTGTTTCTATATGTTGTTATTTAAGTCCATTCTACTGAGTCGATGCGAAGATTTTAACATTCATCTCCTCAGATAGAACGTCCTGAAATAGGGGCAGATGTAAGACCCTAATTTTGACCCTAAGATCCCTCATGCTATCTCATCATATGCATTATCATTGGGATCACACCTTTGACATCCTCGTTACCCCTCATTCATTGGGTTTGCATTGGGAGAGATTGTAAGACCCCAATTTTGTCTCTAAGATCCCTCATGGCATCATAGCATTGCATTGCATAGCCTCAAGGATCATTGAGCATTTTGGCTTCCTTTACCTTTGGGTGGGACCTCCTTGTGAGTGGTTTGAGATCACCAGGCATGCTTGTATTGAATATCATTGCTTTTATCATTTTGTTCACTAACCAAAAGCACAAAAATATGTCATTAACCTTTTTGTTTTGTAGCATCAAGCAAGCACAAGTCAAGCACTTCAAGAGCATCCTTTGTGAAAGAGATGAGATATTGTCCTTGATATAAGGACCACATGATCATTATATTGAGCTTTCATGAGCTAGGGTTTCATTTTGGAGCCATTTCATCAAGTGGTAAAGGCCCAAATTCAGTCATACATTTCATGATCATCTGAAGACCAAGAAACCAACTGTGCAGTCAACTGAGGACTTTGAGGTTGGGGAGATGAATTTAAACACCTCATTCATGTTCAAATGAAGTATATTTGTCATTTCAAACATCTATCTTGAAGATTTTGAAGTCATGGCAAAAGTTTCCAAAAATGGAAAGTGACATGTAATTTCAAGTTTCCAAAAATGGAAAGTTTCTGGTCCATATTCAACTTGACTTTTCAACATCAAAGATGCTTCAAATGGATTTTAGGTGAACATGAAAGTTGTAGACCTTTGTCTCCAATTTCCAAAAAGTCCTATTTCATGTTCATATGATGATTGGTTGAGAAGTTATGGCCAAATGATCACAAGGTGTGCATGGAAGTTCAAAGTGACATAACTTTTGATTCAAAACTCCAATTTGGTCCATTCTTTTTGCAAAATACTCCTCATGACCAATACTTATCAAAACAAGCCTTGCCATGCATGAGAGAGGCTTGTATGCCCATTATTTCACATGTGTCCATTTTGGAGGGAAATTCTATAATTCAAAATTGGCTTATGATGCAAGCAAAACAACCATTCCATGTTGATTATTGGTTGATTTTAAGTGGATTTGAAGTTCAGCATGGAAAAGATCACATGTTCCATGGACATGTTGGTGCATTTGGCAATTTTGCAATTCACCTCAGATTTCACTAATGATGATTAACCAAGGCCTAATTTGATTAGCATTGTGATTAGTGAACCATATAAATACCAAACCCTAATCTCATTTGCCAGAAGAACAAAATTTCATATCCAAATTTTCATTTTCCCTCCATTTTTCTCTCACTTTGAATTTCATTTTTCTTCATACAACTCTTCAAGATTCTTGTAGATTATTGATCCTAGTGCAATCCTGAGCAAGAATCAACCATTGGTTTGGACAATTGAGCTGGAATTCAAGCAGATCAAGAGCTTGAACATGGCAATGGAAGCTTGAAATTGAAGCAGATCCAGGTGTTTTCATCCAATTATTTTCGCACAAAGCTTCAAGGCAAGAGCATAGGATTGGATCTGGAGCTCTAGAGCACTTGAGATCATGAATTCATAAGACCTTCATCTCAAGTAAGTTGAAAATCGATCCTCTCATTTTGCTGTTTTAAGGCCATAGATTTGTAGATCTCACTTAGCTGAGCATGCTGATATGATTAGTTTTAAAAATGGATGAATATTGAACATGTGTGATGAAATTCAAGTTTAGATCTAGGAAATGTTTTTGCTCGATCTGGAAAATTCATGATGATTTAGGATGATTGAGTGTGATATTTGGATTCCTTGTTGAATGCTGGTTCGAATGATATACAATTTGTGGAATTCTGGAAAATTTGGTTGAATCTCCGTCGTGTGTGTGGCCGGAGAAGACGATTGGAGAATAGCTCCGCCGTCTGTAACTTTTTAGGGTTTGTGCCACCTGTTCTCCATGTAGGAGCCTGCGTAGCAGTTTGGTTGGCTGAGCTTCCATTGACCGTGCCATATGTGTGTTTGACTCGCTGATGTGTGCGTGCCAACACATTAATGAAACGATGCATTTCATTTTGCCTTGCTGGATGTTGATTGTGTTGCTTGCGTGTGTTATTGATTGGCTCTTGTTCGTTTGACTCGCTTGCGTGGGCATTTGACTGCTGAATGTGCTGTTGATTGTCTTAGTGATGTTATGCGTTTTAACATTTGAATGTGGACCGCTGATTGCTTTTTGCGCGCTAAATCATGTGGCTGAGATTATTCTGAGTTTAATTCAAATATTTGTTTTCCCTCCATTTATTTTGTTTATCTCATCTCATTTGCTTGTTTTTAGAAAAATCATTAAAAATTGAAAAATGATCCAAATTAAGTGCATTTTTTTTCATAGTCTTGTTTTAATGTCTAATTTTTTTTTATATTATTTTCATGAATTGTTGTGTGCTGGATTTTTATTTGTGATTTTTTGATTGGACATTGTGTTAAATTGATATGTTGTGTTCCATGCTATGTGTTGATCCAACTGATCTGAATTTTTGCATGCTTGATCTTCACATGTGATATGAATTTTTGAGCACTGGTTTGAATTTTTTCTCATATGCTATCATTGTTTTTGACACATGAAGATGTATGTGACAATTTGGGTCACATTTTTGACCTTGCATTTGTGCATTTCTGTTCACCTATCATTTGGACTTTTCTGGATTTGATTTTTTGCACATTGTTTGTTCATGACATGAGTAACTTGCATAAAAATTCTCAAGGCCATTAGATGCATTTATGTTTTGATTTGGATTTTCTAATTTGGATGTCCATTTTGTGCTCATTTGCTTGCCTTTGCTTTACATGGATCATATGAGCTACTTGCCTTGTGAATTGATATTGGTCCTTTTGAGGACACTTTATTAAATGTTTTAATGTGCATTGTGTGAAAGATTGAGTTCTGTTTTGATCATTTAGTTTGATTTTGAACCTAGTCTTTGTACTAGTGTTTTGTACATGAACTAACCTTGACTTGTCTTTTAGGTTTGGATATTTAGCATTAATGGTTGAGTTGCTCACCTTTTGAGATGCAAATTGGATTGTGTTCTGACTTCTTTGTGTTTTGTAGGGATTTAAGTTGATGTGTTGAGCTCATTGCCTCATTTGATTGCTTGACCATTGCTCATTGAGTTGTGTAACAGTTGAATGGATTCATTGTTTGTCTGTTTGTTTTCTGATTGAGATATTAACTTTTTAGCTTTTGTACAGGTACATTAGTTGCTTGCATTTAGCTCTTGCTTGAGCTTTGGATTGTGGTTGATACACCACTTAGGTAGTTATCCTCTTACTCCATGTAGTCTGGAAGTCCTATCACCTTTTTGGCAGGCATTTTGTTGGCAAGTCCTCCTTAAGAGGCTCTGTTTGTGTTTGTTTACATTTGTGCCAAAGACCTCCAAGATGAGGCATGTGCTACCTGATAAGTCCTCCTAAGTGAAGACGCAATTGACAGATAGAAGGGATTAGTAGCCAATCCCCTGTTATTCAGTGAGTCGTTCATTATGCTCGCACTACGTGCTGATACTTTTGAACATGTACCCAAGATCTTTGTCCAGTGTCTGTCAAGTGGAATAGGATCTCACTTTCTGGATCCCCACGATTTGTTTATCATGAGCTCACCCAGGCCAGGGTTAAGAGCATGATGTCTCATCCTCATTTCCATCTTTGATCAGCTTCACCCTAACTCTCAATGTTAGTGGTTAAGAGCTACAAACTACCCTTGTACAGTTTGGCTTGTTTGTTGAGGTTGATATGACCCCTCTTGACTAAAGCCCACCCCTTGGTTTGAAGCCTCTTGTATGTATATAGTGTGTGATGATTGTTTGCATTGTTTGCTTTTGGCATGTTTGCTTTTGACATTTGTTTGTTATGGTTGGGAGTCGGATCTAAGTCCATATATTGGCATTCTGTTTCTGTTTTGTGGTTGGGAGTCGGATATAAGTCCATATATTGGCATTCTGTTTCCGTTTTGTTGTTTGGAGTCGGATCTAAGTCCATATATTGGCATTCTGTTTCCGTTTTTGTTGTTAGGAGTCGGATATAAGTCCATATATTGGCATTCTGTTTCCGTTTTGCTGTTAGGAGTCGGATCTAAGTCCATATATTGGCATTCTGTTTCCGTTTTGTTGTCTCGAGTCTGGTGTAAGTCCATATATTGGCATCTTGTTTCCTTTCATTTGTGGATCTCTTTTGAGACTTGTGTGTTTGCTTTTGCCTTGTGCTTGTCTATTCCAGAGGAACTTATTTGGATCATCTCTATTATCTCAAGAAAGGAACTCCTAGTGTGGTTTTATCCCTTACCTCTCACCTTTTGGTTCTCTTTAGAACTTAACCTTTTTTCTCCATCCTAACCCAAACCAAAAACTTTTTGTGGAAACATTTGACTTGTTTTCAACATTAGAAATCTAAGCCTTATGCTTTTGATTTTCAAACTTTCTTTTCATAACACTCATTGTGAATTGAATCTTTAAGTCAACTTTGACCATTTTGTACATACTTCTAATTGGTAAATATAACCCATTCAAATGTGCTTCTTTTGTGGTTTCAATGATCACTTCTTAATCAAATTTTTCATAACATTGAGCTATTAGGTTTGAGTTATCTTTATGGTAGATGTAATACTCACCTTTGTCCTTAGTGATGGACAATGAGCCTTCCATGCTTATTATAGGGTTAACCCCTCACTAGCATGTTGAAGTTATCCTCACATGGTGGACTTGTGGTTTTTTCAGGTTGAGTTTTCTCCCTTTGATAACAAAAGACCTTAAGGCTTTTGGACCAATCAATCCACTCATTTGTTTTGAAATCTTTTACCCGAACTACGAGGTTTTGATCCTAATCTTTTTATAAGAGGGTACGTAGGCAATGGGTTCATCCATCCAAACACAAAATGTAAATACTTGTATATTCTTTTCTCATCTCTTCAATCATGTTTGCAAAAAAATTTTTTTTCATAAACAAAAACCTTTGCAACAAGCGTGAAAAGGGCTCCCTAGGAGTACCTAGGATGTTTTGGGTGCCTAACACCTTCCCATTGCATAACCAACCCCCTTACCCAGATCTCTGTCTCTTTTACTAGTTTTGTTTGTAAAACTTTTAGGTTTTTGTTCGCTTTCTAACCTTTCATTTGGATAAATAGAAGTGCGGTGGCGACTCGAATTTTATGATTTACCTTGGATTTTATCAATATCTCCAACGGTAACGAATACACCGCTACAGAAAAGTGGCGACTCTACTGGGGAAAAACTAGATCCCTGGTGGGTTTTGCCAACTTTTCACACTTATTGTATTATATTGTTTATGACATATTTTTGTGCAATTTGAGATTACTGTATTGTATGTAATGATTGAATTGCTTGATATATTAATTGCTTGTGTGCTTGGTGATCTTTGTGAGATGAGTTCTATACCCGAACTCGAGTGCACTTAGGATAGGAGAATGGCATAGTCTCGTCGACTTGTGTGGAGTTATTCCTTAGCAAGTTGACTTGCGAGTCCATTCACTTGGTGGAGGTCATGTTGGGATCAATAATGTCACACAAGTAAGTTGTGGTTCGACATTACTCTTTCCAATATAGACCTTAGAAGCCAAGGACCTTAGTTTACCAAACCTATCTTGGCCTATTTTTTAGGATGTAGTGCGGAGGTCGTTCAAATGTAAGATTTGATGCGATTGTTACGCGATACTACACTCATAAGAGTCTCTCTTGAGAATATTTTTGGAATACGAGTAGTCGTTTCTCCGATAATATTCGAAAGATGGGATGATGACTATGGGAACCTATGGTAGAACATGTTCGGCAGGTTTAAACCCTAGTACACTCCCTTTGGGTGGTTCTTAACCGAGACTCCATGCTCGTGAATCGCAACAAACCCTTGATTCATGGTCGTTCCGTTCATATGGCCTTAATAACAATGGAACTTGGGTGTTGATAAGGTGTAAACCATAATCCACCAAAATGGATGATTGATATTAAGGATAATATGATCCATCCCATGACCTTTGTTTGGTGTGCTTTGCTTGATCCTTGAGTGTGATTGTTGCATTCATGCATTCATGCATTCATCTGCATCCATATCATCAGATAAAAAGAAAATTTTCAAGGAACTTAAGGGGTTTATTTGCAAAATTTTCAGACATGGAAAGACAAAGAAGGAATACAAAGAAGTACAGCTTCAGACAACCCGATTTGAAAGAGTTAAGGAATCTGACATGCTATGTATTATATCCCTTGGGTTTCAAAGCTCGTTTTGGGAAGCTTCTTCCTCTTCTGACTACTCAGGTGGATGAAGGGATGATGAGTGTATTAGTGCAGTTTTATGATCCTCTGTACCATTGCTTCACGTTTCCGGACTTTCAGCTTTTGCCTACCCTTGAGGAGTATGCTTATCTCATGGGTATACCTATTCTGGATCAGTTGTTGTTCAGTGGCTTGGAGAGTATTCCTACTTCTCGAGAGATAGCTGACATGTTGCACATAGATGAATCCCTGATTGGTGCTCATATGACTACCAAAGGTGGAATTCAAGGTCTCCCTTATGAGTTCCTCATTAATCAAACGACTGTTTATGGGAAGGCCATGAGTGAGGACGCCTTTGAGGCCATATTTGTACTTCTCATCTATGGATTGGTATTGTTCCCCAACATCGACAAGTTTGTGGATGTGAACGCTATTAGGATCTTCTCTGCTCTTAATCCCGTTCCGACTCTGTTGGGTGATACCTATTTCTCTTTGCATCTGAGGAATGCAAAGGGTGGTGGTGCTATTGTGTGCTGTTTTCCTCTGTTGTATAAGTGGTTTATTTCTCACTTACCTTAGACGGTCGCTTTCAAGGAGAACAAGGGATGTCTACGGTGGTCGACGAGACTTATGTCTCTCACTAATGATGATATCTCTTGGTATAACCGTGTATATAACGGTGTGCAGATTATTGACTCTTGTGGTGAATTCTCCAATGTGCCTCTTCTTGGTACATGTGGTGGGATCAACTACAACCCTGTGTTAGCACGTCGTCAGCTTGGGTTCCCCCTAAAGGATAAACCTAATAACGTTCTGTTAGAAGGTGTATTCTTTCAGGAGGGTAAAGATCCCCAAGGCTTGAAACCAGAATGGTTCGCGCTTGGCGCAAGGTGCATAAGAAAGGAAGGAAGGAGTTGGGTCCTAAGAATTGCATTGCTTTGGAGCCATACACTGTTTGGGTAAGGAAGAGAGCGTCTGAGTATCTCATGCCTTACGATTATCCGAGACCTACACCTTTGGTTGTGGCTGGGCCTTCAACCCTCCCTAACCAAGGAATAGAGGAGTTGAGAGACGAAGACCTATCACGTGCCTGGATCCGTGAAAGGGAAGAGTTGCTTCAGCAGATTAAGGAGAAGGATGCTCTGATTGAGTTCCTCGAGCATCAGGTCATTGATGATCCTGATGATGCATGGACTTCTCTACTTCCTCAGTCTTCCAAGTTTTGGAAAAGGAGGTATGACCGACTCGCCAAGGAAAAGGCAGATATGGAGGCAGCGTACGAGAGAGAGGTGAAGAAGCTTCGCGCATCTGTTCTTCCTGTGTCCCGAGCTTCTAGGGATCCATAGAATGATTATTTTCCTTTTCTCTTGTATATGATTGACAAATGTTGTACTTCTTTTTCCTGATGATATATGATGAGATATTTCCATATGCGATAAAATGTTTAATATTTCCAAAATTTGCAAATAAAACCCTAAAGTACCTTTGAAATAAAAACAAATCATATGCACAAGCATTGCATGCATCATATGCATAAGCAGGTTTTGTTCTCAGCTTCTGGTCTTGTGGTTTAACTCTGTGCTCTTCATTTATTTTGAAGACAAGCTGACTCACCGGTACTACACCAAAGCCAACTCTTCCAGATTGATGGATCATCTAGAGCAAGAGAACCGTGAACTCAAGGAGGAAGTCGCCAAACTAAGTGCTTTTGATGGAATCATTCCTGGTTAGCCACTTGTCTTCCTTCTCATACATAGATGTTGAGGATGAAGTTGGAACTCCTTTCCAAGCTTTATCTATAGTTGAGCCTGTTGAGAAGAGAACTCCTTCATTTGCTTCCTATAGAGATGCGAAATTGGCCATTGAATGTGGTGCAATTGCTGGTCTAGGAAAGATGATTGAGCTGGAAGATAATAAGTCTCGGGCTGGCATAGGCTTTTCTTCTGGGGTCTTCAATGAGAAAGGGTTGTTCAAGAGTGGAGGTTTCATCCACACTGGTCAGGAGGAAGAAGTTGTTCCTGTCTTGGAAGAGGATGCAGAGGATTCTGACAATTTTTTCATCCCTGGAGGGATCTCCAACAATTGGGTCGTTGTGGATGTTCCTATAGTTATTCACAAGTCAAAGTAATAATCACTTTGTTTGAAAACCCTTCTCCCATGCCAAAAGGAGAAGTGATGACATTGTTGGCAACATAAATACAATGATATTTTCATTCAATAAATTCATGTTAAATGTTTGTTTTTCCAATTATTTTCCCTTTTCGCTTTTTTGCATGAAATTGGTGATCACATAAAACCCTAAAAACAAGAATAAAATCAATCTTTTCATCTGCATAATGATTTGCCTTGTTTGATTTCTAAAAGCTTTTCATATCCAAAATCATTATGCAGGTTGATTTTTAAACCCATTGAATATAATGATCCAACGCCATCTCCCAATTTTGAGTTCCCTGTATTTGAGGCAGAGGAAGATGATGTTGACGAGATTCCTGATGAGATTACCCGTCTACTTGAGCATGAAAAGAAGATCATTCAGCCGCATCTTGAGAATCTGGAAACAGTCAACTTGGGGTCTGAGGATTGTGTTCGTGAAGTGAAGATCGGGGCACTCCTGGAAGATTCGGTTAAGAAGGGGTCGATCGAATTGCTACGAGAATATGTTGATATCTTCGCTTGGTCATATGAAGACATGCCGGGTCTAGATACAGATATTGTGCAACATTTCCTGCGTTTGAAGCCTGAGTGCGTGCCTGTAAAGCAGAAGCTCAGAAGAACTCATCCTGATATGGAAGTGAAGATCAAAGGGGAAGTTCAGAAGCAAATTGATGCGGGGTTTCTAGTGACTTCTACATATCCTCAATGGGTGGCCAATATTGTGCTCGTGCCCAAGAAAGATGGAAAAGTCCGGATGTGTGTGGATTATAGAGATTTGAATAAAGCTAGTCCGAAAGATGATTTCCCTCTACCACATATTGATATGTTGGTAGACAATACAGCTAAATTCAAAGTCTTCTCATTTATGGACGGATTTTTCGGATATAATCAAATCAAGATGGCACCCGAGGATATGGAGAAGACAACATTCATCACACCTTGGGGAACATTTTGTTATCGAGTGATGCCCTTCGGTTTGAAGAACGCCGGAGCCACGTATCAACGAGCTATGACTACCTTGTTTCATGATATAATGCACAGGGAGATTGAGGTCTATGTTGATGATATGATTTCTAAGTCGAGAACAGTAGTTGAACATGTAGAGCACTTGGTGAAGCTTTTTCAGCGTTTGAGAAAGTATAAGCTTCGTCTGAATCCCAACAAGTGTACATTTGGAGTCCGTTCTGGCAAGTTATTGGGCTTTATTGTCAGCGAAAGAGGTATTGAGGTTGATCCTGCAAAGGTCAAAGCAATACAAGAGATGCATGCGCCCAAAACTGAGAAGCAAGTCCGGGGTTTTCTTGGTTGCTTGAATTATATTTCTAGGTTCATATCCCACATGACTGCCACATGTGCGCCGATATTCAAGCTCCTCTGGAAATATCAGTCTCATGATTGGACCGAGGATTGCCAGAAAGCGTTCGATAATATTAAAGAGTATCTGTCTGAACCTCCGATCATGTCTCCGCCTGTAGAAGGAAGACCTTTGATCATGTATCTGACTGTTCTTGAAGACTCGATGGGTTGTGTCTTTGGTCAGGAAGACGAATCAGGAAAAAAAGAGTATGCTATTTACTACCTGAGTAAGAAATTCACTGATTGTGAGTCTCGATACTCAATGCTTGAGAAGACATGTTGTGCTTTGGCTTGGGCTGCTAAGCGTTTACGCCAGTATATGATAAATCATACAACTTGGTTGATATCCAGAATGGATCCAATCAAGTACATCTTTGAGAAGCCTGCTTTAACCGGGAGGATTGCCCGTTGGCAGATGTTGTTATCTGAGTATGATATTGAGTATCGAGCTCAGAAAGCTATTAAAGGTAGTATCTTGGCTGACCACTTGCCATATCAGCCGATTGAAGATCATCAGTCAGTTTAGTATGACTTCCCAGATGAGGAGATTCTGTATTTGAAGATGAAAGATTGTGATGAGCCTACACTCGATGAAGGGCCAGAGCCTGGTTCCAGATGGAGTATGGTATTTGATGGCGTTGTAAATCAGTAAGGAAATGGTATTGGGGCAGTAATCATTACTCCTCAGGGCACATATATTCCTTTTACATCAAGGCTAACTTTCAAATGCACGAATAATATGGCTGAGTACGAAGCCTGCATTATGGGATTGGAAGAATGCATTGATCTAAGGATCAAGCATCTTGATGTTTATGGTGATTCGCCCCTCGTTGTCAATCAGATTAAGGGTGAACGGGAGACGAATCAGCCTAGTATTATTCCATATAGAGATTATGCGAGGAGGATTTCAACGTTCTTTACTGAAGTTGACTTCCACCATATTCCTCGAGAAGATAATCGGATGGCGGATGCTCTTGCTACGCTCGCCTCGATGATTGTGGTTAAGTATTGGAATGAAGTTCCCAACATCACTTGATGCGCTTGGATAGACCAGCTCATGTATTTGCAGTTGAAGAGGTGAAAGATGATAAGCCTTGGTATTATGACATCAAGTGTTTCCTCCAGAACCAGGTTTACCCGCCTGGGGCATCTGTGAAAGATAGGAAGACTTTGAGGAGATTGTCAGGCAGTTTCTACCTCAATGGCGAAGTGCTTTATTAGAGAAATTTTGACATGGTACTGCTCAGATACGTGGATAGACACGAAGCAGACCTGTTGATGACTGAGGTCCATGAGGGTTCATTTGGTACTCATTCCAATGGACATGTCATGGCTAGAAAGATGTTGAGAGCAGGCTACTATTGGCTGACAATGGAGTCTGACTGCTGCAAATATGTGAAGAAATGCCATAAGTGTCAGATTTATGCGGATAAGATTCATATTCCTCCGACACTTCTGAATGTGATTTCATCACCATGGCCTTTCTCCATGTGGGGAATTGACATGATTGGAATGATTGAGCCGAAAGCGTCCAATGGACACAGGTTTATTCTCGTAGCAATTGATTACTTCACCAAGTGGGTTGAAGCAGCATCATATGCAAATGTGACCAAGCAGGTGGTCGTGAAGTTTATCAAGAATCAACTCATATGCCGTTATGGTGTGCCAGATAAGATCATTACTGATAATGGATCTAAATGGAATAACAAGATGATGAGAGAGATGTGTAACGAGTTCAAGATTGCACACCATAATTCTTCTCCTTACAGACCCAAGATGAATGGGGCTGTTGAAGCTGCTAATAAGAATATCAAGAAAACTATCCAGAAGATGGTTGTTACGTACAAATATTGGCATGAGATGCTGCCATTTTCTTTGAATGGATATCGTACATCTGTCCGCACTTCAACAGGGGAAACCTCTTTCACTCTTGTTTATGGCATGGAGGCCGTACTCCCAGTAGAGGTGGAGATCCCATCAATGAGAGTCTTGATGGAGGCCAAGTTGACTGATGCTGAATGGATTCAGAGTCGTTATGACCAACTGAATTTGATAGAAGAGAAGAGATTGACTGCCATGTGTCATGGTCAGTTATATCAGCAGAGAATGAAGAAAGCTTTTGACAAGAAGGTCAAGCCTCGTGTATTCCGAGAAGGTGACCTTGTGCTCAAGAAAGTCTCGTGCCCGATTCCAGGGGCAAGTGGACTCCAAACTATGAAGGTCCATATGTTGTTAAGAGAGCCTTTTCAGGCGGTGCTTTGATGGTTACAACTATGGATGGGGAGGATTTCACTCGTCCTGTGAATTCAGATGCAGTCAAGAAATACTTCGCCTAAAAATAAAAACAGAATAGCTCGCTAAGTTGAAAACCCGAAAGGGCAGCTTAGGCAAAAATGAGCGTCTCGGTGGATTGAAAACCCGAAAGGGCGATCCAGGCAAAAGTTAGAGACATGAAAAAAAATGATGATTTGCATCCCGCTAGATTGAGTACCTCATCTTGGGGCAATCTAGGCAAAAATTAGGGATTTGGCAAGTAACTGCATCCTGACAAGACTGTGTTCTACATCTGTCATCCGTCAGAGATTCTTGTTCATTCGTCGTCAACTGAAGCTTCGAATACATCGAACTCGGAATTGGTGGAGAAATGGTCATTTTGTTCAATGTAGCCCTTTTCCAATATATATCACCAATTTCAAATTTGTAAAGATCTATGGAGTCTTGCTATTTGCAGGCTACCATTCCATCAAATAAATTTGAGCTTTTATCCAATTATTTGCACTCTTATTTGTTTCTATTCAACAAATGTTTTGCATGTTTTTAATTGAGAAAATGTCATTGTTTTAAAATAAACAAATTTTTCACAAATTGTTTTTAAACAAAGTGAACATTCACAATGATGAAAGGATACTTAAGGAATTCTCAGTGCTCTCCTAAGGGTGGCATGATTTCCAACAGGGTAAGACATTTGTTCATATTCCTGGCATGATTGTATCCTCTTTCTCCAGAATATTGTGTTGTGGGTTTTCTCCCCATCAGCAGTGCTTGTTGAGGTTTTTTTCACCTCCCCTCTCTTCAGCAGAGCAGTGGTCTCCCTCCTCATCAGAAGTGTTTTCTTTGGACGGTTCGGTACTTGATCCCCATTATTCCTTCACTTTCTCGGATAGTTCATCCCCAGCAGAGTTATTGGTGTGATGATTGTTATTTGTGATGGTTCATCCCCAGCGGAGTTGTTGGTGTGTTGGATCTTATCCTTGATGATGTTATCTTCCTCAGATAGATCCCCAGCAGAGTTGTTGGTGTGTTGGATCTTATCTATGATAATGTTATCCCCTGCGGAGATATTACTGTTTCCTGGCATATCTAATCCCCAGTAGAGTTGTTTGTGTGGCAGATTCTACTTGTGTGATCTTTGCTCCTCAGCAGGTGTGATTTCCTTGGTGAGTTCGGTACTTGGTGTTGGATCACCAGATTCCCTTCATCTCCCTCAGTTAGATTTCCTGGTAGAGTTGCTTTTGTGGCAGTTTCTGCCTGCACAGTGAACTCTTTTCTCCGGCTGTGACCGATGTTTCCTCCGGAGCCGTTTGTGTTGTTCCTCCCGAGCAGAGTGTGTGGTAAAGGTGTTTTAGCCTCCTTCCTCCTCAGCAGGCGAGAGATCTTGGTTCGTTTGACCTTTGAGAGCTTCTGGTTGGTGGTTGTATCCCCACAAAGATCCCTCACCCCCATTTTGGAGTTCCCCGGCGGAATGGCTTCCCTAGCAAAACTTGTTTGCACCGTGATCCAGTTCACATTTGGAATGATTGTTGTTCATTCCCCTGCAGAGATTTTATGATTTTTCTGATATCTCTGATTCCCCTGTAGAGTTGCTTTTGTGGTAGTTTCTGCCTATGCAATGAGCTTTGTTCCTCAGCTGAGACTGATGATTCATCCGTGTAGATGATGTTGTTGTCTCTGATCCCGGCAGATTGGATATTCTCCGGTGATCCTGGCTTTCTCTCTTGAGATGTAGTACCGGGTGTTTGATTCCTGGACCTGTTTGTGTTAGATGTGTCTGTTTGTCAGCATTCACCAAACATAAATCACGCATATACATGCATAATTATAACATTCAGATATTCATGTTGCATTCTTTGCTATATATTGTTGTTTGTTGTCTCCTGCTATGTGGTGATATATTTTTCCCCAAGCAGATGTCAGTGTCTGATCCCTCCATATAGAGTCAGCCCCATAAGCAGAAAGTGTTTATCTTTCCTGCCATTTCCCCACTGAGTTATATCCTCATGGACGACGGTTATTTCTGTTTCCTCCCAACACATATATTGGGATGGTTTCCCCTATTGAGTTATATCCTCATTAGGATGAGTCTTGATTCAGTTTGCCTTTTTGGTTTAATCCTAAATTGGCCTTTTGTGCCTGTTTCTGGTGCTTCCCTGTGGTAGATGAATAATTGTTCAGTAACCAATGATTATTCACCTTATCCTCAGCGGAGTTTGTGGTTTGCTACCCAGTAACCGGTAGTTTGTAAATCCCATTTTTTCCTTCCCCTCGCGGAGTTTGTGGTTTTCTACCCTTATACCGGTAGTTGTAAACCTTTGTTCCTCCCTTTGCAGAGTTAACCCTTTGTTGTTCATCCTAGTTGATGACGGTTACTCTTCTGTGGTTTCCTACCCAGTATCCGGTAGGTGTAATCCCCTCCTTGGTGGTTATCTTCATCCAATAGTCGATGTTGATATTCCCTCTTTTTCCTGGATAATTGCCTTATGTTCGCAATTTATCCCCGGCGAGTCATCTTTCGTTTACCCTTTTGTTGTTGGTAACGATTGTTTCTCTCCTGAATTGGTCATCATTATATACCTAGTTTTGGTATCCCGATGCCTTTTCTCTTTCGGTTGATTTATCCTTTATTAACCCAGTAACCGGCTATGGATAATCTTTCATGCGAGTATACTATCTACATTCTGACGATAATAGATAGTATATCTCATGCACTCTCTGGTCGAAGCCTTTTGTCCTTCCCCATTGAGTAAGTCTTTTCCCTTTTGCAGAGTTAACCTTTGTTGTTCATCCTAGTTGATGACGGTTACTTTTTTGTGGTTTTCTACCCAGTATCCGGTAGATGTAATCACCTCTTTGGCGGTTATCATTATCCAATATTCGGTATTGATATTCCCTCCGTCTTTCGGATAATTGCTCTGAGTAAGCAATTTTATCCCCAGTGGGTCCTCTTTCATTTACCGTTTGTCGGTGATGTTTGTTACTCCCCTTGTTTTTTTGAGCATATCTCCCAGTAACCGGTGATATGTCTCCCGGATCGTTGCCTTTGTCAATGTATCCCCAGTGGATCAGCTCTCATTTATCCTTTGTTGATAATGATTGTTTCTGCCTTTGATTGGTCATCATTATATACCCAGTAACCGGTATCCTGATGCCTTTCTTTTTCGGTCGATTTATCTTTTATTAACCCAGTAACCGGTTGTGTATAATCTTCCTTTCGAGTATGTTATCTACGTTCTGACGATAATAGATAATATATCTCATGCACTCTTCGGTTGAAGCCTTCTGTCCTTCCTCAGTCGAGTAAGATTCGTATTCCCTTTGTGAGTTGAATGTCCATCCTATAAACAAGTTTGCGTTTCTGCTCTCTTCAGGATGATGAGTGTCTTGGGAATATTCCCCGATTCACGTCTTGGTCGATCACCTATTATATGCCCAGTAACCGGTATCCCTGGTGTTCCTTCCTTTCAAGTATATTATCTACGTTCTGACGGTAATAGATAATATATCTCATGCACTCTTTGGTTGAAGCCTTCCGTCCTTCCCCATTCGATTAAGATTCGTATTCTCTTTGTGGAATCGAATGTCCATCCTGTAAGTTGAGTTTGCTTTGTCAGCCCTCCTTTTTGGATGATGAGTGTCTTGGGAATATTCCCCAATTCACGCCTTGGTTGGTCACCTATTATATACCCAGTAACCGGTATCCCTGGTGTTCCTTCCTTTCTGCTCCCTATTATGACCTTGGTCCCCTGTGGAGTCAGATTTTCCTGAGTTGAGATATACCTTTTTTAGGTCCTCCACAGATGATTTGGTTGATTGATATCTCTCACCCTTATATCGGTCTTAGATATTCATTCTTCCCGAGCTTGTTACCTAGTAACCGGTAACACCTCATCCCGCTGCTTCCCCTGGAGAGTCTTTTTAGATTTCCCCAGCAGAGTTTTTGTTGTGGATATCCTATTATTGTGTTGGCTTTTTCCCCAATACATGCATTTTCCCGGCAAGGAGGTTTTGTTCATATCTTTCCCCAGCCTGAGTCTGGATTTTTATCCGAAGTATCCATTGCGGATAGTTTTGTTGTGTTGGCATATTCCCTAATACATGCATTTTTTAGTCAGCTTGTGTCTTTCCATTGGGTTTATTCCCTTTGGAAACTCTTTTCCCCAGTTTTGAGTCGTGACCTGCTCACGCGGTGTCAGTCCTTTACTCCCCTAGTTCTGAGTCATGACCTGCTCACGCATTTCTTTTCTTATCCCCATGAGAGTCCCCGTTAGAGTCTTTGTTCCTAGTGAGTGTATTACTCCTATGGATTATCTTTTTTCCGATGTCTTTTCTTCTTTGCGGACACATATCCCCATAGAGTTTTGTTTGTTTTGCATACATACATTTGCATTATGAGGTCTCTTAGGGACCAAAATTTGTCTCTTTGTTATTATTTAAGCCCATTCTATCTCGTCGAGACGACGATTTTAACCTTCACTTCTCCGGCTAGAATGACCTTAAATAGGGGCATCTGTAAGACCCCAATTTTGTCCCTAAGATCCATCATGGCATCATAGCATTGCATTGCATAGCCTCAAGGATCATTGAGCATCTTGGCTTCCTTTACCTTTGGGTGGGACCTCCTTGTGAGTGGTTTGAGATCCCCAGGCATGCTTGTATTCTATATCATTGCTTTTATCATTTTGTTCACTAACCAAAAGCACAAAAATATGTCATTAACCTTTTTGTTTTGTAGCATCAAGCAAGCACAGGTCAAGCACTTCAAGAGCATCCTTTGTGCAAGAGCTGGGATATTTTCCTTGATATAAGGACCACATGATCATTATATTGAGCTTACATGAGCTAAGGTTTCATTTTGGAGCCATTTCATCAAGTGGTAAAGGCCCAAATTCAGTCATACATTTCATGATCATCTGAAGACCATGAAACCAACTGTGCAGTCAACTAAGGACTTTGAGGTTGGGGAGATGAATTTAACCACCTCATTCATGTTCAAATTAAGTCTATTTGTCATTTCAAACATCTATCTTGAAGATTTTGAAGTCATGGCAAAAGTTTCCAAAAATGAAAAGTGACCTGTAATTTCAAGTTTCCAAAAATGGCAAGTTTCTGGTCCATATTCAACTTGACTTTTCAATATCAAAGAAGCTTCAAATGGATTTTTGGTGAACATGAAAGTTGTAGATCTTTGTCTCTAATTTCCAAAAAGTCCTATTTCATGTTCATATGATGATTGGGTGAGAAGTTATGGCCAAATGATCACAAGGTGTGCATGGAAGTTCAAAGTGACATAACTTTTGATTCAAAACTCCAATTTGGTCCATTCTTTTTGCAAAATACTCCTCATGACCAATACTTCTCAAAACAAGAATTTCCATGCATATTATTTCACATGTGTCCATTTTGGAGGGAAATTCTATAATTCAAAATTGGCTTATGATGCAAGCAAAACAACCATTCCATGTTGATTATTGGTTGATTTTAAGTGGATTTGAAGCTCAGCATGGAAAAGTTCATGTGTTCCCTGGACATGTTGGTGCATTTGGAAATTTTGCAATTCACCTCACATTTCACTAATGATGATTAACCAAGGCCTAATTTGATTAGCATTGTGATTAGTGAACCATATAAATACCAAACCCTAATCTCATTTGCCAGAAGAACAGAATTTCAGATCCAAATTTTCATTTTCCCTCCATTTTTCTCTCACTTCAAATTTCATTTTTCTTCACACAACTCTTCAAGATTCTTGTAGATTATTGATCCTAATGCAATCCTGAGCAAGAATCAACCATTGGTTTGGACAATTGAGCTGGAATTCGAGCAGATCAAGAGCTTGAACATGGCGATGGAAGCTTGAAATTGAAGCAGATCCAAGTGTTTTCATCCAATTATTTTCGCACAAAGCTTCAAGGCAAGAGCATAGGATTGGATCTGGAGCTCTAGAGCACTTGAGATCGTGAATTCAGAAGACCTTCATCTCAAGTAATTGAAAATCGATCCTCTCATTTTGCTGTTTTAAGGCCATAGATTTGTAAATCTCACTTAGCTGAGCATGCTGATATGATTAGTTTTAAAAATGGATGAATATTGAACATGTATGATGAAATTCAAGTTTAGATCTAAGAAATGTTTTTGCTCGATCTGGAAAATTCATGATGATTTAGGATGATTGAGTATGATATTTGGATTCCTTGTTGAATGCTGGTTCGAATGATATACAATTTGTGGAATTCTTAAAAATTTGGTTGAATCTCCGCCGTGTGTGTGGCCGAAGAAGACGATCGGAGAATAGCTCCGCCATCTGCAACTTTTTAGGGTTTGTGCCACCTGTTCTACATGTAGGCGCCTGCGTAGCAGTTTGGTTGGCTGAGCTTCCATTGACCGTGCCATATGTGTGTTTGACTCGCTGATGTGTGCGTGCCAACACATTAATGAAACGATGCGTTTCATTTTGCCTTGCTGGATGCTGATTGTGTTGCTTGCGTGTGTTATTGATTGGCTCTTGTTCGTTTGACTCGCTTGCGTGTGCATTTGACTGTTGAGTGTGTTGCTGATTATATTTGTGATGTTGTGCGTTTTAACATTTGAATGTGGACCGCTGATTGCTTTTTGCGCGTTAGATCATGTGGCTGAGATTATTCTGAGTTTAATTCAAATATTTGTTTTCCCTCCATTTATTTTGTTTATCTCATTTCATTTGCTTGTTTTTAGAAAAATCATTAAAAATTGAAAAATGATTCAAATTAAGTCCAATTTTTTTTTCATAGTCTTGTTTTAAAGTCTAGATTTTTTTGATATTATTTTCATGAATTGTCGTGTGCTGGATTTTTATTTGTCATTTTTTGATTGGACATTGTGTTAAATTGATATGTTGTGTTCCATGCTTTGTGAAATGCTATGTGTTGATCCAACTGATCTGAATTTTTGCATGCTTGATCTTCACCTGTGATATGAATCTTTTAGCACTGGTTTGAATTTTTTCTCATATGCTATCATTGTTTTTGACACATGAAGATGTATGTGACAATTTGTGTCACATTTTTGACCTTGCATTTGTGCATTTTTGTTCACCTATCATTTGGACTTTTTTGGATTTGATTTTTTGCATATTGTTTGTTCATGACATGAGTAACTTACATAAAAAATCTCAAGGCCATTAGATGCATTTATGTTTTGATTTGGATTTTCTAATTTAGATGTCCATTTTGTGCTCATTTGCTTGCCTTTGCTTTACATAGATCATTTGAGCTACTTTCCTTGTGAATTGATTTTGGTCCTTTTGAGGACACTTTATTGAATGTTTGAATGTGCATTGTGTGAAAGATTGAGTTCTGTTTTGATCATTTAGTTTGATTTTGAACCTAGTCTTTGTACTAGTGTTTTGTACATGAACTAACCTTGACTTGTGTTTCAGGTTTGGACATTTAGCATTAATGGTTGAGTTGCTCACCTTTTGATATGCAAATTGGATTGTGTTCTGACTTCTTTGTGTTTTGTAGGGATTTAAGTTGATGTGTTGAGCTCATTGCCTCATTTGATTGCTTGACCATTGCTCATTGAGTTGTGTAACAGTTGAATGGGTTCACTATTTGTCTGTTTGTTTTCTGATTGAGATATTAACTTTTTAGCTTCTGTACAGGTACATTAGTTGCTTGCATTTAGCTCTTGCTTAAGCTTTGGATTGTGGTTGATACACCACTTAGGTAGTTATCCTCTTACTCCATGTAGTCTGGAAGTCCTATCACCTTTTTGGCAGGCATTTTACTGGCAAGTTCTCCTTAAGAGGCTCTGTTTGTGTTTGTTTACATTTGTGCCAAAGACCTCCAAGATGAGGCATGTGCTACCTGATAAGTCCTCCTAAGTGAAGACGCAATTGACGGATAGAAGGGATTAGTAGCCAATCCCGCGTTATTCAGTGAGTCGTTCATTATGCTCGCACTACGTGTTGATGCTTTTGAACATGTACCCAAGATCTTTGTCCAGTGTCTGTCAAGTGGAATAGGATCTCACTTTCTGGATCCCCACGCTTTCTTTATCATGAGCTCACCCAGGCCAGGGTTAAGAGCATGAGGTCTCATCCTCATTTCCATCTTTGATCAGCTTCACCCTAACTCTCAATGTTAGTGGTTAAGAGCTACAAACTACCCTTGTACAGTTTGGCTTGTTTGTCGAGGTTGATATGACCCCTCTTGACTAATGCCCACCCCTTGGTTTGAAGCCTCTTGTATGTATATAGTGTGTGATGATTGTTTGCATTGTTTGCTTTTGGCATGTTTGCTTTTGACATTTGTTTGTTATGGTTGGGAGTCGGATCTAAGTCCATATATTGGCATTCTGTTTCTGTTTTGTGGTTGGGAATCGGATATAAGTCCATATATTGGCATTCTGTTTCCGTTTTGTTGTTTGGAGTCGGATCTAAGTCCATATATTGGCATTCTGTTTCCGTTTTTGTTGTTAGGAGTCGGATATAAGTCCATATATTGGCATTCTGTTTCCATTTTGTTGTTAGGAGTCGGATCTAAGTCCATATATTGGCATTCTGTTTCCGTTTTGTTGTCTGGAGTCTGGTGTAAGTCCATATATTGGCATCTTGTTTCCTTTCATTTGTGGATATCTTTTGAGACTTGTGTGTTTGCTTTTGCCTTGTGCTTGTCTATTCCAGAGGAACTTATTTGGATCATCTCTATGATCTCGAGAAAGGAACTCCTAGTGTGGTTTTATCCCTTACCTCTCACCTTTTGGTTCTCTTTAGAACTTAACCTTTTTTCTCCATCCTAACCCAAACCAAAAACTTTTTGTGCAAACATTTGACTTGTTTTCAACATTAGAAACCTAAGCCTTATGCTTTTGATTTTCAAACTTTCTTTTCATAACACTCATTGTGAATTGAATCTTTAAGTCAACTTTGACCATTTTGTACATACTTCTAATTGGTAAATATAGCCCATTCAAATGTGCTTCTTTTGTGGTTTCAATGATCACTTCTTAATCAAAATTTTCATAACCTTGAGCTATTAGGTTTGAGTTATCTTTGTGGTAGATGTAATACACACCTTTGGCCTTAGTGATGGACAATGAGCCTTCCATGCTTATTATAGGGTTAACCCCTCACTAGCATGTTGAAGCTATCCTCACATGGTGGACTTGTGGTTTTTTCAGGTTGAGTTTTCTCCCTTTGATAACAAAAGACCTTAAGGCTTTTTGACCAATCAATCCACTCATTTGTTTTGAAATCTTTTACCCAAACTACGAGGTTTTGATCCTAATCTTTTTATAAGAGGGTACGTAGGCAATGGGTTCATCCATCCAAACACAAAATGTAAATACTTGTATATTATTTTCTCATCTCTTCAATCATGTTTGCACAAATAAAAAATTTCATAAACAATAACCTTTGCAACAAGCGTGAAAAGGGCTCCCTAGGAGTACCTAGGATGTTTTGGGTGCCTAACACCTTCCCATTGCATAACCAACCCCCTTACCCAGATCTATGTCTCTTTTACTAGTTTTGTTTGTAAAACTTTTAGGTTTTTGTTCGCTTTCAAACCTTTCTTTTTTGGATAAATAGAAGTGCGGTGGCGACTCGACTTTGTATGATTTACCTTGGATTTAATCAATATCTCCAACGGTAACGAATACACCGCTACATAGATCACCAAGCACATTTGATTATATCATACTTCATTTTTCTTTACTTACTAACCAAAGTACCAAAAATAGGTCAATGTATAGTTTGTTACTTTTGTAGGTAGTGTACATGCTCACCTATGCTCTATCAAGCTCATATCTAGAGTTTGAGACCCTCAATGCAAGGAGCTCAATCAAGAATTGGTTTACTATGGCTCTAAGTATCATATATGGATCCCCATGATCTTCACATGTCATTTTGATCAAGAAATCATCAAGAGTTTAGAATTTGTTTGCCTTGGAATCCCTAATTCATCTGGATATCTTGGGTGACTTCTTCAACAAGTTTCTTCAACATTTGATCAAATATTTAAAGGGATACTTCACATTACATCATCTTATGCATATATTATCCTCCATGAGTCCCAAAATTCAATAGAATATCAAGCTAGCAAGTTGGTTCATGGTGGTTGACTAGAGGAATTCAACTAGTTAAGACTAGGGTTCCCTAGACCCTATCTCCTACAATTTTTATCATATGAAAATTATTCCATGAGCAAAGTGACTCTAAATGACATTATAAACAACTTTCATGTTGAGGTAAAGAGCTAGTTTGGCTTGGAAGGTCACTTTTTATGGTGAAAGATTATAGGTCATTTTGTCTAAACCCTAATTTGGAGGTCAACTTCCCAAGATCACAACTTGCTAATTTTTTATGAGATGAAAGCCATTGAAATTCCATGATAAATTTAAATATGTCTACTTCAGCTTTGATGTTTGGAGGAAGTGCAAATTCAACTTGCAAATGCATGTGCCAAGAGGAAACATTATAGGTCATTTTGAGCCAATACCATTGAACAAGTGATTTTCCTCAACTTCTAAAATTCATAACTCCTTCATGATAAATCCAAATGAAGGGATTTGAAAGAGCTACAACTTTGATGAAGGAACTTTTCTCATTTGAAACCCATAGAAAAAGTTATTCAAGGTAGAAGAAGTGAACATATGGCTTGGTACTTAGATTTTTTATTGATATGTTTGATTTTCCAAACTTTCACCTCAAAACTCATCATGATCCAAGCTTCAAATGAAAAAGTGTTCAACATGAAAGTTGTTCCTCTTGATCTAAACTTTCCAAAAAGCCCAAAATCATCTCATTTGGACAAAGTATGAGGCAATTGTGCATGGCTTAAAGTTGAAGGACCATTTGGAAGATTTCAAGTTCCACTTTTTATACACGAGTACATGGCTTCACAACATGATTTCAGCATGGCTTACACTCATTTTTGGACCTAAGTTCATCACTTGATGGGCCTATCACACTCCCATGCAAGAGAGATTTTCAAGTTTTGCAAAAAATGGAAGTGTGCAAATATCATAACATTGGCCTATAAATAGAAGCTCTCTTGCTCAGAAATAAGGACCTCATGCGCTAGCTTTGATTCAGCAACCCTAAACCCTCACCATTAAATGATAAGCTTGAAGATTTTCTTTGAAAATCAAGTTTGAATCTCCCACTATTTTTGAGATTGAAACTCCAAGAGTCCATCCCTTTCCTTGATCCATTTCTATTTCATCAAGCATCTTGAGCAAGGCCAAGCATAATTTAGAGCAATATCGTGCCAATCTGAAGCTCCATTGAAGGTGAATTTCCAGATTTTTCCACTCTTCGATTCTCTCTTATTTCTCCATAATTCTTGTTGATTTTTGGTTATCTAAAGTCCTACCAATGTAGGAAACAAGATTGAGTTGCTTAGAGGTCATATCGAAGCAATTCAGATCATGATCCTCAAAATTCAACTCCCTATATCTTCCTATATACTTGGAGTTAGACAAAATTGAGGCCAAATTCAAGCTCATGAGCATTTTTTCTTTAAATACATGTCTTGCTTTTTCATTTTGGTGATGGTTGAAGGTGGACCAGTCCGGTGAGGTCCACCGGAGAAAAGATTGTAGATCTGGCTTCGGCGATGCGTTGGCAAGTCTCTGAACCACACGATCCGTTCATTTTGTTTTAATCTTAGGCGTTGGTTTTGATTACCACATGTGCAACGCAGTTGACTAGAGATCACATTGAAAGCGCGCTTGGGACCATCTGATATGCCACCACAATTAATGAGGGAGATCAGATGGTCCACATATTTTTGATTTTTTGAATTATCATTTTAATTGCTTTATTTTCATTAATTCATATTAATTTTAATATTGATCCAAAAAATATGGGACTTTCACAAAAAAAAATCAAATATTTTTCTCTTTCATTTTCTAAATTAATATTATTTTTTGAATCAATATTAATATTTTTCATGATTAAAATTTTTTTATGCATATTTTTAATTGTTTAAAAATACTTTTGCATTTCCAAAAATAATGAAAAAAATTCTCCAAGGTCCTTTGATCTTGTTTGACCTATGATAAATCTGTTGGCCATTTATTTGGTGTTTTGAAGAGGTTTTAGGTTTTTGATCAAACATAATTTAATTTAATGCATTTTTAATTGATTTTTAATTGTTTAATGAAGAAAAAATTGTGTTGAGTTATTTTTATTGACTTGTGAAGTTTGACTATTGTGTTTGGGCCTTGGTCAAGGTTGATTTGACTTTATTGGATTAAAATCATTGGATTTAGGGGATTGATGAAATGTACATTTCATCTCCCAAAGTGAATGAATGATTTTAATATGATAAAATCCTTCCCTTGTTCAACTTGTGTTTGTCTCATTTCCCCTCCCTTTTCATCTTTGATTCCCTTCTATCCCATTCATTCCATTGACCTATGATATCTCTATATCCTAAGGCTAATTGGTTGATAAACCAATACAAGTATGGATGAGATTAGGTCCACCCTTTTGCCATTTTCTTTTTAAGTGTGGTATGTTTTATGAGTATGGTTCATTATACCATATCTCTAACATGCATTAAAACTAAAATTTCTATTGCCCGACCTCAGATAGTTATGACTTCTACATAAGTACAATTACGATTGCTTAACATAGCGCTAAATTTTGACCCAAAAGCATAGAATTCTAGTAAGTGAGATTGTAAGTCTCCCCCCTTTCATGGTATTGTATGGAAACTTGGATTTTTTTACTTCCTTTGGAAGATGTCTTGGTTCAAGGATCCATGCTTGTGAGTAGAGGGTTGATTGTTCTCCAAAGAATGACTTAAACAATTGAAAAGCAAAAACAATACTAACATCTAATCAACTAACATTTGACTAACTTTTAATTTCAAGTCATGTACCTTATGCACTTTAAATTCAAGCTCTTTTATAATTTGCCATTATTCATGTCATTTAACTTGTTTATTTTAATGCCACTTTTACTTTGCTTACTTGAGCCATATATTGTGATTGTATATATTTGTTTGTGTACCTTGTTTGTATTTGTGGTCTTAGGCCCTTAAAATACATAATAAACAAGAAAAACCCTAAAAATGTTTGTGTGGACTGTTGGATTTGATCTGAGACTTGTACTTAGAATTAGGCAACACTCCCTATGCAAAAGGACCTGGTCAATGCCAACTTTTCTGAAGCCAAGCCATTGTGAATTGAACTTTCATCTGATGCAAGTATTGGGAGCCACTTGAGTTCATCTACTACATGGTCTTGAGGCAAATGTGACTTTGAACCTGTGTCTAATGCCTTATTCTGAGCCATTCAAGGAGTATGTCATCTGATACATGGGGAAGATTTAGAAGAAGACTATGAAGTTGCTAGCTTGGATGTGGCTATCTTTATTTGATGTCTTGCTCTTCACCTTGCTTGATTGTTTATATTGCTTGATTTTAAAGTCCAAAGGAAAAGTGGGTTTCTATATGACATTCTTGTCTATTGGATTGCATCCCATTAGTCAGATCTTTTCAACTCTTAACTTTTAAATTTTTGCTTAGGGTTAGTCTCTTCATCTCCTCCCACTTCTTAAATTTCAAATCTCTCCCCCTTTTCCAAATCTTCTTTGCGTGTGATTTTTAAACTTAGACTTTTTATTTCAAATTAAAAACTTTGGCCTTATGCCATTTCATTTTTAACTTCTCTTTCTTAATCAAACTTATAAATGAACTTAACCAAACTTGACTTAAAATTTCAAAAGACAAAAAGAACTAACATTCATTCAAACTCTTTTAGACCCTTTGTGCCTCTTTTTAAAACTTAAATTTTTGTTAAAAGCAATTCACTCACTTTGAAATTGATACCACGATTTACGAGGTTTTGATCACCCATTTTATGTTGGTACGTAGGCAAAAGTACGATGGTCTTGTCAAACACAAAAATATAATTAATAAATTCTTTTCTCATCTCCCCACTCTATTTATTGCAAATATTTTCTATACCAAAAACACATACACACATAAAAAAGGGCTCCCTAGGAGTACCTAGGACACTTTGGGTGCTAACACCTTCCCTCTGTGTAACCAACCCCCTTACCTGTAATCTCTGGAATTTTATTAGTTTTGATTTGAAAACTTCTTATCTTTGGGTTTTGTTCGTACTTTTCCCTTTTCCTTTGGAAACAATAAAAGTGTGGTGGCGACTCTGGTTTTATTAATGTTACGTTTATCCATAGCTTAATTGTCATGAATGTACTGCTACACTGATGTGTTGACATTGTTGTTGTTGTTGCTATCAAACTGGATAACTAGCCGCTCTGGGGTCTTGAACACAACACGATTACCTTCACATCACCTACATCTCTTGATTGACAAATCTAAATAAGTCCTTCATCCATCAACCTCTGAATATCCCTCTTGAAAATAACACATCCACGAGGGTTCACACTGCAAATCCCATAACCATCATGGTCATGTCCACAGTCACTGATTAAACAAAGAGTCCTATGCATTTCCACCAGAGGCCTTCAAATACGCCTTACATCAAAAACTCGGAAATTCCCTGGATAACCGTCCACCATTTTGACAAAAGCATTACCATGAGCAAGTAGAGGATTGGATTTCACATTAGGTGCTATGTCCTCGAAGGACATCATCCCAATCTTCACAAGCTTTTTCACTTCATACTTCAATAGATAACAGTTCTCTATGTCGTGGCCAGGGGCTCCCTGGTGAAAGGCACAACGAAGTTCAGGTTTGGACCACCATGGAAGTGGGTCAGGAATTTGTGGAGGATTTATGGGTTGAATGAGGTTCTTGAGAACCAATGATGGGTACAATTCTGCATACGACATAGGAGTAGGGTCAAAGGAGACCTTCTTCCTCTCAAAGATTTGTTGGTTATTATTATTGTTGTTTTAGTTGGTTCTTTGTTACGGTTGTTGTTGACATTGTTGTTGCTGAATCGGAATTGATTGATTGTAGAAATTGTTGGAAAATACAAGAATTACTGTTGAAACTTGATGTTGATGTTAACGTGGTTAAGAACTTTTACTGACATAAGGCCTCCCATGCCTCCCCACAGACACCGAATTAGTTTCTCCCTCCTTCCTCTTGGAGAAACTCCCACCATACTTCTTACTAGACGATGCTTCTTCTTTAGACAGACGTCCTTCACGGACTCCGTGTTCTATCCCCATCCCTATATTTACCATTTCGGTAAAGTCATTAGGGGCAATTGCAATCATACATTCGTAGTAAAACGAACTCAATGTCTTCAAGAAGATCTCAGTCATCTCTTTCTCTTCCAATGGTGGACTAATCTGGGCAGCCAACTCCCTCCATCTCTGAGCATACTCTTTGAACGTCTCTTTATCTTTCTGAGACATAGACCTCAGCTGGTCTATATTGGGCTCCATATCAACATCGTACTTATACTGCTTGACAAAGGCCTCACCTAAGTCATTAAAAGTATGGACACTTGCATTGTCTAGACCCATATACCATCTCAAAGAAGCACCAGTTAAGCTGTCTTGGAAATAGTGAATCAACAACTGATCGTTATCAGTTTGAGTAGACATCTTTCTGGTGTACATCAGAAGGTGGCTTAGCAGACAGGTGTTCCCTTTAAACTTTTAAAAGTCAAGGACTTTGAACTTCATCGGGATGTTCACATTGGGTACCAGGCAGAGCTCAGTAGCACTCTTCCCAAATAAGTTATTTCCTCTTAAAGTCTTTAACTCTTTATGCAGCTCGAGGAACTAATCCTTCATCTCGTCCATTTTCTCATACACATCTGGACCCTCAGATGCCTTAGAATGGTAGATAGTGTCCTCAACACGAGGCAGAGTGTGAATAATTGGAGGTGGCACTGACATGACCGGGCTAGATGCTGGTAGAGAAACAAAAGTGGTTGCATACCCTTCTGGCATGAAGTTGGATGGCATCCCCCAGGGGAATCCAGCAGGTATAAAAGGACTGAATTGGTTGGCAGCAACTGCAACGATTGCGATAGCAACCTAAGAAATGATAGTCCTCTTGGGAGGAGTTGCAGGAGTTGGTGAAGATTTAGAAGGATTACACTAAGCACAATTTCAGAAACCAAAATACAAATAAAAGAGAAAAGGAAACAATCATCCTAAGGATCCCATAGCAACTGTATTAGATGATTTGGATGCGGGCATATACTTCCTTTAGATGCGTCGAATCTCAGACTCAAAGGATGTCTTCATCTGAGCCTTCTCAAGAACTAGCTTATCAACAATCTTCTTCCAAGCAACGGAAGGCTGAGGCATGATAGAGGTGGATAGACCATATGGCTCTCTCTGTCTCTTCATTTTCTCGGTCTTCAAGAATCTCAATAAGCGCATCTTTGTCTTTCTACTCAAGCTACAACTTTTCATGCTTTCGGCTCAAAGCATGGAATCGCTCTTCCCACATATCCCTCTCTTGCTTCATCTTGGTGAGTGCATCTTCCAACTCCTCTACATCTTGGTTAGGGAGGGTTGATGGCTCATCCATAACCAAATACATAGGTCTTTCACAAGCATACAGCATCTTCAGATCCAAAGCTCTCCTCTTCACCCAAATAGTGTAAGCTTCCAAAGCTTCAGAGTTGCATAAACCAAGCTCGGATCTTCCTTTCCCATGCATATTATGCCAAGCATCTATCATCATCTACTTCAAATGTTGGGGATCTTTACCCTCTTGATAGAAAAGACCTTCTAACTGAGTGTTATTAGGTTTATCTCTCAAGGGGAACCCAAGTTGACGATGAGCCAAAGAAGGGTTGTAGTTGATTCCTCCTTGTGTACCAATGAGAGGCACATTAGAGAATTCACCATAACTGTCAATAATAATCACACTACTCACAGAATCACACCAAACAATATCATCATTAGTGAGATCACGGGCATGGAGTCAGGTTATGAACCATCCCAAAAGAGTTTACTAAGGATAAAAACCTGTAGATCATGTTCTATAAAGTTCCCAGAGACGTAATACCATCTATCGGATATTATATGTTACGATGACTGACTCATCAACCCATAATATTCTCAAGAGAAACTCGTTTGAGCGTAGTATCGCGTAAAAACTGTTATTAGGTCTACACCTAATCAGTCTCCGCACTACGTCCTAAATAGGCCAAGTTGGGTTAAAGGTTCTACGGTCCTCAGCTTCTCGGACCCCAAATTAGAGAAAGTAATGCCTAACCACAAATAACTTGTGTGACATTAGTAACTCTAAAAGGGTCTCCACTTAATAGATGGGTCTCAAGCCAACTTGTTAATAACTACTCCACACAATTTGAACATGACTATACCATCCTCCTATCTTAATTGCACTCAAGTTCGGGTTAGAACTTATCTCACCACTCAGAGATCACCATGCACAACACACAGATTATATCATACAAACAAATATACAAACATCAAACATACAAATATATACACATAAAAAAGTAGGCTAAACCCACTAGGGACGACTCCCTAGCAGAGTCGCCACTTAATTTTTTGTAGTGGTAAATTCATGAGCATCAAGCTATGGATAAGCTTAACGTCAATAAAACCAGAGTCGCCACCGCGCTTTTATTGTTTCCAAAGGAAAAGGGAAAAGTACAAACAAAACCCAAAGATAAGAAGTTTTCAAATCAAAACTAATAAAATGCCAGAGATTACATGTAAGGGGGTTGTTACACAAAGGGAAGGTGTTAACACCCAAAGTGTCTTAGATACTCCTAGGGAGCCCTTTTTTATGTATGTATGTGTTTTTGGTATAAAAGATGTTTGAGAAAAATAGAGTGTGGGGATGAGAAAAGAATTCATTGATTCTATTTTTGTGTTTGACAAGACCTTTGGACTTGTGCCTAAGTACCAACATAAAAATGAGGGATCAAAACCTCGTAGTTCGTGGTAACAATATCAAAGTTGGTGAATTGCTTTTAACAAAAGTTTAGATGAAAAGGGCACAAAGGGCCAAAAAAATTGAATGATGTTGTTAATTCTTTTTTTCTTTTGAAACTTTAAGTTAATATGATTAAGTTTATTTATAATTTTGACTTAAGAAAGGGGAGTTCATAAATTCAATGGCATAAGGCCAAAGTTTCTACTTGAAATAAGGTCTAAGTTTGAAATCACAAGCAAAGGAAAGTTTTGAAAAAGGGGAGAGATTTTGAAATTTAAGAAGTGGGAGGAGATGAAGAGGCTATCTTAAGCACAAAATTAAAAGTTAAGAGTTGAAAAGATCTGTCCAATGGGATGCAATCCAACAGACAAGAATGTCATATAGAAAACTCACTTTCGCTTTCGACTTTGAATCAAGCAATAATCGACAAGCAATTAGCAATATCCGGACATCAAGAAGATCAAGGCATCAAATAAAGATATCCACATCCAAGCAAGCAATTCCATAGTTGGCAGTCTTCTTTGTCTTCTCATGTACCAGATGAAATATTCCTTTGTCAACTTAGAACAAAGCATTAGATATAAGATCAAAATAGCAATCAGCACCAAGACAAAGTAGCAGATGAATTCAAATGAGTGCCAAGACTTGCATCAGATAAAGGCTCAATTCACAACAGCTTAGTCTCAAAATGTTGGCATTGGCCAAGTCGTTTTTGCACAAATCAAGATCAACAATCCACCAAATGATGCCTAATCCTAAGTCCAAAAGTTCAGATCAAGATCAATAGTCCACCAAATTGTTTTTAGGGTTTTTTGTTGTTTATTAAGTATTTTAAGGTCCTAAGACCACAAATAAAATCAAAATGCACAAGCACTACATACAATCACAATATATGGCTCAAATGAGCAAAGTGAAAATGGCATAAACATAAACAAGTTAAATGAAATGTAAATGGCAATGAATGGTAAATGACTGAAATTCAAATTGCATAAAGTAAATGACTTGAAAGTAAAGCAATATTAATAAGAGTTAGTCAAATGTTAGTCAAAGGTTAGTTAAGTGTTTGTGATGTCTTTTAATTGATTAAGTCATTCTTTGGAGAACACTTAACCATCTATTCATAAGCATGGATCCTTAAACCAAGACATCTTCCATGGGAAGGAAAAAAGGTCAAGTTTTCACACAGTACCATAAGGGATGGGAGACTTACAATCTCACTTACTAGAATTTTATGCCTTTAGGGTCAATTTTAGATCTATGTTAAGTCATCGTAATTGGACTTATTTGGAAGTCACAACTATCTGAGGTCGGGCAATAAAAATTTAGGTGTTAATGCATGTTAGAGATTATGTATAATGAACCAAACTCCTAAAACATACCACACACTAAAGGAAAAGATCAAGAAGGAAGGACTTATCTCAGTCATACTTGTATTGGTTCATTTGACACAAGGTCATTGATGAACCAATTAGCCTTAAGACATTAGAGATTTCATTGGTCAAATGAGGGAATGGGAAATAATAGGGATGAAGATGAAGAGGGAGGGGAGTGAGAGAAACACAAATTGGTCATGCGAGGAATTTTATAAAATTAAAACCATCCATTCATTTTGGGAGATGAAATATACATTTCATCAATCCCCTAAATCCAATGGTTTTAATCCAACAAAAGTCAAATCAACCTTGACTAAGGCCCAAACAAATAATCAAACATCACAAGACCATAAAATGGCTCAACATAATTTTTACACAATTAATTAATTAAAAATCAACTTAAAAATGAATTAAAATACATTTTAATTTGGCCAAAACCTAAAATCTCTTCAAAACACCAAATAAATAGCCAAGAGATTTATCCTAGGTCAAACAAGGTCAAAGGACCTTAGACAAAAAAATTCATGATTTTAAAAAAGTCAGAAGTATTTTTAAACAATTAAAAATATGCACAAAAACATTTAATTCATGAAAAATATCAAAATTAATTCAAAAAATAATTTTAGTTCAGAACATGGAAGAGTAAAATATTTAAAGATTTTTTATGAAAGTCCCATATTTTTTGGATTAAAAATAAAATTATTATGAATTAAACAAAATAAAAGGAATAAACATAAAATCAAAAATTAAATAAAAATAGAAAAAACAAGGGCCATCAAATCTCCCTCGTTAGATTAGGTGGAAGATCTGATCACCAAAACATGCGCTCTATCATGCACTACAGTCAACGCATGTACATGCGTGGTAATCAGAAGCGAAGGTCGGGATTAGAACATGGGAGAAGATCAGATGGTTCAGGACATTACCAACACATCACCAGAGCTAGAGCTCCAGTCTTCTTCTCCGGTGGACCTCATCGGACGGTCCACCACAAACCACCATGGAAATGAAAAACAAGGACATGGATTTAAAGAAAAAATGCTCAGGAGCTCGAATTTGGCCTCAATTTTCTCCAATTCCAAGTATATCAATAGATACAAGTCATAATCAAATGAACTGAGGAACTCCAATGTCAAGTTCCTGTAGGTGTTACTCAGGTCGTCAGCGAACTCGTTCCAATGAAGCTGGTGGCTCAGAAATCGGATACTCGGCTCAATACCCAGTGCCTCCATGCAGTGTTGATCTGGATAATGTGTGGGCGCCATAGGGCGCTGATACAGAGCGATGTAACGCTCTCTTTGAGCATCATCTCTATAGGCTATGTGCATATCGTTGAAATCTTGCATCCTGTAAAAGTTAGGAAAGGGATCCTGAAAATAAAAACCATTTAAATATTTAGTCTCAGTGAAAATATGATAAAAATAAAATAAAATAAAATAAAATGCGGAAAAGTAAAAATAAAAAACCATGGGTTTCCTCCCACGCAACGCTTGTTTAACGTCATTAGCTTGACGATTGGAAGTTATACACCTGTAGTAGGGATCGGTGGATCAATCAGTGTGTGGCTTGAGTAGTATGCTGGAATGTCTCCTCCTTCGTAGAGCTTCAGTCTTTGTCCATTTATAATAAATGGACTACAGGTTTCGTTGTTGATTTCTACGGCTCCGGATCTCAGAACCTTAGATACTTCGAAAGGGCCAGTCCATCTTGAGCGTAGCTTCCCAGGGAAGAGTCGCAACCTAGATATGAAAAGGAGAACAGGATCGCCGATATTGAAGTTTTTCTTTACTATCCTTTTGTCGTGCCAGGATTTTGTTCTCTCTTTGTATATTTTTGCATTCTCGTAGGCAGATTTCCTAAGTTCTTCTAGTTTGTGAATGTCAAGGATACGCTTCTCACCAGCGGTCAGGTATTCTAAATTCAAAGTTTTAATGGCCCAGTAGGCCTTATGCTCCAATTCGAACGGTAAGTGACAGGATTTTCCATAGACTAGTTGGTAGGGAGTTGTTCCTATAGGGGTTTTGAAAGCGGTTCTATAGGCCCATAGTGCTTCTTGAAGCTTCTGAGACCAGTCTCTCCTAGATATTGAAACTGTTTTCTCTAGGATTTGTTTTATCTCCCTATTAGATACTTCTACTTGGCCACTAGTCTGTGGGTGGTATGGTGTTGCTACTTTATGCCTAACTCCATATTTTCTTAAAAGTTTATCAAATATTCTCAATATGAAGTGTGATCCTCCATCGTTTATGACTAAACGTGGTGTTCCAAATCTAGGGAATATATAGTTTTAAACAGTTTAATCACAACCCTAGTATCGTTTGTGGATGCAGTTATGGCTTCAATCCACTTAGATACGTAGTCTACAGCTACTAAGATATACCTGTTTCCTAAGGATGGTGGGAAAGGTCCCATGAAATCTATACCCCATACGTCGAAGAGTTCTACTTCCTGAATGTTTCTTAGAGGCATTTCGTCACGCCTTGAAATGTTTCCAGTGCGTTGGCATCTATCACATTTGACAATGCAAGCATAGACATCACGCCACAAGGTAGGCCAGAATAGGCCAGCTTGAAGAATCTTGGTGTATGTCTTAGAGGTGCTCGCATGTCCACCATAGGGTGCGGAATGACAATGCTCTATTATACTATTTACTTCCTCTTCTGGAACGCAACGGCGAAAAATTCCATCTTTACCCCTTTTGAAAAGGAGTGGTTCGTCCCAATAAAAGTTTCTCACATTATTAAAGAACTTCTTCTTGCGGTGGTAGTCAAGATCAGGGGGTATGATATCAGCGGCTAGGTAATTAACAAAGTCTGCATACCAGGGTACGTTACTTACTGCTAAGGAATTTTAGAAGTGCTCATGAGGGCCTAGGCTATTATCTTCAATGGTTTCTAGTCTAGCTATCAGTCTATCATAGGCAAAATCATCATTTAACGGTACTAAGTCGGGTTTTCGATATTCTAGCCTAGAAAGGTGATCAGCTACTACATTTTCAGTGCCTTTTTCATCTCTTATATCTTAATCAAACTCTTTTAGTAATAGAGTCCATCGGAGTAACCTGGGCTTAGCATCTTTTTTACTTAATAGGTAACAAATGGCAGCATGATCAGTGTAAACTATAATTTTTGCTCCTACTAGATAGGATCTAAATTTGTCTATAGCGAAAACTACAGTGAGTAATTCTTTTTCAGTTATTGCGTAGTTAAGTTGGGCAGCGTCTAGGGTTCTACTGGCATAATAAATGGCATGTAATTTTTTATCTTTCCTTTGTCCTAGAACAGCTCCAACCGCATAATCACTAGCATCGCACATTATCTCAAAAGGTTCTGACAATTCAGGGGGTTTCATAATAGGTGCTGATACTAATGCTTGTTTTAAAAGATTAAATGCGACATTACATTTTCCATTGAAAATGAATTCAACATCTTTCATTAAAAGTCCAGTTAAAGGTTTAGTTATTTTGGAGAAGTCCTTGATAAAACGCTGGTAGAATCCAGCGTGTCCAAGAAAGCTTCGGACTTCTCTGATATTTTTGGGTGGTTTTAGGCTCTCTATTACTTCTATTTTAGCTCTATCTACCTCTATACCTTTTTCGGAAACTATATGTCCTAAAACAATTCCTTCGGTCACCATGAAATGACATTTTTCCCAATTTAGCACGAGGTTCACCTCCACGCATCTCTCCAGGATTTTCTCAAGGTTAGCAAGACAATTGTGGTAATCAAATCCGCAAACCGAGAAATCATCCATAAACACTTCCATGATACCATCTAGATAATTTGTAAAGATTGACATCATGCAGCGTTGGAGAGTAGCTGGGGCGTTACAGAGGCCGAATGGCATTCGTCTGTAGGCAAAAGTTCCATAAGGGCATGTAAAGGTAGTTTTTTCTTGATCTTCAGGGTGGATAGGTATTTGGAAGAATCCAGAGTATCCATCTAGATAGCAGAAGTAAGAGTGTCTGGCTAGACCCTCCAACATTTGGTCTATAAATGTTAAAGAGAAATGATCCTTCCTGGTTGCTTTATTTAATTTTCTATAATATATACACATCAGCCATCCTCCTTCTAACCGTTTTGCTACATGTTCGCCTTTATCATTTTGTACGACTGTGATGCCTCCCTTTTTAGGTACTACATGAACAGGGCTCACCCACTTATTATCCGAGATCTGATAGAGTATACCTGCCTCAAGTAACTTAAGAACTTCCTTTTTAACAACATCACTCATTATAGGGTTTATTCTTCTCTGATGTTCTCTGGAGGGTTTGGAATCTTCTTCGAGCGAAATCCGATGCATGCATACAGATGGGCTTATACCTTTTAGGTCAGAGATATTATATCCTAAGGCCGAGGGATATCTTCGTAAAACGTCTAAAAGTTGGTTCGTTTCCTCTTGGCTCAAGGTAGCACTGACTATAACTGGACGGTTCATCTCCTCATCGAGGAACTCATATCTCAGGTTCTTAGGCAGTTCCTTAAGTTCTAAGGTTGGTTTCTTAGGGCATGGCATAAGATCTGGGGTAAGGGATAAACATTCGTAAAGGTTATCATTGATGTAGGGTTTTCTAAATCATCATCTTCCATTATTGGGGTTGATGGTAACTTAATGATTTCTTCTTGTTCTAATTCCCTAACACATTCATCAATGATATCTAAGGCATAACACGCATCTCCCATCACAGGTGCCATAAGAAATTTCGAAAGTATAAATTCTATTTTCTCGTCACCTACCTCAGAGGTCAACTTTCCTCTCTTGACATCTATTATGGCTCCTGCAGTTGATAAGAATGGTCTACCTAGAAGGATTGGTATATCATTGTCCTCTTTGATGTCCATGACAACAAAGTCAGTAGGGATAAATAACTGACCTATCCTATCAGGGACATTTTCTAAAATGCCTATCGGATACTTAACAGATCTATCGGCTAACTGAAGTGACATTTTAGTGGGTTGTAATTCTCCTAAGTTTAACCTCTCACAAACCGCTAAAGGCATTAAGCTCACACTAGCTCCTAAGTCTAGAAAAGCTTTTTCGATGACATGACTACCCAAAAGAGAAGGAATGGAGAAATTTCCAGGATATTTATCTTTTTTGGCTAATTATTCTCGGAAATAGAATTGCATTCTAGGGGTTTCGGATCGTCAAGTCTACGTTTGTTGGTAAGGATGTCTTTGAGAAACTTTGCATAAGAAGGTATCTGGGTGATGGCTTCTGTAAAATGGATTTCTACGTGAAGTTTTTCTATGACTTTAATAAATTTCTGGTACTGGTTATTGATCTGGGTTTGTTTGAGTCTTTGCGGATATGGTATAGGTGGTTTATATGGCGGGGGTGGTACGTAAGTTTTATCTTTAGGTTTTTCTCCTTTTTCTTGACTTTCCTGGTTTCCAGATTCCTCTGGTTCCTTTTCTTCGTTCGAGGGTTTGGTATATTCCTTAGAAGTTTCGAGTTCACCCAATCTTGGGTTTGGTGGCTCATCATAAGCGTTCCCACTTCGTAGGGTGATGGCATTGGCTTGCCCTCTCGGATTCTTTTAAGGTTGTCCAGGGAACTGTCCTCAAGGTGTGGTTTGGGGGGCTTGGTTTAAAGCTACCTGAGAGATCTGGGTTTCAAGCATCTTGGTATGAGTAACTATTTGGTCAACCTTGGTTCCTAACTGGGTAATCAGTTCATTAACGTGAATGTTTTGGTTCATGAACTCTTTGTTTTGTTGGATTTGAGCAGTGATAAAATTTTCCATAATTTTCTCAAGGCTCGGCTTTGGTGGTACAGGTTGCATAGGTTGATTTGATCTTGGGGCTTGGTAACCAGGTTGTCTCGGAGGTGCATTATTTTGGATAGGGTTATTGTTCTTATAGGAGAAGTTCGGGTGATTCCTCCATCCAGGGTTATAGGTATTCGAATATGGGTTCCCTTGGGTGTAGTTCACTTGCTCATAGTGGGTTTCGTTTAATAGACTGCATTCTGCAGATTGGTGTCCTTTGGTTCCACATATCTCACAATCCGACGAAACTGCAGCTACAGTATTCGGGTTTATGCACATATGCTCGACCTTAAGGACTAATGTGTCCATTTTAGCTTGCATCATGTCTATAAAGCTTAGTTCATGTACTCCTCCTTGGGCTTCCTTCTCCTCAACTATCACTCGTTCGACTCCCCATGATTGATGGTTTTGAGCCATATCTTCGATAAGGGCACTAGCTTCAGGATAAGGTTTGTTCATCAGAGCACCGCCTGCGGCAGCGTCGATGGTCATCTTAGTGTTATAGTGAAGTCCATTATATAAGGTTTGAATGATTAACCAATTTTTTAAACCATGATGTGGGCATGCTCTTAACAACTCTTTATATCTCTCCCAAGCTTCGAACAACGATTCTCCTTGGTTTTGGGTAAATCTAGTTATATGGTTTCGAAGAACGGCGGTCTTACTTGGGGGAAAGTATCTAGCAAGGAATACTCTTCTAAGGTTATCCCAAGTCGTAATGGAATTGGGTGGAAGGGAATCTAACCATGATAGGGCTTTATCTCTGAGGGAAAAAGGGAATAATCTTAAACGGATTGCCTCAGGAAAAGCTCCATTGGTTTTAAAAGTGTCTGCTAATTGGAGAAAGATTTTTAAATGTTGGTTTGGGTTCTCAGTAGCGAGACCTGCGAATTGTCTCTATTGAACTAGTTGCAACAGGGAGGGTTTAAGTTCAAAATTATTAGCTAGGATGGTTGGGTTTACTATACTAGAACTAGGTTCTTCGTTGGATGGTTGAGCGAAATCCTTAATAGGTCTTTGGTTTTGATCTTCGGCCATAGCTCTCCTAATTCTATGAAAGAATAAACGTGCGCGAGCGTAACGTTCAGGTTCCGCCAGAGGGTATACTAAACTTCTGGTGCTGCGAGTTCTTCGCATTGACCGGTGGGTAATAACCTAAGTCTGAACGATATAACAACATGGTATGAAATTTGATGAAATTGGTCCCTGACAATGGCGCCAAAAACTTGATGTGTTGTTTTTCGCAAGTATACGAACACGTCTGAGTAATATAAAAGATTGTCGAATCCACAGAGACCAAGTGTCAATCTATCGTTATCTATTGTTTTGGTGTTTATCTTAGGTAATCAAAATAGGGTTTTTTAGAGTTTTTAGAGTGTTCGATAAAAGGTAAAGTATTAAATAAAGTTCAATTGATAAAGACAGGCTTGAATGTAATTCACATAATCAATTAATAATCCAAGTACTTGCTAATAGAACTACTTATGGGCAGTGTTTCCTACTTTGAAAAGAACTAATTTAACAGGAACTGTCGCTTTCGCGTATTCAGAACCGAGTTGTACTCCCTAATCAAACCCTCTTATTGTCACTTATAAAAAGGCGCGCATTGTGTTAGAGTAGTAAACCTATTTTTAAGAAATATAGTATCTTGACTAAGTTGAAAAGTATTTTAACCTGGATTTCTTAATCAAAAGAGGTTCTCACGAACCAGACTCTAAACTTATAAACGCGTCCGAAAATAGTTTTAAAATCTCTTTTCTTCTTAAGTTAAAAACTCCTAATGAACTAAACAAAGCGCTTCCGCTGTTTTTGAAATAGTTAAAAACAATTAAGTTTAAAAAGACGTTGGACGGCTTTCGATCTTACCCAACGGAAGTTAAGTGCGGGAAAACTTAAGTTGAAAGTCAAAATAGCCCTTAAGTGTTTCTACGAATAATTGTACGGATTATCAGTTCAATTACGATCCTTACATTCTAACCTTATAGATTTAGTTAGACATGGTAAAGTAAAGGTGCATTTATTTTAAATAAAAGTAGTGCGAGTGCGGGAAATAAAGTAAAGTGCGAGTGCGGGAAATAAATAAAGTAAAGACAGTGCAGGAAATAAATAAAGTAAAACGAGTGCGAGAAATAAATAAAGTAAAGACAGTGCGGGAAATAAATAAAGTAAAGCGAGTGCGGGAAATAAATAAAGTAAAGACAGTGCAGGAAATAAATAAAGTAAAGCGAGTACGGGAAAATAAAATAGATAAAGGCAAGTAATAAAAACCTGCTCCAATCGGAGGGTTGAATAAAATGCAAAGCGAAAATGAAAATGGCGGCAGGATTAACTTCCTTCCAAAGTGCTCCAAACTCGATTACAGACTCGATCACAAAACTCGATTACACAATTGTGGTAACACCCTAATGCGAAGCGATTACCACTTTAAAATACTGATTATATGCCTAAGTGAAACTAATTTTGCTCTGATCTAAGTTTGGATCTTCCTCTGCTCTAAGTTTGGGTGATTAAACAAGAGAATTTGAGTCTCTATTTATAGGCAAGTAAAATGATGGAAATGACAAGGATGCCCTTCATCTTGAAAATGGGAGGGAAAACTTTTCCTCTTGTGGCGCCCGCCACAAGCCCATGGCGCCCGCCACAAGGCCAATTTGTGGCACCTTAGTGGAATTAGTGGGGAACGTGGCAGTTGAGGGAAGTTGAGCTAGGACACGTCATGGCAGGGTCTATGGCGCCAGCCACAGTGGAAGCCACAAGTACAAAATGCTGAATTTTAGGGTTTTTAGCTCTTTTTCGCTCCTTTTCTCGATCGGGGCTTCGATTAAAGTAAAAACCTGGAAACAAAGAGAAATATAGTAATAACATAACAAAATGATAATAAAATAACTAGAATGCATGCGGAATCGGAGTCGAAAATACAGTGAATTTCAGTGTCATCACACACACACACTTAAAAGTATTTTTGAAGTCTCTCTTTTTCAAATAAAATTATCAAAAATATTTTGGAGCCTACCTGATTGATTTGGAAACTGCCAAATTTATTAGGACAAGTTTTTAAAATGTCTAATCGATTAAAAGAAACACCTAGTCGATTATATGAGGTAGAATCAAGTCCATAATTTATTATGACATTTTGGGCATCGATAATCGATTATTGTATGTACCTAATCAATTAGGTCATTTATTTTGCTCGTGGATTGTTTCTTAAAATGAACCATCTCTTGGCTTATGAATAAAAGGGTTTCCCCTAATTTCATTTTATCCTAAAAAATGTCAATATCTCATTTTTCCGCTTTCTTAATCTCTCTCTAAAATTATTTCTCTTTCTCTCACATCTTTAGCCATAATGCTTTGAGAGTGTTCTTAAGTTTAGCGAGAAAATTATTCTGGGTGAAGGGCATTTTGTAAATTTATCAAGAGTTCTATATTCCTTTTGAGTAAATTATTATTTCTTATGAAGTGTTTGTTTTTGTCTGGAGCTAAACTTGTATAAAAGCTCATTAGGGGATATGTGTTAGGCTCCGTTTAGTTTGTGAGCTTTTCCCTTGAATAAAAGCTCTCCTTTTGGGTTCGTGAAGAATAACCAGAGAAAAATATTCACAATTGTTCTTGAGCTCATCCAGTTTAAAAGCTCTACTGATTCCAGATTAGTTTGGTGTGAAATCTCATTCAATTTTTAATTCAATACATGTAAAAGCTAAGTAGGTTTGAGATCCACCCGTTAAAAATCTCGATCTAGTTTGTGGTCAGCCCGTGTAAACCTCAGTTCGGAGGATAATAAACTCAAAATTCCAACTTAACTTGAGATCATCTTGTGCAAAATCTCATTTTGGCGTGAAGACTAATAACTTTATTCCTCTATTCACTATTTGGTTGGAAGTTAGCCTAAAACTTCATTTTTCTTGTATAAGGGGGTTCATGAGCTTAACCTTTTAAAAGCTCTCAAGCATTAATGGATACTCTCAAGATAACTTCTTGAGGAGATGAGTAAGTATTTCTTTAAGATACAATCCTTATAAATCTCTAGTGTTACCTCTCTTCTTGTAACTCTTTACTTTCCGCATATTTTCTTATCCTTATTTCCGCTGCATATCCAGATATTTTTTTAAAAATCTTTTCAAAATCTGATTTGGAAAATGATTATGCTTAAAACTATCACTTTCAAACCTCTACAGTTCACCCCCTCTTATGTATGGATTTACATGTTCAACGTGAAACCCTGGCGAAGAGAAATGAAAAAAGGGTAAAAGAAACTAAAATATTACCTTAGAAAAAAATGGAGATGTAAATGTATGCGTTAAGGAAACAATGAAAATAGAATTGAGCCAAAACTTGCATAAGAAGTTTGACAGCGAGAAGGAAACCCACGGGTGAGGGTAGGGGTGTTCGTGGGTGCAAATCGACCCGCGAATCCACTAATCCAAATTGAACCAACCTATAAATGACCTGAACCTGTTCATTTATGGGTATAGCCAACCCAACCGGTAATAACCCCTATAATTTTGATTCGAGTTTCTCAACTTGCGAATCCAACCCGTTCATGTGACATTAGTAAATTCTTATTTTATTATTATTATTTTAAATGAAAATATAAAATTAATATATCATTAATAACCAAAATTTTGGCATTTTTTACCACCAATAACTAGACCATTGAATTTACGTGCTTCTAAAACTAAGTGTTATTTGTTATTTTCTTTTGTATTATTTCCAACTTACGTATTTTATATAAATAAAGTGTCTTGTGGAATTTTCTACTATTAAGTGTTATGTCACACATATGAATTTTATTAGAAATTATATGATGTCTTTCATCTAATTTGAGTGTTAGAAATGAATGTAATTGTATTGACTTGTTACATTTTTTTTATAACTGAAAAAAATTATCATTTTTTTTATTTGAAACACCCCCTAGAAAATCAACTCAACTCAACCCATAAATGAGCAGTCAGTTTGATTTGGTTTTGACTGTGAAATCGCAGGTTGGATGATGAACTCAATCCATTAAAGCTTGAATGTGTATGGTAATGGGTTAGGCCTAACCCAGTCCAACCCAACCCGTGTACACCCTTAGGTGAGGGAGAAGAATAAGAATTTCCTAAAACCCACAAATGGCGAAAGGAGGAAGGTAAAGTTAAAAATTTCTTATGAGTATCCCCACTATGGAAAGCCACACATTCTTTTTTGTTAGGAAATGGGAGATGCACCACCAACAATCTAGATTCCCTCGAAATTCAACCAAGAGCACTTGAGTGACCTAAGACCAAGGAAAGTTGTTATTGACAAAATATGTACGTGTGTCAAGACCTCTCTAGGAAATGTCATTTAGTGTAAGAAAAACATTTAAATCATCAATTCTCAACACCAACAATAATGTCCTATCAATTCCCTTCACTTAGTTTGGATGATGTTCAGCCTAGAGGTGTACACGACAAAAACCCTTATCTTGCAGGACAAAGACACATGCAGGGTGGTAAGTGTTATGAGCCTTCTACAAGGCATAAGATGGAAATGCCTAAAGGAAAGAATGAGGAAAGCGAACATGAGGAACATGTGCATCCTCGTTCTCACTTAAAGTAGACAACCCATCCTTTCACGTATCACCTACCATCTAGTTCAATCGAAAGGTTGTTCGTGTAGTAAGTTGCATCTCTCACATGTTGTCTTAACCGCCCCTAGTATATAAGTGAAAGACGTGTCATTTCCATGTATTCGAATCTATATCAATTCACTTTTCATTCTCTCTTATTTGGACGTTGAAGTGATAACTTTGCATTTTAATCTCTCCCCCCGCAATGAAAGCTCAAATCCACCATAACAAAACATCATTGCATCGCTCACCTCACAACTCTGATTCCACAGCAGAACAGAAACAATAGTATTTATGCTTTGACAAATACTTATATATTATATCTTGTGCTACTGTCTTATACTTCTCACATAATTCTATCATCGATAAAATTATGAATTTATTTAATAATAGTATAATTTAATTTGATTTGAGTCAAAGTAATACAATCAAGAACTATATGAAAAATAAATATAGTAAAATGGATCTAAATTTTGTCTTGGGTGATATGAGTCTACCTTTGGACCCTATTTTAATTCCATATTATTGGCCGAACATCTTCAAAAATGTACTTGGGAGTAGAATTTTAAGATTCAACTTTTCTTTGGAACAATTGGTGGTCAACCCTAAGCATATTACTCACATATACCCTTGCAATGCATAGGAGAATGGAATAAATTGAATAAATTAAAATTTTAAAGATAATATTCCTACTTATAGTTAATAATTAAGATTACTAACATTTATTCATTGAAACCGGGGTTTTGCTTACCATGTTATTCTCTGACTATATGGTTGTCAAGTTTCCATTAGATTTGGAATCTATAAAGCAATTTAAAAGATTTCCCTTCATAATTAACTCTCCGATCTTATTTTTTTGACTGAGTATTAACATTATTAATATTAAGAAGAATAAGTTCTATAGATTGGTCCATACTCCATATAATTAAATTCTTCTGATAATGAAGCTATGCTAGTATGGAATCTCATTCTCAAAATCAACTGATTTGTCTCATAATAATTGTTCAATCGTTCATTGAACAAATTGGATCATATCCAAAATACCCTATCGATATGTGACGATAGAACAACCCTATGCTATGAGTGGAAGAAAAATAATAATTTTGTAATTATATAGAAGAAAAATAATGTTAGTGCATGACTCTTTCCCACGAAACTTTAGGCTTTATTGTTCCATTAATTCTCATATTCCATTCTTATTCTTAACCAAACAAACCTAATCTTATTAAATTAATTTAGTCATGAAATAACCAACGTTTACCAAAAAGCATAATTTGAAAGCTTAAGGAGTTATATTAAATTAAATTTTTTATATCAAAATAAAATAAAAAAAGTTAAAAGAAATATACTCTAGTAAAAGACTCAAAGCCCAAAGGAAGGACCACATAGCATCGAACAATGGAATGATAAAAGAATTATAATGATGTTTTGGAAACCAATCAAGAAGAAGAACATGTGTAGCTTCATTGACACGTATCATGTTTATGTGTGTTTCTTTCACACTTCAGAAGAAAACATTTAGGAACAAATCACATATGAAATAATCAACATGAATAGATCTTGTTCCCTATTTTTTTGTAATACAGGTTGGGACCGTACGTGGCCTCTAAACTTTTACTAATATTATAATAGTACTAATCACTATTAGTTGTTAAGCACAAAATATTAGTGTAGGCCCGATACCAAACAAGAAGCACTTAGGTTAGGCTATATATGTCTCTTCTTGGCAACCACATGGAGAAATTAGGGTTAGAGGACAAGATTAACAGTGTTGGATCCAAATGTGGAGTAAAATAATTGACTCAAGATGAATGTTAATTAGTCCAACTCACTATGTTAATGAGGGGTTGAACAAATGACAACAATTACGCAGCATGTTTGCAATAATGTTGCCAATTGTCTTGGTTAGTAGGAACTAAAATCAAAGTTTGAATAAACAAATAGTTGCTACAATTGATTAAAGTTGAACTCATCCAAGTTGAATGTGAATGATTAGATAAATAAAATACTCCCTCTTAAAATATAAGACCTCTTTAAAAATTTTACTTGTCACTTTTTAAAATTTATATATATATATATATATATATATATATATATATATATATATATATATATATATATATATATATATATATATATATATATATATATATATTCACATAACAATTATTAGAATAAAATAATTATAAAATATTTCAATATATATATATATATATATATATATATATATATATATATATATATATATATATAATTTAATTATATTAGTTATTTATCATAATTAAGAGTCTTACTTGATTAAGTGGTCAAATAAATTTAAAATGCTATTTAGATTTCTATTTAGTAATTAATTAATTAATTGGATATGGACTCAAATATGAGTGTATGTCAGGATGACCCATTTCGGAGTAATGGGACCCTAATTGGTCATCATCTTATATATACGTTATGGTCTCCAATATACGGTACACAAGCAATTTATCTCTTCTTCTCATCCCGAAGAGTATTTAAGGCATTATGAGTACCAGTTGAGAAAGAACCATACAAGCAACATGTGTTCGTTGTTTGTTTTCTAGCTTTCAGGATAACCGCCAACGAAAAACTTTATCAATAGATCCAAGTATTCCTGCAATCTCTTATCTCATGTACTAACATATGGTAGATCCTGTAATTATATACATGTTTATATTATCTATTATATTCCGAACTACCGTATATGATATAATATTTAGAAGATGTATATGTTATTAATTATTATTGATTTAATTCCAACAATATATATATATATATATATATATATATATATATATATATATATATATATATATATATATAGGGTCATGATCAAATGGCACAATGGTGTCAAACTTCATAACATGACACTTGCGATAACTTTTCACCCTATATCCATATAAGAAAATCTATCGTTAGACTGAAAGCTATTATCATATAAATCACGCCTATAAAAATTTTAAATCAATCAGGATAATCAACATTTGAAACCAATTAGGATAATCAACAACCACAGTAACAACATTAAATCTTTAAACTATTGATTTCAACAACAACAATAACATCAAACTTCAATCTCAACAACACCCCCAACAACAACATTCAAACTTCAATATCAACAACATGCATCAATAACCACAACTAACATAAATAATTTCTTAGCATATATGAATGTCACAAATAATAACACTTACTTCAGGGGTTTTTAATTTTTGACATTTTTACTTCTAAAACCATGTAACATATAGTATCCTTTGACATCTCTAAATGTTGGAAAAAAATATTAGTACAAAATATACAAATATTTTGCATGGTACTATGATCATCCTTATCTTTCGAAGATCAACCCGTGTGAATCCTAATTCATCGATTTTTACAACCGTATTATTGTCCATCTACTTGCACTTAAATAAAGGCATATTAAAAATAGTATAATCAATCTCTAAAATCTCATTTTTTATCCTAAAGTTCGCTATAGATGCTAGTACATGATTCTTATATTTGGAACTAGAGAAGTATATAAATTAGCTTCAACCATAACCCACACTATTTTGCTTGGTACTACGATCGTCCTTTGATTTTGTCTATAATGAAAATTTAGTAATTTTGTATGCACTCCAAGTTATTACATTAAACTTAGGCATATATGACATTCATTTAATTATCTTGGATGGAGTAATATCTTTTTAAACCCTTTCATTAAACCAATTTATGAAAGTTTTATGTTCTCTCAACATTAATTTTTCACTCATCCGGGGGAATTTTTCCTTGTTAAGACTTTTGTGTGCGAACAAGTAAGTTTGACCTTCATCCATGTTAGTAAATATATACAAATGTGCTTGAAGAACTACATATCAAACCATTGTCTTAACATTTGAACCTTCAGTATCTTTACCTATGTATCTTCCATCATGACGAGCCTTAGAAATTCCTATAGAGCTTGCTTCTGACAAATAATTTAAATAAAACTTAATAGCTTCTTCTATGATGTATTGTTCAACGATCGAAGCTTTCAGATATGATGATTCTTCGTATATTATTTAAATATATTCATTTATCACTCTACCAGATACATCAACTTTAGATAAACTGGACCATAAAATCTAATCTCCCGTACTAAATGAACAATTATGTGAACAATAATGTCAAAAAATTATGAAAGCAAATACGTCTCTAATTTACACAAGATAATGATAGCCTCATGTTCCAACTCATCTAAATTTCTAGGATTAATGATATTACTACATATATCATTCAAGAATAAGCACAATATAATTATAATTACCCTTACACTTTTTGGTAAAATTCCATAGATAGCCACTGATAGAAGTTGTTGCATCAAGACATGACAATCATGATATTTAAGACCAAATAAATTGAGATCTTTAATTGACACAAGTTTCTCCATATTTTATGAGTACCCTTGAAGAAACTTTAATACGCTGCAAACAATATCAAAAACGATTTATTCTTTTTTAGACAAAGTGTGACATGATGGGGGAAAATATGCTATATTTCATATTTCTTTTGGGTTTAACTCTTGTCTTATACCCATCACCACCATATCTAGACGAAAGTTCTTACTATCTTTTGTCTTATCTTTATTGTTGATAAATGTTCCAATCAAACTATCATAGATATTTTTCACCACGTACATCAGATCAAGATAATGTCTTATATCGAGGCTAGACCAATATGGAAGATTAAAAAACACCAACCTCTTTTTCCAAATATTTTTCTCCATGGGACATTTTTAGTTCTTCCCAAAGACAAAATTAATGTGTTGTTGTCTTTTATAAACTTCCTTCTTGGATAAAGGCGTTGGAGCGATATCACAGTCCTAGTCTCTATTAAAAGACTTCCATATTTTAGTTGGTGGGAGCATGTATCATCTTCACATACAAGACACGCTCTATCTCCCTTAACATTGTACCTAGACAAATTACCATATGCAAGAAAGTTATTGATTATGAAAGAAAAACATGGCACGCATCTTAAAATTATCACTCATATACGCACCATCAAGATCAACGCCTTTCTCCCATAACACTCTTAAATATTCAATCAATGAAGTTAAATAAACATCTATGTCATTTCCTGGTTATTTTGGATTTGAAATCATCGTTGATAACATCATATATTTGTGTTTGATGAAGAACCATAGAGATAGGTTGTAAAGTTTGATAAGAACATGCCATGAAGTACGGTTAGTACTCATATTACCAAATAGTTCCATTCTGTCTGTGGCAAGTCCAAACCTTAGGTTCCTTAGCTCAAGGTAAAAATCTAGAAACAACTAATCAATTTTCTTCCATTATAATGAATCAGCTACATGGAAAATTTTCCAATCAAATAATTGTTCATATGTGTTCCATCTAGAATTCTTTACGTCATTTACATTAGTAAACAATCTCTTGAAACTTTGAATTACCGGTAGGTATCACATCACCTTGATAGGGACATCCTTTGTGATTACACCATTAGTTTGTAGCGTGACTTCCCACACCTTAAGCACTCCTTCAAGTTTTAATAATCTTTCTTGTAGAATATGAAATCATTACAACATGCATTTATTTTGACATAGTCCAAATCATTGGACACCTCATCTTCTTGGCCTCATAAATATGGTTCGACAACATGTTTGTTACCTTCCGGAAGCATTTCTTGCAACAATTCAAGCAATTCAGTGAAACTTCTATCCGTCCACCCACTTTTGCCTTAAGATTTAGTAGTCTTAACAAACCTGATAATCTTGTAAAAAAATTATATCCCAAAAATAACGGTTCTTCCATGTCATTTTCTAAAGTATCATACACATGGGTTTTCTTAAAAGAATCTACTTCAATATCATGGATCATATCTTCTAGGTTATCATTCATATTTTTATCAACTTCAAGTCTATGTGACACATGTATTTTTTTTGTCACTTCACCATGCCTTACATATTTCGTGTAATTTTGAATAGTTCCTTCACAATCCAAATGAATGAATATATCTTTATTTGAATTTTTTTGCATATTTCAACATTTTTTACAAGGAAAATAAAAAATCACATTATCTTCAGGAAGGTTTTTTTCCTACAAATTCAAAAAATTAAATCACTACATCTTTACTTAATCTATTGGTTTCCATCAAAGTATGATCCATAATTTTTAGACTTGAGACTTCACACATAAGAGGGGAGTGGGGGGGGGGGGGGGTGAATTGTGTGGTTTTGAAAAACTTTTTCGAGTAAAATTACAGTTTAAAAGAATTTTAAATAATTAGTAGCGGAAAAAGAATTTGCATAAAGTAAATTGCAAAAATTTAAAAAGTTAACGGAAAGAGATAAACACCACGATATATAGAGGTTCAGTCGAACAAGAAAACAAAATACTCATATCCCTAATAATTGATCTTGAGAGTATCTGACAAGCATTGAGAGCTTTTAGTAGGAAAGACTCACGAGCCCTCTTATACAAGGAAATGATGGTTGACCCCCAACCAAATAATACAAGACTTCGAAATACAACAATTTGAGTCTTCTCTTCCAAACAGTGACGAGCCAGTTAATCCTTTCTCCACAAGGGAGATTGAAGCGGTTAGTCTTCTCTCCACAAAAGAGGACCTTGGAGCAGTTAGTATTCAAGTTCACAAACCTTGCAAGCTTTTACAAGGGCTGAGCTCACGAACCTTAAACCTTGGTTTTATACAGGTTGGCAAATAACCTGTGAGAATTTAATATTGGCTAATCTCAAACCCATGAAGCTTTTAATAAAGGACTGAGCTTCAACCTATCTTCTTTATATCACGGGATGACCAAGAAACTATGATATTTTAATACAAGTTGATCTCAAAGTAAACTAGGGTTTGATCACACAATCTCCAAACCAAAACTTTTAACGGCCGTAAATTCTAACCCAAACAAATCCCGAAATGGATAATATTCCACCAAGATGTATACAAAAGATTTCCTTGGGGAATTTACAATTATACCCTTCTGTAGCGGGGTTTTCGTTACCTTTAGGTTTATTGACTAAACCAAAAGTAAACATATAATTTCGAGTCGCCACCGCACTTTTATTTGTCCAAAGGAAAGGCTAAAAAGCGAATAAAAGCCAAGTAAGAAGTTTTATCAAATCAAAAACTAATAAAAATATCAGAGATCTGGGTAAGGGGGTTGGTTATGAAATGGGAAGGTTTTACGCACCCAAAACATCCTTAGTACTATAAGGGAACCCTTTTTGCCAATATGTGTTGTAGGTTGGTATTTGTGAAAATATGTGCAAAGGATTGAAGGGATGAGAGAAGAATAGATTATATTTACAAGTTTTGTTGTTTGAATGGATGAACCCATTGCCTACGTACCATCACAAAGGAGGACCAAAACCTCGTAGTTCGGGGTAAAAATTACAAAAGATGGGTGAATTGATTTGATCAAAAGCCTTAAGGTCTTTTGTTATCAAAGGGAGAAAACTCAACCTAAACTAACAATCCACCATGTGAGGAAGGCTTCAACATACTAGTGAGGAATTAACCCTATAATAAGTATGGAAGACTATTAATCCAATCACTAAGGATAAGGTGAGATTCACATCAACCACTATGATAACTCAAACTTATGACTAATGTTTATGAAAAAGTTTTAACATAGGTGGCCATTGGAACCACAAAAACAACTTGAAGTGAGTTATATTTACAAGTTAGATATATTTACAAAATTATGTCAAAGTTTGATTAAGATTTATTCACAATGAGTATTTATGAAAAGAGTTTGAAAAATCAAAGGCATAAGGCCTAGGTTTCTAATTTGAAACAAAGTCAAGGTTAGAAAAAAAATTATTTTGGCTTGGGTTAGAGTGAGGAGAAGAAGAGAAGGGATAGTCCTAAAGCATACAAAGAGAAGAGAGAAGATAAAACCCTTGGAGTTCCTTTTCTTGAAATCATAGAGATGATTCAAGATGCTCATTTCCCTTGGACTTAGCACACAAATCAAGCAATCAAACAATTTAGATTCAAGCTCCTAGGATCTCCATTTGGCTTGTCTCTCTTAACTTGGCTACTCATGACAATGGTCCTCTTTACTATCTCAAGATGGAATCCCTATCACACAAGAGCAAACATCAAAAAGTTCACAATACAATAAGAGGAATGGACAAAGAATGAGTTTTAGAAAGGAAGTCTTTTGAAGTCAACTTTGAAATTTAGCATTTAAAGGCAAGAGGCCTAGTTGCTCTTCCATAAATTTAGAATTCTAAAGGCATGAGGCCTAGTTTCTCTTGAACTCCTTTAAGCATGGTTATATCCTAATTCTAGGTCCTTTCTCCTTTTTGCATTAGGTTCACAAAAGCAAAACCAACACAAGACAACAATATATTTATATACAATAATGGGCTCAAATGAGCAAAAAGGAAAATGGCATAAACGTAAAATATGTGCTCAAGTGAGCAAAAATGAAAAGCAATATTAATAAATGAGCAAGAAATAAATGACATTAAAATAAATTGCAAGAAATTAAATGCTCAAATTAAAGTTAGTGATTAGTATGGTTATGTTAGTTTGTCATAAGACAATGTAGCGCTATGTTAAGCAATCGTAAGTGGACTAATGTAGTAGTCACACCTATCTGAGGTCGGTCAATTAAACTATAGGCAAATAAACACAAGTTAGAGATCATGACTAGTAAGCCAAACTCCACAAACTTGCCATGCCAAAACAAAAGGGGAAGGGCCTTGTGTGGACTTTAGGTTTTTTGCTTGACCAAGAAGCAACCTATCTTGGACACAAAACAACTCACTTGATCTTGGATCAAGTTGAGTTTGGTTTGGATCAAACAAGGTTAAACCTCTCATTTGTCAAGACCAACCATAAGTCATTAACTCATTGGCCAAATTATGAAAAGAAAAGGGATGGAGATGAAATGGATGGAAAGAGAATTCAAGCATCAAACTCAATTGATCAAATATGAACTAAGTCATCATCAATCAAAGCCAAACAGAAGAGAAATGAGGATTACAAGTCAACAAGTCAACCATAATTTTTTGGTATTTTTTGAATTAAAAATAAAAGCAAAATAAAATAAACAAAATATGGTCAAACCTCAAATTTAATTCAAATCAACTTCAACAAGTCCAATTAAATTCTCATAGGTCTAACATGGTCAAACAAACTTTGACAAATTTTCTCAACAATTTTTGAAATCAGAAACTATTTAAAAAAAATTAAAAACAATGAAAAATAACACAATATGAATTAAAATCTCAAATAAATCTCAAATCAATTAAGAAATTGATGAGACTATTTTTCATTGACTTGTCATGATCCATAGGTGTTAGGAAAATATTTTTGGGTTTTCAAATATCAAAAAGTATTTAAAAATAAATTAAAACTATTAAAAATAAAATAATTCACAAAAAATATTAAATGAAGTCACAAAAATGATTAAAAATCAAAATATGAAACTAGATTTTTCAAGAAATTTTTTGGAATTGGTCTCATATTTTTGTGACTTCAAATAAAATATTTATGAATATTTGAAAATAAAAGGAATTAACTGAAATTAAAAGAAAATAAGGAAAACAGGAAAGTCCAGCGTCATCAGATCCATTCATTAATTGACGTGGCAAGGCATTAAGGGCTCAGAGGCGCGGTCACATGGTGATCTCAAGTCAAGCGCGCAACACTTTGCATTAAAACAAGTCAACATACAGAAAGGCCAAGATTAAAACGTTTTTGCACGATCCAAAGGATGGGAGATGCACACGTGGTACATGTGGTGGAAAACACCTTCTTCTCCGGTGAAGTACCAGAATTCGGCCACCACGCGCAGGAAAAGAAGTTATAATGAAAATGAAAAATGAGGACAACAAAATGAAGTTGAGGTGATGTACATCACCCCTGTAACCATGGATCATCCTCATAGTTCCAATTTAGAGAGAAACATGAGCTTGAAGATCATGGTGCATGAACTGAAATGGCACGATTTACATAATTAAGACCACCACTGGCCTGCCTCAAGTGAGAGGAGTTCAGAAAACAGCATAAACCAAAGGAATTCACATTGTATTGCAAGATCTAAATCAAAAAAGTTTGAGGTTCTACCTCTGAATTGAAGCTTCAAACATCACGAATCCTTCAAGCTCTTGATCTACTTTTGCTCTAGAAGTGTGATGGTGATGCTAGGTTAAGGAATTGAGCTTTGAAAATCAACTAATGATATTGAAATTCAAGCTTGAAAAAGAGAAAGAAAACTGAATATTCCTTTAGTGAGGGTTTGGATCCTCCTTGCATGGGCATGTACAGGCACATGTAGTTTGAAAGCTTGGTTCCCTCGTGTGCATGAAGTTTGAATCCTCCTTGCATGGGCCTGTACAGGCACATGTAAGGCCTGAGAATGAATGAAAATCCATGCTGAGATCAACTGGTATTGAATTGGACGTGCACAATGGACTACACAAGCTTGCATACCAAGTTATAATGTGAATTGCAAAAATGAACATAAACATAAAGCTCTTCGAAACTCCCACATGGAAAGTCCAAAAAATTAATGTCAGTAATGGTTGGAAAGCCCTTGAAATAAGGAACAAAAGTCATGTTGGGAAAAAATTCATTTGGAGTTTGGAACTTAATGAAAACTGGCTGTGAAAGTTTGGGTACAAAGCATGTTTAAGTTCCCCTTTGAATTTTTTTACCAAAAGAAAGCATCTTCAAGTCCTTTTATTTTAATGATGCAAGCCTCAAATGGAAAACCCTCTAACACCAAAGTTGTAGATATTTTCAAGATGATCAATTAAGACTTAAATTTTGTATCATTTGTATTTTTCATGAGAAAGTTATGGGCACTTGAATTTGGACATTTTTCAAATTCAATGACTTAGGTCCAAAGTGACCTATAATGTTTTGTATTATAACATGTGTTTCTTTTAGGATTATGAAATTTTGTCCAACATAAAATTTGAATTATACATCTTAAGCTTTCCAATGCATTTGGTCTTACCTCTAAATCTTAAAAATTAAGGAAGTTAGGTCCTTGGGAAGTTGACCCAAAATTAGGGTTTCAGTCAAAATGACCTATAATGTTTTGAAATGAATGATGACCTTACATGTTTCAAATGGATTTTTTATGAACACAAAATTTGTTCATATGGTTCTGAAGAACATATTTTCTCTTGGGGTCATCTTCATTTGACAAACATATCACAAGTTGTGTCTCAGTGATCCTCAGTTTAGTCAGATGACTTAACTGGTCAACTTTTCAAGGCCAACCTTCCAATCTTGATGAATGAATGATTTAGGAATCTCACATAAGCTCATATATGTATAAGATAATGAATGAAAGAAATTCCTTTGATTAAATTTTTGTCATAGGTTGAGGTTGTTTCATGAGCAAGGCACAATTGAGTTAGGGTTTCCTTGGGAATCATTCCTCAAGCCCTTTGGGTTATCTTGATCAAATTGGCAAATTGAGATGCTTGGGAGACATATATGATGATTAGGAGCTTTGTGGACAATTGTCATGCTTTTTATCATCTTCATCTAGCCACTTCATTGAGCTTAGGAGCCTCCTATGAGCATGGGAGCACATGATCACTTGAGCTTCAAAACAAAAAGAGTTAGTGACATATTTTTGTGTTTTTGGTTAGTAAAAAAATAAGAAAAGCAATAATATACAATACAAGCATGCTTGGTGATCTCAAACCAACTCACATAAGTCCCACCGCCAGGGTTAAGGAGCCACACATGCTATGATCCTTGAGGCAATGCATTGAGCAAAAGATATGATGCCATGAGGGATCTTAGGGTCAAAATTAGGGTCTTACAGATGCCCCTATTTAAGGTCATTCTAACCGGAGATATGAAGGTTAAAATCTTTGTCTCGACGAGGTAGAATGGGCTTAAATAATAACAAAAGGACGAATTTTGGTCCCTAAGAGACCTCACGATGCAAATGTATGTATGCAAAAATAAAATATTCATGGTGAATAATTGCCACAAAGGAAAAGAAATCGGGAGAAACTGAGGGTCCATAGTAGTAACACACTCACTAGGGAGACAGAGACTCTGGGGGGAAACAAGAAAAAATGCGTGAGCAGGTCACGACTTGAAAACTTGCTGGGAGACACGAAGGCATTCCATGAAAATAAATCTATGGAAAGACTCGAGTTGACGCAAAGATGCATGTATTGGGGAATATGCCAATACAGCGAGCCTATCCAGAAAGGATACATCGGATAAAAATCCGGACTCAGACGGGGATGTCCACAAAGGACTCAGCTGAGGAAGAAACAACGAGATATTACCGGCTACTAGGTAATAAACTCAAAGAGAGATATGTTATCGAACCACCGGTTACTGGGTGAGAGAATCAACATGCTCAGGGAGAAAGAATATCCAAGACCGGTATAAGGGTGAGAGATATCAATCATCCGAAACCTCTGAGGAGGACCCAAAAGGCACATCTCAACTCAGGAAAAACTGACTCCACAGGGGACAAAAAGTCATAATAGGGAGCAAAAGGAAGGAACACCAGGGATACCGGTTACTGTGCATATAATAGGCGACCAACCAGGCGTGAATTGGGAACATATCCAAGAGACTCATCATCCGAAAGGAGGGCTGAAAAGCAAACTCGACTTACAGGATGGGCATTCGATTCCACGAGGAAATGCGAATCTTACTCAACTGGGGAAGAAAAAGACTTCGACTGAAGAGCGCATGAGACATATTATCTATTACTGTCATAACATAGATAATATACTCGCATGGAAGATTATCCACAACCGGTTACTGGGTTAATAAAGGATAAATCAACCGAAAAGAAAGGACATCGGGATACCGGGTACTGGGTATAAAATGATGACCAATCAAAAGGAGAAACAATCATTGCCAAACAAGGGTAGATGAAATATGACTCGCTGGTGATACATTGACAAGAGAAATTATCTAAGAGATATATCACCGGTTACTACGTGGTATACTCAAAAACGAAGGAAATATCAATACCGGCTACTGGGTAAAGATAACCAAAAAAGAGGGGATTACATCTACCGGTTACTGGGTAGAAAACCACAGAAATAGGACTTATAACTACCGGTTACTGGGTAGAAGGCCACAGAAATCCGGTGGGGAAGATGATGAACAATTATTGGTTATTAAGCAATTGATCAACTGAACCACAGGGAATTGCAGGGTATAACAAGAAAGGAGTCAGTCTAGGAACAATCTAGAGAGACACAATTAAACAAGACTCGACCCGATGAGGATATAACTCAGGGGAGTAATTCTGTCCCCATACACAACTAGGGGGGGAACTGAAATAATAATCATCCACAAGGACATAACTCAGTGAGGAAGAAAGAAAGAAAGATAGACACTTTCTGCCTATGGGGCTGACTCTTTATGAAGAGATCAGACATAAACATCTGCTTAGGGAAGAATATTTCACCAATAGCATGAGATAACAAGCAAAGATATATGGCAAAGAATGCATCATGAATATCTGAATGCTATGATTATGCATGTATATGCGTGATTTATGTATGATTAATGCTGACAGACAAACATATCTAACACAAATAGGCTCAAGAGCCACGAACATACATCCGACGCAATATCTTCAAAAAGAAAGACAATGCCCACAGGAGAAATCAGTTCTGGTGGGGATGATCTAATACCATGAGACATAGACCATCGCTGGGGATAGGCAAAGGTCACAACTTCCGACTGCCGGGGATTTTCCAACAATTCTCGGGGATAGGATGTTAAACACAAATAAGATCCGTCGTAGAAGAAACTCTACTGGAGAACTTATCAAGGAATGATGTGAAACTCTGTGGGGAACAACCGCCAAACAGAATCTCGTCAATCAAAACACTCCCTTTTATCTGTTGGAGAGACATCTCTGCTAAGGGGAGAAAGAACAGTTTGCTCCGCTGGGGAAGGAAATAACATATCTTCCTCATCATCTCAATATTTAGAAGAAATCTTCAAACACATAGGGGATACAAATTACCATACTTGGGTCAAGCAAACCTGCAGGGGATGAACTGTAGGCAACCCTAAAAGGAAACTGCCTCTGCTGAGGGGATCGGAAACGAATCATTCGTCAACACGTGTCGTGCTGGGGATGAAAAGGGACTCAAGCCCTTCACCAACTGCTCTAAACAACTTCTTACTGATGAAACAACTGAAAGTTGATGAAGAGGATATCAACATGCCAGAATATGAACAAATGTCTTACCTTTTGGAAATCGTACTATCCTTGGGAGAGCACTGAAGATATTCCATTTATCCTTTTTAGTCTTTGTGAATGTTCATTTTGTTTAAAACGGTTTATAAAAACTTTATTTGCTTAAAACAAATGATATTCATTAATTAAAACATGCAAACGTTTGTTAAACAGAAACAAGTAAGAGTGCAAAGAATTGGATAAAGTCTTAAATTTATTTGATAGAATGGTGGTCCGTAAATGGCGAGACTCCATGGATCTTTAAAAATTTGAAGTTGGTGATATACATGGAAAAAGGGCTACATTGAACATAACTCTGAATATACGGTATTCGAAGCTTCAGTTGACGATGACTGAACGAGAATCTTTGACAGAGGACAGCTGTAGAGCAAGGTCTTGTCAGGATGCAGTTACTTGCCAAATCCCTAATTTTTGCTTAGATTGCCCCAGGGTGAGGTACTCAATCTAGCAGGATATATATATATATTCATTTTTTATGTCTCTAAATTTTGCCTGGACCGCCCTTTCGGGTTTTCAATCCACCGAGACGCTCATTTTTGCCTAAGCCGCCCTTTCGGGTTTTCAACTTAGCGAGTTATTCTGGGTTTTTTTTAATTTTAGGTGAAGTATTTTTTGACTGCGTCTGAATTCACAGGGCGAGTGAAGTCCTCCCCATCCATAGTTGTAAGCAACAAAGCACCGCCTGAAAAAGCTCTCTTAACAACATATGGACCTTCATAGTTTGGAGTCCACTTGCCCCTGGAATCGGGCGCGAAAGACAAGACTTTATTGAGTACGAGGTCACCTTCTCAGAACACACGAGGCTTGACCTTCTTATCAAAGGCTTTCTTCATCCTTTGCTGATATAACTGACCATGGCATATGGCAGATAATCTCTTTTCTTCAATCAAATTCAACTGGTCATAACGACTCTGAACCCATTCAGCCTCAGTCAACTTGGCTTCCATCAAGACTCTCATTGATGGGATCTCAACCTCCAAGGGGAGCACAACTTCCATGCCATATACAAGAGGGAAAGGGGTTTCCCCTGTTGAAGTGCAGACGGATGTACGATAGCCATGCAAAGCAAATGGCAGCATCTCATGCCAATCTTTGTACGTAACAACTATCTTCTGAATAATCTTCTTGATGTTCTTGTTAGTAGCTTCAACAACCCCATTCATCTTGGGTCTATAGGGAGAAGAATTATGATGTGCAATTTTGAACTTGCTACACAGCTCTTTCATCATCTTATTGTTCAAGTTAGATCCATTATCAATAATGATCTTGTCTGGCACACCATATCGACATATGAGTTGATTCTTGATAAACTTCACAACCACCTGCTTGGTCACATTTGCATACGATGCCGCTTCAACCCACTTGGTGAAGTAACCAATAGCTACGAGAATAAAACGGTGACCGTTTGACGCCTTAGGTTCAATCATGCCAATCATGTCAATTCCCCACATGGAGAAAGGCCATGGTGAGGAAATAACATTCAGAAGTATCGGGGGAATATGAATCTTATCCGCATAAATTTGACACTTGTGGCACTTCTTCACATACTTGCAACAATCAGACTCCATTGTCAGCCAATAGTAGCCTGCTCTCAACATCTTCTTAGCCATAGCATGTCCATTGGAATGAGTACTAAATGAACCCTCATGGACTTCAGCCATCAACAGGTCTTCTTGATGTCGATCCACACATCTGAGCAAAACCATGTCAAAATTCCTCTTGTACAGTACATCACCATTAAGGTAGAAACTGCCAGATAATCTCCTCAAAGTCTTCTTATCTTTAACAGATGCCCCAGGCGGGTAAATCTGACCTTGGAGAAAGCACTTGATATCATAATACCATGGCTTATCGTCTTTCACTTCTTCAACTGCAAATACATGAGTCGGTCTATCCAAGCGCATCACAGTAATATTGGGAACTTCATTCCAATATTTCACTACAATCATTGAAGCAAGCGTAGCAAGAGCATCTGCCATCCGATTCTCATCTCGAGGAATATGATGGAAGTCAACCTCAGTAAAGAAAGTTGAAATCCTCCTCGCATAATCTCTGTATGGGATGAGGCCGGGTTGATTCGTCTCCCATTCAGCCTTAATCTGATTAACAACAAGGGCTGACTCACCATAAACATCAAGATGTTTGATCCTAAGATCGATACATTCTTCCAAACCCATAATACAAGCCTCATACTCCGCCATATTATTCGTGCATTTGAAAGTTAGCCTTGCTGTAAAAGGAAAATGTGTGCCCTGAGGAGTAATAATCACTGCCCCAATACCATTTCCATACTGATTAACAACGCCATCGAACACCATACCCCATCGGGAACCAGGCTCTGGCCCTTCATCGAGCGTAGGCTCATCACAATCTTTCATCTTCAAATACAAAATCTCCTCATCAAAGAAGTAGTACTGCATAGACTGATAATCCTCAATTGGTTGATGTGCCAGATGGTCAGCCAAGATACTACCTTTAATAGCTTTTTGAGCTCGATACTCAATATCATACTCAGATAACAACATCTACCAACGGGCAATTCTCCCAGTTAAAGCAGGCTTCTCAAAGATGTACTTGATTGGATCCATTTTGGATATCAACCAGGTCGTATTATTTAACATATACTGGCATAAGCGCTTAGCAGCCCAAGCCAAAGCACAACATGTCTTCTCAAGCATTGAGTACCGAGACTCACAGTCAGTGAACTTCTTACTCAAGTAGTATATCGCATATTCTTTCTTTCCTGATTCATTGTGCTCACCCAATACACATCCCATGGAGTCATCAAGCACGGTCAAGTACATAATCAAAGGTCTCCCTTCAACAAGCGGAGATAGAATCGGAGGCTCAGACAAATACTCTTTGATACTATCAAAAGCCTTTTGGCAATCTTCGGTCCAATCATGACGCTGATCTTTCCGGAGGAGCTTGAATATAGGCGCACATGTGGCAGTCATGTGGGATATAAATCTCGAAATGTAATTCAAGCGGCCAAGAAAACCTCGGACTTGCTTCTCAGTTTTAGGCACATGCATCTCTTGTATTGCTTTGACCTTGGCAGGACCAACTTCAATACCTCTCTCGCTGACAATAAATCCCAATAACTTGCCGGAACAGACACCAAATGTAGACTTGTTCGGATTCAAGCGGAGTTTGTACTTCCTCAAACGCTGGAAAAGCTTCAACAAGTGTTCTACATGTTCAATTTCTGTTTTCGACTTTGCAATCATATCATCAACATATACCTCAATCTCATTGTGCATCATATCATGAAACAAAGTAGTCATAGCTCATTGATACGTGGCTCCGGCGTTCTTCAAACTGAAAGCCATCACTCGATAATAGAATGTTCCCTAAGGTGTGATGAATGTTGTCTTCTCCATATCCTCGGGTGCCATTTTAATCTAATTATTGTAATACCCCAAAATTTACCCTTCATTTTTCTTGGAAGCATGGGATTATGTTTTACACTTCATTAGCATCATATTAGGTCATACTCATTGCATACTGCATTAGTGACATGGAGATCAGGTTTTGATTGATCACTCCTTAACAGAAGGAGTCCACACAAAGCAAGATTGATAATTGGACTTAATTTTCTAATTATACAAGTCTCAAGGGTCTCAGGGGGGTCCAAGTATCTTATTATGGTCCTCAGTTCATCAGTGAAGGATTCAAAGCTATCAGAGTGTTCATCTGGATTTAATCAGAAATTAGGGTTTCATGGTTACATGCAACAAGCCATGTTTGTTTGGAAGTAGAGGAGCTCATCCATGTCATGATTATAGAGGCATCTTGACCTAGGAAGATTCACAATTATCTCAGAAAGATCCATTGGCAATCAGTGCAATCAGTTCCTGATCATTTTGCCCTAAAACTAGGGTTTGGTATAAAATCAGTTTATTTCTGATTCTTTGGGTGAAACTCTTTTCCATGGCCCTCCATATGTCCACAAGGGTCTACATACAAAAAATCAGCTCTTTATTTGAGCTAGAAGTGCTTCAATTGATCAATGGAATCGGGAATCAAACAGTTTGGGAAAAGTCAACTGTGGGGCCAGAAAAGTCAACTCCTGACATTTTGAGAGTGGAATCTCAAAATCCAAGCCTATGGGAGCCTACATGTGAAATTTTATCAAGGTTGGATCATGGATTCATCATTTAATCAGGAATTGGAAAAGTTACTTAATTTGGAAATGGTTGACTTTCCATTTATGGCAAGTTTTCATGATCGTTGCACTCACTTTAAGCCCATTTTGCATCAAGATAAAAGCTCCATTTGAAAATTTCTCCAGCACGAAAGTTATTCCTCTTGTTCCAAGCTTTCTAGAGATATAAAGTTTTCTCCATTTGGATTAGAATTTAGAAAGTTATGCTTAGTCAAAGTGAGACATTTTTTTAGGACACTTAGACAAATTTCTAAGTCCAAAATCTTCAAAATTTGTCAAGACTTCTTGGCCAGTTTTCTTGCACTTCAAGGCATTATTTGAAAATACTTTCTTCACAAAAATTGTACCTTGCCATGTCCTCTTTCACATGCTTTTGGAATCATCTCATTTGGATCCATGGTTTGAGAGATACATTCATTTAAAGTGGGCACCATGACGTTTTATTTAATTTCCCAAAAATTACCCAAAAATATTATTCACTTTTCTTAACGTTTTATTTAATTTCATATAATTTTTATTTTTGTATTTTTTTAATATTAATATTTTATTTTAATTATTTAATCTAAATGGTCCATTTTAACACACTTTTTTTATTGATTTTATTTTTATGACTTAAAATTATTGTTAGCATTTGATTATTGGGATGAAGGTTGACCACTGTCTCATGGTCAACCTGACCTTTTCTTGGAATTTGATGTCACATTTTCAATTTATTTTGAATTTATTTTTGACCTAGTTTGGTTGGTTGAATTTTAATTTGACTTCTGTTTTATTTTAATTAATTCACGTACCAATTTTCATTATTTTTAAATCTTTTGGGGGATGATGATGTCCTGACCCCACCTTATTTATTTTTATTTTTCATATTTTTCTTGATTAATTTACTATTTATTCTTGATTTATTTCTAACCTAGTCTTATTAATTGACTTTTGGTTTGACCTATGTTTTATTTTAATTAATTCACGTGCCAATTTTCATTATTTTTAAAATCTTTTTGGAGGATGATGATTTTCTGACCCCACCTTATTTAGTTTAATTTTTCATAATTTTCTTGATTAATTTGCTATTTATTTGTTATTTTTCAATTTGACTTGAATTTTCAGTTGACTTCTTTATGATCGATGTTTGACTTAGGGATTGCTTATGGGAATTGAAGAGATCTTTTGATCCTCCCTCGTTCATCTCATATGCCAAGTATTAGACGACTTTTACCGTGATTTTATTTGGTCCTTACCTCATTTCCTGATTAAATTATTCAGTGGACCCTTCGTGTGTATATTTTCATCTATTTGATTCATCTGTTATCTTTTATACTTGTTTCTCTCATTCATGCTTTCTATTGCTTGATTATTTAACATGTTCATACTCCCATGCATTGTTTAAATGCTTCATTATTTGATTTTTTGGTTTGATTATATATTGTTTATTTATCCGATCTGATTGATAATTATTGCCTACTTGTATGATGTATGCGGCATATATTCTTATTGTTTGTTTGCCATGAACAAAGCCCATTCATAACAAATGTACCCCTCTCCCATAAAGTGTATAATATTTATTTCTTTATTTCTTTAGTCACCTGTTAATACAAGAATTAAAACGAACATCCGATAACCATTTCAAAATAAGATCAAAAGCTCGATCCAACGTCGAGTAATCATTTTCAAAACTTAACAGAACCAGCACGCATTCATCCATCCTCTTGTAAGTCGATTGTCTCGGGCATTGCCATCTACATGTAAGTCGATTGCCTCCGGCATCGCCATCTACCCTTATCCGTAACTCCTCTCCGCGCTCCATCCGTCGACTCTTGTTCCGTTTAGGTAGCACCCATTAGGTAGAACCTTGTGTATGATAACATAGGTAGAATTCCCTTATTCTTTGCATGCTAACATTAGGTCCATATTGCATGACAACTCTAGAGCAGAGCTTCCCCACTTTTAGACCTTTCGTGCGTCTCCGATCTTGTGGCATGTCAGTCCGTTCTATTGCAAAGAGGTAATTGCCTAAGACTCGATTCAGCGAGTTGCGACACCTACTGCTAGGACGTTGAACACACTGCCCACCCTCCTTTGACACAACTGGTGTCCTCTTTTGTAAGTCCATGTTCAGATGGCAATCCTTAACCCCTAGTTAGCCGAACTATGTTTTGCTCTGATTCTCATTCTAGATGAGATACGTAGGCATAAGACGCGATGTCTTACCGAGCACACTTCTCTTTAACCCATTGGTAGCCGAGCTACGAAGACTCTAATTCTCATACTCAAATGAGATACGTAGGCAGTGGATGCGACATCCTTGCGAGTCATTTTCTTTTAACCTTCCTTTTAGTAAATAGTACTTTAGATATACCTACACCCTTTAGACTAGAACAACACTTATGAAAAGGGCTCCCTAGGAGTACCTAGGATGTTTTGGGTGCTTAAAACCTTCCCATTGCATAACCAACCCCCTTACCCAGATCTCTGACATTTTTACTAGTTTTTGATTTGATAAAACTTTTAGGTTTTTGTTCGCTTTCTAACCATTCCTTTGGATAAATAGAAGTGCGGTGGCGACTCGACTTGTATGGTTTACCTTGGATTTAGTCAATATCTCTAATGGTAACCAATACCCCACTACAGAAAAGTGGCGACTCTGCTGGGGACTATCATTTGCCTAGTGGGTTTTGCCTACTTTTCTTATTTGTTGTATTGTATGGTATATTGCTTTGTGACATATTTTTGTGCAATTTGGGATTACTGTATTATATGTAATGATTGAATTGTTTGAATATTAATTCCTTGTATGCTTGGTGATCTTTGTGAGATGAGTTCTATACCCGAACTCGAGTGCACTTAGGATAGGAGAATGGCATAGTCTTGTTGACTTGTGTGGAGTTATTCCTTAGCAAGTTGACTTGCAAGCCCATTCACTTGGTGGAAGTTATGTTGGGATCAATAATGTCACACGAGTAGTCGTGGTTATGCATTACTCTTTTCAATATATGCCTTAGAAGCCAAGGACCTTAGTTTACCACGCCCATCTTGGCCTATTTTTAGGACGTAGTGCGAAGATCGTTCAAGTGTAAGATTTGATACGATTGTTACGCGATACTACACTCATAAGAGTCTCTCTTGAGAATATTTTTGGAATACGAGTAGTCGTTTATCCGATAATATCCGAAAGATGGGATGATGACTATGGGAACCTCTTGTAGAACATGATTGTTAGGTTTAACCATAGTACACTCCCTTTGGGTGGTTCTTAACCAAGACTCCATGCTCGCGACTCGCAACAATCCCTTGATTCGTGGTTGATTCGTTCTTGTGTATCCTTAATATCAATGGAACTTGGGTGTTGATAAGGTGTAAACCATAATCCACCAAAATGGATGATTGATATTAAGGATAACTTGATCCATCTCATGACCTTTGTGTGGTTTGATTTGCTTGATCCTTGAGTGTGATTGTTGCATCCATGCATTCATGCATTCTTACACATCCATATCATCAACAATGAGAAAAATTTCAAGGAACTTAAGAGGTCTATTTGCTAATTTTCATACATGGATAAGCAAAGAAGGAATACGAAGAAGTACAGTTTCAGACAACCCGACTTGAAAGAGTTAAGGAGTTTGACATCCTGTGTATTAGATCCCTTGGAATTCAAGGCTCGTCATGGGAAGCTTCTGTCTATTCTGGCTACTCAAGTGGATGAAGGTCTAATGAGTGTGTTGGTGCAGTTCTATGATCCCTTGTACCGTTGCTTCACTTTTCTGGATTCCCAGCTTTTGCCCACGCTTGAGGAGTATGCCTATCTTGTGGGCTTACCTATCCTAGACCAGTTGTCGTTCAGTGGTTTGGAGAGAGTTCCTTCTTCTCAAGAGATTGTTAATCTGTTGCGTATAGATGAATCTATTATTGGTGCTCATATGACTACCAAAGGTGGAATTCAAGGTCTCCCGTCTGATTTCCTCATTGATCAAGCTACTATGTTTGGGAAGGCCATGAGTGAGGACGTCTTTGAGGCCATATTTGTACTTCTCATCTATGGGCTAGTGTTATTCCCCAACATCGACAAGTTTGTGGATGTGAACACCATTAGGATTTTCTCTACTCTTAATCTCGTTCCTACTCTGTTGGGTGACACTTATTTCTCTTTGCATATGAGGAATGCAAAGGGAGGTGATACCATTGTGTGTTGTTTGCCTCTGTTGTACAAGTGGTTTATTTCGCACTTGCCTTAAACGCTCGCCTTTAAGGAGAACAAAGGATATCTACGGTGGTCCACGAGACTTATGTCTCTCACTAATGATGATATCTTTTGGTACAACCGTGTATATGATGGTGTGCAGATTATCGACTCTTGTGGTGAATTCTCCAATGTACCTCTTCTTGGTACATGTGGTGGGATTAACTACAACCCTATTTTGGCACGTCGTCAACTTGGGTTCCCCCTGAAGGATAAACCCAATAACATTCTGTTAGAGGGTGTGTTCTTTCAGGAGGGTAAAGATCCCCAAGGCTTAAAGGGCAGGATGGTCCGCGCTTGGCGCAAGATCCATAAGAAGGACG